>NC_053497.1:90430366-91075366 GCF_905171775.1 Rana temporaria
GTAAAGGTCTCACTCCAGTGGAGTGAGCTGGAAGAAGAGTAAAGAGCTCTGTTCTTGTGTCTTCTTCATCAAACACAGCAGTAACTTATTAACATTTATACTTCATCTAAATAAATCAGAAACATGGCAGCATTACCTAATCACATTAATTAATAAAAAGTAATACATTTTCCTACCATGAATAAATAACTGCTGCTCTTAAAGGGGTAGTTCCCCTAAAAATAAAGTTTTGACATTGCATTTGCTATAATAATTACAGTTAGAATCGGCTGGTTTTATGTAAAAAATACCTCCGTACGTAGCGTTTGTATTATTCGTTCCCACCGCCACTTCCGGGTACGATGCTGGCGGTGGGCGTTCCTTATTGATGGACAGGCATCCGACCGACGCATCCATCGCGTCACGAGATGCCGAAAGAAGCCGAACGTCGTTGCGCATGCGCCGTATAGAGCCGCACCGACGTTCGGCTTCTTTCGGCATCTCGTGACGCGATGGATGCGTCGGTCGGATGCCTGTCCATCAATTAGGAACGCCCACCGCCAGCATCGTACCCGGAAGTGGCGGTGGGAACGAATAATACAAACGCTACGTACGGAGGTATTTTTTACATAAAACCAGCCGATTCTAACTGTAATTATTATAGCAAATGCAATGTCAAAACTTTATTTTTAGGGGAACCACCGCTTTAAGCCTCTGATGACCTAAAGCAATGACGGTCAACCAGCTTGATACGATGGGCCTCAAGTGGATCTCCCACATTACCAACGGGTTTCACATAAAATTCCCTGAACATTCATTATCAGAGGCAGCAGACACACAATAGCATATAATCAAAGACTAAGGGCATGATACAGGAGATGGTTGGAGACTGTGGACACGATGCAAGATATGATCAGGGAATAGATATGATGACATGGTTCAAGGGGTCCCCTAGTTACAAACATCCGACTTACAAATGACTCCTACTTACAAACGGAGGGAGACAACTGGAAGTGAGAGGAAATCTACCCCTGGGAAGGGAAATTCTCTACTGTAAGAGTTAATATGGGAAAAAGGTGTCACCACTGATGCTTTATCACCAATCCTTGTTTCTCTAATAACCCTAAATTTTCTAAATCCAATTGTCATTGGGACAGAAAGTGAGGTGAAATCTTCTGAACATGGGCACAGACAGCAAAACAAAATGGTAAAGGGGTGATAACCCTTCCCCATGCTATCCAAAAAGCAGACATACAGGAGATGGTCAGAGACTGCAGAGATGATACAGGAGATGGCCAGAGACTGTGGACACGATACATGAGATGGTCAGAGACTGCAGACATGGAAAAGGAGATGGGCAGAGATTGCAGACATGGTACAGGAGATGGGCAGAGACTGCAGACATGGTACAGGAGATGGGCAGAGACTGCAGACATGGTACAGGAGATGGGCAGAGACTGCAGACATGGTACAGGAGATGGGCAGAGACTGCAGACATGGTACAGGAGAGGGTCAGAGATTGCAGACATGGTACAGGACATGGTCAGAGATTGCAGACATGGTACAGGACATGGTCAGAGATTGCAGACATGGTACAGGTGATAGAGATTGTGGACATGGTACAAGATATGGTCAGAGACTGCAGACAGGATACAGGAGATGGCCAGGGACTGCAGACAGGATACAGGAGATGGCCAGGGACTGCATACATGATACAAGAGATGGTTAGACACTGTGGACATACTACAGGAGACAGTCAGAGACTGTGAACATGTGAACAACAGGAGTTGTTGGAGACTTGGGGGTATGCTTCAGGAGATAGTCATGGACAGAAGACATTTTATACGAGACTGCTAGAAATCGCTACTATAATAGGACAAAAGGGAAACACAGATTAGTTTCTGTAGGGGATCCAAGTGAAAGGCCACACAAACATTGCCAAACGGGTCGCAGGTTGGGCACCAGGGACCTACAGCCTTGTCAAGGATCACATGGTCCCCGAGTACCAGAACCCCATGAGGGACATTTATCAGTTTTGTAACACAGAAAGGCAATAAACAGAAGTGGTGAGACAGACTATACACAAAAAACATTTGCTACAAAATAGATTGGTTGTCATACACAGCTACTACAGATTTTGAGCTACAATAATGAATGAGGGGGATGAAATGCACAGAAATACTTTATATCGATTACAATGTATCTTTTTTAATTGAATTTACTACATACTAATGCCACCGAGGGGTCCAGATTCAAAATCTTCATCCTGTTAGGATTTTTTTGGCAGTGATATGTCTGATCCTGCACCGTGCCAGTTTCGTCTGTGTCCACAAAGGTCTGCGTTGTGTGGGGATCCAGGTAAATTAGTTCATCCCCTTTACAAGGAAACAGTGAAGACATCTTTGAATATTTAAATATTTTATATATATATAATATTTTTTATTTATTTATTTATTACACTTACACACACACACTTCAGGCTGAAACATAATCCACAATTTGTTTGCTAGATTAAAGCGGGGTTTCCCCTACATTTTGCATTTTTTAAAAGTATGTCCGTTCATTACTCGTTTTGGCTGTATACATAGTGTCACTTACTATGTCTAAATGCGCCGCCGTTACGCAGATTCTCAGCAAAGAACACTTTATATTTCGTTGTTCCGATGGATGCAATTTTGCTTGTGGGCATTATGAATCTCACAAGCAATTACTTCCTGGATTTTTCGATAGACGAATAGTAAAGCGCCGCCCGTCCCGCAGCGCCTTCAACCACTTGTGTTGCACAGGGTAGGCGCACGGCATCATGTGACTACATTTCCCAGGAGCATTAGCGACGAGAGCGGAGGGAGCTGACATCTGGATCCTCAGGGGATAAGAAGGCAGATTTCGTGGGACCGCAAAGCAACAGGCATTTTTTTTTTTTTTAGGTGTAATCTACACTTAAAAGCAAAACATTTTTTTTGATGGAACCTCCACTTTAAGAAACCTACTGCTGGCAATGTCCCCAATTGACAGTCCATACAAGTTAGTAGGGCCCTTAGTGTAGAACTGCCTTTGGGGACACACAGAGGGAACCCCAACACACTACAGAACAACAGGTTCACCCTATTGCAGCCCTCCCCAGATGAACATACAGTAGGTGAACCCGATTTTGTGTCAATCTCGCTCTCTTTCTCGGCGAGATTGAGCACCTACGAGCCCCATCGCGGGAGCCAGCGCCGAGCTGGCTTGCCGCGATGGAGACAGAGCCGTCATAGAAGCGACGGGAGATCCGACTTGGATTCCCGCCAATTCTACACGTGTGCGGCGTTTGTTATGAATCCTGAGGGGGAAGTCCCCGCCGGATTTTAAATAAAAATCCGGCATGGGTCCCCCCTCAGGAGCATACCGGGCCCTTAGGTCTGTTATGGGTTGTAAGGAGAGCCCCCCTACGCCGAAAAAACGGCGTAGGGGGTCCCCCTACAATCCATACCAGACCCGTATCCAAAGCACGCTACCCGGCCAGCCAGGAAGGGAGTGGGGACGAGCGAGCGCCCCCCCCCCCTCCTGAGCCGTACCAGGCTGCATGCCCTCAACATGGGGGGGTTGGGTGCTCTGGGGCAGGGGGGCGCACTGCGGCCCCCCCACCTCAGAGCACCCTGTCCCCATGTTGATGAGGACAGGGCCCCTTCCCGACAACCCTGGCCGTTGGTTGTCGGGGTATGCGGGCGGGAGGCTTATCGGAATCTGGGAGCCCCCTTTAATAAGGGGGCCCCCAGATACCGGCCCCCCACCCTAAGTGAATGAGTATGGGGTACATCGTACCCCTACCCATTCACCTGCAAGAAAAGTGGTAAAAACACAAATAAACCACACAGTGTATTAAAATATTTTATTTTTCTGCTCCGGAGGCCCCCCCTGTCTTCTTTATTAGCTCTTTTACCAGGGGGAGCTTCTTCTTTGACGTCTTCGGGTGGGTGGGGGCCGCCGTCTGGTTCTCTTCCACCGCCGGGGGGGGGTGGCTTTTAAAAAAGCCCCCACCCCCCCGGCGGGTTTCCTCCGGCGTCTTCGGCGGGGCTCTTCTTCTTCCGCTATCCCGACGGGTCTTCTCCGCTATCCGGGGGGTCTCGCCGCTCTCCGCTGTTGACTCGTCGCACCCCGGTTCTTCGTCTCGCAGTCCGGTCCCTTCTTCCGCGCTGTGACGTCATGTTCTTCACTTCTCTTCTTCTCCCGATGTTGACTCGCCGGTCCTCCTCGCTGAAATGACGGATGCGCGCCTTGCATCGGACCTATATAGGCCTCACAGTCCCATCATGCTCTGTACCTACCCATGTGATACCTACCCTACCAGGGTACCTACCAGACGGCGGCCCCCACCCACCCGAAGACGTCAAAGAAGAAGCTCCCCCTGGTAAAAGAGCTAATAAAGAAGACAGGGGGGGCCTCCGGAGCAGAAAAATAAAATATTTTAATACACTGTGTGGTTTATTTGTGTTTTTACCACTTTTCTTGCAGGTGAATGGGTAGGGGTACGATGTACCCCATACTCATTCACTTAGGGTGGGGGGCCGGTATCTGGGGGCCCCCTTATTAAAGGGGGCTCCCAGATTCCGATAAGCCTCCCGCCCGCATACCCCGACAACCAACGGCCAGGGTTGTCGGGAAGGGGCCCTGTCCTCATCAACATGGGGACAGGGTGCTCTGAGGTGGGGGGGCCGCAGTGCGCCCCCCTGCCCCAGAGCACCCAACCCCCCCATGTTGAGGGCATGCAGCCTGGTACGGCTCAGGAGGGGGGGGGGCGCTCGCTCGTCCCCACTCCCTTCCTGGCTGGCCGGGTAGCGTGCTTTGGATATGGGTCTGGTATGGATCGTAGGGGGACCCCCTACGCCGTTTTTTCGGCGTAGGGGGGCTCTCCTTACAACCCATAACAGACCTAAGGGCCCGGTATGCTCCTGAGGGGGGACCCATGCCGGATTTTTATTTAAAATCCGGCGGGGACTTCCCCTTCAGGATTCATAACAAACGCCGCACACGTGTAGAATTGGCGGGAATCCAAGTCGGATCTCCCGTCGCTTCTATGACGCGCTTGCTGGGATGTGCTGTCACTATTCCAGTGAGTGCAAGATGTCAGCGAGATCTCGGCACCATGTCGCCGAGTATCAGCGCGACGCTGTCGTGCTAAAAGCACAATATCACAAACACCTACTGTACTTACTTTTCTTTTACTCCCCACCTGCCAAGAGGTAAGGGAAAGCCCTGTAGAACTAAAAGTTGCTGGAGTTGAACCTTAAACAGGGCTATGGACTACGTGACAAAACCACCCGCAAAGCGCCGCTGCAGCAGCGCTTTGCCAGCGGTAAAGCCGCTGTGCTCCAAAGATGCTGCTCTCAAACTGTTCTGTGAGAAGAGGAAGAGAGACCAGCGTTGCTACAGATGGACACAGCTCAGGATTGAGAAACGGCAAATGGTAAGTTCTGAAGGGGAAAGGAACAGGCAAGGGGGTATTTTTTACCTTAATGCAGGGAATTCATTAAGGTAAAAAAAAATTTGACTTTATAACCAGTTGGGAGGGTTATAACTCTTGTTAGGTTTATTAGCCATCTATATCCTATATACGATATTCCATTTTACTTCCTGTCCCCGTAAGTGTATAGAGTAAAGAGTAAATCTATTCAAACTCCTCCCTTATACAGTTGTTAACAGAAATAGTGACCTTATTGAAAGGTTTTACTTTGAATTCCTGCTGTGTTAGTAACTCAAAAATTCAAATGTTCTCTCTTGGTGACACCATGACAAATAGGGTAAAGAGCCAGCAATAAAAAAACTTGGCATGTGTTCTAATCTCTTTCAAATCAATTCAAATCTTAAAAAAAGGGTTTTGGCCTTATGCCGCGTACACACCATCACTTTATGTGATGAAAAAAAACGTAATTTTCTGTGAAGTAAAAAATGACGTTTTTGAAACTTCAATTTTCAAAGACGAAGTTGCCTACGCACCATCGTTTTTTCACAATGCTCTAGCAAAGCGAGGTTACGTTCACCACGTTTTTTCATTGAAGCTCGCTTCATAACTAGCTTCTGGGCATGCGTGGGTGTAAAAACGTTGTTTTAAATGTCGTTTTTTGCTACACACGGTCAATTTCTGTGAAGTAAAAAACGACGTTTTGAAAAACGACACATAAAATTGAAGCATGCTTCAAATTTTTTTTGTCGTTTTTCACAAGACATAAAACAACGTTTTCCCCCACACACGGTCATTTAAAGTGACGTTTTTAAAAACATAGTTTTTTTCATCACATAGTGATGATGGGTACGCGGCATTAGATATTGATAGTAATAGCATAAAAATATTCATCAATAATTAGCAATATAAAAATATGTATAGCATAATAAAGATATCGAGAAAGCACACATAGCTTTAGGAAAAGCATTAAAGTTAATCATAATTCTGCATTAAATAATTTCCTTGTGTTCAAAAACAAATCTGATGCATGTTTAAAAATCTGTACAAATATACACATTCCCTTTATTACTATACATTCCCTTGTATAGTCAGCGCTGGATAACAAGCTTACCTGAAAAACCTATGAAATAATAGGCATTGTTTGGTTTTCCACCTAAAGCTCCTAATGACTGGGGCATTTTAAAACATTCCTGTAAAGAAAAGGAAAGAGAAGTGGCCATTATGTACTTTGCAAGATTTACTTTCTATTAAACATTTTCTGTTTGCCATCTTTTGGATAGCGACAAATGTGGAAACATAATGCTATACAAAGACACCAGTCAGCCAACTATAATGCCGCGTACACACGACCGTTTTTCATGACGAGAAAAATGCCATTTTTTTAATTGGTTGTGGAAAACGGTCCTGTGTATGCTCCATAGCATTTTTCTCAATGAGAAAAATGGGCCAAATTTTTTTCAGAACCTGCTCTATTTTTTCTCGTCGTTTTTCACGTCGTGAAAAAACGGTCGTGTGTACGCTTTTACAAGGGGGGAAAAAATGTGCATGCTCAGAAGCAAGTTATGAGACGGGGAAATTAGCAAAAGCAGCCCAAAGGATGGCGCCATTCGAATGGAACTTCCCCTTTATAGTGCCGTCGTACGTCACCGCGCTTTGCTCAAGCATTTTTTTCACAAACGTCTGTATGCAAGGCAGGCTTGAGAGGAATCATGACAACTCACGTCAAGAAAAATGTCGTTTTTTTTGCATGACATGAATAACGGTCGTGTGTACACAGGATAAGGGCCAGGAAGCACCTAAAAGGTGAACTCCAGAGAACTGGAACTTCCATAATGGGTCCACTGTCTCCTTCGTCTATTAAATCTACTTCTGCTAAATGTGAAAACTACATTCTGGGGCATTCCAGAATTAATGGCTACCAACACAGCCTAAACATTTTCATAAATATATGCAGAGACTTCTAGGTTCCTGTAAGGAACATCATGCTTCAGTTTACAAGTTTAGCACAGATTCACTTTAAAATGACAGAGCTGCAAACAGATATAAAATGCAGTTATCTACAACCATTGTATGTGGGCAAAGTTCTGGCACTTTCTTGTAGTGTCAAAAGTTTGATCACCTGCTAAATACTTTCTACTGACCAGTAAGGCAGCCCATCATAGAAATGGACAAGTTTTAAAATTGCAAGCAAGTCATAATTTTTCCCAATTAGTCCAGCATGGCATTCAGACAGAGCGAAGGCAATGAAATCTCCACCTCCACCACATTTTCTGGCTGTTGTTAAAGCGACAGAGTAATTTTAAAAAGTGGGTTAAAACAAAGCGCAGTCACGTCATATTTATAGATCGAATATTTCATTTGTCATGCTTTAAAAGAAGGTTCTAATTTGTGTTTAAAACATTAGATGAAACAAGCTCCAAATGTGGAATGTTTCTCAAATAGTTATTTAGACATAACGCCATCATCCTAGATTCTCAAGAAGATGAAAGAGCACACCTAGAAGCTGTAAGAACCAAATACATGTAACACTGATGAGCAGCAGAGTTACCAATATTCATTAGAATAATGATTCAGAGAACCTAATTCATAATTCATAATATTTGTAAGAAGGATTACGAGGTGCAATAGGTGAAGGTTCACTTTGAAAAGTGAATTTTCACCTACTTTAGTGAATGTGGTAAAAGTTCACTTTTGCCGATAATACCCAATCTTTTGCAAGGAAATAAAAAAAAAAAAAAAACACAGAACGATCAGGATTTTAGCTTGCACATGAACGTGCTCTACTCTTTTAGTAAATCAATCCCCAAAAGGTAGAAAATTCAACTGCAGCATTGGTGAACCAGGGTATCTCAGGGACCTATTTCTATTGATCTAGATTTAACAAAGTGAAAAAAAAAAATAATAAAATAAAAACACCTTACTTTAAAAGCATCTATATAAACAGGATTGATGTGGTTGATTCCTAGGCGCAGAGGGACAATAAGCAGAAGTGGCCTCCATGCTGACGTCTGCTCTGAAGTGTCTCTACATCTGCTCCAAGCACTTTGGTGAGTGTGAGAACTGCTTTGCGCCGTGCTCCAATTGTAAGGGTGATGGCGGCACATTTTCCCTGTACCAAGAGAATTTAAACATTCATCAGTAGACATTTACTGCATACAACACATAAGGTACATCACGCTAAAAAGAAAATGAGGTCAAAGAATAACAATCTTATAAGAACATAAGGCAGAGGATATTGACCTTGTAACACTTAGGCCGCGTACACACGGTCGTTCCAAACCGATGAGAATGGTCCGACGGGCCATTTCCATCGGTTCACCGCTGAAGTGGCCTGATGGTCTGATGTGTGTACACACCATCGTTCCAAAAACCGATCGGGTCAGAACGCGTGACGTCAAACACACAACGTGCTGAATAAAACGAAGTTCAATGCTTCCAAGCATGCGTCGACTTGATTCTGAGCATGCGTGGGTTTTGAACCGATGCTTTCTGTACTAACCATCGGTTTGGACCGATCAGGCAGCGGGCCATCGGTTCGGTTTTGAAGCATGTTTTACAATTTTGGACCGAAGGACAACAGACCGATGGGCTATACACACGGTCGGTTTGGACCGATGAAACTGAACCTCGGTCCATTCTCATCGGTTTTGTCCGACCGTGTATACGCGGCCTTAAGGTTACAGTTGTGCGTGTTTATCTCTGACTGACTCACTCAGCTGTGCCTGAGATGTTCTAAATTGTCAACCCCTGCCTTTGGTTAAGGACATAAAGCCTTGTACTGTTACACAGGATATTCTGAGAGGACTTTTCAGTATTATGTACAGTTATTTAGCAACAAGAATACTACTGCATACAGTATATAAAAGCAATAAGGTCACTAGCTGGACTATGGTGGAAAATAACAATGGCCCTTGTGCAGGAGTGAGCCATGGCAACCCGATTATTTCTGCCATCTCCTATTGGGAAGGGAAACAAGAGATCCATTGAGTTCATAAAGTGAAAATACATATTCACTTTATGAACTCTGAGGATAGAAAGATGGGATCTGTAAATACTTACTTGTTCTGAAATGTGTGGCTTCCATCCTGATCTTGGTGTCATTACCTAGTAAGTTGCTGACCTGAATAATGTATTCAGGATGTGAGTTCAGACCTTTCAGACTAACTACGTGCTTGCTTCAGGTGAATGATGCAATAGGCAGTGAAGCCAAGCTGTCTCATTGCTACCCACCCCAGATATATATCCTCAGAAGTTTATCACGCCACTTGTTATATTCATGAGCAACCATGAAACTTTTTTTTTACTTTTCAGATAGTAAAGTTCTGTATTTTGTTAACTTCATCTGACAGGTATTGATTAATGAAAACTCCATCCATCAATAGCAAACAGACTTCTCTAGGGCTGCTATAGCCACACCTTCACCTCTACCCCATTTTCACATAAACACTAGACTAGAGAGTGAATTGGCCTTTTAAAATAATGTCACCCTGCAACAGCTGTTGTCACCAATGATAACTACAGCCTCCATCTTCACCAGATATTCCTCACAGATAGTGGTTGATTTCCCGTTGTAACACCCCCAGTTTGTTGCCCCTAGGTGAGCTGATGAAGCACAGTACCAAATCAGTAGGTGAGAGTTTAACCCATTAACCTGTAGAATTGAAGGTAAGCATGTCCAACATGCCCAAGAAAACAAATATATGGGAGCTGCCATTCTTGGCTTTTGTATTACATTTTTTTCAGCAAAAATACATTGGAGTAAAAAAAAAAACAAATTGGAGACTGAAAACCAAAAAATGCAAAGACATGAAAAGCCGCTCCCACCTAAATACAATTCCTTTTATTACTATACAGAATTGATATAGTGTCAACAGTTTGCGCAGTGTGTTAGGACAAACAGTACAATTCAATACAATACAAAACACCCCAATGAGGAACCTGCTCGTTAGAGCTTACAATCTATATTAAATAAACCCCACTGGGTGACCAGATGCTACAACAACATTATCTGGTGATTACTTTAAACTAAAAAGTTACTTCCTAAAAACAAAAAAGCAGAACTTACTTATATCTTCAATGACCACAGTGTTATCCATTGAAACATAAACAGATAATGAATTCCATTCATCAAATAAAGCAAGTTTCCTGGAAACATGAGGAAATGATTAGTCTCTTAGTTGTATTTATAACTCTTATAACATAATATTATAAAGTCTAGATCAGGGGTGTCAAACTCAATTTCATGGGCCGCATCAGCATTATGACTGCCCTGAAAAGAGTCTGTAAGATTAGATGTCCAGCGTATCCCCTCCCCATATCTTAGATGTCAAGAGCCCCCCACCATCAGAAGTTGGGTCCCCCACTCTCCCTTACATCACAGTGCAGCCCCCTTTCCTTATGCTGCTGCTGGGAAGAAGCTGGATGTATTGCTTGAAAGCAGAATGTTATGCCGCGTACAGACGGTCGTTTTTTGTGATTGAAAAAAACGACGTTTTATGTGATTCCAAAAAGCTCTAGCAAAGCGCGGTTACGTTCAGCACGTACAACGGCACTCTGTTCCATTCAAACTCGCGTCCTAACTTGCTTCTGAGCATGTGCGGGTTTAAAAACGTTGTTTTAGCCTACACACGGTCATTTGTCGGACACAAAAAACGACGTTTTGAAAAACGACACAAAAAATTTAAGCATGCTTCAATTGTTTTTGTCGTTTTTCAGAAGACATAAAACAACGTTTTCCCCCCACACAGTGATTTAAAATGACGTTTTTAAAAATTTTGTTTTTTTACATCACATAAAGCGACCGTGTGTACGGGGCATAAGGGTCTGGAGTAGGACCAGAGGAGGGCTGGAGCTCTCCTGCAGCTGCAGGAGAGGTGCGAGGGCCACATGAAATGGCCTGGAGGGCCAGATTCGGGCCCGTGGGCCATGTGTTTGACACCTGTGGTCTAGAGGCAATGACAAGCCTGAGGCACAGCTCACAGAAACTCATTTTCACTGTCAACTCTGCACTAGAAAATGATAATTGAAATTGGGTTGGTTGGTAGCAGCAACTCCTTCACTTTATTTTCACATAGTCTTTTATACAGGAGGATAATAAGGCCCATTTATAAGACTAATATGGATCTGTGTTAGTCTGTAGAGTACAGCAATAACTTGCCTGATCCTAAAGCTGAACCCAACTGTATTTGAGCACCAAAAACTTTGAAAAACACCCCCTGGCCTGTCGAGTTCTGGCCATCTTGAGTAAGGGCAGAGGATTCAATTAGCATTTACTTCCTGGAATTCATCTGCCCTTAGCTCAAGCATGTGCTTAACTGAGAAACTCCTCCTCCAGATGAAAGAATCAAAAATGCCCATGAAGACTCCTGGGATGTATGACATCATTTTGGCCTAGGCCAGGAACTGAAGAAATGTGAAAAAGGTTTAAGGCTGGATTCACACGAGTGCGAATTGGATGCGGTTTTCTCTGCATCTCATTTTACATGACAGAAGATTGTGACAGACTCTCTATGGAGCTGGTTCACACATCATCGGAGTGGCTGCAGGTATCCTGTGTGGTTTTGGCTCCATTTCAGGTCCGAATTCAGGTGAGATTGGTCCACGACACGGAGAACAGGAACACACTGGACCCGTGTTGTCAGCCGCAGCTGTATTTAGTGTGAACCCAGCCTAAAACAAGTGAATATAATATCCCTCATCTAATTACTAAGACTGGGCAGCATAAGGATTAAAAAAGTTGTTTTGGGCTCCTCTCCACATACTATTTTACCAAATCTTATCTCCCTCATGGGCAACTTTTCTACCTTTTATGGTCTCCATATCAATCCGTCCAAATCATTAGCTTTACCGTTTCCTTGCCCGTTTCTCTTAAGGATTCTTTGCGTGCGCAACTCCCATTGCAATAGACGTCCTCGCTACCGTATTTGGGGGGTTCATCTTACCTCTTTCCATTCTTTATATGCCGCCAATTACCCCCCTCTCATTTCTTCTCTGAAATGCCTGCTGGATAATTGGGATATTCCTCAAATTTCATGGATAGGTCATATTCACGCCATCAAAATGTCCCTCCTGCACAAAGTACTGTATTCTTTTAGGGTTCTTTCTATCTCCATTCCCGCTCATGTCATTCGTATTTTACAACGCCATATCTTAAAATGTATCCGGGGTAACGTCATACTGTGGCTTAATAGATCCCTCCTGTACACGCCAAAGGTCAGGGGAGGGTTGGGAGTACCCAACATTGCTTATTATTACAAAGCTGCCCAGATCGCTCAACTCTACGTGGGTAACTCTGCAACTTTATGGACCCTTATAGATGTTTTGGATACTGACCCAATTCCTCTCATCCATACCACCTTCTTAAATGACCTCCAGATTCTTGGAGCTGTAAAAGTTCCAAAGTGGTGCAGTTTAAAAAACCCTGGGGTACCCATATCCCCCCCCCTCTCTATTTCCCTTCCCTTTATCTCCCCCTTTCTCTTTTCTTCCTGCTGCTTGTCTTTACATGCAGCCTTTTTTGAGCTTTTGTAGGCTCCAGGTGAACACTGTGGGTGTTTAGTTTTACCCTTATTCCAACCCCCCCCCCCCTTTTTTCTGCGCCAGGCCTTTCCGCTCATATCCTTATGCTAGGACATCTTTGGCTTTGATTGCATGATATTGATTCAATTGCCTGGATGTTGTCCTTTTGGCATCTCTAGTGACTAAACGATCTGTATGTCTCAGATGCTTAGTTTACCCTTACTAATTGACGGTAGGGGAGTGTTGCTGCTGTCATTTGATACTTGAGGAGCAATGTTTGTACAAAGAATATTGAGATTATATGTTTATACATTGTTTTGGTATCACTTTTATCTCTCATTATATTGAAAACTTTCAATAAAATTTCAGTAAAAGAAAAAAGTACGGGCCTTTCACACCTCTGCCTTGGACTTGTGTCCATGTGCAATGTGTTTATTAACTTTTGCAGGTTGAAAGCTCCTGGACCATTTTCTGTGTGACATTTTAGCTATTCACATACTACTAATATATAAACATTAAATGGTTGTTTAATAATATGCAAAGCCTAGGCGTACGAGCATTCCCTGTCTCCAGGTTTTTTTTAACACAGGTCCCCCCCCCCCCCCCACAAAAAAATAGACAACTCCCCCCCCCCCCCAATACATAGTAGAGCTGCACGAGTAATCGATAAAGAATCAAGATCGTGATCTTAACACAGCATTTTCCCGATTCAGTGCAGAGAGTTCTCTGCTTCTCTGCTCAAGCCCACAGCTGTCAAATAAAAGAAAACAGGCAGCCTGTCAAGTTTTTCATAACATCGCTTAGCGGAGATAACGAGAAACATTGTATCTTCTGTTGTTTTAGATCAAAGGAATGAATTTCAGTCTGTAAATGAGGGTAGTTTAACCATTTAAAGAGGAACTGCAGTCTGCTCACATATACACTAAAAAACCGCGCTAACACAACACTACAAATATAGGCAGCGGCTAGCGTGTGATGACAAGAAAAATAAACAATATAAAAAGCCGCGCCAAGTCTGCTCACATAATTTGTAATAAAAACATCTTTGCCATTCTGAAGCTTCCCTCCAATCACTTTGCATATTATTTTATATATACTGTGATTCTGTACTTGCCAAATATGCTACAGAAATCTCCCTCCACTAAGTCTGGCTGCAGCCCTTTTAACTGTGGGCAGCTGAAGCTGCTGCCTGTTCACTTCCTGGATTTACACAAACCTCCAGCTCTGCAGCTCTCATTGGCCTTCTTATGCCTCCTACCTCCTCCCTTCCTGGCAAACTCTCACAAGAGAGAGAGAGCTGTGCATGATTTCACAAGCCTAGGCTAATGACCAGACAAGAAACAGGAAGTGGGCTGTATAAGGTATTTACTGGGGAGAAAAAAAAAAGGGTTTTACTATCCAACGTTAAAACAACAAGGACAGAAGATTTAATAGATGTAAAGTTGCTAACCCCCCACCCCCCCCCCCAATATATAGACATATATTACTCACTACATAAACGGTTTGCACACTTCTCATCTATAAGCCCACAAGTGGTTTAGCTACAGGGAGAAAATATCCTACTGTAAGAAAATGATAAAAATACTTACTTTAAGACCTGAGCCACTGTGTTTGGTCCGTACCATTCACCTATAGACTTCCCTTCTCCTACACCCATCTGTGCTAATTTGTCACCCAGGAACAAACAGAAATAAAGAATTATGATTGGTGTGAAAATACAAATACGGTATTTATTCTGCAGCAGAATGTGGTTTACTGAACTGAAATAAAGCAACATTGCATGCAAAGAGCTGCCATCTGACAATAATGATACACATAATAAAAACTTTAGCGCCACAATATTTGACATGCAATACTTTTTACTAACATGTGGAGATATCTACTACAAAGAGGCTCTGTAATTAAAAATATAAAACATGGGGGAAATAATTATTTGATCCCCTGCAGATCTTGTAAGCTTGCTCACTTACAAACAAATAAAAAGGACAATCATTTTTATCATAGGTGTATTTTAAATGATAGAGACAGAATTTTAACCAAAAATCCAGAAAAAAACACCACATGATACAAATTTTATAAATTGAGTAGCAGTTCAGTGAGTAAAATAAGTATTTGATCCCCAAACAAAACATGACTTTAGTACTTGGTGAATAAACAGCACAGAGGTAAGACGTTTCTTGTAGTTGGTGACCAGGTTTGCACACATCTCAGGAGGGATTTTGGTCCACTCTTCTTTATAGAGGTTTCTTGGCTGTTGCTTGGCAAGTCCCTCCATAAATTTTCTATAGGATTAAGGAGACTGGCTAGGCCACTCCATGACCTAATGTGCTTCTTCTTGAGCCACTCCTCTGTTGCCTTGGTAGTATGTTTTGGGTCATTGTCATCCATCTTCAGTGTTCTGGCTAAGGGAAAAAGGTTCTCATCCAAGAGTTTACAATACATGGAACCATCCATTTGCCCCTCAATGCAGCAAAATTGGCCTGTACCTTTAGCAGAGATAATTCACAAGCTCCCCCCATGTAGTTTTGGGCTGATCCCTTACTTTTCTCATGATCTTGCATGGACGAGGCTAAATCTTGCATGGAGCTCCAGACCGAGGATTCTTGATAGTTATTTTGTCTTTCTTCCATTTGCAAACAAATCGCTCCAACAGTTGTCTTCTTCTCACCAAGCTTCTCGCTGATGCTCTGTGTAGCTCATTGTAGCCTTGTCCAGGTTTACAATTTTGATGTCATTTGACAGCTCTTTGGTCTTGGCCTTGATGGTCAAGTTTGAATGGAACAAAGAGATCCTGTGAACAGGTGTTTTTTATACACACAATACGTTGATGTGAAGAGCACCTTCTTAAATAGACAGGACTAACCTGTGTTTCACATGAGCACTTACTGTAGCCAGTCTGTTGGAGCCAGAATTATTGTTGGTTAGTAGGGGATCAAGTACCGTATTTATAGGCGTATACCGCGCACTTTTTTGCCCTGAAAATCAGGGCAAAATCGTGGGTGCGCGGTATACGCCGATACCCGCGCCGAGTTTGAATACTGCGCCGACATATACCGAGCGCAGTACACTCGGGTATAGTCGGGCAGTCTCGGCTCCTTCCGCGCTCACGTCCTGGACGTACAGGACGTCAGCGCGAGAGTTGCCGAGCATTGCCGACAATACACGAGTGTACTGCGCTCTGTATATGTCGGCGCAGTATTCAAACTCGGCGCGGGAAACGAGCAGAGAGGACGCGAGGACGCCGGACCCGACGAAGAGGACACCCGAAGCCGCAGACGGACGCCGGACCCGACGAAGAGGACACCCGAAGCGGCAGAAGGACGCCGGACCCGACGAAGAGGACACCTGAAGCCGCAGACGGACGCCGGACCCGACGAGGCCGCCGATGGACGCCGCGCAAGACACCAAAACTGTAAGTACAAAAAAAACTTTTCCACAGGATTCGGGGGAACTTTAGGGGTGCGTGGTATACGCGGGAGCGCGCTATACCGCGATAAATACGGTACTTATTTTACTCACTGAACTGCAACTCAATTTATATCATGTGGTTTTTTTTTTTGGTTGATACTCTGTCTCTATCATTAAAATACATCTATGAAAACAATTATAGACCATTCATTTCTTTGTAAGTGGCACACTTACAAAATCTGCAGGGAATCAAATAACAATTTTCCCCGCTGTAACTGCGTTCATTTGTTTAGGTTCCAAACTGCATCAGAAAATTAGGGTTGATTTCTCATAAACTGCTGCTGGCCCATTTCTTCCTATTTGTCAAAATCAGCCTACTGTCCAACATCATTTAACAAGTTATTCCATAATGTGGTGTGTGCAGATTTCACAATATGGGCTTTAGGGAAATATGTTATGTTCTCAATCAATAGGCAGTAACCATAGCAGCCATTCACCAGGCATCTTTCATTAGTGTGACATCAAGTGTCACTAGGCTGAAATCAAGTTTGATTTCCATGTTTGGTCTTTGCACTGGGAATCTCATTGACCAGTTTGTTCTGGAAAAAGTGCCTTGTGTCTCGTACACATGACCGGGTTTTCCGACGAGAAAACTGCGAGTAGAGCTTTTGGCTGGGAATCCTGGCCGTGTGTATGCTCCCTCGCAGTTTTTCCAAAAGGTAAACTGCCAAAATCCGCCGGCAAAAAAAAAGGAGAACCAGCTCTCTTTTTCACATTGGGATTCCCGACTGACTTTTTCCTGTTAGAAATCCGGAGCGTGTGTACGAGGCATCAGTCTTATGTGCATCTGTTTTCAGTTTTCTTTTCTCAACGAACAGCGTGGCAAAATAAAGGGGGGGGGGGGGACTTCTAAGATGGATCCGAAATTTCACCAGTTCAGCAGGGACTGGTCCTCTCTGTTCAACAGAAATCAATTGTTAGATCAATTTCTGTCCAATGGCCAAGCTGGAAAACGTTCATTGATCATCAGCTGCTGATCAGTGTACTCTGAGAGCAAAGGATTCCTGCTGTCAGAAAAAAATGGGGTTGACTTACTAAAGGCAAATAGTCTGTGCATTTCAAGTGCAGTTGCTGTAGATCTGAGGGGAACACGCAAAGAAAATAATCAAAGAAAATGTAATCAGCCCACCAGCTGAACGAAAAATAACTAAAAACTAACCATGTATACCCAGCTTTATTTGTTTACATGTGTAGATGACCTGTGGCTGCAGACAGATAATCCCGTCAAGGGGATATTGAATCTGTTCTTTCTTATAACAGTTACCAAGTGGCAACTCATACAACATCGATTGGAGAACATGTGCCATTAAAGAACAGATTCGTTCTTACACAAGAAAGGAAATGATTGAAGACAGTTCACTGAACCAACTCACAAAACTGCATAGCAGGGATCGGAAACAGTATATTTTATGAAGCAAATATGGCTGCATTCATGCCTCTAAATAATTACAAATTCAGCATAGAAACAAGATTAGTTACATGAAATATCATGTTTTAAGGTTTATAATAAATGTTTGTCTTACTAAATATTTGGAGATCACAGTGTCCAAAGTGCATTTTGTATAAACTACGATAATGCATTTAAGTTGGTAAATTCTTAAAATCAGGTCCCATTCATAGAACTGCTCTTACCCATCTGGTGAATGGAGTAACAGCTATTTTTCCTGTCCAGAAAACACTGCAGGATCTGGTAATATTCTTCCGGCTGTTTTTTATGTTTCTCCCATTGCCATTCTGGAATGGATTAAAAACAAAAAATGTTAAGATTTTTAATGCATATAAAACAAAAAAAGTCAGCTAAAGTCTGGGAGTTACAGCTTTTTAGCAATTAAATAATACATTGCAAAACACCTGTGCGACTTGCTCTAGGTGCAAGCTACCTTTCATTCTTGAGCTGCATCTATATTTAGGGGTAGTTAGGCCTAACCTAGCTACACTTCATATATCGGTGGGTCGCGGGCACGCTCCCGCGACCCGGTCCGAAGCTCCGTGACCTCGGCCGCGGGACTCGCGGACCAGATCGCCGCTACAGTCCCACGATCGGTCCCCGGAGCTGGAGAACGAGGAGAGCCACGTGTAAACACGGCTTCCCCGTTCTTCACTGTGGCGCTGTCATCAATTGTGTGTTCCCTAATATAGGGACGCACAATCAATGAAGTCAGACCTACAGCCACACCCCCCTACAGTTGTAAACACACTTCAGGGAACACATAACCCCTTCAGCGCCCCCTTGTGGTTAACTCCCAAACTGCAACTGACATTTTCCCAATAAACAATGCCTTTTAAATGCATTTTTTGCTGTGAAAATGACAATGGTCCCAAAAGTGTCAAAATTGTCCGAAGTGTCCGCCATAATGTCGCAGTCATTAGTAGTAAAAAAAAAATATATATATATATAATGAATAAAAATGCAATAAAACTATCCCCTATTTTGTAAACGCTATAAATTTTGCGAAAACCAAATCGATAAACGCTTATTGCGATTTGTTTTACCAAAAATAGGTAGAAGAATACGTATCGCCCTAAACTGAGGAAAAACAAATGTATATATGTTTTTGGGGGATATTTATTATAGCAAAAAGTAAAAAAGATTGCATTTTTTTTTAAATTGTCGCTCTATTTTTGTTTATAGCGCAAAAAATAAAAACCGCAGAGGTGATCAAATACCACCAAAAGAAAGCTCTATTTGTGGGAAAAAAAGGATGCCAATTTTGTTTGGGAGCCACGTCGCACGACCGCGCAATTGTCAGTTAAAGTGACGCAGTTCCGAATCGCAAAAAGGGGCCTGGTCTTTTACCTGCATTTTGGTCCGGGTCTTAAGTGACTAAAGAAACCCATGATTCTTGGTCGTCTTGTAAATATGATTTAGGAAAGGAGTTTATCTGTACAGTATAATTATATATAACAGAGCTGCTAAATACCTAGTAGTCCTGTATAATATTAGTCAGTATAGCAACATCCTGAACTAATGTTCTGCCTGAGACAATCTACATCAGCAGTACTCATTACACAGCAACCCCTCTCGTATCTAATGGAGCTGGAAGCGCTTTGGAAAACAGTCAGGGCAAAGTTCATAATTTTATTTTTGTCTTGAACATTGATTTAGTTTTGGTTCCCATCTATAATGGGAACACTTTATTGCTGCTGTAAACTATAAAGGATGTTGCTGGTCCCAGGTGAGTAATGCGAGTTATATGAGGCATAGTCTGAGTACTTTAAACAAGTCATTAAACTGACAAAGAAAGGGAATGTGTTTTCACGCTGTGAAAGTTGCCAGTTAGTGAAGCAGGGAACTAATGGCAGATCAATAACTTATGGTATATTATCAAGGAGCCACTTTGTTCCTATATTACAATGTATAGTTTTTTTTTTGTTTTTTGTTTTCTGTGGTACTTACCCCTGCCTAGATGCTGGCAAATTAAGGCTTGAGCTAACATCATCTGTCCACATCTCAACATACAACCCCAGCCAGTATCAGAGGATGGGCCTGTTCCACCTGGTTTTATATAAAGTGAGAATATGTTACCATAATAAAGCTACAAAATATATCTCTGTAACAGAAAACAGCAGTAGTTTGTTGGGGTCACAAAAGGTTTATGTAAACTAGTAGGAATGAAAAAAATGGGAAAGGGAAATAGAAAGCTTGATACTAGAGTGGGAATGGGAGAAAGCATTTATAACAATACACAAAACATCAATAGCGATTAAATATCAGGAAAGAAATGATAAAATCCTGATGAGATGGTACTGGAGCCCGGTGGCATTAAATAGAATAAACAGGGAAAATTCAGAGACCTGTTGGAGATGTCTGAACAAAACGGGGAGAGAATTTTGGGATAAAATATTTTATATATATGCCAGGGTCAATAAAAGATATTAAAATAGATATTCTTCACAACATGACAACAGCAGCCAGAAAAGTAATAGCCCAGAAATGGAGAAATACAATTAGCCCGAGTATAGCTGAGTGGATATGTGAAATGAACGAAATCAGATAGATTACGCTGATCTAAAGAACGAAATTCAATATATGGAAAGAGAAGAAGGATATATAAATAATCAAATGCCAGGAATATGGCAACAATGTGAAGAATTTCGGTCCTCAATGAGAATAATAGAGTATTTATAAAGGAAAACTAAATATAACCCTAAGGGGGAGGGGGGGGGCAAGGGAGAGATTTTTTTTCCCCCTTTTAGTTTTGTGTGTGTGACGATGGATTAATAGAACACAAAATTCCTGAGGAAAGTTAGGTGAATATAGGAATAGGACGAGGAAGAGAGCAGGTTAAATCGACCCTATAATGTACTTCAAGAAATTTAGTTGACATATACTATATATAGGAGGATAAACAATAGAAATTGGAATGTAATGTATACGTTCTTAACCATGCTTAAACGTGAAATTTTTGTATGTACTAAAAAATAAATAAAGAGAGATTGAAAACAAAAAGTTCACTGCATGGTGAAAATATGCATTTTTTTTAATGGATTAGTCTACCCTTTTAGGAAAAAATAAAGTGAACACTGTACACCCTCACGGAAAAGGAATACACAAACTCCAGAGTGGGGACTAAGTAGGTTCAGAAAAGCATGAGTATATGATCAGAATTCTATGCATAACTTAAAATAGGTTTTGAATTAAGTTACCCTTTTGAGTTGGGTATAACAGAAGTAATTCAAAACTTACCAATTGGAGAAAATTTCTTTCTGTACGTAAACCACAGCCTGGAAGTAACATCTAAAAGCAATTCACTCTTCTCTGTAAATGGAGAAAGAACAGCCATTAAACAGCATTAACATTTACAGCCATTAAACACAAAGAACTGTACATCACAGCATACAAAGTCAACCAAACTGTATCTGAGCACCATAAATTTAAAATACGATTTAATTCATTTTTAATATTCAAAGCAAACTCATCCATCCATTAATTCATGTCTCCATGCATTATTGTGTTAAAAAAAATAATAAATGATCACCCCCAGCATTTCTAGCTACAGCCATATTCAGTATATAGAAAAGGCGCGATCATGCCCTTTCTATAGTGCGCATGCGCCGATGATGTCGGTGCAAACGCATATGGTAAATATCTCCTAACTGTGCAGGTTTAGGAGATATTTCCAGTGCCTACAGGGAAGCCTTATTGTAGGCTTACCTGTAGGTAAAATGGTCTGTAAGGGTTTACAACCACTTTAAGTGATGCATTCATTCATACCCATCCCTATGGCAGTCCTGACAAAAAAAAAACAATGCGCTTAGAGAGTCCTCCGATTCCTTTTAAAACAGATGTGTAAAATGTAAACTGTGCTACTTATGTTTTCACAGCAAAGTCAAGATAAGAGACACAACACATAATTTTAAACCAAAAAATTTACAATTTTTTTTTAGCAAAACAGTCCTACCCCTATTTATCATTAGTAGAATATTAAACTAAATCAAAGCTGTGAGTATAAAAAAATAACAAAATCTAAGCAGCTTTTACCTGCAACATCTCTTAGCCTGGTACACAAGAGATTATCCGTTTGTTTTGTTTTTTTTGTTGCATGCTTATCTCCATATCAAAAAAAGAAGAGGTTACTAAAGTACGAAAATTCTCGTACGACAAAATAAAAATTTAGAAGTGATGTAATGTATTGCATTTTTTATGTATTTTCGGACAAAACTGTACTTATGAAAGAAAATTGTACAATCTGGCATCGTATGACAAACATTTTTGAGTTTGTCTCATCCGATAATTTCGGACAAAAGTACGATCAGATTATCGTAGGATCGCTTTAACTACTTGCCGACCAGCCGCCGTCGTTTTACGGCGGCAGGTCGGCTCCCCTGCGCGAGAGCCCGTAGTAAACCGCTGGCTCTCTCGAAGGCCACTCACACCCGACTCCCGTGCGCGTGCCCGGTGGGCGGGATCACACGTTACAGAGCGGGGACCGGGAGCTGTGTGTGTAAACACACAGCTCCCGGTCCTGTCAGGGGGGGAAATGCTGATCTTCTGTTCATACAATGTATGAACAGAAGATCAGTGATTTCCCCTAGTGAGGCCACCCCCCCTACAGTTAGAACACACCCAGGTAACATACTTAACCCCTTCCCCCCTAGTGTTAACCCCTTCACTGCCAGTGGCATTTTTATAGTAATCCAATGCATTTTTATAGCACTGATCGCTATAAAATGCCAATGGTCCCAAAAAAAAATTGTCAAAAGTGTCCTAAGTGTCCGCCAAAATGTCGCAGTACCAAAAAAAATAAAAAAAAAATCGCTGATCGCCGTCATTACTAGTAAAAAAAATAATAATATTAATAAAAATGCCATAAAAATACCCCCTATTTTGTAAACGCTATAAACCTTTTGCGCAAACCAATCAATAAACGCTTATTGCGATTTTTTTTACAAAAAATATGTATAAAAATACGTATCGGCCTAAACTGAGGAAAAAAATTTTTTTTTATATGTTTTTGGTTGATATTTATTATAGCAAAAAGTTAAAATATTCATTTTTTTTTCAAAATTGGTCGCTCTACTTTTGTTTATAGCACAAAAACTAAAAAAACACAGAGGTGATTAAATACCACCAAAATAAAGCTCTATTTGTGGGGAAAAAAGGACACCAATTTTGTTTGGGAGCCACGTTGCACGACCGCGCAATTGTCAGTTAAAGCAATGCAGTGCCGAATCACAAAAAGTACTCTGGACTTTGGGCAGCAATATGGTCCGGGGGGTTAAGTGGTTAAAGGCTGTATGTTTTTGCCCACTTTTATGATTGTGTATAGGGGCCTTTAGAAGCAGAGTCGGCTCTAGGCTTTGTGAGGCCTTAAGCAAAACTTGACATGGGGCCCCACTCTCGCCCATGATGTGAAAAATAATTCAAGGACAAGAGCCTCTTCCCTACCACCCTGGCCGTGGTTGTGGGGGTCTGCGGGCAGGGGACTTATCAGAATCTGGAAGCCCCCTTTAACAAGACAGCCACCAGATCCTGCTCTTTAATAACTAAGGGGCCGCCCAATGATGTCACCTGGTGAACCCGCCTCCTTGAGACGTCATTGACTGAGGGCATGCTGGGTCATTGACGTCACAAGGGGTGGTGTCACCATGGGATGCTGGTGGCCCTGCTCCAGAGTCAGGGTTCTTAACTCTGCCTGAGTACAGCAGCGTTAACTGCTGTCCCTCAAAACTGGGGTAATGCATTGGGTAAGTTAGGCGGCCGTGAGGCCCCTGTGAGTGCAAAGCCTTAGGCGACCGCCTGTTTAGAAGGCTTTATGTGGCACAGAGATGAGCAATTCTTTAATGTGATAGGTAACTGTTACAGTTTACTTTGTATTTAGGTAAAAATAGGTTACAAAACAATTTGAAATAAAAAAGACATGCATGGGCAAAGCACGGGTTTGTTTTAATGCTGAATTGTAGGCATAAGCTTTACTGCATACTTACATTGGTCCAGCTCATACCCGAGTAATCCCTGTGCAAATCACTGTAATAATCATTGCTCCTACAGTGATCTTCCAGGTCCTGTGCCAAGTGGTTTCTCTTCTGCATAGTAACAATAGAATATCACTCACCCGCTCAAGACCACTTCTATTTACAGAACGCCTTGCATTTTTTTCAGTAAATACAAAACGTTCCCATCAAATCAGAGAACGCCTTATGTTCACTGAAGAAAATACAAGGTGTTCTGTGACTAGCAGTGGTTCTGAGCGAGGGACCTTCTGCGGTTATTACGCAGAAGGGAAGCCATTGGACACAGGACCCAGAAGATCGCTGTATAACTGTAGTGGGGGCAACTATTGCAATGATTGAAGAGGGATCTCTCTGGTACTAGATATGCAATAGCAGAAAACTTTCAGGTCCTGTGCCAAGTAGCTTCTCTTCTTCATAGTAACAACAGGAGGTTACTAGCTTGCTAAGCACAGAACGCCAAGGTGTAGATCGCAATGTCACTGCCCCTCCTCTTCACCTCAATCAGAGCACGCCTTTTATTAGGCAAAGAAAAAAGGCGTTCTTTGAATGACGGTCTAACAACCGGCTTCTGTCGAACGATCCTGTTGGAAAACCAGCATTTGATCAGTGCATGCAGCCAATGACTGCAGCACTGATCATTGTATTCTTACAAAGGGGAATCCCCCCTGTCAGAATACAACAGTCTAGACATGGGGTAGCATCCACATTGCTTGTGTGGATGTAGGGGTCAGTGAGTTTTTGGTGTTCAACCTTTTGGTTGAACCAAAGAAAAAAAAAATTCTATGTGTAAACCCTGCTTTGTTCTCATTATACAACCAGGAGCCAGACTGACAAACTCCTGCTTCAGGGATCCCTGCAAGACCCCTTTCACACGGACGGCTGTTTTGCCGCAGTTAAAAGCATGTAAAATGTTTTGTGAAATTCAAGGCTCCAGGCACTGCGATTAGCTGCATTTATACATTGCGATTACATGCGACCGTGTTTAGCTGCTGTAGTCATTCCCATAGCAACCCTTTTTATTTTTATTTTATTATGATGTGCTTCCTGTTGTTTTTTTTTTTTCTCACACTACTATCCGTAGTTGACAAAAAAAAAAAGACTGCGATTACCTGCGGTTATGTGCATATAGCTGCGCTACATCACACCTGGACGCATACAATTCTATTTTTTCTATTCGCACCAAACCGCATGTAACAAAATCGCAGCTAAACGCTGTGTGTGAATGGGGCCATAGGAAAGCATTGTGTGCTTTTAGCTGTGGTAGAAAACTAGAAAATCCGCAGCTAAAAGCACAATTCTATCCGTCCGTGTGAAAGGGGCCTAACCCCTGGTCACAGTATAATTGGCTGAAACACATTTGTTTATATTCATTTTTGTTTCACTCAAACAGCTAATCAGATAACAAGCTTGTTCTGTGATGATCTCATAAAAGCTGGAAAAAAATAATTTATTTGTTTTATTGAAGATTATTCCATATTTAACACACTCCATACCTACAGTAACACAGGTTTCTTTTTTTTTTCTTTCCTTCACATGCCACTGGTCACAAATTTTGACAAAACCTGGAAAGTTGTATCCAAGTACGAGTTAATTTTTTTTTTCCAAAAATAATCTATTACAGCAGTGGTTCTCAACCTGGGGGTCGGGACCCCCTCAGGGGTCGAATGAGGATTTGCCAGGGGTCACCGAATCCTGGGCTGTTCCACTCAGCCTCTTTGCAGTCGCCCATTCAGTTCATGGCATGGCTGGGGAGAAGAGACTAGAGGTCAGCTGACTGATGATGAATATGAAGTGGGAGGGGCTGGAGGAGACCCTATCTCCTGATTTCGCTTTAGGTGTCACTGCTACAGACACCACAAAGGGGTTTTAATATTGTACAAGTGGAAGCAACTCAAGGAGCTCTAAATGTTAATGGGTTAGGGGCGCAAATTACTTGTCTTGCCTTGGGTGCTGACAACTTATGCTACGAAAATAATTTTACTGTTAGGGGTCCCCACAACCTGGGAAATTTTATCAAGGGATCACAGCACTAGAAGGTTGAGAACCCCTGTATTACAGAAGAAGATTTGCACATACATATCCAATTCATTTAAATCCGCCCACCACCACCTCATTCCTTTCAGTGCTAACCTGTTTTTATGTCATATTGCTTTCCTAGGATGTAAAGGGGCTCGTCTGTATCTGGGAGTTCTTCAAGTTCCAGATAATCTGACAGGGCAATGTCATTTTCATCACTTGGAAGACCTAATGGATATTTAATAATAAAAATTAGTATAGACAGAGAAACACACAGTCTTTCCAAAAAGTCACGGGGAAAGTAAATGCTGTTCTACTCAAATTCACATATGCAAAGTATATTGAAAACATTAAACAAATGAATTTAGAAAAGATGTAGTAAACATTTATTTCTGTCTCTACTCATCAGTGAAATGTGATTGCAGCAACGTGTCTTGTTTACCAACAGGTTTCCTAATAGGTGGAAGTTGTGTGTTCCAGTCTTGCACAACTATGTTACCATCAGAGGCTGAGACAGGAGTGATCTGATATGGTTTTCATTTCATAAAATGAACAGACCAACATGTTTTTTTTTGTTATTTTACGTTGGGAGCTAAGAAAAGGAGTGAAGGAATGGCCGCTTTCATCAAAGTTTTCTAATGCTGGTTTCTTGCTGCTCCTGTTAAAGCCTTCTCACACTGGTGTCTTGCTTCTTCAATCACAGCCTTCTCACACTGGTGTCTTGCTTTTTCCATCGCAGCAGGGCCCATCCTGGGGTCACAGGCGCCTGGGTGCAGAAATATTTCTGGCGCCCCCACGTGGGCGTGGTCATTTTACTAACTCTTCTCCTTTACACATGTTTCTATGGCAATGACTCAACCACAGAGATGCTCCCCCACAAAGTCTTCATTACCCTGGGATCCTTACATGATCTCTAAACAAAATACAGGAAGAGAAGCAGAGTACTTTATTGGGACCTGGAGGGGGGCCTCTCTGATGGACACAGAGGGCTTCTGTTAGATAGTGTGTTAGAAAGAGCCCCCGGACATACTACAGACATGATACAGGAGATGGTCAGAGACTGTAGACATAGTACAGGAGCCGGTCAGAGACTGCAAACACAGTACAGGAGATGGTCAGAGACTGCAGACATAGTACAGGAGACGGTCAGAGACTGCAAACACAGTACAGGAGATGGTCAGAGACTGCAGACATAGTACAGGAGACGGTCAGAGACTGCAAACACAGTACAGGAGATGGTCAGAGACTGCAGACATAGTACAGGAGATGGTCAGAGACTGCAGACATAGTACAGGAGATGGTCAGAGACTGCAGACATAGTACAGGAGATGGTCAGAGACTGCAGACATAGTACAGGAGATGGTCAGAGACTGCAGACATAGTATAGGACAGGGATATGCAATTAGCGGACCTCCAGCTGTTGCCAAACTACAAGTCCCATGAGGCATAGCGAGACTCTGACAGCATCAAGCATGACACCCAGAGGCAGAGGCATGATGGGACTTGTAGTTTGGCAACAGCTGGAGGTCCGCTAATTGCATATCCATGGTATAGGACAGGGATATGCAATTAGCGGACCTCCAGCTGTTGCAGAACTACAAGTCCCATGAGGCCTAGCAAGACTCTAACGGCCACAAGCATGACACCCAAAGGCAGAGGCATGATGGGATTTGTAGTTTTGCAACAGCTGGAGGTCCGCTAATTGCATATCCCTGGTATAGGAGATGGTCAGAGACACATGAGTTCTGGATGGACACACACACCTATGCTCAGTTCAGGATGGAAACAAGGAGGGAAGGAGGGAGGGGAGAACTCTGCCACTTTGGCGCCCCCACCTCTGCAGGCGCCTGGGTGCAAAGCACCCTGTGCACCCTGCCTAGGATCGGCCCTGCATCACAGCCTTCTCACACTGGTGTCTTGCTTCTTCCCTCACAGCCTTCTCACACTGGTGTCTTGCTTCTTCCATCACAGCCTTCTCACACTGGTGTCTTGCTTCTTTCATCACAGCCTTCTCACACTGGTGTCTTGCTTCTTTCATCACAGCCTTCTCACACTGGTGTCTTGCTTCTTCCATCACAGCCTTCTCACACTGGTGTCTTGCTTCTTCCATCACAGCCTTCTCACACTGGTGTCTTGCTTCTTCCACCACAGCCTTCTCACACTGGTAATTAATTGTCTTTGTACCATAATCTCATTACAAGTCATATGTTTATAGACAATGGAAAGCCCCTTACATCCAAATGAGCTCATGCAGTAAACATGTTTCTTCCAGATGACACCCCTTACATCCACAACTCATCTGTTCCCAATATTCTGAGTTTAAATCACAAAAGCTTTGTAAAATCATGTCCCATAGCTATAGCAACTTGAAACACTGAAGTGTCCGAGGACAGAATGAATGTCACCCAGAGTCATACAAAGAATCCACGTGTCTATCCTCTATTCAGAACTGCTGCATGAGCCTTGGACTCATCTCCTAATTGCAAATTGGAATGGGCATGATACAGAGACTGAGCCAGACTTTGTTGTCTGTTCGGGTGGAAATGAATGTACGGTCACATGACTGCTATAGAATTAGTGTCTAATAATAACAACAAAGGATAAAGAAGTCTTAAGGCCTAAGCAAACACTTTTCTGCAATGCTCAAGTATACATAGGGAAGAAATACACACAAGCAAGCTTCTGCAATGACATAAAAAATCTGTGACAGGGCATTCATCATGTAGAAGATCTTTCCCTGATTGTCATCCGCATTACAATTGTCAATACAGAAGCTTACCTATGAGCCGGTTCACACAGGCATGACTCGTCAAGCGACTTGGCCGCCTATAAAGTCGTGCTCCGTTCTGTACTATGGAACCGTTCTAATAAGAGCGACTCAAGTCGTTCCGACTTAGAAAAGGGTTCCTGTATGACTTTGGGACGACTTCAGGGCGACTTCCATTGACTTCAATACAGAAATCATTTTGCAAGTCGCCTCTGAAGTCGTGGGCAGATCGCCTTGCCGAGTCGCTCGGAAAGTGGTGCCACCCCTGTGTGAACCGGCTCTAAACAAGAACAGCATGACATATGACATTGATGAGATCCCACACATGCACAGACATCTACTACGGGTACTTTCTATGTTCCAGATGTTAATTAAGTGTATACATCATGTCCTCCCTATGCATGTGTTTGTGCGCTAAACACAACTCAAATGTTGCCAGAATCTGCAGAAATTCAAGCTGTGGGGTGGTCCTGTCGGCACCACCTGCTCTACAACGGGTGCTGTGGCTGCCTGCTTTTTGTAATCCGTCTCATGAAGCAGATTTCTGTCCTGTAGCCTTAAAGCAGAATTAAACTGCCTACAGGGAGTTCTGGCTTAAAGGAGGAGTAGAGTCAAAGCTTGCTTGGCTGTATTTCTCTTGTGGATCACAAGTGCAGTCCTATCTGCACTCCTGTGACCCGTTTTCAGCTAACAGCGGGCTGAAGCTGGTATCAGGATCCACCCACAAGACTGGACCAGCACCTGGCTTAGCTTCTCAGTGGGCCTCTGAGATCCTGAGCTGGCCGCTGCCACCCCTCCCCGGCCCAGTGAGAGCTGGGGGGGGGGGGGGGCAAAGCAGACAGCAGTGATTGACAGTCACCAGCTCTCTGCTCATGGAGCTCTGTGAACAGAGTGATCATCTGTGTTTGATCGCTCAGTTCTCAATCATAGAGCAGACAGCAGTGATTGACAGTCACCAGCTCTCTGCTCACGGAGCTTGAGAACTGAGCGATCATCTTTGTTTGATCACTCAGTTCTCAATTTTAGAGCCAGAGGGGGACAGATGCATCATCGGACCAATCCTGCATCCACCTAGGTAAATAGGATTCTTTAAAGAAAAAGAAAAAATGTTTCCCATTCTTCTCTTAATTTTTATTCCCATCCCCTGCCACCATTCCGGCCCAGGCCAGAATAACATGTACCTGGTCCTGCATCTCTCTGGGATACATACATCACATCTCTCAGGAGGATTGGTGCACATAGCAGCTAAGGGAGGAGGTGGGCCGGGGGATGGGTCCAGAGTGTCATTAGAGCTGCCTGCCTGGCACCCGGAGAAGGCAGCCAGCTAAAGAAAACCAAGATGGTGGTGCAGGATGCGTTGTGTTGCACCCATCACAGTGGGAAAATGCTGAGGAGTTCGCTTGTGTAGGCGAATATGTGCTTTGAAGAGCACTACAGGAAATTGAGAAAAAACATGTGGGGTGGGAGGAGTTGAGTACCACTTTAAAGCGGAACTAAACTCCAAAAAAATACATACCTCCACCTTCCCTCACTGGCACCTTCTCTCTGGGCTACTTTCAGGTGACCGGTTTTCAGCCTTTTGATTGGCTGGCAGGGGATGACATAATTCCAGACATGTGCATGGGGGTCAATCAGCCAGATTGTGCTAGGAATGCATGCTTCATATTCAATAGAAGACTGTGAGCAGGAAGGTGAGTGCACGTCATTGCAGAAGAAACCTACCATGCAATAAAGAGCTGCCTGCTCCCAACTGTTTTTAAATAAAGTTTTACTACTTTAACAGTAAGGATAAACTCAGAAGCTTAGGAGCCATCTCCCTGGGAAGTAGTTAGAGACAATAGCCAATCATAGGTAGAAACCGTCTGGCCCGAGTAGTTAGCAGGTAAAAGCAGCCTCAGCTCAACTCATCCAGGCCACATCCCTAACATGTTTCGCCCCCACCCTCCATGATCAAGTCCTGAGGGTGGGGCGAAACATGTTGGGGGCGTGGCCTGGATGAATCGAGCCTGCTTTTATCAGTTCCTCATAGTGGTGACCAGTGAAGGGGTCCCTCATAGTGGTGACCAGTACAGGGGTCCCCCATAGTGGTGACCAGTGAAGGGGTCACCCATAGTGGTGACCAGTACAGGGGTCACCCATAGTGGTGACCAGTACAGGGGTCCCCCATAGTGGGTGCCAGTGAAGGGGTCCCCCATAGTGGTGACCAGTACAGGGGTCCCCCATAGTGGTGACCAGTGAAGGGGTCCCCCATAGTGGGTGCCAGTGAAGGGGTCCCCCATAGTGGTGACCAGTACAGGGGTCCCCCATAGTGGTGACCAGTACAGGGGTCCCCCATAGTGGTGACCAGTACAGGGGTCCCCCATAGTGGTGACCAGTACAGGGGTCCCCCATAGTGGTGACCAGTACAGGGGTCCCCCATAATGGTGACCAGTACAGGGGTCCCCCATAGTGGTGACCAGTACAGGGGTCCCCCATAGTGGTGACCAGTACAGGGGTCCCCCATAGTGGTGACCAGTGAAGGGGTCCCCCATAGTGGTGACCAGTACAGGGGTCCCCCATAGTGGTGACCAGTACAGGGGTCCCCCATAGTGGTGACCAGTGAAGGGGTCCCTGAGTTCAGCCTTGTACTACACACACCTAGCCCCTTACTATATTACTCAGCCCTGCCTCTGTATATCAGCACAGACAGCTATTCTAGGCCGATAAGCTTACAGTCTACCTGTCCTGTCCTCCACACATTCTTACATGGTTCAGGTCTCTCTACCCCAAGTCTTGTCCCTCCCTTACCTACTTTACAGTGACTGGGGAACTTACCGGCCTCCATCCTGCCCTGTCACCCAGGGACCGGTGTTCAGCCTCGTCCACAACAACAGTGGGAGTTATGCACGCCGGGAAGTGTAGTCCAGAGGGGGCTTTGCGGACGTAGACTTTTGGGTCTCCCCGTACTACGACTCCCAGGGTGCAGCGCTACGAGGGCGCGGCCTGTGTGCTGCCGTCAGGCGGATGGGGGACGGTGATTGGCTGTGTGAAGCAGGCGGTTTTTTGCCTTTGTCAGCAGCATGGAGGAGATGAGGGTGTCTGATGTGGAGGTGTGTAACCTGGCGTACAGGGGGCAGCTGGAGCAGCTGAGGAGCCTGGTGCTGGCAGACAAGTCCCTGACCTCCAGGACTGACCAGGTAAGGGTGGAGCTGTCATGGGGCTTCTAGTTCCTGAGCCCAGGTACTATGTGCACTGGGGGGCTGCTGGAGGACTACAAGTGTCAGCATTCCCAGCATTGTCATTAGGGATGGTTAGTAAAGCAGACACGTGATCATGTGTATTGTTCTGTGTACCAGTGGAGCCTCTCCTGTCATTACAAGACACAACATAGAACATCATCACAGATCCTCTACATTAAAACCTGAACCCAAACATGTAATAGATCGCAGCTTCCCAATCCTGACATGTGGTGGCTGTATTTGTTTTCTTTTTTTCCCCTCTCTGTTTCCCCCTGGTGATCTGGCCAGTAACACATCTCCTGTATTAGAGTGCCCCCACTCTGGGTGAAGGAGCACAGGGGGCACCTTTGAAAAGCAGCATTGTCAGTGGGAGGGGGTTAGGCTAGCCATACATTATACAATTTTCCTTTAGATTCACCATAATCATATAATAGGGCAAGCCTATACACTTCCAATGTGTATGCAGTCACATCGGTTTACAAGTCCAGCAGACCCTTGCACTACATAGTTGAAGGTAAATATAAAACTTAATTTAATACTTTTTAGGCAGTTACAGCAAACAGTTTTTTTTTCCCTTTTGGAATTAATAAAAAAAAAAAAGCTCACTATTGTACTTCTAGATTGTAAGCTCTAACGAGCAGGGCCCTCTGATCCCTCCTGTATTGATTTGTATTGTGACTGTACTGTCTTCCCTGATGTAAAGCGCTGCGCAAACTGTTGGCGCTATATAAATCCTGTATAATAATAATAATATTGTAAGCACCCCTGTCAGTGGTAAATGGTTTATGTCAACCCTCCAACTCAGGGGTCTCAAACTGGCGGCCCTCCAGCTCTTGCAAAACTACAAGTCCCATGAGGCATTGCAAATCTGACAGTTACAAGCATGACTCCCACAGGCAGAAGGATTATGGGACTTGTATTTTTGCAACAGCTGGAGGGCCGCCAGTTTGAGACCCCTGCTACATCTGCAGGACAGCTCTTTCTTTTGAAAAACAACAGGCTTACTGGCCGGATCACTGGGTAAAAATAAAAGTAAGTCTAGAAAAGAAAACTAATACAGCCACCACATATGAAGAAATGGTAAGCTGCAATATAATAAATGTTTGCTTTTGGGTTTAAAACTGCTTGCATTTTTTTTAATCTGTTGTCAGCTCACATAGTAATGCACAGCTGTGTGCCAATAACTATGGTGCATGTGTAGAGGGGTGCCACGAATGTTATCACAGGGCAACGCTCATATACCCATGGGTTAAAGCTGACCATCACCCCCACATTCCATCTGTCATTCCACACCTACCCCCCCCCCTGACATTTTTGTTACTTTATTGGGGGTAACACATTACCGCACTTCCTGGTTCCCATCTGGGTGACAATGACATCATTGGCTGCCTCCTGGAATACATAAATGATGCATCCCAGGAGGCCTTGGTGTACTCTACAATGCACGCTCCATGGGACATCATCAGGAGGGCGGCTGCAAGAACCCGGAGGAGACAAGCGGCTGCCAATGATATCAGAGAAGAAGATGGCAGCGCTGGAGCAGGTGAGGAGTGGTGGCTCCCTACAGAACACATACTCACATGCCCACCAAATGTAGAGGTGTTTTTTGTTTTTTTTGGTGAGAATAGAGGAGATGAAGTTCATCTTTAACCACTTCCATACCGGCACTTATATACCCTCCCGCCCAGACCAATTTTTAGCTTTCAGCGCTGTTGCACTTTGAATGACAAGTGCGCGGTCATGCTACACTGTACCCAAACTAAATGTTTATCATTTTGTTCCCACAAATAGAGCTTTCTTTTGGTGGTATTTGATCACCTCTGGGATTTTTATTTTCTGAAAAAAAATGACCCAAAATTTAGAAAGAAAAAAGATTTTTTTTGTTTCTGTTATAAAACATTGTAAATACGTTTTCTCCTTTACTGATGGTACTGCACTGATGGGCACCGATGATTTGGCACTGATGTGGCGGCATGGATGGGCACGAATAGGCGGCATGGATGGGCACTGATAGGCAGCATAGATGGGCACTTTAATGTATTGCACTAATGTATGTGTTGTACTAAAGGATGCCAAACAATGCAAGCCAATCAGTGACTTAGTTGAGGCTGAATGTGACCACGTTTGCTTATTATTAAGGTGGACAGACTTCATAACGGAAAATGTATTTATATTCAATACGTATCAATGCATGTTAGTGTTTTAATGAAAGCCTTGTATCTGTATAGTTTATAATGATCTATGTACATAGGGGAAGCAAGGCGTGTTTATTATGTGTTTTTTTTTTTTGTTTGTTTATTTATTGAATATTTCAAAAGGAAGAAACAATATACAGATTCATATAAATATGTCAACATAGGGGATATAAGTGTTTATTTATGTTTTCTGTGTTTATTTCAGGATGAAAGGACACCCCTGCACTGGGCATGCTCAGCAGGGCACACTGAAATTGCTGAATATTTGCTCCTGCTCGGAGTGCCAGTTGATGGCAAAGATGATGTAAGTTGATTTTTCTTTATAGAACTCTAATCTGATAAATTGGCACACAGGAGGTGAGGGAAGTTTAGATGTGTCTGTGCATTACTTGGTGTTTACTCCTAAAAATCTGCAGTGGGTATAGAGTGCAGGCACATAGGGCCGCCATCAGGGGGGATACTGGCATTACACCTGTAAGGGGCCCGGCTTGCCTCCCTCTTTTTTTTTTATTGCATTACTCCTGTAAGGCTGCATTCTAACCTGAGCGTCGGTCGTTTTTTCCGGCGTTTTGTCGCGCGTATTCATGCTTATTTGTGCGTTTGCATACAGCGTTGTTCGACGTTTTTGTACTTCGAAGTTTTTTATTTTAGCCAATAGGAAAAATTATCATCTTTTCATCACTTGTTGCTATGTTGTTAGATTATTTTAATATTCTGCCTGGGTGAAATGTTCTATTGATTAAAGTGACGCAACGCCCGTAGTCACGCTAGTCGCTTGAATCGAGCGTTTCCATTACTTTCTATGGGAAATGGAAACGCTCAAAAACGACCAAACCGCCCAATACGCGCAACAGGGTCCGGAACTTGTTTGAGCTTCAGGCGTTCGGCGTCAGGCGTTTTGGAGTGGAGATGTCAACCATCTCCATAGGGAATAATGTATATTTTCCCCTCTAGCGTTTTTGAGTGTCGCGCTTCAGGCGACAAAACGCTCAGGTGTGAATGCAGCCTAAGGGGAGAGAAGAGATTGCACCACCCCCCGGTTCTCTGCTCCATGGGGGCCCTGCCTAAAGCTGTGTAAGGGGCACCAAAATGTGTGCACATACCTGTAATACCCCACATGTTACCTGTGCAATCCCCAGCCGTTCTTCCAAGAAAACCTCACTCCATTCCAGGTTGCTAGCCACTTTCTCCTAAGCCCTACATTCTGGCCTGTTACAATTGGCTGTCCTATTGGCCAGCTGGAAATGGAAGGAGCCATACAGGAGGCGGGGCTTAGGATGTCAAAATGGCTAGGAATTCAGCTGCAATGGCCTCAGAGGTGTTTTTTTTTTTTTGTCATCGTTCCCTTTATTTCTCATCCTGGTAGTAAAGACATAGGGCCAGATCCACGAAGCGCGGTGCTTCTTTACGTCCGGCGTAGTGTATCTCAGATACACTACGCCGCCGTAACTTACAGCGTATTTCCCGTATCTACAAAGAAATTGCGCCGTAAGTTACGGCGGCGTAGTGTAACTGTGTTGGCGTAAGGGCGCGCAATTCAAATGGATGAGATGGGGGCGTGTTTTATGTTAATACGTCTTGACCCGACGTAAATGACGTTTTTTCTAAACGGCGCATGCGCCGTCCGTGGGGGTATCCCAGTGCGCATGCTCCAAATTAACCCGCAACAGTCCAAAGCTTTCAACGTGAACGTCATTCTATGCAAAACCCTATTCGCGAACGTTTTACGCAAACGACGTACACAACGGAAAATTTGACGCTGGCCCGACGTCCATACTTAACATTGGCTGCGCCTCATAGAGCAGGGGTAACGTTACGCCGAAAAAAGCCTTACGGAAACGACGTAAAAAGATGCGCCGGCCGGACGTACGTTTGTGGATTTGAGTAGCTAGCTAATTTGCATACTCGACGCGGAAATCGACGGAAGCGCCACCTAGCGGCCAGCGTAAATATGCACCTTAGATCCGACGGCGTACTAAGACGTACGCCAGTCGGATCTAGCCCAGCTTCAGGCGTATCTTGTTTTGTGGATAAAATACAAATATACGCCAGAGCAACCTAGAAGTTGCGCGGCCTATCAATAGATACGCCAGCGTAACTGCTTCGTGGATCTGGACCATAGAAGAGACATCTCCCAGTGGTGTCACAGAAGTTGGACTTCTCCTCCCTTGCAGTGGGCCTCCACCTGCTCTTCAATGGTAGAGATCCAGGGGACAGAAAAAGCAGTTTTATATTAACCTGATCCTCCACTCCCTTGGCAGATGACCCTACGATTTGGCGGTGGAGGGTCAGGAAAGTAAAACTGCTTTGCCCTGTCTATCCAAAAAAATGTTTGACTGGAGATGGACTTCCAGGTCCATAATGAGAACTGTGTTTCAGGCAGATTTTGATGTGTTGTCTTTACACTTTTGTCCCAGGCAGGATGGACGCCTCTTCACATTGCTGCCTCTGCTGGCCGGACAGATATTGTCAGAGCTTTACTGGGGAAGGGAGCCCAAGTAAACACCGCCAATCAGGTCGGGTGCACGCCTCTCCACTATGCAGCATCCAAGAACAAGCATGAGGTATCTGCAACATTTTGATTTTTTTTTTCTTAAGCCTTGTACACACGATCGCATTTTCCGACAGGAATTGTGTGTTGGCAGAAAATCCGACCGTTTGTAAACTCCATCGAACAATTGTTGTCGGATTTTCCGTGGACAAATTTTGAATGGCAGGCTTTAAAATTTTCCGTGGACAAAAGTCCAAAGTACAAACACGCATGCTTGTAAGCAATGCTCACCAAACACATTAGCAGAAGGTGCCCAAAGGGTGGCGCTAAAGAGCTGAAAAACCATGTAGTACGTCACCATGTTCGACAATTCTTTTCCGTTTGTATGCAAGACAAATTCCTAGCCAACGCCCTTCGGACAAAAGTCGGGCAATTTGTCTGTGGAAAATCCAATCGTGTGTATGAGGCTTTAGATGTAGAAATATAGTAATAGAATATTCAATTTTTTTCTTCAAAATGTACATGCTTCGCACAAAAAACACTATTGATATTGCCTCTTCACAGATTGCTCTTATGCTTCTGGAAAGCGGTGCTTCGCCTGATGCCAAGGACAAGCTGGAGTCCACCCCACTTCACCGCGCAGCTTCCAAAGGCAACCTGAAGATTGTGGAAATCCTCCTAAAACACAAAGCATCCACTAATTTACAAGACATTGAAGGGAATACACCACTGTAAGTATAGACCAAAAAGATAAATTGGAGCTCTTATAGAGACTTTTTATAATATATATTATGAAAAGTCTCTATAACTAAAACAATACACATACATACACATACACACACACACACACATACACACACACACACACACACACACACACACACACTACAGACCAGACTGTTCCCAAAATGTAGAGGTGTAAATGGAGCCAGTAGCAGAACTGCAAATAACTGTCAGTTACTAGTGTTCTTATGTTGGCTAATAGTTGTAACTGTCAAGCCATCAAATGACTGCTGTCCTATTCAAATGGAATAAAAAAAAAAATAGAAAAGCAGATTCTTAAGGCACCAGATAGATCCAAAAATCATTAAATTAGCAATTTATTACTCAATCTTATTAGTAAAAATCAGGTATTGCCATACATAATGTTTTTTGAAAAGAGAAACAAATGTGATGATACACTATATTGTCAAAAGTATTGTGACACCTGCCTTTACACGCACATGAAGTTTAACAGCATCCCTGTCTTAATCCACAGGGTTCAATATTGAGTTGGCCCATCCTTTGCAGCTTCAACTCTTCTGGGAAGGCTGTCCACAAGGTTTAAGGGTTTGTCTATGGAAATGTTTGACCATTCTTTCAGATGCGCATTTGTGAGGTCAGGCATTAATGTGGACAAGAAGGCCTGGCTCACTGTCTCCACTCTAAGTCGTCCCAAAGGTGTTCTATCAGGTTGGGTCAGGACTCTGTACAGGCCAGTCAAGTTCCTCCACCTCAATCTCCCCCATCCATGTCTTTATGGACCTTGTTTTGTGCACAGTCATGTCGGAACAGGAAGGGGCCACCCCCAAACTCTTCCCACAAAGTTGGGAGCATGAAATTGTCCAAAATGTCTGGTATGCTGATGCCTAAAGAGTTCCCTTCACTGGAACTAACAGGCCAAGCTCAACCTCTGAAAAACAACCTCACACCATAATCCCCTCTCCACCAAATGATTTGAACCAGTGCCCAACGCAAGGTCCATAAAAACATGGATAAGCGAGTTTGGGGGGGAGGAACTTGATTGGCCTGCACAGTGTCCTGACCTCAACACGATTGAACACCTTTGGGATGTATTAGAGCGGAGACTGCGAGCCAGGCCTTCTCATCCAACATCAGTGCCTGACCTCACAAATGCGCTTCTGGAAGAATGGTCAAACATTCTTATAGACACGGGTTGATTCCAAAGCAGGCAAAGGTAGCTCTAGAGTGATACAAAAGATGCTGGCTATCATTTAAAGGGAATATCAATACCAACATTTTAATAAGTACTTAAAGTACTACCTCATAATTATGATATAGATGTCTCGTGTCCACTAGGGGAGCCATAGTAGGTTCATGGTCTGATCCTCCTACGCCAAGGATCATTAGTTATGTAAAAATCATACAGATAAGAAAAGACCAGAACATAAACCATTAGAATCAGAGTTAAGTTTTCTCTTGTATACAAAAAGAATGCAGCAACCAAATATATTGTCAGGGACAAACCAATCTAACAAAGACATATTATATAATGTTCTTAATTATGTATACAAACAAGGCAAAAGCAGTCCCAATGCCTTTAGAAAGCCTCTCGGCAGACACAATGAGCATGATCCTAATATATACAGGCATACTCGCAGCTCTATAAAGGGCTTCTGCTGAACAGTAGTAATAATGTATGTAAGCCTAGCCCATAATTGCCTGGTAGTCTGAGATAACTACCTCCTAATAGGTTATGGAAGCGTCTATGCCTGTGTGCAACGAGGGCCGGGTCACCTGACTGGAGTCTAGATGTGTAGCCCCATATCCCCCTTAAATGCTCCCACTACAAAATGTCACTTCAGTTGGCAGGTGAGGTGATGTAGACACCTGCTACTGCACATGTGCAGGTCCATATCCCTGGCTGGGAGGATGGTAGAATCCATTCTGCAGGCATAGAGGGCACAAACCCTCCTGGCCAATAGGTCCTCCCAATCCCCAATGTGATTATACAATGGAAGGGAGGGGCCTCACGGTTAACGGCACAGATGATTGGGCAGAGGGCACTTCCATTCCTCCAGAGGAGAAGGGCTTAGAGCAAGCCACATCCTGGGAATTTGTGCACCTGCCTTAAAGACCAAAAAGGAGAGGGAGGGACAGCCGTATAAAGTGTCATCTAGTGGTAGATGCTCTAGAAAACGGCTGATTAGATGTGCAGCACTGTGGCAACTGCAGATCAGAGTGTAAGGCCCCTTTCACACAGGTGGTCCGCCTGTCAGTTTTTTAGGTGGACCTGATCGGACGCTCTATGCAAGTCTATGGAGCCACGGATGTCAGCGGTGACTTGTCGGCTGACCTCCGATCTGCTAAAGTGTGACGGATGGAAACCCTATTTTCCATCCGCCTATCGGATAAAAACAGACTCTATGATCCATCGTCATCCGATCCCCCATAGAGGAGAGCGGCGCTCTGACAGGTCAGTCCCTGCACATTGTGGAGAGACCGACCTCTCATCTGCCTGCTCAGCGGGGATCGACGGGGTGATCCCAGCTGAGCAGAGCGGAGCCCATACACATCCGTGACTGCAGAGAATAGAGGATTTAGTTTAGATTTAGAAGTTCACCTTTTAAAAAAATAAAATAAAAAAATATGCAGTACAGGGGCTCCAGTAGATATTCAAAAGCTGTGCAGCGTTTTAAAATCTTCATTCATTTTATTGTCAAGCCTGGCCATAAAACTCACTTGGGAATCCCTGTATCCTACCTTTAATTGCCAAGATGCAAAACGGTTGGATTTTCACTTCGGCATTACAAGAGTCAAAAATCTAAATTTTTCACCTAATGGCAACAAGGCATGATGTGGGGATTGCGAACTAGATGCTTTTTAGCCAGGCTTCCAGGAGGGCCCAAATGGGCCGATGGGTGTGACAGATTAATGAATATTTACAAAACCGTACTTTACAAATGAAAAATATCTCCTGGGGCCCCTTGGCTGGATAGGCTATTTTCTGGAAAGGTTAGCTTGGCCTTTAGCCTTTCATGAGAAAAATATGGTGGATGCCATTAATTACCTCTTCCTGAATTTTTTTTTTATTTTTTTCTGTCATGCCGACACTCTGGGGGGAGATTTACTAAAGCTGGTGCAGCTGTGCATGGTAGCCAATCGGCTTCCAACTTCAGCTTATTCAATTAAGCTTTGGCAGTAGGAAGCTGACTGGTTTCTGTGCAAAGTTGCAGCAGATTTTACACACTCCAGTTTTAGTAAATAACCCCCTCCTGATTTTACTGTGTTCTGAGCCACTAGCCTGGGAAAAATGTGTAGTTCAGAAGTTATGACTTGAATGGCTCCTTGCCTTTACTGGGACAGTAAGACTAAAAAAGCCAGGGATAGCCATACAGTTAGCATCGGCATTAGAGCTGCACGATTTTGGTCAAAATGAGAATTGCGATTCTTTTGCTTAGACTAAAGATCATGATTCTCAAAAATTGATTGCCAGAACCCCCCCCCCCCCCAAATAAATAAACCTGTGATTTATTTGAAAATACGAATATATAAAAAACAGACCAGTGATATGTCTATAATGTTAAAGACCATATAACTCCTTTGAAAAAAGCAGAATCAAACTTTGATTCTGCTTTTTTCATAGGAGTTATATGGTCTTTAACAATATAGACATATCACTGGTCTGTTTTTTATACATCAGAAGCAGTACCGCCGGCAACCACTGGGTGGCGCATGGATACACACAGTTGTACAGAACTGTGAGAAAGATAAATGCATCCGAAGCAGTACCGCCGGCAACCACTGGGTGGCGCATGGATACACACTAGAGTTGTATTGAACTGTGAGAGAAGCCCAGGCTGCTGACGTCTGTTAAAATATCGGCGGCATTTGCGTTCCACGCTGGTTACGTGGAATGGCGGTGACACATAAGAATCGCGGGTCATCCCGCAGGGAGATCGCAGGCGGGGAGAATCGAGATCGCGATTCTCTCCGCGATTAATCGTGCAGCTCTAATCGGCATCCTTATGTCAGGTTTCATTTACAGCTTTAGTTAACCAAAACCAATATCTTAGTCATAGGTGGGCGTTGGTTGAATCTCCTACCAATATCGTATATCCTTGTGGCAGAGTTTGAAAATTCCCAGAAACCAGGTGACCAATGCACCTAAAACAAAATGGTGATTTGCATAATGTTCTTGAGTCTTCTTTGTTATTTTCAGTGGCAATACATATCCCTATAGCTCCCAAATAACGCTTGGTGTGCTTCTACGTTTCCCGTTCTGGTAGTACTGCTGTGGGGTTTATCATCTCCTGATGCAGTAGGGAAGTTTAGCTCTTTTTGCATTCTTGTTAATGTAAACTCACACCAAGAGAAGCCACCTGGAATGGCTAATCATGGGGATCTTAAGTGAAAAAAGATCTCATCACTGAAGTCCCAAAAAGAAATTTGGAAAGTGAAATGAGCAACCAACTTCTACCTGGAGGACTTCTACCATGACAACAGCTCCGTGTCCTTCTCATACTGTCTGTGTGTGCGGTGCTCACAACACATACAGTTGTAGTACAGAGCCCCATAGAGGAAATCCCTATAGGTCTTCTTAGGTCCTGATAGCCCAGGGGGGACATATAGAACAGGGTGTGTTGGTGCAGCTGAGGGACATTTTCAAAAGTATACGGAGGAGGAATTTTTTTGAAAAATCAGCAAATGCATGTAACTTTTATTATCTGGTCTTTGGGAAAAAAAATAAACTATTTATATATATTTTAACGTCACTTTAAGAGTCTCAGAGGAGACCGGAGTACCTGTAGCAAACCCACACAAGTATAGGGCAAACTTCATGCAGATTGCATCTTGAATGGCATTAGAACCAACAGCTAGTCCACTGTGCTGCAGATCTACAACCCACATTCCGAAAAAGTTAGGACGCTGTATAATATCTACATAAGAACAGAATGCAATGATTTTCAAATCTCATAAACCTGCATTTTATTCACAATAGAGAATAGAAAACGTATCAAATGTTCAAACAGAAAATTTATAATATTTAGGAAAAAAATGTGGTAATTTTGAAATTGTTGGCAGCAACACGTCTCAAAACAGTTGGGCTACATAAAGCTGGAAAACTAAGTGGTACTAACGAGAGCAACATTTTGCAAATGATTAGATAAAGATGTAATAAAAGTTGAAATTTCCAGTTGCATTGCTGACATGACAATTGTGTGTTCTCTCCTTTTAGTCATCTTGCCTGTGATGAAGAGCGAATGGAGGAAGCCAAACTCTTGGTTGAACAGGGAGCAAGTATTTATATAGAAAATAAAGAGGAGAAGACGCCATTACAAGTGGCTAGAGGAGGTCTGGGAGCATTGCTAAGGAGAATAGTAGAAGGGTAGTTTATTTTTACTTTAAATATGACAGCTTCATCCATGACTTGAAGACGGCAGTGTCAATGTTAATGTGGCTGACGCCTTCTAATGTTTAGACACAATTTTAGCTATATTTGCTAGTTGTAAGGCTTTTCTAATTGTTCCTTTCAATGTCTGGGAGGAGCAGTGTTTGTAATACGCATTACTGCAATATGCAAGAGATAATCGAACACATGTAAAGCTCTCTGTAGAGTGCTCTGTGTACCTACATCAAGTAGGTATACATTGAGAACCTATGTTCTAATATCTGCCACATTGATACAACTGTCCCAGAAGCATGGTAGTAATAACCTCCTATAATAAATTCATCATACCCAGGGATGCCAAAATTATGTATTGACTTTGTGCTTGATTGCTTTTAACCAGAAACCATCATGAAACCTGCTGCTTGTTAAATATGACACTAGGCAGTTCCAACGCAAATGTACTGACACTCAAAGAAAATAATTTGTAATTTAGTGGTATTTGAGCAGTATAGGAATGTGTGTTCTTGGAAGGAGCATTGTTCTTATTTATTTTCTATTGTTGAGTTTTGTTTTTAGTCCAGTTTATCCACCCTCATTGTGGAGCTGTATGCCCTCTGGTATTTATGCATACATGTTCTCTGAAGACCTGAACTGGACCAATGTTGAAGTTCCATCAGAAAATAAACCAGGGTATTCTTTAATTGGTTTGCCTTTTATTCCTGACATATGAGTATAAATGAACTTACTGATCTTAAAAGCTGAACTTGGAGGAAGAAAAAACACCTTTTCCTTGAATTGGTTCCCCCCTCTGCCCTGTAAAGGTGAGCTGCTCATTTTACCTAGGGGTTAATGCAAAAGGGGAAAAACCTACCCTGAATTGTAGGCAGGCCTATTGGTCCTGCATTGTACAGGATGACGTCAGATTTGCGACCAGTTGGGAAACAGTTATGAGGCACTGGTTGTCCAGAGAGGAGAGTCTCGCCATTAAAAGTATATTGCCTTATTCATCATTCTCTAGACCAGAGATCTCCAAACTACGGCCCTCGAGCTGTTGCGGAACTACACGTCCCATTAAGCATTGTAAAACTCTGACATTCACAGACATGACTAGGCATGATGGGAATTGTAGTTCCTGAACAACTGGAGGGCCGTAGTTTGGAGACCCTTGCTCTAGACAAATTGAACAGTCAACCCTTTCAGCACAAAAGGGGGCCCACTGCAAGGGTATTTTTTAATTTTTTGGGGTTTTGTCCCAGGGTTTAGCCTTGTGAGCTTTTTTATATTTATGCACATGAGGTAACCCACATCTGCATTGTCTTAAATATAATTTTTTAGATGTAATAATGTGGGTGTTCAGTGCACATGGATGTGTAATTTACCATTTATTAGGGCTCCTTTACACCAGATGCAGTCAGGTGAGCTTTTAAAAGCAGCATAAACCCAGTACAAACACACATATGCAAGACAAATGAATGTATTCCGTGAGTCTAGTTTACACCATTGCAGCGCTTAACTGTGTGTTTTAAAAAAAAAAAAATACAGCTTGCTGTGTTTTTTCCACACCTGAACGCAACCAAAAATCCATGTAAATGTGTGCATGCAAACTTGTGTAACAGCAGCTTGGTAAAAAAAAAAAACTATTATCCCAAAACCACCCTGAAAAAGTATGTAAACGCACAGTGAATGCAGAAATTGTGATGTAAACAAACCCTTAATGTGTGCATTCAATGCACATGGAGGTGAGCTGTGACTATATATTAGGTGTTTTTTTTTTTCTGCAAAATAAGGTAGGAACTGATCTTCAAGCATTAAGGCCCCTTTCCCCCTGGGGCGGGAAGTGCGGTGGTGGTATAGCGCCGCTATACCGTCGGACTTGCCACGGGATTTGGCCGCTAGCGGTGTTAACCCCCGCTAGCGGCCGAAAAAGTTTTAAATACCGCGCGCATTGCGCCTCTGCAGAGGTGCATTGCGGGCGGTATTACAGCGGTTTTCCATTGTTTTAAATGGGAAGGAGCGGTATACACACCGCTCATCTCACCGCTCCAAAGATGCTGCTTGCAGGAGTTTTTTAGGCGCTATTTTTAGCGCTATACCGCCTGAAAATCTCCTCAGTGTGAAAGGGGCCTAAGTGACATGCAAATGTGCATTTCAAATACTGTTCGTTTTATGGCAGAAAAAGTCATGCTGGATATACTGTTACATATTGGTGGTGTAAGTGTCACTTTTTCTCTTTCTTCCAGCAATGCATTGATGGGTGTTTTAGTAGCCAGTCACTAGGCACCAGTGCTGTCATATGGGATGAGAAGAGTCTGTAGCCCTGTATAAGCTCCAAGCAAAGTAACACTTGGTACTTACACAGTGCTTCTTCTCTTCATCATGGTAGAGACACAGAGCAGCAGGGAGTAAAGAGATCGCCAGCATTTACACCTCACTACATTTACTATATCAAAAAATAGCAAAGATTTGATGCCTCAGATACTTCTATGTAGCACAAACCTGGTAGAGTTGAAGGGTAAAGAAGACAACTGCCTGTTTCTTTTTGGCTTCTGGGGCTATCTCTTCAGGATATGATGTATTTGGTGACATTTTGGGCAACCCCTATTTTTGTCTTTCAGTGCTCCTTGATGGGTATATGCAGGTGGTGTCTCATAAATCCTATTTTCATGTTGATCTGATGCATCTTATGATGGGAATACTTTTCAGATGGCTGAACGTTTTTTTAATTGAAGGCTTATTAGTACCTTTTTGTACAATCCTTGACATTGGGTACTCTAGCTCCTGAGGAAGAGCTTATTGAAACACATTGGGTTGTCACAGAGTTACTACATAAGGGTCTGGCCTTTTATTACTCATCTCGGGGTGTGGTCTACAGAGCATCTAGTTGTAGTGTAGCATTGCAATGTTAGCCTCTTGGTTATATCTTAATGCACTCTATACAATAAGATAAAAAGCTTTCTGTGTGCAGAAGCCCCTCTCAGCCCCCCCAATAGCTACCCAAGCCCCATCTAGTTCCAGCGATGTTGCAGGAGTTTCTCGGCTGCCCGGGACCTTCCTCCTCACTGGCTGAGACAGTAGCACAGTGCCATTGGCTCCCACTGCTATCAGTCGGCCAACGAGAGGAGAGGGGGCAGGGCCAGGCTGCAGCCCTGTGTCTGAATGGACACAGGGAGCTGTCACTTGGCTTGGGTGCCCCCATAGCAAGCTGGTTGCTGTGGGGGCACTCAGCAGGAGAGAGGGGCCAAGAAAGCCGGAGAGGGACCTGAGAAGAGGAAAATCCGTGCTGCTGTGTGCAAATCCACTACACAGGGCAGGTAAGTATAACATGCTTATTATATTTAACAAAAAAAAAGGAGACTTTACAATCACCTTTTAATGTCTTTTTCAAATAATTTTGTATAATACAATAACATTTTTATACTGTACATTTTTTGAATTTGTGTTTCTTCATTATTGTTTGTACCGCTAAAGTTCCTCCCACATTGCAACACTTAATATTTCCCTATATAGATAGATAGATAATGTGACATTTGTAAAGACCCTGGGCCTATGGTTTATATATGCACATCCAGGTGAAAATTAGGGGCCAGATTCACATAGAATTGCGGCGGCGTAACGTATGTCATTTACGTTACACCGCCGCAATTTTTAAGCGCAAGTGCTTGATTCACAAAGCACTTGCCTGTAAACTTGCGGCGGCGTAGCGTAAATCCGTCCGACGCAAGCCCGCCTAATTCAAATGGGGCGTGTATCATTTAAATTAGGCGCGTTCCCGCGCCGAACGTACTGCGCATGCTCCATTTTGAAATCTCCTGCCGTGCTTTGCGCGAAATGACGTCGCACCGACGTAATCTTTTGAACGGCGACGTGCGTTACGTCCTTTCCTATTCACGGATGACTTGCGCACAAAAAAAAAAAATGTAATTCGACGCGGGAACGACGGCCATACTTTAACATGGGCAGTCTAAATATAAGCCACGAAATAGCAGCTGTAACTTTACGCCGGGAAAAGCCGACTAGCGACGTCGTAAGAGAATGCGACGAACGCGCGTACCTTCGTGGATCGCCGTAAACAGCTAATTTGCATACCCGACGCGGAAAACGACGCGAACTCCACCCAGCGGGCGCCAAAGTATTACACCTACGATCCGAAGCCGTACGCCTGTCGGATCAAAGCCAAAAGCCGTCGTATCTTGGTTTGAGGATTCAAACTAAAGATACGACGTGGCAAATTTGAAAATACGCCGGAGTATCAGCAGATACGCCGGCGTATTTCTACTGTGAATCTGGCCCTATCTTTTTTTTTTTTTTTTTTTTCTTCTTCTTTTTCTTTTCCTTATAACCCTTTTACTTAGTCTTCACACTGTGTTGCATTTTTTTCAGTTAGGGCAGTCATCTGGCACAATGAGACCATTACTTTGCTTACTGCTAACAGTGTAAAGTGTCTGTTTGCTTTGAACTTGTTTCAATCATCAAATTCAGCTTGAATTTGTGATCGTTTTTTGACGCGTCTGAGATCATTCCTAGCCCACAGGTGTATCTGACCTGGAGTTGACCCAGTTTTATGCCGCATCAACCTGCCCCAAGCTGCTTTTGCATTCCATTGACTTGTATGCAGAGAAAAGCTTTGAGTACAGAAATGACATTATAAGCGTGCTATACCACTGTCTAAATTAGAAGGATGACGCTAGAGTCATGATTACTTTACTGCAGTAGGAAGAGTTGAATCTGCTGTCTGGCAATGGGGTGTGGATCACAAGACTGACTGAACTGGAACTTCACAAATCTGTATTTAGCATCAACAACACATTCACTTTATTGTTTTGGGCACTCCAAATATTTTTCTCTGTCACCTCATAAAATAAAAACTGTATTAGGCTGCATTCACACCTAGGCGTTTTTACGCCCGACGCTGAAATACACTGGAGGGGTGATTAACATTGTCGGCTATGGAGATGGTTCACATCTCCACGCCGAAACGCCTGAAGCTCAAAACAAGTCCCGGACCCTTTTTTCAGGCGGCTTTCGGCGTTCGGCATAGCCGACAATGTAAATCACCCCTCCGGCGCATTGTAGGCTTAAAAAACGACGCGTTTTGTCGCGGCAAGTCGCGCTACAATACGCCGCGTTCAGGTGTGAATGCAGCTTTAATCTTTGACCTTTTAATATAATATCGTTTGTAAACAAAATAAAATAAAAACATTCATAAATTCACCACCAATATTTATAAACAACAAGTTTTATTCAATCCAAAATAGGGCAAAATGATTAATATAAGATACAGTGAAGTACCATGTACAGACATTAGCCATACAAAAAAAATCAAATAAAATAGTAATCATCAATACATGGAAATTGATTAGATATACAACAAATATTATTTTTATTATATTTCTTCATACTGTCCTCAGACCGGACACTATGACATCATAGACTCTGGCCTTGCATATTTCCTAAGACGTTCCTGCAGACATCACTAAAGGCAAAGCTCCAATCCTGGCCAGAAATCTTGCAAAAGGATTTCCAATGATAAAAAAAAACTTGGGTGGTGAAGGGCTTGTATACAAGATTGAATCTATGCATCGGTCCCAACAATTCAGTTCCCTTGCTAAATAAATCGTTGCTAAGACGACTCCTATTTCTGTCACAATATTGCTGGATAAATCGCCTTCTTTGTTTTAGTATAGCATTTCTCACTTTTACAAGATCCATGAATCTGATCTAGCATTATTAGCATTAGTTTCAAAAGACTGTATACCTAGTTAATTATTATATACAAACGGCACACATATACAGATTCCACATATGTCAGTAAACTATACTATACTACATCTAGCACCACTATGGACTATATAAGTCTATATGTAAAGTATTTTCACTTGGAGAATTCTGAATGGGTAAAATGAAAGATTCCCTTTGACTGACATATAGAGAGTTATTTACGAAAGGCAAATCCACTACAAAATTGCACTGAAAGTGCAGTTGCTGTAGATCTGAGTCGTATGTCTGAAATGAGGGGAAGCTCTGCTGATTTTATCATTCTATCATTCAATCATGTGCAAACTAAAATGCTGTTTTTTTTCTTTGCACGTCCCCCTCGGATCTACAGCGACTGCACTTTCTAGTGCACTTTGCACTTGTAGTGCAAAGTGGATTTGCCTTTCGTAAATTACCTCCGTGTGATAATGTTTGGTCTTAAGCCCTTTAGAAAGAAGGGCTTATATCTGATGAAACATCAAGATGACATATTGATGTTTTTGACTGGGAACATTGGGGGTTATTTACGAAAGGCAAATCCAATTTGCACTGAAAGTGCAGTCGCTGTAGATCCGAGGGGGACATGCAAGGAAAATACAGCATTTTAGCTGATTGGATGATAAAATCAGCAGAGCTTTCCCTCGTTTCAGATCTACCCCTTATATTTACAGCGACTGCACTTCCGAGTGCAATTTCAACTGCAGTTTGCATTTGTAGTGCAAAGTGGATGATTGCACTACACTTAAATAACCCCCAACGTCTAACTACTTTTTCTTTCTACACATTCAGCAACAACTAGTAGTCGCAGTATTTATGCTTCACTATGGTGTAACCTGTGTAAAATATCCTGGGTATGTTTGGCACAACAATTCACTTCGTAATGCTACGCCAACTACTCGCAGCAAATGCAAAGCTTCACTTCTGGCAATTCTAGGGTACACAAATGTGCACCCTAAAATGAGAATTAGAAATGTACAGGGTTATTTATTATGACTTTGCACAGGACAGTAACTGAAAGCATCCAATCAGATTTTAACGGCCTCATTTAGTGCAAAGTTGTGACATGTGAATGCTGATTCTTTGGGTTACAACACTTTGTATACGGACCAGCCAGATAAGACTAGAATTTCTTACTATATAAATACTTACAGAATACTTAGAAGACTGCAGGCTAATAACCTTTCTGAAGTTCTTTTGTACCATAGTGCTTTCCCAACAGGCATCGGGTGAAGCATCAATTACCATTGTGACATGCATGTGTAATACATTCAAGTTTGAAATTCACCATAGTCCCTACTATTTCATCACCATTAAAAACAAAACAATATGCTAAAAATACTAAATATAAAAAAAACAATAAAAAATGACTTATGCTGCAAGTGGCATTTACACATACCCTGTGTATGGCCATCTGGTTTGCTATAAGCATATTTTTTTATTCATTATGAAGACTATGCCTATGCGCAGAAGCTGCATTTTACACGGCAGGATTTTCCGCTTCACCGGCAATTGCATATTCAGGTTGATCGCTATATTCTTTGACTTCAGGGTTCTCAGTGACCACAAGATTCTGTCTGGCTTGCTCCTCTGCCTCAGACTGGGCGGTGGTAGGGCCTGCAGATGTTGACATTGTTCTGTAGAGGAAAACAGTAAATGTTTTATATGCATCATTCAAAGCAGTTTCTATGGGAAAACATATAAAATATACTTAAACACCTACTTAAAGTAAAAATTGTATTATTCCTTTTTGTAACATGTTGTTTGTAGTATACTGTATGTGTTATTTGTTACTTATATATTTTATATAAAGTAATATTGAGGGACAACTATTTTTGTTTTAAAAAAAAAAAAAAACATGTTATACTTACCTGCTCTGTGCAGTGGTTTTGCACCTGCGTCCTGGCCCCTCCAACCTGCATAGTGCCCCCAGGGCAAGCAGCCTACAGTGGGGTCACCCACGCAGCTGTGTTCCTGAGCTGCTGCCCTGCTTGCCTACTCGCACACAGAGCCACAGCTCGGCCCTGCATCCTCTCTCTCCTCATTGGCTCACTGACCAATGGCTCCGGCTGCTGTCTCAACCAATGAGGAGGGAGAGCCAAGGCTTTCATGCACATCGCTGGATTGCGATGGGGCTCAGGTAAGTATTAGGGGGGCTGCTGCACAGTTTTTTTATCTTCATGCATAAAATACATGAAGGTAAAAAACCTTGATCCTTTACAACCAATTTAAAGGGGTTGTAAAGGTAATTTTTTTTTCCCCCTGAATAGCTTCCTTTACCTTAGTGCAGTCCTCCTTCACTTACCTCATCCTTCGATTTTGCGTTTAAATGTCCTTATTTCTTCTGAGAAATCCTCACTTCCTGTTCTTCTGTCTGTAACTACACACAGTAATGCGAGGCTTTCTCCCTGGTGTGGAGAAAGCCTCTTGAGGGGGGAGGGGGCGAGCAGGCAAGTCAGGACACTCTCTACTTTGCAGATAGAGAAAGGAGCTGTGTATTAGTGGGCGTCCTGACTCTCCTGCTCGCCTCCCCCCCCCCCCCCCAATAGGCTTTCTCCACACCAGGGAGAAAGCCTTGCATTACTGTGTGGAGTTACAGATAGAAGAACAGGAAGTGAGGATTTCTCAGAAGAAATAAGGACATTTAACCACTTAAAGACCTCAGGTGTTTTTCAGATTTGGTGTTTGCAAGACTAAAACATTTTTTTCTGCTAGAAAATTACTTAAAACCCCCAAACATTATATATATTTTTTTCTAACACCCTAGAGAATAAAATGGCGGTCATTGCAATACTTTTTGTCACACCGTATTTGCGCAGCAGTCTTACAAGCGCACTTTTTTTGGAAAAAATTCACTTTTTTTAATTAAAAAATAAGACAACAATACATTTGGCCCAATTTTTTTTATATATTGTGAAAGATAATGTTACGCCGAGTAAAATGATACCCAACATGTCACGCTTTAAAATTGCGCCCGCTCGTGGCATGGCGTCAAACTTTTACCCTTTAAAATCTAGATAGGCGACGTTTAAAAAATGTAAACATCCCTTGTAATAGAAAAAAGCATGACAGGTCCTCTTAAATATGAGATCTGGGGTCAAAAAGACCTCAGATCTCATATTTAGGCTTAAATGCAAAAAAAAAAAAAAAAAAGGAAAATTTGTCATTTAAAAAAATGACAGAAAAAAAATTGTCTCTTTAAGAGGCTGGGCGGGACTGACGTTTTGACGTCACTTCCGCCCAGCAGAGCTATGAGGACGGGTGGGGGCCATCTTGCCCTCACTCAAGTCCTCACTCTCCTGGCGGCAGCATCGGATCTCCTCCGCCGCTACCGACGGCTCCGGTAAGCGGCGGAGGGCGCGGAAAAGCGGCGGGAGGGGGGGGGGGCCCTCTCCCGCCACCGATAACGGCGATCTCGCGGCGAATCCGCCGCGGAGACCGCCGTTATCGTTTACACGGCCGCCAGCTGAAAACATGGATATCTCAGTTGTGGCAGCAGCTGCTGCCGTTACTGAGATATCCATGTTTAAAAAGAGGACGTATATATACAGTGGGGGGTCCGTAAGTGGTTAAAAGCAAAATGAAAGGATGAGGTAAGTGAAGGAGGACTGCACTAAGGTAAAGGAAGCTATTTAGGGGGGAAACAAATTACCTTTACAACCCCTTTAATACCCATGGTTGTATTTACATTAAAATGGAACTAAATCAACATGAACTATTTTTAATCTTTATGCTGGTAGCATTAGGAAATTATATTATTTACATGTTTTAACTTTTAGTTTTCTACATTTACTTAGTTATTTCTTGGTTTCTGGGCTAGGTCAATATGATGGCATACATCCCAGGAGTCGTCATGGGCATTTTTTTCTTTCATCTGGAGGAGGGGAGGAAGGGCTTTCTCGGCTAAATACGCCCTCCTGCCTGCATGCATGAGTTAAGAGCATGTGCCCTTACTTAAGATGGTCGGAGCTAGAAATTCTGGGGGGGGGGGGGTCAAAGTGATTCCTCAATAAAATGAAGATGAGTGAGTTTGCTGTGAATATTAAAAAAGGAATTAAATGGCATTTTCAGTTTGTGGTGCTCAGATACAGTTTAATTCTGCTTAACTGCCTGAGCTGGTGCCTAGGACAGTAGTGCAAGTTGGGCAACATCACCCAAGCTTTAAAATGTACAAATTAAAAAAAAAAAAAAATTCTTAGTTTTCCTGGTATAGGTGTTTCTGGTTACGTTCACCAAGAAAACTGTAGGGGGAGAGAAGCTGGAGACATTAAGGCCCCTTTCACACGGTCGGATCGTTCAGGTCCGCCTGTCAGTTTTGTCGGTGGACCTGAACGGCCGCTCCATGCAAGCCTATGGAGCGTCGGACTCGGATGTCAGCGGAGACATGTCCGCCAAAATCAGACGTATGGCGATACATTCCCATCCGTCTATATCTGATCGGGTGAGATCTGATGAAAACGGCCATGCTGTCCGTTTTCATCAGATCTCCCAATAGGAGACAGCGGCGCTGCACAAGCCCCTCCCCGCTCAGTGAGCAGAGAGGGACTTGTCACCCGCCAGCTCAGCAGAGATCTGCGGAGAGATCCCCCGCTGAGCTGGCGGGAGCTGACGGACTCCGTAGCGACGGAGTCCGCCTCATGTGAAAGATGCCTTAGAAGAGTCAGAAGACTCATGTCTCATACACAAGACCGGTTTTCACAACGAGAAAAATGCCATTTTTTATATTGGTTGAGAAAACCAGTCGTGTGTATGGCTCCTAGCAGTTTTCTCGACTAAAAAACTGCCCGCAAAAAATTTTAAACCAGCTCTATTTTTTCTCGTCGTGTTTGTCGTCTGTTTTTTTTCTCGTCGTGAAAAACGGTCGTGTGTATGCTTTTCCGAATGGGAAAGAACCGCACATGCTCAGAATTAAGTATTCAGCCCAAAGGGTGGCGCCATTTAAAAGGAACTTCCCCTTTATAGTCTCGTTGTACGTGTTGTACGTCACCGCGGTTTGGTCGGACGTTTTTTTTGCAAGTCAGGCTGGAGAGGCATCACGTCGCGGAAAACAATGGTGTGTACGTGGCATTACTGTATTCCACTAAACAAAAGCATCTCTTGTTTACTCTTGTTTGTATTTCTAAAGTTAAAATGTGCAGTAGCTGTAATTATACAGCAAACAATTGCACGACACAAGAGCTTGTACAAAATTCAGGTCTGCCAAGGGCAGCATGACGTCTAAATAGAGCCCTGCCCTGATTGTACTTATCTCTTATGTATTTATTTTTTGAATAATATTAAGCATTTTGGCACTTATTCAGTAATGCAAAGCACTGAGAATGTAAAAAATGCAGAAAAGCACAACGCTCAATGAGATTTCACTGTATTAAAGTCAGCAGTTAAGAGATTTCTGATTGCACATCTTCTATGCTCTTTGCAGGTCTTTATTGAGTTAGCCAGCTGTATCTTTCTTCATAAGAAAGAATAAATACATTTTGGTTTGATTATTAACAGACATTTGAATGTCATCCATCAGGGCTTAGGTAATAAGCAGGTGACTTCTCTTGCACAGTGAATACCCTATTGGCAATTAGTAAATCAACCCCCTTGAATTAAAGTGGAACTGCACTGCATCTGAGCACCACAAGCCAAAAATGCTATTTAATTTGTTTTTAATATTCTAAGCAAACTCGCCCATTAATCCATATCTCTATGTTGCTGAGAAATCATTTTGAAAAACACCCCCCTGGTATTTCGGGCAGTGGCCATGTTGAGTAAGGGCAGATGATTTATGTATCATTTACTTTCTGGAATCCATCTGCTTATAGCTCAGGCATAGGCTGAGCTGGGAACCCACCCTCCCATCCTGAAGATTCCTGGGATGTAAGACATAATTTGCCTAATTTAAAACAACTAAATTATTTTATACTTTCCTATTTACTAATGCTAGCAGCATAAGGATTCAAAATAGAGCGTTGATTGAGAGAGTAAAGTTCCCACTTTAAGGTCTCAAAATCTCTGTTTCCTGAAAGTAGTTAAGACTTGTTTACACCAGAACACATACAGTAACACATGTTGCATTGACATGTTTGGAAGATGCCAACTACAGCCATGGCCAAAAGTTTTACGAATGACACAAATACAAATTTTCACAAAGTCTGCTGCCTCAGTTTTTGAGATGGGAAATTGCATATACTCCATAATGTTATGAAGAGTGATCAGACGAATTGCAATTAATTGCAAAGTTCCTCTTTGCCATGAAAATTAACTTAATCCCATAAAAAAAATGTCCACTGCATTTGTGCCCAAGAAAGTCCAGCAAGCGCCAGGACCGTCTCCTAAAGAGGATTCAGCTGCGGGATCGGAGTGCCACCAGTGTAGAGCTTGCTCAGGAATGGCAGCAGGCAGGTGTGAGCGCATCTGCACGCACAGTGAGGCGAAGACTTTTGGAAGATGGCCTGGTGTCAAGAAGGGCAGCAAAGAAGCCACTTCTCTCCAAAAAAAACATCGGGGACAGATTGATCTTCTGCAGAAAATATGCTGAGGACTGGGGCAAAGTCATATTCTCCGATGAAGCCTCTTTCCGATTGTTTGGGGCTTCAGGAAAAAGGCTTGTCCCGAGAAGAAAAGGTGAGCGCTACCATCAGTCCTGTGTCATGCCAACAGTAAAGCATCCTGAGACCATTCATGTGTGGGGTTGCTTCTCATCCAAGGGAGTAGGCTCACTCACAATTTTGCCCAAAAACACAGCCATGAATAAAGAATGGTACCAAAACACCCTCCAACAGCAACTTCTTCCAACAATCCAACAACAGTTTGGTGAAAAACAATGCATTTTCCAGCACGATGGAGCACCGTGCCATAAGGCAAAAGTGATAACTAAGTGGCTCGGGGACCAAAACGTTGACATTTTGGGTCCATGGCCTGGAAACTCCCCAGATCTTAATCCCATTGAGAACTTGTGGTCAATCCTCAAGAGGCGGGTGGACAAACAAAAACCCACTAATTCTGACAAATTCCAAGAAGTGATTATGAAAGAATGGGTTGCTATCAGTCAGGAATTGGCCCAGAAGTTGATTGAGAGCATGCCCAGTCGAATTGCAGAGGTCCTGAAAAAGAAGGGCCAACACTGCAAATATTGACTCTGCATAAATGTTATGTAATTGTCGATAAAAGCCTTTGAAACGCATGAAGTGCGTGTAATTATATTTCACTACATCACAGAAACAACTGAAACAAAGATCTAAAAGCAGTTTAGCAGAAAACTTTGTGAAAACTAATATTTGTGTCATTCTCAGAACTTTTGGCCACAACTGTACATTTCTAAATGTTATCGATAACAAAGAAAATCTTGACTTCTTGAGTGCAAGTCCATTTTAACAACTGCCCTGTTCTTATATACTAATATGACAGTGCCATTTCTAACACAGTGAAGCATACACATATTTTTTCCTTCCAAAAAATTAGATTTTTGATGTTTTGATCTGCCTACGACCATCCTTACAGAAACATTTCTGTTTAATAGCAGGAGAAAAAAAGAAAGAAAACATTTTTTTATGAAGAAATCTTACTTCATTTCAGTGACTGGTTTCTTGGCTTTGTTCTTCTTCTTTGCTACAAGGAACCAGATAACAACAAAAATGATTGTTGACAAGAACACTGCCCCAATAACCGCTGCTACGATAATTCCACCTTCACCTGATAAAAGGTGAAAATATGATTCATTAGATTTAAACAGTAATACAGTTTGAATCTTATTTGTTTAAATGTATCCAACTATACACGGGTCAGCAACGCCTTTTTTAAATATCTAGATTCTGTTTAACCACTTAAGGACCTTGGGTGTTTTTCAGATTCAGCGTTTACAACACTAAAACAGTTTTTTTTGCTAGAAAATTATTTAAAACCCCAAAACATTATATATTTTTTTTCTAACACCGTAGAGAATAAAATGGCGGTCATTGGAATACTTTTTGTCACACTGTATTTGCGCAGCGGTCTTACAAGCGCACTTCATTTAAATGGGACTCGCCCCATTTGAATTGGCCCGCCTTGCACCGGACGGATTTAAGTTACACCGCTGCAAATTTCCAGGTAAGTGCTTTGTGGATCGGGCACTAACTTGTGCAATTTGCGGCGGTGTAACTTAAATCACAAAAGTTACGTTGCGCCCGCTGGTTGTGGATCTGGCCCTTTGTTCTCCTTTCTTTCCCTTTTATCTCTCTCTATGCTAATTTATTTTCTTTTTTCTCCCCATCCCTCTCTCTAGTCGTCCTTGTTCTTTCTCTTCCTTTTTATTTGTTCCTCCCCCTCTTTTCCATGAAATTCTCAATTTTTTTCCTTCTCTTACTATTTGGTGAGGGGGGATGGGATAAGATAAGTGGCAGTGCTGGGGGGAGTTCTGATCAGCCAACTTAGGTGCTCTTGATCAAGGTCATCTGCTGATCTGAGAACTGTAGTGGGGACTTTTAATGGCAACTATAATCGAAGTAGTGTTACTCACTGTGTCTCCGGCTTCACTGCATCTCCGACTTTGTGGTGTCTCATAGCAGTGCCACCGATTCCGAAATCAGGAGATAGGGTCTACCCAGTCCCTCCCACTTCACATTCCTCACCAGTCAGCTGACCTCTAGTCTCTGTCCCCCAGCCATGCCGTGAACTGAATGGGCACCTGCGAAGAGGCTAAGTGGGTGGGCTCCAGGAACAGCCCAGCTGGGCAGCCACAGGCTCCATTGACAGCCCTGCCAGGCGGCCGTGAAGAGTCTGGGAGAGCAGTGCAGGATTTGGTGACCCCTGGCAAATCATCATTCGACCCACAGGTTGAGAACCACTGCCTTAGATCGAAGCCCCGTAGAGATTGTCGTGCATCGCTACAGCCGGCGACATCACTCCCGGAGTTACTTCTGGGTATCGCGATCTCCGTCGCTGTGATTGGCTGGAGCCACGATGACGTCACTGCCGGTAACGGCACACTAACTAAAGCAACTGCACGTACATGCCATTGCTTCAGTGGGCATGTGCTGATGACGTCGGCACATGCAGATACAGGCGATATCAGGTTTAGGAGATATTCGGGGTAGCTACAGGTAAGCCTTATTATAGGCTTACCTGTAGTGGTTGTAAACGGTTTACAACCACATTAAATGCCATCCTATATTCACAAGACCAAGAATAAGCCGACAATCAGTTCCAAGAATATAAGCAAACTGAGGAGGGAATATTGCAGGGCACAAGAGATACTGTTAAGGAATGGATAGAACCAGGGACAAGAACACAAGAGGGCACAGCTAATTACAACTATGTGAACTCTATTATGTGCCAAATCTTGCCATTTGCAGCCCCTACCACGCTGCATGGCCAAGAAGATGAGGGAAACCCTAAAGTAATTGGTCTGTATTGTGTTCCTGCATCTGCAGCTTTGAATGGTAGTTCAAATCAGATACAAGCTATACAGAACACAGGGTAACTTGTGGTAGCAAGACAGAAATAATTTTTCATTTTTCTGACTGCTCTTAGTGGATAAAACATTATTCTTATTGGCCACTTGGAGATACTGAACTTCTACAATGCTGTTTGTGTTACCTTCCTAGTAACATCATCAGATCAACCTTTTAAAGAGTTGTTTTGCTAATGAAGGGCCGTCTAACTTACCCCCTGTGTGGAGATCCATTTCACAGGTTGCATTGCCCAAGCTGTTGCTTGCTGTGCATCGGTAGTATCCATCTTCAAATTTAGTCATGTTGCCGAGAACTAACAGTCCGTCACTCTGCTCTGTAATAAAAAAATATTTATATAGTAAAAGCAATGAAATAAAAGAGAGAGAGAGAGAATTATTATTTACACACATCTACTATACGAATTATGACCTTAGCATTTCCACTTACCAGAATTTACCGGAAACAGAACGTCGTTCTTTACTCTGTGCCAAGTATAGACTGGTCGGGGCATCCCTTGCTTAGAAAGGCATGACAGTGTTACACTGTGTCCTATTACTATATGCCCTTCTATAGCGCAATGTGGGGTAGATGGCGCAACTGGAAGAGATCAGAGATGATCACATGAATTAAACAAACAATACCTCAAATTGACCTCAAATTAAATACACAAAACAAGGAAACTCATTTGACACAGAGGAAAATGGAACACGTGAAGAGCTAAATACACAGTAAAAAAATACATACATGGGAAATGTGTTACTTAATACAATTTGTGTTTCTATATAGCCAGTAAAGTAAAAGTTACCTTATGTCTAACTGATATACATGCGAATGCACACACATATTAAATATCAAGAACTGTTAAAGGATTTAAGCATGTCCTAAGTACCCATTATAATCACTTGTATATGCCCCATTCCGACGGGGTCTGGAAGATTGGTCACTTCGCAGGTGTAGAATCCAGTTTCTTGTGGTTGCATGTTTGAAATAGTTATGGAAGCATTTCCAGTATTATTGTAAGCTGTCACTCTGTCCTTAAATCTTCCCACTGGGAAGGATTGTCCGTTCTGAAAATAGTACACCTAGAACGCAAGACATATTTGTCAGATCATTTCTAACACCACAGACTTTTAAAATACAAAAATCAAAGGCTATAAAAGACCCTTAATGACAGTGGTAGCAGCTGGTAACTGCCACAGAAAATGCTTAAATATGGCGTTCCTTTTTAATGCCATTTACAAAAGCAGAATATATCATTTGCATTTATTCACCTTTAAAAAACACATTGGGGGTTATTTACGAAAGGCAAATCCACTTTGCAATACAAGTGCACTTGGAAGTGCAGTCGCTGTAGATACGAGGGGGACATGCAAGGTGATTAAAAACTGCATTTTAGCTTGCACATGATCAGGTGATAAAATCAGCAGAGCTTCCCCTCATTTCAGATCTTCCCCCCAGATCTACAGCGAGTGCACTTGTAGTGCAAAGTATATTTGCCTTTCATAAATAACCCCCATTGTGTTTACCAAACACACTCCTTGGTTGGATTGGCCTGTGAATGGGATACAGTCACTGCAGTTTACCCAGCATTGTGTTTACCAGTCCAGTGCCGATCCTGACCTCCCTGGGGCCCTAAGCAAAATCACATGTCACATTGAAGTTGAGAAGTTGCGGGGGGGGGGGGTTCTGCAGTCAGGAATTACATCTTACATTAAAGTGAGAAGCGGGGGTTACTGACTTCTTACCTCTTCTTCCATGCAGCCAGCGAGTTGAGAAGCGGGGTGAGGGGCCTAAAACTACTTCTCACCAGACGGGCCTCTAGTAATTTGGGGGGGGCCCTCCGCAGCTTTGCTGGGCCCTAAGCGGCTTGCATAGTGAGCCTATAGCGCGGATCGGCCCTGTACCAGTCTAATTGGAAATCCAGGAATCAGTACCATTTGCTGTACTTTTTATTATGGTCTGTGTTATTTTTCCAATACCAGAATGTTTTTTTACATTATTTACAAATGGGAGTGATTTATTCACTACTGACTGAGCTATACTAGATCCTGCTATGTCATCCATATTCTAAGTACCATGTGAAATAAACATACAGTGCACTCCACAAAAAATAATAGACCAAATTCCCAGATCGTGTATATATTTAATGACAATCCACTCAGTCATCTTCTTAATAAACTTTTTCTGTCAGAAACACGCGATCTTCTTAAAACACTATCGCTGTGCTCAAAACAAGTGCTCTCTCAACACCATCTTGTGTCAAAGTGCTCACCTTAAGCATAGACCCCTTACGTTATAGGAGGTCTTAATGTATAAAGGGTTAACAACTTTGACAGCCAGGTTCAGATGAAGTAACAAATATGGGAGTAAAGGGTTATTCTCAAAATACTCCCAGTGGTAAGCCGTTCATGGAAGAGAGCAAAACCACACAATAGTGCTCACTGTTAGTATTTATTATAGCCACTTAGAGCACAATGTACAACACTTAGAAGGTACATCATGCAGCATGATAAAAAACATAAAGCATCCAGTGAACTGAAGGGCGAATGATATACTCAGTCAGTTTATGTTCCGAGACGAATACTCCTCTCTGCAGAGATCAATCAGCATGTAGACACCACAGGCTCTACCTTTACATGCTACATCCAGCATGTTTTACCTTCTTGTAAGTGTTGTAGATTAATACTAACAGTGAGCACTATTGTGTGGTTTTGCTTTCTTCCATGAACGGCTTACCACTGGGAGTATTTTGAGAGTAACCCTTTACTACCATGTTTGTCTCTACATCTGTACCTGGCTAAGGAAGCTGTTAACCATTTATACATCAAGCAATATTAGACCTCCTATAACTTAAGGCCCATACACACAATCCGAAAATCGGATGGAATTTTTTTTGGATCGTTAGTACTATGCTTTCGACAGCCAATTTTGTATTTACATCAGACAAAAGTTGGATGTGCAGACTATAAAATTGTTGTCACGAATAAATGTCTGATTTTCATTTCACTAGTACGGTTTTTGTATGAAAAAAAATCGTAAGAGCAAGACTACGCATGCTCAGAAACTAAAGAATGTATACAAAACTATTCAGCAGTAACCTCTTCACTTTCGACATGAGACTAGCATGCCTCAAAAAATGGACATTCGGTCATCCGAAATTGTAAGCGTGTTTATGAGGCTTTAAAGTGGGGCTATACTCACGATGCGCTGTCCCCGAGCTCCCCACCCGGCCAGCTTCTGTGTCTTGATCACCGGCCACTGTCATTGGTCAGGCTGGAATGACAGAGTGGCATTGCCAAATTTGTACAGTAGGCTGTGCATGTGCGGCTCATTAAACAAGGGAGGGCAGGCAGGTAAATAACTTTAATGCAGAAGCGATAAAGCATGTCTCTTCTTTATTAAAATACCTGCCTGTTTGCCCATTTAATATTTTTCATTACAGTCCCATTTTAAAGGGTCATGATGTGGAGTTGGGAGAGCACTTGTTTTGAGCACAGCAAGAGTGTTTTAAGAAGATCACATGTTTTCAGAACGAGAAAAAGTTTAATAGGAAGATCACTGTGTGGATTATCATATTTATACAAAAACGGGAAAAACACTGCGCTAAACTGCGTGGCCTGCATTCTGACGTTTTTCACGCTAACCTGAACTGACCCAGGAAGGGGAAGCCATAGAGGACGCCGAGATCCAGCTTTTGAAACCACACTTTGTGCACCTTATTGGGCTTATGATTCTCCACCTATCTGTAAGTGCAATATTTTACTTTGATCATTAAATTGTTTTGCAAAGTTGCACTATGGGCCCTTTTCTTTTCTTTTTGCATCTGAGCCATTCATCCGTTCTGACCGATGGGAAATAGCTTGAAGCAGATCCAGTGTGCTACATACAGTCATTTGGGTGACTCTAAATATACCCAGGTCCAGTCTGACCACCGTTGTGGTCTCCACATCTGGTAAGGGCATTGTTTTGTCACTCAGGTGTGCCTTGGTGGAAGGTTGTGTCAGCCCTGTACTATCCTTTTCTCTGAAGACATTCGCTGTGAAGTTCACTCTTTTAAAGAAGTTTTCTTTAAGATATCTGGGAGCATATGGACTAATACCTCACCTGTAGTCTTTTTTGCTTGCACAATCTCAATTCATTCACAGATTTTATACACATTCATATATTGTTTTCATTTACAAGTTATTTTTGTTTTTCACGTGCATTTTTATTTATAGTCAATTGTTTAGTTTCAGTGATGCATAGCAATTGACCTTACGTCTTTCTGCATTACTGCCCCCTTCTTTCCCTCCACAGCTTTTTTGTCTCTGCACAAATCCCCCCTTCCCCATTCTCCTCCACAGCTATTTCAGTCCCGATAAAAATCGCAGATCGCCGCCATTACTAGTAAAGAAAATAATAATAATAAAAATGCCATAAATCTATTCCCTATTTTGTAGACGCTATAAATTTTGAGCAAACCAATCAATATACGCTCATTGCGTTTTTTTTTTTTTTTACCAAAAATATGTAGAATACACATCGGCCTAAACTGAGGAAAAAATATATGGAATATTTATTATAGCAAAAAGTAAAAGATACTGTCTTCTTTTCTAAATTGTCGCTCTTCTTTTGTTTATAGAGCAAAAAATAAAAACCACAGAGGTGATCAAATGCCACCAAAAGAAAGCACTATTTGTGGGAGAAAAGGGACGTCAATTTTGTTTGGGTACAGCGTCGCACAACCGCGCAATTGTCAGTTAAAGCGGCGCAGTGCCGTATCGCAAAAAATGGCCTGGTCATTGAGCAGCCAAATCTTTCGGTGCTATAGTGGTTAACAACAGTATTCCGTTTTGTTGACAACATGCATTACAGAGAACATTCCATCTAAAAACTGCTAAACATCACAATGGAAAGACTAGTACCATTACTACAAGCCTTGCATTTAGTAATCAATGCTTACCTGCGATCTCCAGCTACACTTTCCCCGTGCATCTCTGAAAATTGACATCTTTATACACTGATTCAATGAACCATTCTTCAAACTGGCGCACGGGGAATGCTGTTGTGGAGCAGAAAGTTTCTAAGAACTTACTTAATCCCACATGATGCTTATGAAAAGGAAGCTCCAAGCTAATCCAGAAAATAAGGATTGGAGGATCAGTAAAAGGTGTGTGGTGTATAAAACTGTAGACAAGTATATGTTTCCAAATCTGATCTGCTATTGAGTGTCTTATGCCAACAGCCTGTCTGGGAGTGTGGTCTGTGCCTCAGAATACATATGAAATGCAGGCACGTGTGTCTATATTCTTTCCTATGTATTACAGTGCATGAAACATCATTTTGGTCCAAAAAGACCTACAATCTAAAGTTCCCATCAAGATCATACTCTATATAAAGGAACAGATAGATGATCAGAGGATGATGGCATAAAATAATAACTATTACAGTCACTTTTTCCTGCTCTTTCAATCCAAACTTGTGGGATTAACTTGGAGTGACCCTTTAAAATCTGTAAGTGCATGCGCACAAGTGAATGAACTCTGCTGGTATCAAAAGAATGGTACATATTCTAAATCCCCATGATTGTTCAACACATAAGACAACTTCTTTATGGTGGATTTTTTTAGTGATTGTGTTAAAATATTTGGGAACAAATATAATCTAACTGCCATTTTAATTTGAATGTTTCAATGCATATTCCTTGTTATGTGTGTATTAATATTACACACCTTTAAAAGTTGCATTAGAACTATATAGATTTCTGCACCCCTCAAGCCCCGTACACATGATCTGACTTTTTTCCGAGGAATTCCATCAGAGTTTAGATAGTGACACCACATGTAGAAGATTTATCACCATTCATTTATCCCATCAGAGCATCTGTATGGACTCTCAGCCATCTATGTCATTTATGGTCACCCATTCAAGACTAACATCCCTTTAATGATCCCTTTGGAACTATAGACTGTCACCATACATTTTATATGTTCACATTTATGTTTTCATGCACCACTGAGGATTAGGTTGTTGTGCCTTCCTACAGATATTGGTCTGGATTTTCTGTGCTAGTGTTGGTATCAGCACCCACCCACGCATCACAGATTGCACTGTGCATTGACTTTTTAGCCTTTTGTGTATTTTTGTATATATTTTTGCTTTGACACCTTTCTCACTCTAGTGCTTATCACTTTATACTTTATTTTACTCTTATGGTTTTTGTGCACCGTTTAGATATAGCAGCTTTAGGTCTAGAAATTTGCCCCATTTAGGGGTACACGTTCCACTACTCGCAGTAGCGCAATAAGACTTTATTTCACTAGATAGAGAACATGTTGTCTTTTACTCCAATGGAATTCCGTCGGAATTCCGATGTGAGTTTGGCCGGGCTAAAGCCTGATCGTGTGTACGGGGCATAAGGGAACCAGACATTACTATTACCTACAGTAGAAAGTAAGTTATTGGCCAAATGCAGGGACCATTTCAATATGTGGAAAAGTTAAGGGAATTAACCCAAAGGCTACATCAGCCTGGGAAGAGAAACCCTACCAAATGTACCGTACCATGTGAACTTTCTGAAACCCTGGATAGACCAGTTACAAGTGTATTCTCTGGTTAATGCCAGGGTCCAATGTTGATCTTGCCTATATGAAGCATACTATCATCCTATACAAGTCACAAACTCAAGAAAGAGAAAGATGGAAAACTTTTTAGACCTGCCTAGGTCATTCACCATGTGATCCTCACAGAACACAATGTGAAGATCCATGTGAAAACATATATCGTTGCTGACGTTCTTAAAAAAGCCATCTAAGAATAACTTAGGAAATGCTAGCACTCAAGGTCATTGAATAATCACAGAGTGAAGGGCAAAGGCACACTTGTATTAGTACCAAGCCCAAATGCACCTTGTGATTTTGCAAAGACTTTAGAAAATGCAATGGAGTACCTAAGTTTGATGTATATTCCATGCCACGGGTTGACAAATTTATAGAAGGCTTGGGACCACTCAAATAAATCCCCACACTGGACTTCACAAAGGAATACTCGCAAATACTCAGCGCCAAAGGAGCCTGGGAGAAAATCAAATTTTCTACTTTGTAGTGCCAGTTCTAGAACAACATTTGAGTTTCATTCTGCCCTTCAAATGGAAACGGATAAAACTCTTCAAAAAAGTACCTTAGAAAAGTTTTCTCCAGCACATATTGGGGGTTCAATCTTCTGTGGTTCAAGCAGTGTTAGACTCTTTGAGGAGAAGGGATTTTACTGTCAAACCTGAGAAATATGCATTTGGAATTGATGAAGCAGGGTACCAAGGGTATATTGTGGCTATAGGATTCTCCACTGAACTAACAAGAACATGAAGTCAGTGTAGATGTACATGACGCAAGGGATGGGCAAAATATCTTCTCATTATTTGATTTATGGTTATGGAGATAGGAGAGGGTTACTACACATGTAGGAGGGGTTAAATGCAGGAAACTCCAAAGCACACTTGGAGTAGTAGAAATTAAGAGTGAACAGAGAAAGCTATTTGAACTGCTGAGCTGGTGAACACTGCTAAGGTCTGTCTTTGCTGGGAAATAGTCAAAGTTCTCTGGACAGTGATAATCCCTCTTGTGGGTAAAACCCCTGAGTTGGTGAGACCTTATTGTATTTTCTTTGTGTTGAGGGTAAGCTAACTTCTGTTATTTGTGTTGGATAAAAGCATTTTTTTGGGTTTTGCTGGCGAAATAATTATTTGGTGGCCATTTAAAAAAATATAAAGCCTGTTTCTGTTTATTATACTTTTTGAAAAATAAAGCCTCTTTCTGTTTAATTTAAGTCAACCTTCAAAGACCTAGATGCTAAATTGCACTATAACTACCAGCACATTCTAGGGCCCAGAAACTATATATATGATTGCTCGGAGAATGACAAATCACAACTCGTCACAAAGAGAAATCAAATACAAGCTGAATATGCAGCAAGTCCAAAGTCCACGCTACTGTGCCTTACCCAGCCCTTTACACCAGCCATATGGAAAAAAAAAATAGTACCAGCATCTGAACATTCACTATAAAATAGACCTTTCAGTAATATGAGATTTAACAAATTCAGAAATGGAAATCCCTTGTACAAAAAGTCTATTTTGTGTTTAAAATGCATGTTTAAAATCTAAATTTCAATGTAACATTTTCATATATAATTCCTTAAATTATGTATTGTAAGTTAGTACACTGGAATTCATTTATCAACGTTGAAGGAAAGGGACATAAATAAGTATTTAACTTCTTTTAACTGCACTAAAAATTATAGCTAAATCTGATTGGCTGATATGGGCAAAACAGGTATTTTCATGTTCTTTGGCTTGATACCTGAATTCCAGTGTACATTTGCTATTAAACAATAAAACAGAGTGTTAATTCATAAATTACTTAATTTACTAAGTAAATTGCATTACTTAAAGTAATCCTAAAGCCAACATTTTGTCATTTCTGGTGAATTGGGAAATAGTTAAAATCACTGACTTTTTTTGTGTTTTTTTTGTCATCTCCTGTATAAACAACAAGAAGTAAGAGGAAATCTCTATTATACAGTTGTCAGTTGTTACAACTGTCCTTACTGGGAGATTTCCTCTCTTTCCCCATTATGATAGTTACTAGGACAACTATATAAGATGAATCTTCCTAGTATGAACACAGACAAAAATAGAAAACTGTCAGGCGTTCTACCCTTTACCTCTCCTTCTAAAAAAAATGTAAAAGTTTTGGCTTTTAGATACCCTTAAGAAATTTGGAAACATTTCATCAAGTAAAATAAACTTGTGTAAATAACACCATGCACTTTGAAAGCATGCATCCATTTATGAAGGTTACTTAAAATCAATACATTTACAGGCAATCAAATAAATAAAACATATATCAGTTTTAGGCACCCCTTCAAGAGGTTGCTCAGTCCCTGCCTATTGGTGCCCACAAGAAGCTGCAAGGAGCCATGTAGATGGTGGATCCTTGCAATGACCATGGGGTGCCCAGGGGAGAGGCAGCAAGCTGAAACCTAAGTGGGAGCACACTCCCTATTGGGTCGAGAAACAACTTTTTCCACCAACCCTATCAAGAAGCAGCTCCACTGTAATCTGCTGAGACCTTGTGTGCTGGTGGGGACTGTTCCACAAAGCCTGTCACAGACAGAGAGGATGACAACCCTGTGGATGTTTTGTAGGTCCAGGAAGTCCCCTTTGAGTGGTAACTGCCTCTCATCAAGCTCAGGCATCAGGCCCCAGCTCACCCAAAGAAGGAGAGCACCACCGACTCATCTACGGACATTTCCAGGGTATTGATCCAGAGGCTACTAGTCCTGCTGACTCCCTAGACTGGCTGCTGATCCCCCCACAGATGCAGAACCACATGCAGAAGATGACGGTTCTGAGGATAACCCCATAGAGGACAGTTTCAGGGGATGGGGGGGGGGGGGTTTGGCAGGTGCGGTCTGTACTCCCCACTGTAGGTGACGCTCGACGAAGTGTCAATACAGAAGGGGAGGGAAGTTGTGAGGAACTAGGTTCCTTTATGATTTTCTGCAGTTGCCAGGGGAACAGCTGTCCAGTTGGATGCTTGTGCCCATCATGACCTCCACAGCCATCTTGGGTGAGGGCATGGGCCTGGAAACTGGAGATTGTTCATAGCAACCAAAAAGTGTCCCTTTATGTCAAAAGTGTTTTGAGACCAGCTAGAAAACAGCAATAGTAAATAAGAACACGTGCAGATTTGAGCTATAGTGAATAGTGGGATAATTCATTTTATTGTAATTATTAGATTATTATTTTTTATAATTATTTATAGTTATTTTATTATAATCTATGATTTTGTGTTTCAAACTTTATCATACCCAGGATGTCTACTAGACTCTTGTTTGGACAGATTTAAGTGAGTTATTTCTAAGAATTACAGGCCTACAATATAAAACTCCAATGCAAAATAATTGTACCGCTTTCAGCATCAAAAATCTGACATAATCATACTGCCAGGGAGGTTAAAGGCATTATATTTCAGCTTTGGGTAACTGCTGGCATAGGTGTAGCTAGTGCTGGTAAGGTGCCCTGCATCTGCTGGTGATTGCCCACTTTTTTTGTTTAAAATGACGTATATATAACAACTGTCAGCTTCTGTCCCATCCATTGGCCTGTCTGTCAGACATGTAGCTGAGGGGAGTGCTCTGAAAACTCCTACTTGTCTACATTCTACAGGTCAAACAGGTGGCAGGCAGGTCAGTAGGCAGGGACAGAAGCCAGTAATTGCATTATTGATATATTGAAGGCGGTAATAGCGTTGGAACCCAGGGCACTCACCAGCAGATGCAATGAAGTTGTCCATTGAGTACATTTCAAGGAGGGAGTGGGACTTTATTATGGGTGCAGTTTTGTGTTGGGGGTTGGGGGATTGCATTGGGAGGAGGGAAGAATATTTTATTTTGGGAGACACTCTCTGCCAGGGTGGCACGTCCATTAAGGCCCCCTATTTATGTGTCTGGCCCCCATGCAGAACGTTGAATGCATGAATTTCAACGGGGGGGTGTTTATTAAAGCATGTGATTAGAGCTTGTGTGACAAAAGCAAATTAATATTTGCTATTTTCACAATGATTCTCCTCCCGGGCAATCAGGAAGCAGATCTGAGACCCGTTTCCCGATTGGCCAAAAGGAGGAGCGTTCCGATTGGCCGCCAAGGAGAAGGAGGGAGAAGGAAGCTGCCGTGATCCCCGAGGAGAAGAGAAGGGGAAGCTGCCTGCGATGCCCACTGCCTGTCGCCTTAGTGCAGCACTCCCCGCCATGGATGGGGTAAGTGCTCTGGAACCAACCGACTGGATCATCAGGACGGGGGGTGGCTGTCAGGGCACTGTTTGCCGCCTCCCCAAAACAATTGCCACCAGCCACCACTGCTCTTGGCCCCTACACTCTATGTGTTGCATGCTTCTGACCCCAGAACTCAGTACATTACTTACTCTTGACCCCTGCATACTGTGTGTTATATGCTCCTGACCCCTGCCCTCTGTTTATTATTTCATCCTGATTTCTGCACTCTGTGTGTTACCTACTCCTGATGTCAGCACTCTGTTTGTTACCCACTCCTGACCCCTGCACTTTGTGCCTTACTTATTCTGGACCCAGAGCAGAGTAGGCTTAGATTTTATTTAACCATACTCCATTGAACGCCTCGATGTGAAATTAGGCTATACCCACCATTTGCCATATCATAGCTGTCCACATGGTGCTCCAGGTTTTTCACCTCCCTAGAAATGCCCCTGACTGCTGGCAAACGGAATAACATGCCAGCATTTTATGTGTATCAAAATATCTACGGCATTGTCTCACCACCAGAATTCTAGAGTGTTGGTGTAATATTGTCTTTGTAATGTAGAATACATGCAAAAGGGAATATATACAGTATGTATATATATATATATATACACACACACACACACACATACAATGCTGATTATTTTATACTCACAGGGATTGGCTGTTGTGAATGAGCTTCAAACATATTCCATTGTATTAGCAAATTGTGTGTGTTGGTGGATAGAGTGCTAAGGCTATATGCACAGTTTAGAGTGACACTATTTCCTGCAGTCACGTTGATTGTGGGATTTGGTATTGTCACTGTTACGCAATGGGCCAAACCTATGGAGAGAGATAACAAGTATTAGCTATACTCAGGCCAGATTAATTGCTTTAAAGCTCTCATATATCTTGCAATGCTGGTCATCATTTGTCATTTATGTATTTGTCTAAACCAATTAGTCATTTAAATGCAGATCTCTTGAGTACAGAATACACAAAACGGAAAATACGTTGAATTAAAAGATAAGATTTTGCTACCATTTTTTAGATGTAAAGTATGTTGTATTAATCTTAAATTAGGCACAGCTGTTTTTTTTTCAAAAGTCTGTATTGTTAGTAAATCACACATTTAAAATCCAATGAAACAAAACTATATGTCATAAAACAATTATATACAGACATGCAGGGGCGGACTGACCATTCGGGCTCTCGGGCACTGCCCGAGGGCTCCATGCCACTAGGGGGCCCCATCAGGGTTGCCAGCCTCAGTAAAACTAGGAACAGTATGTAAAAATCTGTGTTTTTTTACATCTGTCCCTGAAATGTCCCTTACTGACATCCCTTTGGTCTAAAAATCCTAGATTATAGCTGCCCCGCCTCTCCAGTACCTTCTCAGTGTGTGTATGTATACTGTGTATGTATAATGTGTGTGTGTGTGTGTGTGTGTATATACAGTACTGTGTGGCCCCATAATCTCCTATTGCCCGGGGGGCCCTTAGTCTTCTATTGCCCGGGGGGCCCTTAGTCTCCTATTGCCCGGGGGCCCCTTAATCTCCTATTGCCCGAAGGCCCCATGAGTTCTTAGTCCGCCACTGCAGACATGTTTTTTATTCATATATTTCATGTATGTTATTTCATATAATCTGATTAATGGGACCTTGGAATTGCTTTCACACTTCCCTAGGAATAGAATGGCCACAGTGTTAATTTTAGAGAGCTTTACTACACATTATACAAGACAATGCTTACAAATTGTTACCCGGTAATACGCATCCTTTAATTCAACAAAATATTATTTTTTGGAAGAACATTAAAAACCAAACCCTAATTTTAAATCCCACTAAAAACCAGTGAAAAATAAACGATATTTCACAAAACAATTATATGCAGACATTTTTTTTACATACATCCTATGTATGTTATTTCATACATCCTAAATTATGGGAGCTTGGAAGCAGTCAACACCATATGTAACTTTAACATTTTCCTAGGAATGGAATTGGCCACAATGATCATTTTAGAGCTCCTTGCTACACATTATACAGGACAATGCTTTCAAATTGTTACTCGGTACCTCACATACTTAATTCAACACAATATTATTTTTAGAAAGAACATTAGAAACCACACACTAATTTAAAATCCCACTACTCCACAAAGTGTATAATTGCATTCAATAAAGTGCTTTGTTTTTACTGTTATAAAATTGTATTTTAGGTTGATATCAGATTTTAGGTTCAATCTCTACTGTCACACCCCTATCAATTTGAGAAACTGCCATAGGCCCCGTACACACGTCCGAGAAACTCGACGGGCAAAACACATCGTTTTGCTCGTCGAGTTCCTTGTGAAGCCGCCAAGGATCTCGGCGAGCCAAAATTTCCCATTGACCAACGAGGAAATAGAGAACATGTTCTCTATTTGGCCCGACGAGATCCTCGTCGGTTTCCTCTGCGAAAAGTGTACACACGACCGGGTTTCTCGGCAGAATACGGCTCCCATCGAGTTTCTGGCTGAATTCTGCCGAGAAACTCGGTCGTGTGTACGGGGCCAAAGACGTCCACTCACTTAGTTAGACCCCCATCAGCAATAATTATTTTGTGGGTCTAAAAGTAAAGCATTATTTAATGAAGATTAACTTCTACGCTGCTCCAAAGAATTGTTTTGACCAGGTCAACCTTTTGTGCCATTATTATAATTTCCTTTGTATCGCGGCGTATATTATCACAAAAAGCTTACATACATGGGTATGATTTTTCGGACAGTCGGAACAATTGTCTTCTAAAGTCTGCAATATGGTTAAGACTCAGTTGGGAGTGATCCAATAATTCAGTGAACTAGTCAAATCCACATCAAAAGAGCATTTAAAGATTTTGTACACATCTTTCAAATTTGCTTCAGATTCTATCAAAGCTGTAGTTATTATTACCTGTAAAGCTCAATAGCAGGGCCAGTTTCCTGAGGCAGAATGAATGCATGGCGTCAAGATGCATGGACTGTGAAGTACCAGGTGCTTTCGTGGTTTAGCTTGAATCGTTTGTGACTTCTACTCACAGTTTCCACTTATCGCTGAGCATCAGTAAATCAACAAGGGCTTTTTCACACACAGGTTTTATCAAGCACACTCCCAATATGGCTCTGTGGGTATTTGTGTTTTCAGTTGAACTATATATCTGGGTGTGAGCGCCTAATACATTTGTAATCTGTCTGTTTTGGGAGGGAATAACACACTCATTGAACTATGTATGAATTACTAATTGCATATTGCTATTGTGAATTAGTACACAAGGTTGGTGGTTGTCCACAGCTGGATTTAATGGGTTACCAAAAAAGCATTGTTTAAGGCTCGGTTCACATATGATCCGCATGCGGCTCACAGCAGGAGTCCGGTGCGTGCTGGTTCCCCGTTTTAAGCTGAATTTCGACCTGAAATGGATCAAAAGATGCACAAAGCGAACTGGACCTGCTGCAGAGATATGTAAACCGGCTCCATAGAGAGCCAGTCAAAATCTCCTGCTATTGTGAATTGGATGCGGCGATCCAGCATCCAATTCGCAATGGTGTGAAACCAGCCTAAGGCAGGGCATGAGATTCAAACCATGTATGGGCAAGTTGATCAACTTGAGTGCAACCATCCTGACAGATTTTGCATGCAATTATCGCTAGCGCCTGTTATAGCCACTAGAAATAATCACCATCTTCTCCTGGTGGGGACAATTTCCCCCACCTCCCTGCTGGAAGAATACAATGGCTCGGCAGGAGGGATTCCCCTGTCAACTCTTTTTGTGTTGATGGGGGGATTGAGCGAATCTCTTTCCTGCAACCTATGTTTGCAGGAAATACATTTGTTCCGTCTATGGCTGGCTTTATAGAGTGATTCTAAATGTGAAAGTCACCTAAAGCATCAGTCCTCCCAAATGCAACATTTTAACCACAGATGGCTTCTTATCTTTCTTGGATACACCAACAGAGAGATCACCCTGCGAGACTCTGCTGTTGTTTACCATCATGCTTTAATTGTTCACACCTACCTTTGCATAGTCTTAAGCATCTTTTGCAATTTCTATATAAAAATAAATTAGAAATCCAACAGAAATCCATACTGTGAAGTATGGTGGTGGGGGCATCATGGTTTGGGGCTGCCTTCCTGCGTCAGGGCCTGGACGGATTGCTATCATCAAAGGAAAAAATGAATTCCCAAGTTTATCAAGACATTTTGCAGGAGAACTTAAGGCCATCTGTCCACCAGCTGAAGCTCAACAGAAGATGGGTGTTGCAACAGGACAATGACCTAAAGCATAGAAGTAAATAAACAACAGAATGGCTTAAACAGAAGAAAATACGCCTTCTGGAGTGGCCCAGTCAGAGTCCTGACCTCAACCCGATTCAGATGCTGTGGCATGACCTCAAGAAAGCCATTCACACCAAACATCCCAAGAATATTGCTGAACTGAAACAGTTATGTAAAGAGGAATGGTCTAGAATTACTCCTGACCATTGTGCCTGTCTGATCTGCAACTACAGGAAACTTTGGTTGAAGTTGGTTGAAGTTATTGCTGCCAAAGGAGGTTCAACCAGTTATTAAATCCAAGTATTCACATACTTATTCCACCTGCACTGTGAATGTTTACATGGTGTGTTCAATAAAAACATGGTAACATTTAATTATTTGTGTGTTATTAGTTTAAGCAGACTGGATTGTCTATTGTTGTGCAGAAATCCATATCATTCCAAAAGGATTCACATACTTTTTCTTGCAACTAGATGTGCATGACTATCTTCAACATTTTTTAATAAACCTCTATTTTGTTGGATTGATGCTGACAGTGGTGTTTTAAATCCCTCTATTCCTTTTACACATATTATCTTGCTCAGTAGGACACTGAACATTTTAACCTCTCTTACCTGAAGAATGCCTTTCTATACTGAAGGCAATTGTCCTGCATACCCAATAAGTGTTCTTCGATAAGTCCTTTAACCACTTCAGCTCCAGAAGGTTTTATCCCCTACCAGGCCAATTTTTAGTGGTAAGGCACTGCGTTGCTTTAAACGCTTGCCGACGGCCGCACAAACGTATAAGTCGACAGAATGGCACAGTTGCGCAAATGGATGTATATACTGTATACGTCCCCTATAAATTGCTGCTGTGTGGTCGCGTGCGTGCTGACACGTTCGCGACCCTGCCGTAAGCTCTGTGAGACCGTGGGACCAGCAAACTCAATGTCCGCCGGTGTCTCGTGGTGAACGGAGCTGAAGAATGGGGAGATGTTAGTGTAAACACAACATCTTCCCGTTCTGCCTAGTGACACTGTCACTGATCGTGTTCCCTGTCATCAGGAACAGTGATCAGTGACGTGTCACAGCAAGCCACGCCCCCTAACAGTTATAAGCACTCCCTAGGTCACACTTAACCCCTTCAGCGCCCACTAAAGGTTAACCCCTTCACTGTCAGTGTTATTTTTACAGAAATCAGTGCATTTTTATAGCACTGATCGCTGTAAAAATTACAATGGTCCCAAAATGGTGTCAAAAGTGTCCGATGCGTCCGCCATAATGTCGTAGTCACGATAAAAAAACGCTGATCACCGGCATTACTAGTAAAAAAATATATTTATAAAAATGCCAGAAAACTATCCCCTATTTTGTAGACGCTATAACTTTTGCACAAACCAATCAATAAACACTTATGCCGCGTACACACGATCGGTCAATCCGATGAGAACGGTCTGATGGACCGTATTCATCAGACCAAACCGATCGTGTGTAGGCCCCATCGGTTATTTATCCATCGATTAAAAAATCGAAACTTGATACCTAACCGATTTTCAAAATTGTCGCTCTATTTTTGTTTATAGCACAAAAAATAAAAACCGCAGAGGTGATCAAATACCACCAAAAGAAAGCTCTATTTGTGGGAAAAAAAGGACATCAATTTTGTTTGGGAGCCACGTCGCACGACCGTGCAATTGTCAGTTAAAGCGACGCAGTGCCAAATCGCAAAAAGTAGCCCGGCCATTTAGCAACAAAATGGTCTGGGGCTTAAGTGGTTAATTAGACCTTCTAAAGCATATTTTCTTTCCCAGACTAAATATATGTGCAATATATGAACACCAGGAGTACCACGTTCTACATAGTTTGACTTTGTGAAAGTGTACAGGCAACGTACAGGATTTAAGGAACTGGCAGGGCACATTCACTTCTTGTGGGCATCAACCAATCCTCTCCATATAGCCAGCTTTCATGACAGTGTTTTTTTCCTCCGTTTTGGGAGTTTCAGATATTTTAAAAGGTGACATGTCTTTGCATGTGTTTTACAGTAACTCATTTGTGTAGGAAAATAAGTCCTCTACTGGTTTTTCGTCGAATAGCTCTGATAATTAAAAACAGGAGAAAACATTGGCCCAGATTCAGGTAGAATGGAGCAATATTTGTGTGGGCAAAGAGCAAAGATTTTTCTCTGCGCCCACGCAAATATTTCGATTTGCCCAGCGATTCACGGAGCAGAAGCTCCGTAAATTGCGCGGGCAATATGCTAAACAGCCGGGCGTAAGGCTGCCTAATGTAAATGATCCCGCCGGGGGCGGGAATCATTTAAATTAGGCGCGCTCCCGCGCCGAGCGAACAGCGCATGCTCCGTCGGGAAACTTTCCCGACGTGCATTGCGGCAAATGACGTCGCAAGGACGTCATTTGCTTCTAAGTGAACGTGAATGGCGTCCAGCGCCATTCACGAATCACTTACGTAAACGACGTGAAATTTAAATTTCAGGAGCGGGAAGCGCAGCTATACTTTAGCATAGGTTGCCCCTGCTATAGCAGGAGCAACCTTGCGCTAAAGTCGCCGTACGGAAACTCCGTACCTTGCGTGCGCAGGGCCCGCACAACTTTTGTGAATCGGTGGTAGTATGCAATTTGCATACTATACGCCGATCACAATGGCCGCGCCCCCTAGCGGCCAACGCAAGAATGCAGCCTGGGATGTGAAGGCATAAGGAGGCTTATGTCTGTCAGATCCTAGGCTGCAGTCGGTGTAACGAGGTTCCTGAATCAGGAGCACTCGTTACACCGGAGCAAGTAAGCACTTGCGCCGCGCAACCTATGGTTGCGCGGGCGCAAGTGCTTCTTGAATCTGGGCCACTATTGTTACTCATAGTCACAAAAGTGAAAAATTCAGTAAGATATAGTTTTCCTGGGTGACTCTTTATTGTCAGATTTGCACTATTTGTTCCACGTGTATAAAAACGAATGCACCACTTTGTAAACCCTATACAGTGGAACCTCGGATTACGAGCATAATCCGTTCCAGAAGAATGCTCCTAATCCAAAGTACTCGCATATCAAAGCGAGTTTCCCCATTGAAGTCAATAGAAAAGAAAATAGTTTGTTCCGCATTTACTTCAATTGCATGCAATACCGCATGTGGCCAGATGTGGGGGGGTGCCGGAGAGTCTCGGAAACGCCCGAAACGGCCTGAGGACACCTTCGTTCCCGAGCCTCTTCAAGGTTTGCCGAGGTCATCTGAGCTGTCCTCAGGCCTTTCCGTGCATTTAAGCGCGTTAATCGCAATCCGGGGTTCCACTGTATGTCTCTTTATGATGTTTTATGGTATATCTTGGTTTACTAAACTGCCTTAATCCTGTATTGGTTTTGGTATTAAATTAAAGAATTTAGAAAAAAAAAAGTGTTGTCCTCAAAAAGAGAATGCTGAAAATTAGCTTTAGAATGAGTTCTCAAACATTCGTAATTTCCACACATTCTGCCATTTCTTCTAATGAAAGATATTAAGCTTCATGCCTGTAATATGGGTCATTAAAATAATGTGCAGACACCATTTTTGCAGGTGGGAGTAGAATGACTCAGTCTGTAGTAGGCGGGAGAATTGTTATCCAACGATGTTTGGAAATGGTCAGTACCAGGAGCTGTCTGACTCAGCCAGCAGAGAGAAAATCTGATATTTGTGTTACTGTGTAAGCAAAGGTGTGAAAGAGATACCATGCCAGAAAAATCCTGATTACCTGAAGCTAGAAACAATATTCATACTATTATAATACTACATGTAAATTACATACATAACAAGAACAAATTCAAAACACCATTTGTAACAAAAATAAAAAGGACCCAACTATTGCAGTCTAAAGACTTGTTTTTTTCAGCTAAATTCAAGGGGTATATTTACAAAGCCGTACCCAACTTCACCATACATTCTCTGCAGGAAAATCTTCGTGTTGCATATTAGTAAAGGAGAGTGATTGGTTCACCACCAGTGAACATTTGGTGGAAGTCACTTTAGTGCAGGGGTCAATGGTAATAGCAGGTTCCTCCCTAATAGTACATTCAGCTCAAGTAATTTGGTCTAGGGCAGTGATGGCAAACCTTGGCACCCTAGATGTTTTGGAACTACATTTGCCATGATGCTCATGCACTCTGAAGTGTAAATGAGCATCATGGGAAATGTAGTTCCAAAACATCTGGGATGCCAAGGTTCGCCATCACTGGTCTAGGGCAGGGATATGCAATTAGCGGACCTCCAGCTGTTGCAGAACTACAAATCCCATGAGGCATAACAAGGCTCTGACAGCCACGAGCATGACACCCAGAGGCAGAGGCATGATGGGATTTGTAGTTTTGCAACATCTGGAGGTCCGCTAATTGCATATCCCTGGTCTAGGGGATGTCTTTTTGAAATTTATTGTTTGGGGAACTTTAAACAGGAAAGAGGTTATTGCACAGGATATTCCATAATGCAGCACAGTAAACACGACGACGCGTTTCTCAAGGCTCACGGGACAGGGGGATAGATAGTACTTTAAGACTCTATGGGAGCCATCTAAGTCCAATCTACCTCTGGCACTTCTATCCCAAATGCACACAGTCACCAGGAATCAACTCAGGATCATTACTCACAAGCCCTTAGGACAGCCGCACACTTGTCAGTTTCTTCCTGACATGGTCCAGTGAGGAAGACAATCTTTATCTAGGCTGATCCCTATAATGTCCCACAGCCAGCTCCTCTGGATGATCACTGACACCGCTGAGTCCTCAGAACAGCTACATAGTCCAAAGGCTACCCCAGAGGGACAGCAGCCCCCCTAGACCCTTTTCACACTGAGGGGGTTTTGACGGCGCTATAGCTTTGAAAATAGCGCTTGCAATCCGCCCTTAAACAGCTGCTCCTTACACTCCAGCCCGAGGGCTTTCACACTGGAGCAGTGCGCTGGCAGGGCGTCAGAAAAAGTCCTGCCAGTAGCTTCTTTGGTGCGCATTAGCAGCGGTGACCTCACCGCTGCTAATGCGTTCCTGCCCATTGAAATCAATGGGCAGCGCCGCCGTACCACTGGCAATACGCCACTGTAGCGGCGCATTGGGGGCGGTATTAACCCTTTCTCGGCCACTAGCGGGGGTTAAACGTGCCCCGCTAGTGGCCGAAATGCGACCGCAATAGCGGCGTTTTACTGCTATTTTACCGCCGACGCTATGGGCGGCACCAGTGTGAAAGGGGTCTAAGGTAACCCTCCTGTGGAAAAAGAACAATCTATCCAGGGCTTTAGACTATATATCAGCTCCATAGCCACTTGCTGGACACTCCTCCCTACGGATTGGCCAAGCAATGAGATATATTCAGGCTGGTCATCTTACTCTACCTCCCTGTGTTCTGGAAGCTTCTTTCAGAGGTAGGGGGAAGCTAGCTAAATCTCAGTCTGTGAAACTTGACTACAGAAGGAGACAAAAACTAGAAACCTAAACTAAGAGGGTGCTACATTACATTGGCTGCTTTATAAATATGCCCCCAAATGTTGCTAATTACAAATTTAAAAAGAGTAAGGGCTCATTCACACAACATGCCACAGTCCCAACACATGAACAAGGAAAAGAGCCTTGTAACAGGTGATATAATTCCAACCGCAAAGCATGCAACCTCTGCATGTGTACACCCCTATCCACTGTTTTTGCCTCTGCAGCTAAAAGGGGAGCGGGTGGGGGGGGGGGGGGCAGTAAAAACACTGCTAAACCACAGGGTTTTACTGACCTCAACTGCTAGTGTAAATGAGCCCTTAAAGGGGTTGGGGAAAACTGTATATCATTGACAGGCAGTGGCGGCTGGAGCTCAACATTTTTGGGGGGACGCAAACAAATTGAAAAGAAAAACCATCAATTGCAGCCACTGTGCCCACCAAATGCAGCCACTGTGCTCATCAAACGCAGCCACTGTGCCATCAAATGCAGCCACTGTGCCATCATAGCCGCCACTGTGCCATCAAATGCAGCCACTGTGCCATCAAATGCAGCCACTGTGCCCATCAAACGCAGCCACTATGCCCATAAAATGCAGCCACCATGCCATCAAATGCTGCCACTGTGCCATCAAACGCAGCCACTGTACCTATAAATTTTCTTCACTGTGCCATCAAATGTAGCTAGTGTACCCATCAATTGCTGCCAGTGTGCCCATCGATTGCTGCCAGTGTGCCCATCAATTGCCGCTAATGTGCCCATCAATTGCTGCCAGTGTGCCCATCAATTGCTGACACTGTGCCCATCAATTGCTGACACTGTGCCCATCAATTGTCGCTACTGTGCCCAATCAATTGCTGCCAGTGTGCCATTAATTGCTGCTACTGTGCCCCATCAAAAGCTGCCAGTGTGTCCATTAATTGCCGCTACGGTGCCCCATCAAATGCTGCCAGTGTGCCCATCAATTGCCACTACTTTTTTTTTTATAAACAAACATGTCATACTTACCTACCGGCAACCCCGATCCTCCACTTTTCAGGTCCCCACCAGAGCTTCTAGCTCCTCCTCCTTGGAAGTGCCTTCATAGCAAGCTGCTTGCTATGGGGGCACTCATTCAGGACCTTTTGCCTTTAGAACCATTTTAAACATTAAGCATTAATTAAAACAGCATAAAGGTAGAGGGTTACCACAGTTTTCCCCTAGCTATAAAGGCTGCGTTCATTTTTCTGAACCCAAGCAATCTTAAAAAAAAACAACAGACGAACTGTGTGACAAAACAGGCTTGAAGCCTTGTCTCTGCTAAGTATAAAAGCAGATTTGTTACACTAATTTAGTTTTCAGCTTTTGATAAAAGAATTTGCAATTGAAAAATCTAGAGGAAAACTTTTTAAAATGTAAATAAATATATACAGCTTCACCTCTTCTGGGAAGGATGCCCACTGTTGGAAGAGCAACAGAAATGATTTGTACTATGAACTATATACTGTATGCATTTTACCTATCTATCCAGCGGGTGGCACTGTAGTGTGTATCTATGGTAATGTAATGAAAGAAAATGTTATCTCATTCTGTGTATGTAGTTGTATCCTCCTTGTTCCTGTTTCCTGTCTCCATGCTGATAAAGACATGTTCTGATATCCTCCATGAAAATACAGTTATTCTCTTCAAACAAAAAGCTTCCCGCGCATAATTTCAATGCTCAGCTAACATCCACAAGGTTTAAGAGTGTGTCTATGGGAATGTTTGACCATTCTTCCAGAAGCGCATTTCTGAGGTCAGGCACTAATGTTGGACAAGAAGTCCTGGCTTGCAGTCTCCGCTCTAATTCATCCCAAAGGTGTTCTGTCGAGTTGAGGCCAGTCAAGTTCCTCCACCTCAAACTCAGTCATCCATGTCTTTATGAAACTTGCTTTGTGTACTGGCCCAAATCATTTAGTGAAGGGGGGATTATGGTGTGGGGTTGTTTTCCAGGGGTTGGGCCTGGCCTCTTAGTTCCAGTGATGGGAAATCCTAAGGCACCATCATACAAAGACATTTTGGACAATTTCATGCTCCCAACTTTATGGGAACAGTTTCCGGCACAAAGAAAGGCCCATAAAGACATGGATGAGCGTGTTTGGGGTGGAGGAACTTGACTGGCTTGCACAGAGTCCTGACCTCAACCTGATAGAACACCTTTGGGATGAATTAGAGCTTAGACTGCGAGCCAGGCCCTCTTGCCCAACATCAGTGCCTGACCTCACAAATGCGCTTCTGGAAGAATGGTCAAACATTCTGATAGACACACTCCTAAACCTTGTGGACAGCCTTCCCAGAAGAGTTGAAGCTGTTATAGCCGAAAAGGGTGTGCCAACTAAATATTGAACCCTACGGACTAAGACTGGGATGCCATTAAAGTTTATGTGCGTGTAAAGGCAGGTGTCCCAATACTTTTGACAAGATAGTGTAGGTATGAGTAAATTATTTTCTTACAGGGCATTAGGTTTAAGTATTAAAGTGTTACTAAACCCACAACAGTAAACACCTGTCTGTATATGCAGTAAAGCATGCTTGTTATACTTACTGTAGAACCTAAGGGGTTAATCATCTGCATTGTGTAAAAGGCTGTTTGATCCTGTCTTCTCTGATCCTCCCCTTCTTCAACTGTCCCCAATCCATCCCATGGTAAGACAGGGTGCATGTGGTCAGGGGCCCTGCAGCCACATAGGACAGTCAGGGCAGAATAAAAACTCATCCTACCAGCTTTAACCAGACACTGATATAAGTCACAAGACTGTTGATGAGAAAAGGTATTTAGCAGTTTATATTTACTAAAATAATTGCATCTCTATGATCTGTGTGCTGTGGAAAACCAGACATAGTGAATGCATGATCCTTGGTTTAGTAACACTTTAGCATCAAAGTTATAATTTTCAAAATAAAGGGCTTTGAGTAATTTTTCTATCTTTCATAATGTTTTGTCAGTTGAGCAATGGAGGGGCCAAGGGAGGCACCATTGTTGGGCTGTGCCTAAGGCATCAGTTTTCCTTAATCTGGCCCTCTACCCACCACACCAGACATTAGGCTAAACCTGGCATTAAAAGAAAGGGATACGATTTCCCCTACACCTCTGTCCCAACCATCAGTTCCCTAGATGCAAACCAGGCAACAATTTTTGTTTAGGCCCACAGGGAAGGAAAAGGGAGGATTTCTGGAGGTAGTTGTGGTGCTTCCTGATACTGCAGGTACTCAATAGACATTAGAATGTTGCCAAAAATAGATGGATAGAGAGAGCATCATCTAAGGTCCATGGTGCCCCTAAGCCTTAGGCCCCATACACACGAGAGGATTTATCCGCAGATACGGTCCAGCGGACCGTTTCCACGGATAAATCCTCTCAAAGATATCCGCTGATTTCGATGGGATGGAGTGTACACACCATCCCATTGAAATCCGCGCGGAAATCCTCTGCCGATGACGTGTCGCGCCGTCGCCGCGATTATGACGCGGCGACGGGCGCGACGCTGTCATATAAGGAATTCCACGCATGCGTCAAATCATTACGACGCGTGCGGGGAATCCCTTTGGACGAATGGATCCGGTAAGTCTGTACAGACGAGCGGATCCATCCGTTGGAATGGATTCCAGCAGATGGATATGTTGTGCAGCACAACAAATATTCGATCTGCTGGAATCCATCCCAGAGGAGATTTCTCCGCGGAAACAGATCCGCTGGCGTGTACACACCATAGGATCTATCCGCAGAAACCCATTTGCTGGGATTTATCTGCGGATAGATTCTATCGTGTGTACGGGGCCTTAGATGATGGTCTCCAATCCAAATGTATCAGTTTGGTGCTAGCCCAGGCAAAAGTCTAATGTCGATGGGGCACCTGCAAACATGGTCATCTCCTCAGAGTAGAAGTACAGGCTCTATACACGCAATTATTCATTGTAATTGACAGTACTGGAAGTCTAAGGCCTCATACACATGATCGGAATTTCCGATGAAAAAAGTCAGACAGACTTTTTCCATCGGAACTTCCGACCGTGTGTATGCACATTGGAGTTTTTCCATCGGATATTCCGATGAATTCCATTGGAGTTTACATAAAGAAGATGTTCACTTTTCCTCCGATGGAATTCCGTCGGAATTCCGTTGTAAATTTGGTCGGACAAAGGTTCGATCGTGTGTACAGGGCATAATAGATTTCAGTATTTATAGGTTGGAGGAAGCAGTGCTAAGGTGTTTTTACAGGGGAGGGAGAGCACAGGGGAAGTCAAGCCAATGGAATGATACAAATTTTTAGACCAATGAAAAAGTTGTAAATGAAGAGTCACACAAAGCTAAAGAGCCACAGACTCTGTAAAGTGGTATCACTCTCTAATTACATAACATGACAGAGAAATTTGAATTACATAAGTGGTTGAATTCATCATTACGAAACTGATGCCAGATAAAAAAAAACTACTGGTATGTGAGCTGTGTATGTAACTTTTTGACTAGAGTTGGGACACAGTTCATTTTAATAACTCTACCAAATGTGACCTTTGGATTCCTTTGGACCACATAAAACTCTGTTCACAGACTATTGAATATTACCTGGCTTAGCCTTGTGGACTTTGGAAATAAAATTGAACTGAAATAAAGACATTCCCTGGGTTCAACAATACTGGGCTCACATATTTACAAATTAGGCAACATTTTTTAGAAGTATTTTATAAATGACAAGGTTCCACAGCAAGTGCGATTCATATTCCGTTAGATGCAGCTGTGTGCGGTACATTGTTGTGGTGTGTTAGTATAGTCTGTGGGCTATATACAGTGATCAGGTAGAAAGCAACATCAAATAAACAACTAACCACATCAGTTGAACAACTTCATAAAATGTTATCAAGAGCTCTGCATTGTCTTCTGTATAACCATACATTGTAAAAACTTCATTGCAACTTATTGCTATAGATGTTAGAACAGATACTGTTAAACATCATGTGTAAAGCTGTCCTCATGCTAAACAGCTAAATTCCCAGATTAAATATATACAGTATATGCAATCTTATAACCCACTTATATGAACCAGACACCCCTTCCACACTGGATACCCAAGTGGGTGACCTCACCTTTCAGATTAGAGATGCAGCTTAGTCATCTTCGACTGGAAAATGAAGAAGTAGGAGCATGCAGGTCTACAAATTCCAAGTGTAAGGCCTTGTACACACGATCAGTCCAAACTGATGAAAACGGACTGAAGTTCAGTTTCTTCAGTCCAAACCTACCGTGTGTATGCCCCATCGGACTTTTGTCCTTCAGACCAAAGTTTTAGAACTTGCTTTAAAATCGGACTGATGGACTGATGACCGATCGGTCAAAACCGATGGTTAGTATGCAAAAGCATCGGTTCAAAACCCGCACATGCTCAGAATCAAGTCGACGCATGCTTGGAAGCATTGAACTTCGTTTTTTTCAGCGCGTCGTTGTGTTTTACGTCACCGCGTTGGACTCGATCGGTTTTTGAACTGATAGTGTGTAGGCACATCAGACCATCAGTCCGTTTTCATCAGTTTGGACTGATCGTGTGTACAAGGCCTTAGAATGACACTGCTGTTCAATGATATAAACTAGCTCACAATGACAATCCTTCGTCTCTTGTAATTCCTGGTGCATTTATGAAAATCTAGTATAAAAGATTATATTTACATATATTTACTCTTACATTTTTTTTACATATTTTTTGCAAGGAAACTAAAAAAAAAAGCATTTTTGCTTTGTACCCATAATACTAAAATACACAGCTTAAGAATCCTCATTTTACAGCTGGTGTCAAGCTAACCACTAAAGCCTACATCTTCACTTTCTTTACCTTGTGGTCTCAACTGACATCATTACCAACAGGAAGTGAGGAAAGTGTGTAATTCGCGTTTACTCATTCTTATCCTCAGTCTAGGCTATTATTACGTTTGCTGGGGTGTTTAATTGTTCGTGTAATGGTGATATAGTGATTTACCTTTTAAATTACATAGTCCAGTTATAAATGCTGAATGTTTTCATCCATACCATCAATTTTATCAATACACAAATATGATTATTTTTTAATGGCTACAGCACAAATAACAGGCGATTCATTAATTGAAAAAAAGTATTGATAAGTGAAATATTGAGTAAATATAAAGATAAAACATGATTGGTTGCTAATGGCACTAATTCCTTATGTTGTCTTTTTTTTGTTATTAAATAGCCTCAATTTCTTTTGCGATTTCAATCGTTTTATCAAAACATATGTGTCAAACCATTGAACCTATATTTATTACAAGCATATATAAAGTGCCCACAATGTAAACATTACATCAGTCTCTGCCCTCAAGGAGATTAAAATCTAAGGTCCCTATGTCATATACAGTATATACAATCAGACACAATCTAGGGCAAATTTACACATGTTGTTGGATTCCTATAACAGAAAGAGTCCACCTCTTACCTGCTGGTAAATTAATTGGCGCGTATAAAGAAGAAAGGAGGGCGCACCGATCTTGTGCATTACCAAAGATAAAATGTATTAAAATGTGTAACAGCAGTGATCATACTCATGATGATGGTAATGATTATTTTGCTACTGAACTTTTTGTATCAGAAAAAATTAAATAAAGAATACATTACATTTTTTTTTACCAGCAGGTCTTTGGAACAGGGGAAGAAAACAACAGAGGAACATGCAAAATATGCAAATTCATTGCATATACCATATAGTGTCCTGGCCAGGACTCGAACCAAGGACCCAAGTGCTGCAAGTCACTATGCTTCCCATGGCATCTGATCGCATTCCTGATCATGCTCTTAAACAGAAATTCAGCCGCAATTGCCCACATTTCCATTCTATCCAAAATATATTCTACATCTAACCAAACTGCAACCATTTTAAAACAAAGGATTGTTGTTTTCAGGGTGTAAAAATTGGTGGAATTCATTTGGGGTTTCAAAATGTCTGACTTTTTATAATGCTTCTTCACTATATAGATAGTATTGATGCCTGTCTGTAAAATGTTCAGCCTTTTAACATTTTATTCAAATTGCAGCATTCTAAGTTTACCGACTCCAAAAAGGAGAAAATTCTCCATTTTGCCCAGAAATCTTCCATAGCCACTAAGGTCCAAGAGACCAGTTACAAGATCCTGAAAATATGGCATAGGGTGCCCATGACTCTAAACCGTATCTATCAAACACCTGACTAACATGGATGTAGCAGACGACCCTGCGGCATGCTTGCTACACCTCACATGGCAGTCCATTAAAAAATGCAAGACCTTCCTTACCATTCAGCTACTTAACGCGGCCAAGACGTGCATTCCCTTATGCTGGGAGGTCTGTGCGCCCGCCCTCGCTGTCTCTCTGGTTTTCTAGGATCAATGAACTCAGGGACATGGAAGAACTTACAGCTACCCTATATAACTGGGAGGAGTCTTTTCGTGACACTTTGGCGACCATGGCAATATTTTATCTTCACAGATGCTTACCTGCAGGAAGTCTTGCAACTGGGCTGATTCACCAGGGATCTTGTCCTGAGGCTCTGAGTGAGAGAACTCGCTCTTCTGGATCTTAAATTTTGCATATACGTGATTTTGCGCACCCGTGCCACCCTGCCGCAGTAAATGTACATGTGGCTATCCGGAAACGGTTAAAAAAGAATTCCAGGTATGGATATTTTTCTAAAGGTTCATAGGTTCACAGGTATACAATACCTGTGGGATCGTTCTAGAAGCCAGAAATCACTGTAATAGGCCCTGCTTCTCCAGTGATCTCCACTAGCTTCTGTGTTCCATGCTTAGGGATTGCCCTGCTGCATTCTGAACACAGGAGGTCTGCCACAGGGTGCGTTTTCTCAGTGAATGCAAAGCATTCTCTGATTGGAAAAGATAGACAGTGTGATGGTACCGCCCCACCTCATCCAATCATAAAATGCTTTGCATTCTTTAAGAAAATGCAAAGCAATTCCTAAATGGTGCCTGTGCCAAGAGGCCGACTGTCTGTGTTTAAACTGCAACAGAGCAGCTGCTTGCCACAGCATCAGAAAACTAGTGTAGATATGAATATAGGTTAAACACCAAATACCACGTAAAATAATATTTATTAAATTACTGTTGAAATGTCCAATTCATATGGTGACAACCAGAAAATGTAATCAAGTAAAGAGAAGAATCCACCACCGATTTATTGTGAGTTGAATGGACGTAACTGTTCCTCACAGTCACACCAAAAGTGGTAAGTAAACACCCTTACCAGAATTGTTGGACCCCCTGTTAGACGAGGTCATACAGGCATCAATATCCACCCTGGCGGGTAATAATAGTGAAGTACCGTACTGGTATTTTATTGTGAAAAAACGCAATACATAAATATTAAAAACACTATTTAAAATTGTCGGCAGAAAATAAATAAAACAAAACGTACACCCGTGCTTCCGGGGTCACGTTAACGCGGTGACGTTAGTGCGTGGCTCCGCCCTTCGCTGAGCCAAGAGCTGACTGTTTGGCACAAGGTGAATCATCCGCCTGAGGGTTCCTATCTGGGACACTCATGGCCCAGAGCCAAGAAAGGATTTGTTGGGAGATGAGTTACGTACTACTGCTGGGATCTCTTATTACCCGCCAGGGTGGATATTGATGCCTGTATGACCTTGTCTAACAGGGGGTCCAACACTTCTGGTAAGGGTGTTTACTTACCACTTTTGGTGCGACTGTGAGGAACAGTTACGTCCATTCAACTCACAATAAATCGGTGGTGGATTCTTCTCTTCACTTGATTACATTTTCTGGTTGTCACCATATGAATTGGACATTTCAACAGTATCACGTTTTGGACACTAATTTAATTATTTTTTTATTATTTTACGTGGTATTTGCTATTATCTCTTGAGAGGGGGAATTAACCTTATATATATATATTTACACTTAGTTTGCACTGACTCATGTTGTGTTTAACCTATATTGATATCTACACTTAATTTAAGTTGTGTGGGTTTTTTAGCGCTACCTACCCTTCCTTTTTCTTGATTATGTTTACATGAGTATCACATGTTTTTTAGGTGTGCAGCTTTCCTTTTAAAATTCAATTTTTATTTATCAAGTTTTTTCTTAGCGCAGTATATTTCCTTGTTTTATTGAATCAGGAAACTAGTGAAGATCACTGGAGTAGCGCTGTCTACTACAGTGATTTTCAGCTTCTAGAGGGTTCCCACATGTTCATGCTGGATCAATATAACTATATATAAAACATCCATATATGGAATCCCTCTTTAAAGGAACTCTGTTACTGCTAACCTCTACTTCTGAAATCCCCTAGCTGTTATGCTGATACTTTTATTTTAATATATCCTTAGTCACTAAACCGAAACAAGTAAAGGAATTCTGACTTATCTCCTTTTTTGTGTGCTTGTTCTCGACCTGTGACTCAAAAGTATGTTAAAAGTGAGACAATGCCAGGCTGTGACATTGTTTAGGACATGACCATTTTGCTTTATTAGAATAAGGGAATAAAATAGTCTATTAAAATAGAGTGAAATAATACAGAATGTATTCAAACAGAACGTAAGCAAATACAAATAAAGTGGACTTTTGAAAACTTTTTTTCCCTTTCTGTATAATTAAAATATGTATGGGATTATTTCAGGAAATGATTCATTCATATATGAAGTGCAATTGCTACAGTATGTGCTGTACTTTTATGTTTGAATCTAATTAACTCACACAGAAGATTAAAACTAACTAAAATGTTTATTAATCATGGGCAGGAAATGTAATACATATAGCTGCCAGTTACATAGTTAGTCGGGTTGAAAAAAGACATACGTCCATCTAGTTCAACCCAAAAATAAATAAATACAATCCCTTATACACAATCCTTCACCCACAGTTGATTTATTTTCATATTGTTGATATGTACAATTAGGGCCAGATTCAGGTACATTTGCGGCGGTCTAACGTATCCCATTTACGTTACACCGCCGCAAGTTTTCAGCGCAAGTGCTTGATTCACAAAGCACTTGCCTGTAAACTTGCGGCGGCGTAGCGTAAATGCGTCCGGCGCAAGCCCACCTAATTCAAATGGGGCGTGTATCATTTAAATTAGGCGCGTTCCCGCGCCGAACGTACTGCACATGCTCCGTTTTGTAATTTCCCGCCGTGCTTTGCGCGAAACGACGTTGCACCGACCTAATCTTTTGAACGGCGACGTGCGTTACGCCCTTTCCTATTCACGGACGACTTACGCAAAAAAAATATATATTTAAATTCGACGCGGGAACGACGCCCATACTTTAACATGGGCAGTCTAAATATAAGCCATGAAATAGCAGCCGTAAGTATACGCTGGGAAAAGCCGACTAGCAACGACGTAAGAGAATGCAACGAACGCGCGTACCTTCGTGGATCGCCGTAAACAGCTAATTAGCATACCCAACGCGGAAAACGATGCAAACTCCACCCAGCAGGCGCCAAAGTATTACACCTACGATCCGAAGGCGTACGAAGCCGTACGCCTGTCGGATCGAAGCCTAAAGCCGTCGTATTTTGGTTTGAGGATTCAAACTAAAGATGCGACGCGGCAAATTTGAAAATATGCCGGAGTATCAGTAGATACGCCGGCGTATTTCGACTGTGAATCTGGCCCAAAGGTTACAAATTAATTTATGATCATTTAGTAATTGAGACATACTATATGTGTGTGTTTTTTCTATTTTTGTTTCTTTTTTTTTCTATTTTTATGTTGACACGTTTTGTTTGTGGTTTTCAACAATGTAATTTAATTCTATGCATTTAGCTTTTTTTTTTGCATTTTATTCAATAATTGTTTGCCTTTATCATATGTGTCCTTTTTATTTCTGTAATTTATAGATTAAGATTAGCACCATGCAAAGACAACATTGGCTGTGGTCAATAATAAATTACTAATAGTAATTAATAATGTCAACTGGAAAATATTTGTGAAAATTAACATCTTAAATACGCTTGGTTAAATTACCCTTTGTAAAGATTCTCAGGTATATAAAATTCAGTACATGAGCACCACCTTGTGGATCACACTTACAGAGAGAAGTAATCTGCAAATATGAGACTATACAAAGTATTGGAACCTACAGTACAGCAACCACATTTAGAGCAGATTACTGCAGGCTGTTGAGCTGTTAGATTGCATTCAGAGATTTTAGCAGTATTATAATTAGGAGCCTTAAAGAGAAAAGTACAACAAGCTTAGGGTTGATTCTAACTGGTCATGTAGCCAGCAAAAAAATAAAACAAAACGGGCCACGTAGCCAGTAAAGGGAGGACATAGGCCTGCCGTACACCACGTATTAGCCAACTCATTCACTCATCTTAATACTTGTATGATAAACAATGAATGCAATCTATCAGCACTCTTGTCCTATAGCATTTGAATCAAAGTTGAATACCATCCATCAAGTCCTAAACTGGTGCCTTGATTGGCTTTTCGGCATTAGTATTTTATACAAATGCTCCAGTAAGATCTCTCTATTTTTATCAAGTTTAGCGTTTATTATCCCTCTCCGAATACATGTTCAGCCCTGATGAAGGGAGACCTTTATGGCATAAAAACGTAATGGCGGTAAATAAATGTGATTTTCAATAAAACTATGTTTTTATGGACATTTTAAAACAAGTCTGGTGCTTTCCTTAGCCCCCCTCTCTCCTACCACGAGATAATAAGCGGGGGGGGGGGGGGGGGGTTGTGGTAATGAAAGTTCTGGCAAAATTACGCCATCTCTATCCCTATGTTGGGCTTTTAGATATTTTTTTTAACATAGCGATTAGTTAGGGGTGTGGCAGGCAAAAGGGGTGAAAAGAGGGTCGGTTATAAATAGAGTTCGACTTTACAAAGCAAGCAAGAATTAGTCTATTAAAGGAAACCTGTTTTGAGGAGACTGCCATTGGTACATACTTCTAAAATACACATTCCCTGGCTGCCAGGCTGATCCAAAAGCTTCAGTACTTTCCCCAGTTTCTACTTCCCAACACTCAACAGCAGAGGTGATTTATCCTTACCTTTGCACACTGGCACTGACTAATATTCCATCATTCCTCTTCTCCCTCACTCTGCTAAAGTGACCTTAGTGCTGATGGAAAGGGGCAAACAAGGATGCAGATGCCGGACATTCTCTTGATCCTTCATCAATGGCTGTTAGGATGCCAGAGGCTGGCCCTGCTAGTCCCCAAGGTTGTAATGCTGCACAATAAAAACCTGTGGTTGGTATAACAAAGAGGCAGGCTTGATCTACTTACTGGCTTCTTGGCAGTTTTTGGGCAGTTTTTAGGCATTTTGCATAGCGCACCTGAAGAACCCAGAAGGTTTAAAAATACTACTTTAGTAGAAGGCTAGAACCCCTGGTGATTTTTATTTCTGTGTGTGTGTCCCTGTTGCTGATTTCCTTCACTTCCTTTCTGGTGAAACTGTTGCCAGACAGGAAGTGAATGTAAACTCTCTAACAGAGCCCCGAATAGTAATAAAGACCTGAAAACAGTTTAAATCTTTGCCTACTATATCCAAAACTTGAAAAAGAAAACTATTTTTGATTTGGCATGCCCACTCAAAACTAATTATTACAAATGGTAATTATTATACCAGGTATTTATATAGGGCAAACAATTTACACAGTACTTTGCATAATGTACATTCACATCAGTCCCTGCCCTCATGGAACTTACAATCCAAAGTTCTTATCTCACATCTATTTGAATCGGTATAGAGGCACGCTCGGTAGTGAAGGTCATCAGACTTGGGGTTGTTTATTAAAAGTTTTTTATTGCAATTCATGGTTTACAGGTAAAATGTAGAGCCAATGTGTTTCTGGGGAAGTGCCTTCCTATTTGTCAGGGTTGTGATAGTGGGTGTAGTAGTTGGAACTGGCCTGGAACCAGAGGTCTAAAGTGGCAGAAGCCTGTCAGGTGCTGTTAGCTGATGAAGAAATGGTATGCCATCAGCTGACAGCATCTAACAGGCTTCTGTTGCTTTAGACCAGGGATCCTCAAACTGCGGCCCTCCAGCTGTTGTAGAACTACAAATCCCATGAGGCATTGTAACACACTCACATTCACAGACATGACTAGGCATGATGGGAATTGTAGTTCCTGAACAACTGTAGGGCCGTAGACCGAAGACCCATGCTTTAGACCTCTGGTTCCAGGCCAGGACCCACTACAACCATTACCACAGCTCTGTGGAAGGAGAAGACACTTCTCACAAAACATGCTGGTTCTACACATTTCCTATGAATCATGAATTGCAATAAACAACTTTTAAAAAACAACCCCAAATGTGACAACCTTCGATCCTGAGCGTGTTTCTATGCCCATTCAAACCTATCTTGACAGGCAGCAGCCTACCTACTTTTTACCTTCACCACCCACGCCTCCCCCTCCCACCCCAGTGAGGGACAACATATCCCAGATCACCCCCACAACTGACACACAAATTGTATCTCACATCTACACACACACTAGGGCCAATTCAGAGCAATATAATGAAAATGTTACCCCATTTCATATTCCTGATATGTGCCTGCTGTACCATGTACTTTTATGAAAGAGTATCCTGTTCTCTTTCTGTATTGCTTCCTTTGTGTGAAATACCTGGTGTTCCTGCCAGTCCCTCTGCTTTCTTTTCAAAAACTGGCCACAGTTTTCATGAGAGCACAGTGTGGTCAGTTTTTTGGCTATGCTGGGAACTCAGTCTGCTCTCCTCCAATGACACAGACATTCGCTGGGAAGACCAGTGTGCTGCTATTTTTCCTCACCTGGCTCTCTCAGCTCATTATTCAGCTGAGAACAGAGGGTATGTGATCAATTAAAAAAAAAAGAGAAAAAAAACATGTTTTTAATGTTTTTTTAAATATATACACAAATGTTTTGCCTCTCATTTCTATTTAAAACGGAATGGGTTGTTTTATAAAGTGAGGGTTCACATATACTTTAATCTACCAGCGTATCTTTACAGTGTGGGAGAAAAGCTACACAAGCACAGGGAGAACATGCAAACTCCATGCCTTGATTAGGATTCAATTAAATGACTAAAGTGCTGCCAAACAGAAGTACTAACCACTAAGCCACTGTGCTGCCATAAGCAAAAGTTTTAGAGCTGAAGGTAGTGGAGCGGGCAGTAAGCTGTACCAGTTTAGATGTGCCATATTTGCTATGCTTTTGTTAATTTAGTATTGCATTATTTTAATTATTTTACATTTATAAGATTCAAGGTGGCATTCAGAACCATAAAAAATATATATTTTTATTTTGTTTTACAGGAAGATCTGAATTGAAGTTCTGTAATGTTACCTCAGATGTACACTACACTTCACCGAGTCCTTTGATGTTTTTTTAAGATTCTTTTTTTTTTTATATATACAGCTTTACTATTTGGCCGTTAATGGGTAAAGCTCTACAATCCTACCTCCTGGCCATGGCAACCTGTTAAACAACTAATTATCTTGTCTGTGGATGAGTTATGTTCTACGTTAAGAAATGCTTCAATTGAAATGATTGCAGCCTGGGCAATCTGGTTAAAATTTAGCTCACCAAGGTGAGAGAGTCTGTAAATTTAGATGACATTTTAGGAACCATGAAAGCCTGTGTACCTAATCAAGAGAAATGTGTCAGAGTCTGACATTATTCATTTCTTCCCAGGAGAGTTAAATAGCAACATCCTTGTTACACGGAATTTTGTTTTGTTAATTATTTCCAAACTAGGACTGATGTCAGGCCAAATAGATGTCAGAGCGAAGAAACACAGGTACAATGGAGAGCATAGGACGATAGATTTTAGACTTTAAAAGGTCAGAGTTGAACCAAACCTATATTGTAGATAAGGCAGAGTCTGGTGAATCAGTCAGATGGTTGCTTCCATCTTTTGGGGTGTCCAGTTGAAAGATCTGTCTGCAATAGTTCCTGGATCCCGCTTTGGGTGTTGAATGCTTCTGCCCAACTTCAACTGTTTTAGTTGCATTTTTTATGCAGGAGATTGGGACCTGTAGGATGGATTTAGGAGGTCCATACACTCAAGAATGCAGGCAAAGAGACCTTCCAGATAAGTATATGTTGGTAGTCTACTGTTTAATCATCTACCAAGAACTAAAATATCTGTTTATGAAAGACTGGTACTAAGAAATTGGAAATAAACTGTCGGTGCATATAGTGCCATCAAGAGATGCTAGTCTCCATCAAGCCTGAACACAGTTCCCTTTGTGCATTCTGTTGAGATTTTATTAGCATCGACTGCTCAAGCCCTGAAGAAGGGAGATGCTTTTCCACCTCAATCACATTGGCTGTATCTTATTCTCCTAACCAATAAATGTTTCAAAAAGTCTGTTAAGCGCAATGAACTATTGTACCAGGCACTACTCAGTACACATTCAAGAACTCACCATCTGGCGAGCACTGCCTTTGTTGCTATAAGAGATGTAGCAGCGTAAGACCTTGTATGGGTGTGTCTACCCATACAAGACTTTAGTTATGGATCTGCTTCTTTGAAAATCACTTTACCGTAGATCTATTGGAACCGATTTTGACTTATTTTGGTCCAGTGATATCACACACATATTGGATATTTTTAAACTAATGCCGCGTACACACGATCAAAATTCTTCCAACTTTTTCCATAGGAAATTCCGACCGTGTGTATGCCCCATCGGAGAAATTCCATCTGAAATTCCGATGAATTGCATCAGAGTTTAAATATAGAATATGTTCTATTTTACTCCGATGGAATTCGTCGGAATTCCGATGTGCTTTTGGCCACGCGGCATTATATGTAGATTCAGTTCTTTGTTCCTCATTAAAGTGTGCTGTATATGTAACCAAAAGTTTTGGTTACACATACACTTTAATGAGGGACAAAGCATATGTGGTACTAAAACTTTTCTAGTAGGAAAGGTTTAGAAGACCTGTCAGGTTTACATAGCTGTCTATGTCACTGCTAGGGAGATTGTCCCTTCCTATGTGATCGTTATCATCGGAGAAGAATGTGTTGAAAAATCAAAAAAGAGCCAATTGGGTGAAATCATCCAAAGGGGACCACTGTCTGAAGTCTTATGCACACTGCTTCTCTTCTAAATGCTTTTCTCTCGACAGGAGAAAGCAGCATTAAAAATGTGCCTAAAGCCATGTTTTTCCAACAGGTTTAGGTGCATTTACAGTAGACACATTCAGCCATGTCAAGCATTTTGGCGTTCATTCATTTAATTGAAATAAATTGAATGAAATGAACCATCAATCGCTAAACACTCGCCTGGCATTGGGCATTTTTTCTGCCCAAATATTTCTCGCCTGATCGTGCAAGTGATGGGTTTTTCTCAAGTAATTTTCCAGGGCAGCAACTGAATGAGGAGGCTCTTTCCATCTAGAAACAGGAAACACATCATCCACCAATATAAAGAAGGGCAGTATACCCCTAAGCCTCACTTCTATGTGCTTCCTCCAGACTAATATTACCCATCAGATGTTTGCTGTTTTAAATTTGGCTGAACAAGAAACATAAATTGTGGATCCTGCAATATTAATGTAGTGCCTACCCCGATTTTCCGGGAGTCTCATGGTGAATACAGGGGGGTAGGGATGGCTGACATACATTCTCAGGGTTCAGGTTTGTGTTATGACCCTGACTATGAGAACACTCTGTCTCAAGTTTAGACTCCAGCTGTAGAGGCCTATCAGAATTAACCACCAGCTCACTCTCACTGAACTATAAGAGTATGGGGTCTATATCATCATATCCTCTGATTGGAGCAAAACATGTAGTAATAGTTTAATACTTGTTAAACTATGTTGTATCTTTTATCTAGAAAATAACAAGGATAAGTCTTTAGTAGGTGCTTTCTGCATATATAGGTAGTGAACTTGAGTCATGTAGAAAATTAGCACTCTTGATATAACACATAGAAAGAACCCCAATATAATTAGAGCAAGTATCTCAATAGTTAATATGCATTCTGAGAGAGAGAGAAGGAGACAGTCCTGAGTATGGATAGCAAACACTATCTATGTGGCAAAATAGTCTATATATACATGCAGTTTTAGAGGTAGTGTGGACCAGGTCTGTTTCCACAGGAATAGATGGTAATTCCAATATGCAGTAATATGGTCTATATACTCATGCAATTTAAGAGGTAGTGTGGACCAGGTCTGTTTGCACAGAAGTAGATGGTAAATCCAAATATGCAGTAATATGGTCTATATACTCATGCAGTTTAAGAGGTAGTGTGGACCAGGTCTGTTTGCACAGGAGTAGATGGTATTTCCAATATGCAGTAATATGGTCTATATATACATGCAGTTTAAGAGGTAGTGTGGACCAGGTCTGTTTGCACAGGAGTAGATGGTAATTCCAATATGCAGTAATATGATCAGAATATACTTGCGGTTAGGAGGTAGTCCAGACTGGGAAAGTTAGCACAGGTGCTGATGGTATCTCCTTAGCAGTATGCAGCGGTGGTGGTCCTTCTATCCAGTATAGCAATGAGATTTGGGTCCAAGTGAGAGTGTCCCACAAAGGGGGAACTTCAAGGTTGCTGTGGGTTGGTGGAGGGTCTCCAGGTGGCGGCAGGGTCCAACAGGAATATTCCAACAACCTGCCGCCAGTGCTGGAGGTTTAAATAGCCCGGTCTCCCATCAACGCCGAGCGCCACACACTGGAACGCACTTCCGCGTTCCAGCGTGGAGCGCAGACGTCCGCGTACCGGAAGTGACGCGGATGTCTTCTTGAATGGAGCGCAGCTGTCATTGCAGGTAAAGCTGCGCTCCTTGTACACAAATTAACGCTAATAGCGTTACAGTTTGTGGGCATGGTGGGTGATGAACAAGAAAGAACATTGGGCACCAGTCACTTTTATGCTTTAAACAATAGAGAAGTTTATTTCTCAGAACATGAATATTGCGAGAGAGAGGGGACATGGCACAGGACACCCGTAATAATGATGAGCAACAGGCAGATTGTCAGACTCCTTAGACAAAAATAGGTGAGGTAAGGCAGACAACAGTACACGAATAAGAGCCTTTAAAGGGGTTGTAAAGGTAAAAAAAAATCCCTAAATAGCTTCCTTTACCTTAGTGCAGTCCTCCTTCTCTTACCTCATCCTTCGATTTTGCTTTTAAATGTCCTTATTTCTTCTGAGAAATCCTCACTTCCTGTTCTTCTGTCTGTAACTACACACAGTAATGGGAGGCTTTCTCCCTGGTGTGGAGAAAGCCTCTTGAGGGGGAGGGGGAGAGCAGGAGTGTCAGGACACCCACTAACACACAGCTCCTTTCTCTATCTGCAAAGTAGAGAGCGTCCTGACCCTCCTGCTCGCCCCCTCCCCTCTATGGTTCCCCCTATGCCCCTATGGTTCCCCCTATGCCCTCTCAGATGCTGTCCTGGAAGATGATTTAAGAACACAGAGTTGGGTACCTGGCGTTTTCAATGCCCAGTGTGAATGAAGCCTTAGAATAGAATCTTCCTCTCTTTATAGAAATTTCTTCTTACTTCATGTTGTGTCTCCAGAACAGGTCACGAAGGAAAAAATGTCTTCAACAAAACACATAGAGAACAAAATAAACTGATTGGGGTTTTAACCTTTCCCTACTCTATCCAAAACTGAAAAAAGTTTTCGTTATGTACACTTCAAGTGACTAATAATTGGACGCTTTAAGTTAATTTGATAAACATATATAAAAGTGTTGAAGTGTCAATAGCAGCTCACAGCAAAAACCTAGAAGCGGCAGAACATACAATCTGAAATCTTCATTAGTGTTCCCAGAGCCAAGAAACTTAGGGTGTTTCTGGTATGCATATAGCAACTTTATCTCCTAAATTCAGAGATCTCGCCAGTATCATCCCACCTTCAGAGGCAGATCTCAAATTAGGCAGTCACCTAAGGCCTCGCACTCTCAGGGGCCTCACAAACACCTAATTTACCTAATTAAAGAGCTTGAGATGGCTAGGAATAGCAGCGCCTGGGTGGCTGGAGGACGGAGTGAGTAGCAGAGCTCCTGCCTCTACTGCACCGGTTGCTCTGTATTACATTCCCTGCCTGTGTGCTCGGGCAGTGATCATCGGCTCCTCCGGGTCACCCTCTCCTTCTCCGTGCAGCACCGCTCAGCCCTCCAACACAGAGTGCACTGAGAAAAAGTGCCCTGACACCAGCACTGAGAGAGTGGACACTGAAACCAGCACTAAGACTCTTAATATATGATATTAATGCTGTTATTTATTATCGCTTGAATTATGTTTTCCATTAGGGGTGTGAGTGGGGCCTCATGTCTAAATTATGCCTAAGGTAAGGTGAGCAGATTTTTTAAATGAAATCCGGGGACATATATTTTTTTTTACTAGTAATGGTGGCAATCAGTGACTCTCTGCCCGTTACCGCCCCCGCCCGCCTCACAGCCTGTCAAGTCTTACTTCTCCGCTCCCCACTCAGTAGTAGCCAGGTCCCGGAGGAAGATTACTCCGCCAGGGAAGGCAAGGAGATAACCAGGCAGGCGGATGGCAGAGACTTGAGCCAAAGCAGAAGAATATGCGAGCAAAGCTGAATGCACCCGAAACGGAAGAAATATTCACTCCGCTCCGACCAGCACATGATCATCAGAAAGGGGCACAGGTAATTAAAAAAAAATACACCCCCCTAAGCTAGTAGTAGAAGCGGAAGAGCAGGGGGGGGGGGGGTTGATTCTGCACTGACTGTCTTTAAAATTGCCACAGCCCCTGTTCAAATCCAGCCTTATGCTCGGGCCGAACCGTTCGCCCATCCCTACATACAAATTCAACTTAATGACAACCCTACAGAACCTTGTTTGTAACCCAGGGACTGCCTGTATATACAGGATCTCCCAATTTTGACATTTTCACTTAGGGGTGTACTCACTTTTGTTGCCAGCGGTTTAGACATTAATGGCTGTGTGTTGAGTTATTTTTAGGGGACAGCAAATTTACACTGTTATACAAGCTGTACACTCACTACTTTACATTGTAGCAAAGTGTCATTTCTTCAGCATTGTCACATGAAAAGATACAATAAAAAAGATTTACAAAAATGTGAGGGGTGTACTTACTTTTGTGAGATAATGTATATTTATATTATACTGTATATATATATATTCACTCTGTGGTGCTTTCTCCATAACATGTTTTGGCACAGAGTGTCCCTGGTTTTTATCCTTCTACTCTTCAGCCTTCCCTCCTTTGTCTGTCTGTAACCTCCACCTCCTACCATATTATCTTCCATAGAGCAAGGCTCTAGCAATTGTCTCTCCTTCACATCTAGCAGCACAACCTGTGCTAGCCAGATAGGAAGCAAACATCATAACTCAGCGTTCACAGCAATGTTTCACCATATAAATCCCTCTAGAAACAGTCTGAATGCAAACCATTGACAGCAACCTGATTCCTCATCTGAGCTGAATAATGGCACAGACTTATCCAATAAAATTGTATCTAGAGGGTCAGCGCAAAAAAGTCTTCAGGCAATTGCTAGAGTGAAGGTCATTCAATAAGGAAAAGAAAAGATAACGTGGAAAGTGTAGAAACCTATTAGAATGTACAAATTAATCAGCTCACTACCGTGTTTCCCCGAAAATAATACCGGGTCTTATATTAATTTTGGCAACAAAAAACACACTAGGGCTTATATTCAGGGGATGTCTTATTTATTTATGGTATGTACAAACACGTTTCTCCTCCTGTCAGCTTGGAAGTCAGCATTGTGAAATTCTGTAATCCCAAAAACAAACCTTAATTAACCACTTCCATACCAGGCACATATGCACCTTCCCACCCAAGCCAATTTTCAGCTTTCAGCACTGTCGCACTTTGAATGGCAATTGCGCGGTCGTGCGACGTGGCTCCCAAACAAAATTGGCGTCCTTTTTTCCCCACAAATAGAGTTTTCTTTTGGTGGTATTCGATCACCTCTGCGATTTTTTTTTTTTGCGCAACAACTAAAAAAATACTGAAAATTTTGAAAAAAAATTACGTTTTTATTTTTTTCTGTTAATTTTTTTGTAAAGAAGTTTTCTCTTTCAATTACGGGCACTGATATGGCGGCACTGATGGGCACCGATGAGATGGCACTGATGGACATCGATGAGGTAGTACTGACAGGCACAGATGAGGTGGCACTGATTGGCGGCGCTGGTATGCGGCACTGCTGGGCACACATAGGCGGCACTGCTGGGCACACATAGGCGGCACTGATGGGCACACATAGGCGGCACTGATGGGCACACATAGGCGGCACTGATGGCACACATAGGCGCCACTGATGGGCACTCATGGGCAGCACTGGGCACTCATAGGCGGCACAGATGGGCACTCATGGGCGGCACTTATGGGTGGCACTGATGGATACTTATGGGTGGCACAGATGGGCACTGATAGGTGGGCACTGGGCATGGATGGGCACTGTGGGGTGGCACTGATGGACACTGGGGTGGCACTGATGGACACCTGGGGTGGCACTGATGGACATTGTGGGGCAGCACTGATCTACACATTGTTGCCAGTCAGTGCCCATTTGTGGGCACTGATTGGCTTCTTTTTTTAAAAAAAAAATTTTTTTTTTTTTTAAGACTTTTTTTTGGCCCACCCTGGTGGTCCAGGGTGGGCTTCCCTGGTGGTCATGTGGCGATCCGAGGGGGGGCTGCGCTGATAAACAATCAGCGCGAACCCCCCCTGTCAGGAGAGCCGCCGATCGGCTCTCCTATACTCGCGTCTGTCAGACGCGAGTGAGGAAGAGCCATCAACGGCTCTTCCTGTTTACATCGTGATCAGCCGTGATTGGACACGGCTGATCACGTGGTAAAGAGTCTCCGCCGGAGGCTCTTTACCGAGATCGGTGATGCAGGGTGTCAGACTGACACCCCGCATCACCGATCGCCGCGCTCCGCGCCCCCACGGGGGCGCGTGGCATGAAATCCTGCAGGACGTCCATGGACGTCCTGTCAGGATTTCACAACCACTTCCCGGACGTAAATCGGCCATAGGCCGGGCGGGAAGTGGTTAAAGACCTTGTAAAATCATGTAATCCATTCAGTAAAAAGATTATATAATGTGCAGTTTGTCTCCTTGTATTAAATACCTTATTTTCCACAATAAAGTTACACAAGGAGACACACTGCACATTATATCATATTTTTACTGAATGGATTACATGATTTTACAAGGACTTTAACTAGGTCTTATTTTCGGGGTATGGCTTATATTGCAGCCATCCCAGAAACCCATGCTAGGTCTTATTTTTGGGGTAGGGATTATTTTCAGGGAAACAGGGTATATATACTGAAGATATGTCTCTAAAAGATTAAATATGATTGGCTGCTGTGGGTAACCTCAATTTACATACTGATTTTAGTCAAATAAAAAAAGATTAAAGTCGACCATATTGGACAAATCAAGAAAGAGCCTAAAATAAATGTATTTTCATTTCATGCACTTGATGTGATGGGACACCAGTCTACCTGAAATATCAGTGTATGGTTTGATGTGTCAGGCAAAGCTGAAACATAGACAGGGGCTGGGCACCCCTCTCCCATACATCTTAGGCATCAAGCACTGCATTGTGGGGAGACCCTTATGTAGGGTGACCACATTTCCAAACTACCATTCAAGGACACCCCCCCCCCCCCAAAAAAAATCAGCTTGTGCTGTAACGAATCACAGCACAGTAATTGGACACAGGAGGCGGGATTTATGATTTCTCCAATCACGAGCAGGGGTGGGGTATGTGCTCCTCCAGGCATTCCCGGCGAGGGCAAGTACTGTCAGTGAGTAAAGCAGTGATGTGGCAGCCATTTTTGGGGGCATCAGATTGGCCAGGGGGTAGCTGTGTCAGTTTCATTCTGAGACACTGTATTGTCCTGGAATGAAGGTGCCCGGGACAGACCTGCAAAATGCGGGACTGTGCCGGGCAATCCGGGACACGTGGTCACCCTACCCTTATGTGTTAGAGGAATTGGCTATTTCCTGGGTCAAGCCGTGTTTGTGTTCCTGGCTCTCTCTTTGCTTGATGACAGATTCCCCTCAAAGAGCATATGTACTGATGGAAAACACTAAATATACCTCCATCTTGATGGCAAAGCATTTGTCCCTGCCTGACCTGACCATGGCATGACAAACCTAGGCAGGCACCAAGCTGGAGATGGTATCATGGCATAGATAGTAATTGCAATTTGTTCAGTGCATGGGGCAGAATTACCATGATCAGGGCTGCTGTTGGAAATCATGGGGGCCTGTACTTCTTATATGAACATTTTTTTCTGCCAAAAATACACTAAAATCATTTTAGCAAACACAAACACAATATAAGGGAAGGAGAGGAAGAACCTCCTTTCCTCCTGATGGCTTTCAGGTGCTGCAGTGCTGGGGCCGGGAACTGCAAAGGCTGACAGTTAGGCCTCATGCACACTGGACGCTTTTGGATGTTTTTACAGCAGTTTTTTTCTACAGTCATTAACCACTTCCATATCATGCACTTACGCACCTTCCTGCCCAAGCCAATTTTCAGCTTTCAGCGCTGTCGCACTTTGAATGACAATTGCGCGGTCATGCTACACTGTACCCAAATGACATTTTTATCATTTTGTTCTCACAAATAGAGCTTTCTTTTGGTGGTATTTGATCACCTCTGCGATTTCTATTTTTTGGGCAACAACTAAAAAATTACGTTTTTATTTTTTTCTGGTATTTTTTTTTGTAAAAAAGTAAGTTTTCTTCTTCAATTATGGGCACTGATGGGCACCGATGAGGTGGCACTGATGTGCACCGATGAGGCGGTACTGATGGGCACTGATAGGCAGCGCTGGTATGCTGCACTGATGGGCACTCATAGGCGGCACTGATGGACACTCATGGGCGGCACTGATAAGTACTTATGGGTGGCACAGATAGGCACTGATAGGTGGGCACTGGGCATAGATGGGCACTAAGAGGTGGTACTGATGGACACTGGGTGGCACTGATGGACACTGAGGGGTGGCACTGATTGGCATCGATTGTGTTCAATTTTTTTGGCCCATTTTTGCTATCCAAGGGGGGGCTGCACTGATAACCAATCAGCGCGAACCCCCCCTGTCAGGAGAGCTGCCGATCGGCTCTCCTCTACTCGATCAACGGCTCTTCCTGTTTACATTGTGATCAGCCGTAATTGGATACGGCTGATCGTGTGGATCATGTGGTCCGGAGGCTCTTTACCGAGATCGGAGATGCAGGGTGTCAGACTGACACCCCGCATCACCGATCGCCGCACTTCACGCCCCCACGGACGCGCGCCGGCATGTAATCCTGCAGGACGTCAATAGACGTCCAGTCAGGATTTCACAACCACTTCCCTGACGTCAATTGACTATTGACCGGGCGGGAATTGGTTAAACTCTCCATCATGTTATCCTATGTTATCAGCAGTTTTGGGCAGTGGCATTTTTAAGCAGTAAAAAAAAAAAAAGGTGGGCTCCTAGAGATGTTTTTCAGCTGTAAAAACACTCCAACGCTGATAAATGCTGATAAACGTTGATAAACGCAGTTAACCCCTTCACTGCCAGTCACATTTATACAGTAATCAGTGCATCTTTATAGCACTGATCGCTGTATGAATGTGAATGGTTCCAAAATAGTGTCAAAAGTGTCCGATGTGTCCGCCATAATGTCGCAGTCATGATAAAATATCATGGCAGATCACTGCCATAACAAGTAAAAAAAAAATGAATAATAAAAATGCCATAAAATGACCCCCTATTTTGTAGACACTATAACTTTTGTGCAAACCAATCAATATACACTTATTGCGATTTTTTTACCAAAAATATGTAGAAGAATACGTATCAGCCTAAACTAAGAAGAAATGTGCTTTTTTTTTAAAACAAATTGGGGATATTTATTATAGCAAAAAGTACAAAATATTGTTTTTTTTTCAAAATTGTCGCTCTATTTTTGTTTATAGTGCTAAAAAAAAAACAGAGATGATCAAATCCCACCAAAAGAAAGCTCTATTTGTGGGAAATAAGGACACCAATTTTGTTTGGGAGCCACGTCACACGACCGCGCAATTGTCAGTTAAAGCAACGCAGTGCCGAATCGCAAAAAGTGGCCCGGTCAGTTGGCAGCCAAATGGTCCGGGTTGAAGTGGTTAATTCTGGACCTTAGTCCTCCCCCTCCCCAGCTCCCTCTCATATAATTTGTGAAAGGCACCATGATGTCACCTGCCTGCCAAGCACCCACCCACCCAAACCAGCCTGAGCCCAGCCAGCTTTGGAACTGTGAATGCTCAGTTCCAACCCCGGCACGTGCAGGCCCGTCGCTACAGGACAGGCAAAACAAACAATTGCTTGGGGCCCCGAGCTGGCCTGGGGCCCCCAACTTCCCCTTCCCAGGCTGTAGCATGGCCAAGCTCCTCTTCCTTCAAACTGGAGTCCTGTCAGTCTGACCGGGTACCGCGCGTGGTACAGGAGATTCAGTTTCCTGTTCCGGACCGGACTGACAGGAAGTGCACACTAAGTGCTCACTTCCTTTCCGTCCGGCCGGGAAGACAGGAAACTGAATCTCCTGTACCACGCGCGGTACCCGGCACTATCTGATAGGGAACTGGGGAAGAGGAGCTCGGCCACGCTACAGTGGCAGCCTACAGGGAAGAACGGGAGGTAAGAATAGAAAAAAAATTAGTGTAGCGTTAACGTAGGCTTTGCATGCAGGGGGTGTGCTTGAGGGCCCCCATTTTGCTTGGGGCCCCCAAATTCCTTCAAACAGCCCTGGGCACGTGGCCATATTTTTTACAGTCACCATCTGTAAAGGACATTTACGGACAGTGTAAAAATTGGCAGGTTTTTACAAAATGTCCGTACATTTTTGGACGGTTGGAAACCACAGTATAGCTCGGAGCTCCCCCAATATAGCTCTCCTCCCATAGTAGAGCTCTCCTCCTGCAGTACACATTTACAAGACCAGGGCTGTTGAGAATTAGGGCCCTTTCAGACGTGCGGACCGTATGTCCGGATTTTCCTCCATCCGTTGCGGATGAAAAGGGGACATACATTGGTCCCTATGTGATTGTGGGTGTCAGCGGATGTGAAATTAATAGGGAGTGACGTTACCGATAGACTTACATTGTCTGACATGTCCTCTGCACCCGCCTCCACAGCGAAGCCGCGGCTGACAACTCGGCGTGGGATCAGGTGGGATCACCCGCAGAAAAGGTATGTATACAGATTTTTTCTTTACAGGGCTCGATAGGTTAGTGTTAGATCGTGGGTGTCTATAGATGTAGGCAGTGCCGGCCCAAGACATTGTGCTGCCTGGGACCAAGAATGAAATGCCTCCCCCCCCCCCCCCCCAAAAAAAAATCACGCCCACCAAAAGGCCCCCACATTCATTATTTTATATCATGATAACTAAAGGGGACCTGTCATGGCTCTATACATGTATAAAGGAGTATAAAGAGGACCTGTCATGGCTCTATACATGTATAAAGGAGTATAAAGAGGACCTGTCATGGCTCTATACATGTATAAAGGAGTATAAAGAGGACCTGTCATGGCTCTATACATGTATAAAGGAGTATAAAGAGGACCTGTCATGGCTCTATACATGTATAAAGGAGTATAAAGAGGACCCGTCATGGCTCTATACATGTATAAAGGAGTATAAAGAGGACCTGTCATGGCTCTATACATGTATAAAGGAGTATAAAGAGGACCCGTCATGGCTCTATACATGTATAAAGGAGTATAAAGAGGACCTGTCATGGCTCTATACATGTATAAAGGAGTATAAAGAGGACCTGTCATGGCTCTATACATGTATAAAGGAGTATAAAGAGGACCTGTCATGGCTCTATACATGTGTATAGGAGTGTAAAAGGACGTGTCATGGCTCTATACATATATATATAAATGTTCTGCCACTAAGCGGCGCCGGGCTCCTCACAGGCAGTGGCGCCTGCCCGCTCACTTGCTGATTGCTCCCCCCCCCCCCCTGTGCGAGTGTCCTCACAGGTAGCCCGGCGCCGTGCTCCTCACATGTAGCGGAGCGGGCGGAACGGGCTGGCTGGCACGCATCAGTATGCTGCCCCCCTAAAAGTGCCGCCTGGTACCCATGGTGCCACCCGGTCCCATTGTAGGGCCGGCCCTGGATGTAGGGATAGTTTTAGCGTGGACTTCCACTTTAATTGATCTGCGATGTGACCAGTTGTCTGGCAACATGCAGATAGATATACGTTCGATCAATCAGAAACTATTGTTAAAATTCCACCACAACTGATCAACTTCCCTCACTAAATCGATAGAATGGAGGATCTTTGATTTACTATTATTGGTCATATAGATAGGTGTGTGGCTGATCCATGCATAATACCTACACACTCTGTATGTTGTTTATAATCAGACCCAGCGATTTGCCTCTCAATGCTTCCAACACATCTGCCATCGTCTATGAGTACTTGCGTAGTAGAGCCTCAAAGGAGTGCATCGATCAGAGCAGTCCTGCCTTCCCATCCCTGGGATCCTGCTGTGATCCGCTGTCCGGGTTTTCCTGGCTCACACTCCGGCTCCGTGACTCCAGTCCGGGTGTGTCTGTCAGGCTGAGCGCAGATCCTGAGTCTGTCCGGATCGGAGGAGCTTATCGCGCACCTGTCACCTGGACACAGGTAAGAGCCGCCCGGCCCGCCCCCCGTGTTCTCTCCATAGACCCCAATACTAATCCTCATTGTGGATGACTTGTCACTATTCTGTGTCCCCTGGACTGGGAGACTCCTATGTCATCTACACTGGGGACGGATGGATGGACTCCGGGTATAGGACACATGGAAAGTCCGTTCAACTCCTCCAGGAAGAGTGCAGAGTACATTATAATGGGAAGCTGCAGGGGCCCCACACTCCAGGGGCCACAGGGGATGCAAAACAAGAAAGGTTCTGCACTTTATTTCTATTCATCAGGGGCTTTGCAGGTATTTTTCAGAAGGTGATTGGCAGTGTCAGCCTTGCTATCTATTGTTCTCCAAATGATAGATCAGGTGAAAGATCCTTTCATTGGTGACCACTTGACAGCAGTGTTGCCAACCTACCAAATTAAAATTTACTGGCACGACACCAAAAATTTACTGGCGCAGCCACGTTTTTACTGACATTTCACAAAAGTTACTAAATAACATTTTTAGGTGCAAATTTCAGTATTTAGGCTACAAACAAGTACGCTAGGCAAATAGCAGTGTGATTTAAGGTAGATATTAAGGTAAAAAAACATATTTTTGTTATTTTCGATATAATAAGGGAAAATTATTTAGTCACATCACCCCCTGCCTCCACCCCCCTCTGCAGTGCCACAATCTCCCCCTGCCTCCAATCTCCCCCAGGCCCCCTGCCACCAACAACCCTTGTCTCCACCCCCCACCCTCTGTGGTGCCACCATCCCCCTCCGCGGTGCCACCAACACCCCCTGCCTCCAATCTCCCCCTGCCTTTATCCCCCTCTGCGGTGCCACCGCAGCCACCATCACCCCCTGCCTCCAATCTCCATGTGCAGTTCCAAGCCGAACCGATCTCGGCTATTTTTACTGGCACATTTCCGCAACCACGGACATTTACGAACGGGGGAAAAAAGTGCCCGTTTTTACGAACTGTCCATAAAAATACGGACGGTTGGCAACACTGCTTGACAGCGACTGGATCATTAATTGACCACTTCGCTTCAGTACCGGCACAAGGCCATCCAGGGCAAACGTGCCAAACTGCGCCCCCCCTCTCCCCTTAGGGTTAGGGGTGCCAACATCCCTGCAGTAAACCATTGCACCCAGGGCTGCCACTCCTTGTCCCTGGCCCTGCTTCCCTTTCCCTAGAGAGTCACAGTCATCCTGGCCAGACCAAACAGACACCATTGCCTCGCTAGTAGTGATGAGTTTTGGTTGGGATCTGACCCCCCCCCCCTCGTATGTGATCCCATCAGGAAGCCAAGCCAATCATCTACTGTTACAACATTCCCTGACGCACATCTGAAGGTATACAAAAGGCATGTATATATGTGGGTGCAGAATGCCCCGGCTACAGATAATTGGCCTATACAGGTGGCAGCTTCCTGGTGGGCTCGCACTGTCGCACATGTGAATTTCGATCTAGCAGGGGTGAGCTTGGGTATGTTTGATCATGAGTCCAAACCCTCCTGAACTATCCCGCCTGGAAGCTGCCACTGCACACAGCCAGTCATAAGCATCAGAGGTTTTCCCCAACCTGCAGCGGAACATATACATGCTACTTGTATACATGCAGCTGCAAGATGATGAATGCCTCCACCACTTATGACTGGCGGGATAGCTCAGGTAGGTTGGACCTATGTCCAAACCCACCTGAGCTCATCAATTCTCGCCCACAAGAAAGCAATTCCTTTATGATAAGTAAAGCCTTTTTTTTGCCATCTGTATCCCATTGGAAATTTTCCTTCACTTCCTATCCCAAAGCGAGGACAGGAAGTGAAAATGATCCCTCCATCTTGAAGGAATTTCTGGTTATCACAAGAACTAGTTTCCCCAGCTAGGGGCGTATCTACCGCGAGTGGCATTTTTCAGGGTGGCAGTACTAACCCCAGGCAGAAGTGACCCAATGGCTCTGTTCCCATGATCACAGTCCAGAGTACTACACGAAACACATAGACATGAAGAATACAGCACAAAGTACAATGATCAGTGCAAAATGCTACACAGGGTACAATGATTCCAATGAGAGATCACAACGATCGGAGTTCTCCCCCAGAGTCATCTGAGGACCCTGGTGTGAACATCGGTGTCAGGGATCGATGTGGTCGGGCTTACTCTTTCCCCCGGCAGGGAGTTCTTTCTGGAGAAGGAATATGGGAGGTGTCTGTGGGGTTGCAGCACACAGCTGAGGTTTCCCATCCTGCTCCTGGCTCTCCTGATGTGATGTGATCACAGTCTGATCACATCGAGAGAGCCAGGAGCGGGATGAGGGACTTGTGCCGGAACCTGAAAAATGCCGCCTAAGTGCTCCATGCACTCCCTGCCCAGCCACCAGAGACACTAAATAACCATTTTAGAAGGAAGGGGTGGGACAAATTTAGATGGGGGAGGAACCAGATTTACCACTGTCCCCATCATCCGATTTCCCCTCTATTTGTATTCTAATGAATTTTCACTTAACTTAGTGAATAAGGTGAGTCTGTGCTGACTTAAATTATCCAAAGATGTGCCAGATTCATTTATTTTCTTTTCATTTTCTTTGCCAGGGCCGTCTTTAAGACAGGGCAAAAGGGGAAGCTGCCCTGGGTCCTGTCATTGTTGTGGGGCCCAAAGCAGCTGCCTCATACTTGACAACTATACTAGTTTAAATTCCGTTGTCCCTTGACGTTTTAGTCCTGTGCTGTGTCCCGCTATCTCAATGTGAAGTGCTGGTACTAATGCTGCCCAGCTCTGTCCTATTGTTGTGTACAGATGATGTACCTGCAGACCCTGTGTTTTACATGTAAATAACCAGCATTCATATGTAAATAGTCGGCGACATTCATATGCAAATAGCCGCGGCTGGCAGCATTGATATGTAAATAAAGGCAGCATTCATATGTATATCATGCCCCCCTGCAGTGAGGAGTTGATGTGCTGTCAACTCTAGCAACCAATCGGTGAGCAGTATTACTGTACAGTAATCTCTAGCAATCAATGAACAAGCAGGAATCATGTGCTGTAACCTCTAGCAACTAATCAGTAAGCAGTAATGATATGCTGTAACCTCTGGCAACCAATCGCAATTGCTGCCTGATCTGATACAGTAAACTGATTTTAAGTCTAGCTGCTATTTATTGTATGTCTCAGAGCAGGTGGAGAGGGAAATTGCAAAAAAGTTTTGCCCAGGGTCCAATCAATATTAAAGACGGCTCTGTGTTTTGCAAAGTGAATTTCCATTACATTCATTAGGGTAAGAGAAAGTTCCCTTGTGAAGTGATAATTCACTTTATAGTGAACATGCTCTGCTCCTGTAGTAAATCAGCCCAGGTATGTACAGTATACACCATACCTGGAGGAAGCGTTATTTTCCATATCTGCTTCCATATCTGCTTCTATCACATGAGTTGTTTGCAAAAAGTATACCATGCATAATATCCAATTCAAAATATAAACACTCTTTCCAGAAAGAAGCAAAACATAAATGTTTGTTTTCACTGCCTTGCATATCCAAATACACTGGCTAGGGGCCACTCGCTGTACAATCTCTACCACTGGAAGGGAGTCTGTGCTCCTCCTGTTTGGCAGTGAAGGAGTTACTAAGACGAGCTGCGTGGACTCCGGAAGTGGAAGGATTGTATTGTGTTGGTGAATACACCTGTCACACGTGTACAAGCAGCGACAACTCACCTGCACGCTCTATAGGACCAGAGCTGATTGGCTCTCTGCTCACTGCATTGTAACAGCCAGGGACAATAACTGAATCGTGGTTATCTCATTTATCTTTCAGTAATAATATGGCTATGATCACCTGGCATGACAGTATAGGATCTTGTGTGGGCTGAGCCCAGGAGGTGGCATCATGTAGGCAATTATTCTAGTAAGCTGTAGGTACATAGAAATGCTGATTCACCTTAGTGAGGCTGAAGTAGGTCATGAAGAATGGAGCTGGTCTCACTGGAGTCGGCGCATTGTCTCCCGTCCTGTCCCAGTGTCTCTATAAATCTCATATGTGACAGGTCAGAAAACGTCCAGCTCTATTCTTTATTCTGAGATGGTACATGTCCTCCAGCCCTATTCTATACATAGAGGATGGACCCTTCTGTATAGGGCTATAAATTAGTATGGAATGCACTTGTACTGTAACAGCGGTCTGGGGGTTCTTCTCCCTGCAGCCTTTTAGGTGGATTCAGAAAGACCGCCGCATCTTTAAGGCGGCGTAGCGTATCGTATTTACGCTACGCCGCCTTAAGTTAGATAGGCAAGTACTGTATTCACAAAGTACTTGCCTCCTAAATTACGGCGGCGTAGCGTAAATGTGGCCGGCGTAAGCGTGCCTAATTCAAATTGGGCTGAGGGGGCGTGTTTTATGTTAATGGGGGGTGACCTGGCATGCGCCGTCTGTGTACATATCCCAGTGTGCATTGCGGCAAAGTACGCCGCAAGGACGTATTGGTTTCGACGTGGACGTAAATTACGTCCAGCCCTATTCACGGACGACTTACGCAAACTACGTAAAATTTTTAAATTTTGACGCAGGAATGACGGCCATACTTAACATTACTAGTCCAGCTATTTGATGGAATAACTTTACGCCTGAAAATGAAAATCTACTGATACGCCGGCCTACTTCTTTCTGAATCCACCAATTTGTCACATTTTAAAATCGTGATCTGTGATGGCAGTCCCATCTGCCATCACAGCAGACACTTGTCTTTTTTAGTGGACTATGACTAGTGTGCTGACCACTGCCCTTGTAGTCAATTGATACTTCCTGCAGCTCAGTAACAGTCTTCCCGTACAGCAGGGTTGACAAACGGGGGCTTTATTCCTGGCTGTAAGTCCATAATAGTATCCCATAGTCTGACTTTTGCGCAAACCAATCAATATACGCTTATTGGGATTTTTTTTTACCAAAAACATGTAGCGGAATACATATTGACCTAAATTGATGAGGATATTCTTTACCTTTTTGAATTATTTTTTTTTTATAGCAGAAAGTAAAACATTTTTTTTTTTTCAATTGTCTGTCTTTTTTGTTTGTAGCGCAAAAAATAAAAACAGGTGATCAAATATCACCAATTTTTATTTGGGTACAGCGTTGCATAACTACGCAATTGTCAGTTAAAGCGACAAAGTATCGTATCACGAATAATGGCCTGGTCGGGAAGGGGGGTGAACTTTCCGGAGCTGAAGTGGTTGAAAGAAAATAATCCTTTGTGCTGAGGTTTATTTGTGTCTGTCATGCCCTGTACGCAAGATCGTTTCGTCTGATGAAAATGGACCGTTTTCATCGGAAGAACCGATCGTGTGTGGGCCCCATCATTTTTTTTTTTTTTTGCCCATCGGTGAAAAAAAATAGAACCTGTTTTAAAATTTTCGTATGGTTAAAAAGGCGATAGAAAAAAACAATCATCTGTGGGGAAATCCATCGGTCAAAAATCCACGCATGCTCAGAATCAAGTCGACGCATGCTCGGAAGCGTTGAACTTCATTTTTTCTCTGCACATGGTTGTGTTTTATGTCACCGTGTTGGACAGGATCAGATTTTTAACCGATGGTGTGTAGGCAAGACCGATGAAAGTCGGCTTCATCGGATATCTGATGAAAAAATCCATCGGTTTTCATCAGACGAACCGATCGTGTGTACAGGGCATTAGGCTGTCTGTTGTGGTACAGTAATTAGGAGGATTTGTTTCCCTGCAGATTGGCTGGGAAGGAGCTGGGTCACATGACATCTATATATCAATTATGAAAAAAGGTACTTTGATTTTTTTTTTATATATTTTTTTTTTTTTTTGTGCTTAAATATAGTATCATCCTCAATATACATAAAGAGAAGGGTTAATGTCAATTAATTTAAAAAGAACGATTCAAGAATCACGTTAAAACCCCTCCAACCTTGATTCTGCTGCCAGCTTCTCTTTCTTGAAATCCTTTGTTCATTAAAGCGGTATTAAACCCCAAACCAGCAATGTAGTATATTACAGCTTACTAGTTATTAGATATTGTGGCTGCAGTCAGTTTTATTTTCTTAGGCTTCCCCCCCCCCCCTTTTTTTTTCCACCTGGTGATCTGGCCAGTAACACACCTAGTGTATTATGAAGACACCACTCTGGATGAATGAGCACAGGGGGCACAGCAGACAGCAGCATTGTCAGTCAGGGAGGGCGGTTGTGTTAAACGTATTAGTATATCTAAATATGCTAACAAATTGAAGCCAAACTCCAGCTCACACTTTATAATCCGTTACAGCAAACCATGTTTTTCCTTTTAGGGATAAAGGGCCAGATCCACAAAAGGGATACGCCGTCGTATCCCTGTTTCTATCTATGGAACTGATCCACAGAATCAGTTACGCATAGATAGGCAGAAGATCCGACAGGTGTAATACTTTTACACTGTCGGATCTTGGGATGCAATACCTCGGCCGCCGCTGGGGGCATTTCTCGTCGTAATCCAGCGTCGGGTATGCAAATTAGCACTTACGGAGATCCACAAAGCCTTTTCCCTTCGTTAAGTCGCCGTAAGTGTTAGTTTGCCGTCGCAAAATTAGGGCTGCTTTTACAAAGTGTAAACTTAGTACACCATGTAAAAGTAGACCCTTCTTTCCCGCGTCGCTGTCAAATTTCTTTTTACATTTTTTTTTTCCCGCCGCATCTGTTTTTTACCCTTTGTAATTCACAAAACTCGGCGCAACGTAACGCAAAGCACGTCGGGAAAATAGCGTCGGGAGCATGCGCAGTACGTCCGGCGCGGGAGCGCGCCTAATTTAAATGGGACTCGCCCCATTTGAATTGGCCCGCCTTGCACCGGACGGATTTAAGTTACACCGCTGCAAATTTCCAGGTAAGTGCTTTGTGGATCGGGCACTAACTTGGGCAATTTGCGGCGGTGTAACTTAAATCACAAAAGTTACGTTGCGCCCGCTCGTTGTGGATCTGGCCCAAAGGTTTTATGTGAATAGATGAAAGCTGATCAATTAAAGCACCCCTTTTAGTTTTTAAATGGTTTGTCTCATCCATGTAAACTGGTACATTCTGCTGAAGAGCTTGAGCTTTTGAAAAACAGACTTGCTAATTGGATTACAAGATGACGATAGAAGAAAGAAAGCTTAAAAAAAAATGCAGCCACCACATCTAAGAATTGGTAAGCTGCAATATAATAAATGTTTGCTTTTGGATTTAAAACTGCTTTAAATACTCCATTGTGAGAGGAAGGGGACTGCTCTCAAATGTAAAATACTTTTTACCCGCTGTGTGTGTGTGTATATGTGTAAAATGTAATTGTGTGTGTGTGTGTATATGTGTAAAATGTAATTGTGTGTGTATATATATATATATATATATATATATATATATATATATATATATATATATATATATAATTTGCACACATTTCTTTCAAATTGTACCAAAGTTGTGTAATGTTAATAGTGTTGCATCATCAACCATTCAGCAGCCCTGGCTGTATACTGACCATGATGAACATGTTGCAAGCCATGACACTTCAGTCCTATGACATGTTGTCAGGAGGGAAGTTGAAGTTTTATGACGTAGTGATTGTTTTGTGTTTTTATGTGTTGCTATGTGAAACAAGGCATGCAAGTTTTATATATATAGTAAGTGTTCTAGCTACGCATTTCTTAACACTTTCTCATCATGAATTTGTAATCGTTGTCTTCTACTGCAGTAATGTATGACCAACTTTAGATCTTCTCTGTCCTTTTGCTGTAAAACAAATGATCTGGTAATCATGATAATCATTCTAGTATTACGGTAGTGATCTTCTGTAAATTATTCTGTAACAACGTGGACTTCAGTGACTTGCATCCCATGATTATGGAATGCTGCAGCCATCCGAATTTGTTGCAAAATCTATGAATATTCATGACTAAACAAAAAGTAATTTGGCGTTGTGTAATGTGATTGCAGAATCATTTGTCCCGAAACCAAGAGCATTATTGCAGTTATCTAAATATCTGTGAATGAGAATTTTCTGAGAACTTTATTTCACTAACTTACTGCAGTTCTGTTTCACACCAGTTTGTGCCTCTAAAAAGAATGTTGTGTTCCTATAAGGAAAACGGGAGCATTTTCCAGAAGGGACATTTAGGCCGAGTTCACACCTATGCGAATTGAGTGCGGCTTAAACCGCATCCAATTCGCAGAACATTTCAAAATACATTGTTTTCAATGAGGCTGGTTCACATATGTGCGATGCATTCGCACTGCGCATTGCCTGAAAACCGTGTGCGTTTTTTAGGCCTTGCTGTGCGACTCAGGTGCGAATTCAGGCCCATTATCTTCTATGGGTACGCAGCTGAATCGCAGATGTGTTCATTTCTCTTCAGTATTTCTATCATTCAGCTCAATACACTTCCCCCCCTCCCCCTCCCCTCTCCCAGGTCTCCAAATTCGCAGCTAAAACGCAATGGATCTGCTGAACACTTCTCTTATCTCTCTGCAGAGATAAGAGAGCTGAAATTCGCACCGCACAAGTGTGATTCCGGCCTTAGAAAACTTGCACAGGCTGAAAACTGGGCAGTGTATGTATGTGTATATATATATAGTTGTGCACATAAGTTTACATACCCTGGCAGAATTTCAGATTTCTTGGCCATTTTTCAGAGAATATGAATAACGCAAAAACTTTTCTTTCACTCATGGTTAGTGTTTGGCTGAAGCCATTTATTATCAATCAACTGTGTTACACTTTTTTTTTATATATATCATACTCACAACAGAAACTACCCAAATGACCCTGATCAAAAGTTTACCTACCCCAGTTTACTTAAAGGGGTTGTAAAGGTTTGTTTTTTATTTTCTAAATAGGTTCCTTTAAGCTAGTGCATTGTTGGTTCACTTACCTTTTTCCTACGATTTCCCTTCTATGGGCCAGATCCACAAAAACAGGCGTATATTTAGGCGGGCGTAGCGCATCTCATATGTGCTACGCCGCCGTAAATCAGAGTGGCTCTTAGGGTATCCACAAAGAACTTGCTCCCATATGCGGGCCGGCGTAACGTAAATCTGCCGGCGTAAGGCAGCGTAATTCAAAGTAGGCTTGGAGTGGGCGTGTTGTATGATAATCAAGTATGACCCCGCGTAATTGACGTTTTTTGCGAAATCACGTCGCAAATAGTCAATGCTTTCGACGTGAACGTAACTTACGCAAAGCCCTATTCGCGAACGATTTACGCAACAACGTAAACGACGGAAAATTTGACGCTGTCCCGACGTCCATACTTAACATTGCGTACGCCTCATAGAGCCAGGGGTAACGTTACGCCTAAAAAAGCCTTACGTAAACGACGTTAAAAAATTGTGCCGGGCGGACGTACGATTGAGAATCGGCGTATCTAGCTAATTTGCATACTCTACGCGGAAATAAATGGAAGCTCCACCTAGCGGCCAGCGTAAATATGCACCTAAGATCCGACCAGCGTACTAAGACGTACGTCGGTAGGATCTAGACCACATTCAGGCGTATTTTGTTTTGTGGATACAAAACAAAGATACAATGGCGCATCGTAGAACTTACGCGGCGTATCAATAGATACGCCAACGTAACTCTTTGTGGATCTGGCCCTATATGTTTTTTTTCTTTTGTTTTCTTCGTCTGAATTTCTCATTCCTGTTCCTCCTCAGTAAGCTGTAAAGTAAGCTGTTCTGGCTGACTTTCCACCGCTCGGATATTGGTGTGAAGCTTACTGAGGAGAAACAGGAAGTGAGAAATTCAGACAAAGAAAAAAACATTTAGAAGGGAAATCGAAGGAAAAGGAAAGTAAAAAACAAACCTTTACAACCCCTTTAACCACTTCATTACAGGGCACTTAAACTCACTTCCTGCCCAGACCAATTTTCAGCTTTCAGTGCTGACGCATTTTGAATGACAATTGCGTGGTCATACAACACTGTGCCCAAATTATGTTTTTTATTGTTTTTTACCCACAAATAGAGGTTTCTTTTGGTGGTATTTGATCATCTCTGTGATTTTAATTTTTTTTTTGCGCTATAAACCAAAAAATAAAAAAAAATTGAAAAAAAAATTGTTTTTTTTACTTTTTGGTATAATAATAATATCCTAATTTTATTTATTTAAAAAAAAAATCGCAATAAGCGTATATTGATTGGTTTGCGCAAAAGTTATAGCGCCTACAAAATAGGGGATAGATTTATGATTTTTTTTTTTTTTTTTTTTTTACTAGTAATGGCGGCGATCTGCGTTATTATTTATTTATTTATTTTTTTCCCAGGCCTGCGATATTGCGGCGGACATATCGGACACTTTTGACACTATTTTGGGACCATTCACGTTCATACAGCGATCAGTGCTATAAAAATGCACTGATTACTGTATAAATGTGACTGGCAGGGAGGGGGGTTAACACTAGGGGGCGAGGAAGGGGTTAAATGTATTCCCTGGGTGTGATTCTTACTGTGTGTGGAGGGGACTGACTGGGGGAGGTGACCGATCTGTGTCCCTATGTACAAGGGACACAGCATCGGTCTCCTCTCTCCCTGACAGGATGTGGAGCTCTGTGTTTACACACAGAGCTCCATGTCCCTGCTGTCACACGCGCATCGGCAACTCAGTGATGTGCCGGGCACAGTTTTTGCCCGCTGCGCGCCCCCAGCGGCACGCGCAAATAAAAGGACGTCCACCCGGCAATTAAGAGCCGCACTGTGGAAGTCTTTCGTCTACAGCGCAGGTCTCAAGTGGTTAATACCGTGTATTGCCCCCTTTGACATCAATGACAGCTTGAAGTCTTTTGTGGTATTTGTGGATGAGGCGCTTTATCTTCTCAGATGGTAAAGCTGCCCATTCCTCTTGGCAAAAAGCCTCCAGTTCCTGTAAATTCTTGGGCTGTCTTGCATGAATTGCACGTTTGAGATCTCCCAGAGTGGCTCAATGATATTGAGGTCAGGAGACTGAGATGGCCACTCAATAACCTTCACTTTATTCTGCTGTAGCCAATGACAGGTCCACTTGGCCTTGTGTTTTGGATCATTGTCTTGTTGGAATGTCCAAGTACGTCTCATGCGCAGCTTCCTGGTTGATGAATGCAAATGTTCCTCCAGTATTTTTTGATAATATACTGCATTCATCTTGCCATCAACTTTGACCAAATTTCCTGTGTCTTTGTAGCTCACACATCCCCAAAACATCAGTGATCCACCTCCATGTTTCACAGTAGGAATGGTGTACCTTTCATCATAACCCTTGACTCGTCTCTAAATGTAGCATTTATGGTTGTGGCCAAAAAGTTCTCATCACTCCAAATGACTTTGTGCCAGAAGGTTTGAGGCTTGTCTCTGTGCTGTTTGGCATATCGGAAGTGGGATACTTTGTGACATTTGTGTACAAGGGACACAGCATCGGTCTCCTCTCTCCCTGACAGGATGTGGAGCTCTGTGTTTACACACAGAGCTCCATGTCCCTGCTGTCACACGCGCATCGGCAACTCAGTGATGTGCCGGGCACAGTTTTTGCCCGCTGCGCGCCCCCAGCGGCACGCGCAAATAAAAGGACGTCCACCTGGCAATTAAGAGCCGCACTGTGGAAGTCTTTCGTCTACAGCGCAGGTCTCAAGTGGTTAATACCGTGTATTGCCCCCTTTGACATCAATGACAGCTTGAAGTCTTTTGTGGTATTTGTGGATGAGGGATACTTTGTGACATTTGTGTAGTAATGGCTTTCTTCTGGCGACTCGACCATGCAGCCCATCTTTCTTCAAGTGCCTCCTTATTGTGCATCTGGAAACAGCCACACCACATGTTTTCAGAGGGTCCTGTATTTCACCTGAAGTTATTTATTTTTTATTTTTTTTTGCATCCCGAACAATTTTCCGTCTACCTGACGGTGGTTTGGTTTCAACAGAACTCCTCATTTTCCACTTCTTTATTATAGTTTGAACACTGCCTACTGGCATTCTCAATTGCTTGGATATCTTTTTATATCCCTTTCCTGTTTTATACAGTTCAACTACCTTTTCATGCAGATCCTTTGACTCAGAATCTAGAAACGTCAGTGCAGCACTGGATGAAAGATGCAAGGGTCTGTCAGGAGTCCAGAAACTCATTGACCTTTTATACACACACTAATTACAAACAAACAGATCACAGGTGAGGATGGTTACCTTTTAATAGCCATTCAAACACATTTGTGTCAACTTGTGTGCATGTTATGAGGCCAAAATCACCAGGTTATGTAAACTTTTGATCAGGGTCATTTGGGTAGTTTCTGTTGTTACTTTTTCAAAAGAGTAAACACAGTTGATTGATAATAAATGGCTTCAGCCAAACACTAACCATGCGTGAAAGAAAAAGTTTGTGTGTTATTCATATTCTCTGAAAAATGGCCAAGAAATCATAAATTCTGCCAGGGTATGTAAACTTATGAGCACAACTGTGTGTGTGTTTTTTTTTTAATATATCTATCTATCTATCTATCTATCTATCTATCTATCTATCTATCTATCTATCTATCTATCTTGTGTGTGTGTGTGTATATAATAAATGCGAATTCATACCTGTCAGGAATTAATAAAAAATAAGCTTAGGGAATAATTAGAACCTCTGTTAGGTTTTTATTGCTGTTTGTGTCTCCACTATGTCAATTTTTATTTTATTTTTTTCCTTGTGGTGAGAGGTGAGGGAAAATCTTTCAATGCAAACACCTGCTTTGGTGATGACTGTATAGGAGCGAATTGCTCCTCTCTGTAGAGCTTTTCCGGATCTTCCTATTGTTTTTCCAGGATAGGAAACAAAGGGAAATCTCACAAACAGTACAAAGACTGTATACAATTGACTGACAGGTTTTTAACCCTTACCTACTCTATTGAAATCTGAACTGAGAAATTAAATCCTCCCTTCCAGTTGGGCTGCACCTGCACTGCAACAGAAGTATGGGGTTGGGGGAATCATTTATACTTACCTAAGTGGATGCAGCATCGGTCCCCCGCCGGCTCTACACTGAGAATTGAGAGATCAAACACCACTGATAGCTCAGTTCTCACCTCCACACTGAGCAGAGAGCTGGTGACTGTCAGTCACCGGCTCTGTGTTCTGCCCCTCCAGCGCTCGCTGAACTGCTGGGCTGGGGAGAGATGGGAGTGGCTGGCTCGGTCTCCCAGTGGCTCGCTGAGAGGCTGAGCCAGCTGTCAGTCCAGGCACCTGGGTGGATCAATTTAGAACCTGAACCGCCTGAGCGACAGCAGCCGGCAGCAGGCTGAAAACAGGTCACAGATCACTCCTGTGATCCATAGGAGAAGTAGGGCAAAAATAGCTTTGGCCATACTTTTTCCTTTTAACTGCCCCATTAGTCTAGGGCAACTTTTGAGTGAGGGCGACTTAGTGATTTGGTAACTGGTAGTGGGCCAAGTGGAACTATGGGCTTTTACTACTCCCCAAACCATGAATGTAACCAAGCCCTTCCTGTTCTGAGTCCTCCTATTAGGCTGCTTTCACACTGATTGGCTGCGCCTATCCCAGATTGCATTTGGTATCGCTCCACCTGGGACAGGAGCCAGCCTAATAGAGGAAGCATCAGGTTATTCGGCTCCTGCTCCCTCCGTAGCCGATTGCTTCCTCTAACGCTGGCTCCCTCCGCAACACTGATGCTCTGGGATGGCGGGTCGGCAACCCCTGATCTGTACTTGCCAACCCACTATCTCAGAGAAGGAGGTGGCGAGCCACATCAGAGAGCTGATTGGGCCCCCTTTATCTACGGGATGTGAAAAGCACAGTCATTTTCCTGACCCTCTGCTCAGTGGTAGACAACGCTCTTCTTTGGCATTGGATAGTCCTTTCGGCATCCTCATATCGAGTGCAAGGCTATGGGCTCTGCATTGGTGGTGTTGATGTCAAAGGTCCTTAGACCACAGGGCAGCAGAGGCTATAAGGACCCGTCTAGCAGCCCAGAGGAGCCTGTAAGAATAGGTGACTGCGTAAATAAAACTGCGTTTCACAATCCTCTAGACATAAACAAGCCCTTATGGAGGATTTAATTTGTTTGGTGTTCAGTTTTAAAAGTAAAATATAATTGAATTATACATCAACTTTAGTGTACATCTAAAGTCAGTGCTTTTTCATTTTACAGTAGGGAAGGGTAAAAAACCCCTGTCTTTTTTTTTTTTACCATCTTTGTCCCATTTCAGGTAATTGTCCATCATTTTCTATCCTGTACACACCGTTTAGACATTGAAGGATGAGTTAATCTTTGTACAAAAAATTATAAATGCACATCTTTTTGCAGATAAAAAAAAATGTGCATTTCTTATTTTTTTTGTAGTAGGAGCCCTTAAAGCATTGCACCCATGATCAGGAGATCGCTGATGCCATGCAGGTCTCCTGCACACTGTCGGTGTATTTGCCTACTTGTACATCCTTTATGGGCAAACTGATACTCGCTGACAGGAAGACTCTGTGAACCACCACAGTGCTGTGGTAGTTTATCGCAAACTACAAACCGGCAGCCGCTAATGATGTCCGGACTTGTAGTTCATTCATACACTAAACTGTATATATGAATGGTGCGGGTGTGGGGGCGGAGCCTCACATGGCCACGCTGCTTTCAACTTAAGCACTAGGAACATGTTAGGCCTCGTACACACGATAGGTTAAACAGAGGACAACGGTCTGATGGACTGTTTTCATCGGTCAAAACCGATCGTGTGTGGGCCCCATAGGTTATTTAACCATCGGTTAAAAAAAAGCAAACTTGCTTTAAATTTAACCGATGGATTCCTAACCGATGGGAAAAAAAACGATCGTTAGTAGGCACAACCATCGGTTAAAAATCCACGCATGCTCAGAATCAAGTCGACGCATGCTTGGAAGCATTGAACTTCATTTTTTTCAGCGCGTCGTTATGTTTTACGTCACTGCGTTCTGACACGATCGGTTATTTAATCGATGGTGTGTAGGCGCGACGGACCATCAGTCGGCTTCATCGGTTAACCGATGAAAACGGTCCATCAGTCCGTTCTCATCGGATGGACTGATCGTGTGTACGCGGCATTACATGCTCCACCCTAAAATCAGGTGGTACATTAAACATGTTCCCAAAGGTGAACTTATGTTTTAAGGGTAATCTCTCTAATGGTGTGTACAGGGCCTAACAGTTGCAAAGTGTTGGCCTGTATACAGTCTGCAATGTATCCTCTGTACTGAAAGGATACAAACACATAGGTGTTTTACAACGTCTAGGTATGTTTGTATTTACAGCTGAATATCTGTCCTAGTCCCATTATCAGTTATGGACTTTTTATGTTTTACAGCTCGAAAATTGCAGTTTACAACCACTAATAAATTCCCAAGCAGTGAAAATATGTAACCTTTATAAGATTTGTTTTACATGCATACAATTCTAACCTAGACGTTGGAGTGTAAGCAAACACACAGGTAACATTTTCCTGAAAATCCAGTACGGGAAGTGCAGAACCTGTAGTAAGGTAACAGGTGTCATCTCCATTCTCCACCACACCTTCCTAATGGAGCACAACAAGTCATCCATTCATTGAAGGATGACGTTAAGTGATGTTTGCAGTGAAAGGTCAATAAGAAAAACAACCATGACAAATCTGCACGCTCAATTCAATTTTAAATGCACAATCCATTCCCCAATTAGTTTTTGTTCCTCTTATGACAAACTGCAATTTTGTTTACTGCAAAAAAAAAAAAAAAACGATTTAATTAAGTCAAGTACAGTAATACCTTGGTTTACAAGTAACGCAGTATACAAGCATTTTGAAAGACTAGAAACATAATTGTCTTGCTATACGAGCGCGGTGTTAGTTTTACTGTAAAAATAAAAGAATTACACTCACAATGTTAAGAAGTCTGGTGTTCAACCATGTAAAGCCGCTATGTGTATCAGAGACGCTCCCAGCTGGGTGGGGCGGGTGTAAAGTGCGTTCGGAGCAACCGGAAGTGATGTCAATAGTTCAAGTGTCTCCAAGTTCTCCAGGAAGCACTGGGAGCCACCATCGCCCCCAACCTTCTGGCCACATATAGCGCTGTATACTGTACACCAGCGGCTTTACTGTAATATACACAGCGGCTTAAAGCGTTACTAAAGGAATTTTTTTTTTTTTTTAAATAACAAACATGTCATACTTACCTCCACTGTGCAGTTCGTTTTGCACAGAGTGCCCCCGATCCATGTCTTCTGGGGTCCCTCGGCGGCTGTCTCTGATCCTCCCCGCAATTAGTCACCACAGTCATGCGAGAGCTCGCATGGTGGTCACTAATTGCGGGCGCGCTCCCATGATACAGCAAGCGGCCATAGCCGCTCACTGTATCTTTTGGCCCCGCCCCTTGGCGCGCTGCATCACTGGATGTGATTGACAGCAGCGCCAGCCAATGGGTGCGCTGCTCTCAATCCATCAGCTCTAGCCAATCAGCAGCCAGGCTGAGTGGCGAAGAGGATCGTGGGACCACGCGGGGGGGGGGGTCAGGCAAGTATAAGGGGGGCTCGGGCGGCAGTGTCAGATGTTTTTTCACCTTAATGCATAGATTGCATTAAGGTGAAAAAACATTTTCCTTTACAACTCCTTTAAGGACCCGCTCACGTATATATACGTCGGTATTTTAAAAATGGATAGCTCGGTAACGGCAGCAGCTGCTGCCACAACCGAGAGAAATGTAAAAATGTATAAAATAAAATTAAAATAAATAAGAAAACAAAACATCTTTTTTTGTAAAGCGCCCTGTCCCGCAAAAGCGAACGCATACCGGAGTAGCGCCCGCATATGAAAACAGTGTTCAGACAGCACAAGTGAGGTATCGCCTCTATCATTAGAGCAAGAGCAATAATTCTAGCCCTAGACCTTCTCTGTAACTCAAAAGATACAACCTATAGAATTTTTTTAAACGTCGCCTATGGAGATTTTAATGGTAAAAGTTTAACGCCATTCCACAAGCGGGCGCTATTTTGAAGCGTGACATGTTGGGTATCATTTTACTTGGCGTAACATTATCTTTTACTATATAAAAAAAACAATTGGGCTAACTTTACTGTTGTCTTATTTTTTTTAGTTCAAAAAAGTACATTTTTTCCCAAAAAAGTGCGCTTGTAAGACCGCTGCGCAAATACGTTGTGACAAAAAGTATTGCAATGACCACCATTTTATTCTTTAGGGTGTTAGAACCCCCAAACATTATATATATTTTTTTTCTAAGTAATTTTCTAGCAAAAAAAAAAACTGTTTTAATCTTGTAAATACTGGCCCAGATTCAGGTACATTTGCGCTTTATTTGCGGAGGCACAGGGCAACGATTTTGCCCTGCGCCCCCGCAAATATTTTGCGCTGCCCTCGATTCACGGAGCAGTAGCTCCGTAAATTGCGAGGGTGCGCCGGCAAAATTGCCCGGCGTAAGCGCGTGCAATGTAAATGATCCCGCCGGGGGAGGGAATCATTTAAATTAGGCGCGCTCCCGCGCCGAGCGTAGAGCGCATGCTCAGTCGGGAAACTTTCCCGACGTGCATTGCAGGAAATGACGTCGCAAGGACGTCATTTGCTTCAGAGTGAACGTGAATGGCGTCCAGCGCCATTCACGAATCACTTATGCAAACGACGTCGATTTTAAATCTCGCGACGCGGGAACGTGGGTATCCTATAGCATTGGCTGCGCCTGCTATTAGGATGTGTAACGTTGCGCGAAACCCGACGTACGCAAACTACGTAATTTGTGTACGCAGGGCTCGCGCAACGTTGTGAATCGGTGTTAGTATGCAATTTGCATACTATACACAGATCACAATGGGAGCGCCCCCTAGCGGTCATCGCTAGAATGCAGCCTAAAATCGGCGTGGCTTAAGAGCCTTAGGCCACGCAGATTTTAGGCTGCAGTCGGCGTAGCGATGTTCCTGAATCAGGAGCATTCGCTACGCCGGAGCAAGTAAGCAATTGTGCCGTGTAACCTATGGTTACACAGGCGCAATTGCTTCTTGAATCTGGGCCTCTGAGTCTGAAAAACAGGCAAGGTCCTTAATTGGTTAAGTGGATGAGCTCCAGACTCTAGCATTGTGAGAGTAATTATTTTTGTTTTACATTAAAACTGACAGTACTGTACAGTATTAATATGAATAATTATTGAATAAATGGTTATGGAACGAATTATCTGAGTTTCCATTATTTCTTATGGGAAAACTGCTTTGATATAAGAGTGCTTTGGATTACAAGCAAGCTTCTGGAATGAATTATGCTCACAAACCAAGTTATTACTGTACAGAGAACACAGGATCATCAAAATTAAATATGTCCTGTTGGTTTAGAACTGGCTAGCCTGCGGCAAATGTAACCCTTTAAAATGAACCAGTGACCAGTATATTTTCTTTTTTACATACTGTATTTAACTTTTTCAAATGTCTTCAGTCCGTGACACTCTTGGATTTCTTCACTTTGTCTCTTCCGTGGCCCAGGGCAGTCCTCTGCTGATGCAGAGATCATTGCTGGCAGACCTGAACAGAGGTAGGCAGATGTAAATGGATGTACACCCAAAGACTTGGATGAAGTTTCCGATCAGGTCAGCCATAAAAACTGACAGGTGGACCTGATCAGAAAGCCTGTGCGAAAGGACGCTTAAGCCTCGTACACACGGTACGATTGTTGGGACAACCGAGACGCCAGATTTTTGTCAAAAGGGCATGTGCCAGTATCTTGTCTTGCATACCAACGTTACACAATTGTCGTGCCACAAACACAAACGTAGTGACGTACTACAAAGAATTTCAGCTCTTGAGCGCCACACTTTGGGCCCCTTCTGCCAATTTAATTTTGTGTTTGGTGAGCACTGATTTCGAGCATGCGTGTTTGTAGTTTCGACTTTTGTGTTACGGATTTGTGTACTAACCATACGAAAATCAGACGTGGAGCCGTTGTCTGCCGAAAATTTACTAGCCTGCCATCCAACATTTGTTGGCCCGAAAATCAGACAACAATTGTCAAAGGGAGCGTACTAACGGTAAGAATTTTGGACAACAGCCTGTCAACAGACAATCCCCTTCCAGCAATCGTACTGTGTGTACGAGGCTTTAGGCTTTGAGGACCACTTTAACATTTTGTCATTGGTGACCAACTTCAGCTTAACCACTTGGGATCCACGCTATGGACGAAAGACATCCACAGCGCGGCTCTCAAGTGTCGAGTGGATGTCTTTGGACATCCTATTGTTGTCATTCCCCGTGCGCGCCGCTGGGGGCGCGCAGCGGGGAAACAACGTGCCCGGCACATCGCTCGGGAGCCGATGCGTGTGACACTCGCGATCGTCGGTGACACAGCAGGACGTGGAGCTCTGTGTGTAAACACAGAGCTCCACGTCCTGTCAGGGAGAGAGGAGACCGATCTGTGTCCCTTTACATAGGGACACAGCATCGGTCACCTCCCCCAGTCAGTCCCCTCCCTCCACACAGTAAGAATCACACCCAGGGAATACATTTAACCCCTTCCTCATCCCCTAGTGTTAACCCCTTCACTGCCAGTCACATTTATACAGTAATTAGTGCATTTTTATAGCACTGATCACTGTATAAATGTGAATGGTCCCAAAATTGTGTCAAAAGTGTCCGATACGTCTGCCGCAATATCGCAGGCCTGAAAAAAAAAAAAAAAAAAAAAAAACGCAAATCGCCGCCATTACTAGTAATAAAAATCATAAATCTATCCCCTATTTTGTAGGCGCTATAACTTTTGTGCAAACCAATCAATATACGCTTATTGCTTTTTTTTTTTTTAACAAAAATATGTAGAATACGTATCGGCCTAAACCGAGGGAAATTGTTATTTTTTTAAAAAAAGTTGGGATATTATTATAACAAAAAGTAAAAAATATTGTGTTTTTTTTTTCAAAATTTTCTGTTTTTTTATGTTTATAGCGCAAAAAATAAAAATCGCAGAGGTGATCAAATACCACCAAAAGAAAGCTCTATTTGTGGTAAAAAATGATAAAAATATAATTTGGGTACAGTGTTGTATGACCGCGCAATTGTCATTCAAAATGCGTCAGCGCTGAAAGCTGAAAATTGGTCTGGGCACGAAGGGGGTTTAAGTGCCCAGTAATGAAGTGGTTAAATCACTGTGCCTAAAGAGACGCTCTGAAATACTGAACCATACTGTCAGAAACACAGCCTGCATTGGGAAACACATAAACTTGTTATGTATGAGGATGAATATAAAACTAGAAGGCATCACCCATTCCTGCGAAACATATCTAGATGGACTTTAAACACATTCCCCGGTAACCACAAATATGTATAGAACTAGTCTGTTCTATAATCTGAGCATGAAATAGCGGTTTAACTGGTTAAGCTTAGTCACCTGAGGCTAAACTGTCGGGATACCACCCATACATCCACCATTACCTTTGTTTTCTAAAAACTGAGCTAACTTTCCCCAGAATTGATGAATCCCAACCAATCCTGTTCACAGGAAATCAGCTCATCTCTATTACAACAATGATAGATGATTTTATTCCATGCTCCTATGTAATGCAAAACAAGGTAAATATCAGAAATAAGGGCATGGCTGTGGCTTTGAGCAGCATAGCAATTATTGAAACATTTGTGTAGTCTGGCACACAATTGCCTAGATCAGAAATTGTCTGTATACACAAAGGCGAGTCCACTAAAAAATTGTCACCAGAACAAGAGCAAGGATCCATTCAGATGCACTGAAAGGTATAACAATTGAAAAAACATTGGGCCAAATCCTCAAAAGGGATACGCAGGCGGAACTGCTGTTCAGCCTGCGTATCCCTGTGCCTATCTTTGGAAATGATCCTCAGAATCAGTTTTCCAAAGATAGGCAGAAGATCCGACATCTGTAAGAGACTTACACTGTCGGATCTTAGAATGCAGTACCGCATCCGCCGCTGGGGGCATTTCGTGTCTAAATGCCGCTTTGCGTATACAAATGAGGACTTACGGAGATCCACAAAGCTTTTCAGCTTTGTGTTTTCTACGTAAGTTTACGTTTGCATACGTAAAATTAGTTCTGCTTTTACAAAGTGTAAACTAGTAACACCTTGTAAAAACAGATCTTTTTTTCGATCGCCGCGTTTTTTTTAAAATTTTGAATTTTTTTTCCCGGCGCGTAACTTTTTTTTTACCCGACGCAACTTTATTGTCCCGTCGCAATCCACAAAGCCCGACGTAACGTAATTTCGCGCGCTGCCCGTCGGGAAAATGACGTCACGAGCATGCGCAGTACGGCCGGCGCGGGAGCGCGCCTCATTTAAATTGTCATCGCCCCCTGCAGAAGAGGACCGCCTTGCGCCGGAGACATTTAAGTTACACGGCCTGAAATTTCTAGGTAAGTGCTTTGTGGATCGGGCACTTAGGTAGAAATTTTAAGTCAGTGTAACTTAAATGGGAAAAGTTAAGTTAGGCAGGATTTTTGAGGATTTGGCCCATTGTTTTCAATAATGACCATTCACAACAATGCAACTCAGCATGGGGCAATTTTAGAAAGAATCTCTGTACTACTTAGGTGCAATTCCATTGGTGTCCGTGAAAGGAATAGTGCCCCATCATTGGTATTACTGGGAAGAATAGTACCCTATCATTGGTGTCAGTGGGAGAAATAGTTCTCCATCATTGGTATTAGTGGGAAGAATAGTGCCCTATCATTGGTGTCAGTGGGAGAAATAGTTCTCCATCATTGGTATTAGTGGGAGGAATAGTGCCCCATCATTGGTATTAGTAGTAGGAATGGTGCCCTATCATTGGTATCAATAGGAGGAGCTAGTGCTCCATTGTTGGTGTCAGTGGTAGGAATATTGTTCCCTCATTTAGATGAGTGGGAGGAATAGTGCCCCATTGTTGGTATCCGAGTGAAAGAATGGTGCTTTATTGTTGCTGTCAGTTGGAGGAATAGTGTCCCAAGGGATGAATAAAGGAAAGCAATGGGCCACAGTTTGGTGATTACTGTACTGGTCTAAGGTAATGATTTGGAGTGAGTAAAATGGGTGAAAAAGGCCGGAGCATGCCTGAAGCATCTTGGCTTGAGTTCAATTTTCGAAATGTGGAAAATGTCTCTAAATAAGCAAAGCTCCCCCCCCCGGACATCAATACCGCTATCTCCCATCGCCTCTTTAAAAAAAACAGGGAGTAATACTTACTTACCAGGAGGTTTGGTTTGTTTGGAGCGTCATTGAAGAGTGGGTGTCGCTAGCATAGGCGCCGCCGCGTACCCGACTCACACACTGACTCACTGCACGCAGGTCAGCACCGCGGGAGGGGGTTACTCTGAGACCGAGCCCTCCTTTAGATGCCGCCCGCAGGCGCATCTCCGGGCGGACGACTCTCTACGGGCGGGCGACTGTCCCGGCGGCGGTGGTGACCCAGTCAATTTTCCACCCTGTTCCCAGGGCCGGCGCTGGCGCTGTAAGGCAAGTGCCTATGTTGCCTTGCGCTAGCGCCGGCCCTGAACACGGTGAAGACAGTCCTCATCAAGTGGAGAAAATATGGCACAATAGTGACATTATCAAGAGCTGGACATCCCTCCAAAATTTATGAAAAGACGAGAAGAAAACTGGCCAGGGAGGCTTCCAAGAGGCCTACAGCAACATTATAGGGCATAGATCCTCAAACTACGGCCCTCCAGCTGTTGTAGAACTACACATCCCATGAGGCATTGTAACACACTGACATTCACAGACATGACTAGGCATGATGGGAATTGTAGTTCCTGAACAACTGGAGGGTCGTAGTTTGAAGACCCATGTTATAGGGGCTGCAGGAATATCTGGCAAGTACTGGATGAACGGTACATGTGACAACAATCTCCCCGTATTCTTCATATGTCTGGGCTATGGGGCAGAGTGGCAGGATGGAAGTCTTTTTTCTGCTCTTGAATAAAAGTACTTTTATTTGTTACATGGATACACGGGTACAGGCTATATTCTGACGCGTTTTGGCTATGAAGCCTTCATCATAGCATACATATTTGATTTAAAAACTGATCACAAAGGGCAGGTGCATCTTGGTTAGAAATAATTTAATCGATTAAAAACACATGGAGAAAAGGGGGAAGAGACACAGCAAGCATATGAAGGACACATCATGCATGAACAAATAAAACATGTTCTGCCATTACTCCAGCGACTATAACAAAACAATGTAATTATGTTAAAAAGAGATTTATGTCCATCCTATCATTCAAGCCATATGGTTTTCTAGTATTGGAGATATGGATCCACCACACTCACATTTAATCACTTCAATACCAGGCACTTATACACCTTCCTGTCCCAGGCCAATTTTCAGCTTTTTTTTTATCATTTTCTTCCCACAAATAGAGCTTTCTTTTAGTGGTATTTCTGCGATGAATTTTTTGCACAACAAATAAAAAAAGGCAGAAAATTTGGAAATTTTCTTTGTTTCTCTCAATGTTTTATAAATAAGTACCTTTTCTTCAATGACGGGCACCGAAATGGCTGCACTGATGGGCATCGATGAGGTGGCACTTATAGGCAGCACTGATGGGAACTCATAGGCAGCACTGATGGGTACTTATGGTCACTGATAGGTGGGCACTGATGGGTGGCACTGAATACACTGGTGGGTGGCATTGCTGGGCATCACTGATTTTATTCTATAATGGTGCCAGTCAGTGCCCATTTGTGGGCACCGATTGGCATATGTTGAGCATAAGTTGGCACATGTGGATGGCCATGGGGGATGTACCACATGTCAGGGGCTTCCCTGGTGGTCCAGTGTTGGCACCCGAGGGGGGCAGCGCTGATAAACAATCAGTGCAACCCCCCCTGTCAGGAGAGCCGCCGATCAGCTCTCTTCTATTCGCGTCTGTCAGACGTGAGTGAGGAAAAGCCTCAGTGTTTACATAGTCATCAGCATAGTGATCAGCTGTTATTGGACACGACTGATCACTTTACCGAGATCGGTGTAGTGGTGTGTCAGACTGACTCACCGCACCACCGATCGCCATGATGCGTGGCGGCTGTTATCCTGCTGGACATCATATGACGTTCAGTCAGGATAACTGAGCCACCGCCCGGCCGTCATTTTGCTATAGGTCTGGCGGTAAGTGGTTAAGAAAAATACAATGAGTATCACCTCCTCTTGGGGGTTTAACTTTTTGGCATTAATTCCAAAAGATATGTTTGGTGCAAAACAACACTGCACATCACCAAAAGAACACAATACCCACAGTGAAGCATGGTGGTGGGGCATCATGCTTTGGGGCTGTTTTTTCTTCAGCTGGAACAGGGGCCTTAGTCAAGGTAGAGGGAATTGTGAACAGTTCCAAATACCGGTCAATATTGGCACAGAAGGGTGGTGCATACTTATGCAACCATATTATTATTATTTTTTTAAGTAAAATATTTCAGTTTGTTGTTCAACTGAGTTGTACAGTTTATAGGTCACATTAAAGGTGGAAAAGTTCTGAAATGATTTATCTTTTTCTCTCTCTCTCTCTTTTTCTTATTTTATTCTTTAACGAACAAAGTGTCCCAAAGACCGCATACAAAAATGGTCAATAACAGGTTCGGGTGCTAGACTGCTGGGCTGGTTAGTACTTGTTTCTTAAAGATCAGCAGCTACATTATTTGTACTTTGACACTTAATTTTTTTAATAACTGTAGTTCCTCTTTGAGATGCACCAACATATAGTGCAATGGTTGACTTGATGGGATGGAATGGGTTGGTCCTAGTACTACATAGTTGTTGGTAAAACTAAAGGAGATTGTCCAGGCATTGGAAATGAGATTGTAATGGGTGTGGTCCATCTAGCGAGAAATGCTCTGACATTTGCTGGAAAGTGGATATACGTGTTTAAAGTCAGAAATCTGTCAATTTGGGTTTGTGACTTTGCACACATACAATCCAAGACCCAGGCCATGGACAGTGTAAGAAATGCTGAAAGTTCTGTTTACGTAGTCGTTTTATTTATCTTTCTGTGTATGAGTAGCACTGCCGTAAAATCATTTTGTATTATTTATACAGAGAAGGTCGCCTAAATAAATAAGCATTATTGAAGTAAGTACTACCAGGTTTATTTATGATTCAATAGGTATTATTATGAGGGACAAAACATTCATTACTACTAATGTGGACTACTCATTGTTTTGCTGCTCAGTCAGTCAGGTATTTCTCAACAATCAAATCCCTGGATCCCTCTACACGGAATTGCTGCATGACATCAACCTGTCCAGTAATCCAGCTGTCAAAGCCGATCATAGACGTTGTCATTAATCACAGAGAGGAGGGAGAGTCCAGGTTATGCTACACAGTACAGGCATATTAAGTTACCATCAATCTTTGGGGCGCCTAATGTTTTCTGTTTGCCAGGGTGCTGTATGGGCCCAGGACAGTGGATCCTTCATGGAAGAAGAAGGTTCCCAGGGCCTGAAGGTCTAGACATCCCCACGGAGATGGGGGAAGATTGGACCTCTTGCTTGGCAAAGTCCTGCGGCATGGAGCAGGTAAGTAAGGGGAAAAACCTGCGGGCTTGGCTCTTAGCAAGTTTTTTCTGGGAGGTCACAGGGGACATGCCTAAGGGTTATGCATTGCATCTGGCAAACCAGTCACATATCATGAAGATAGGATGGCTCTATATGTTATAGTTCCCCATAAAAAGTGACCTCCCTGGTAGTGTTGTAAAAGCTGTGAGTGGGGCCTTTTATGTACAAGTGTATGTGTGTGTCAGAGAGCTATGCTTACCTGCAAGCCTCCAGGCGATGCTCTATCCAGTCCTCTCCCTCATGCCTGCAAGGCAGGCAAAACGCTGACCTCCTCGTGTGTTCACAGGCCTGCGGCTGCAGGAACAGAGAGGCCCTTCCTCCCAACCCCCCCCCCCCCGTCGCGGGCGCGCGCGCGGTGCGCGTGCACGTGTTATAGACGCATTTGGCGCCGTTTTAGCTGGGGGGAAGGGCAGGTCAGTGGTTTAAAGGAAGGGGCGGCCCTTCCTTAGATGCCACAGCTCATTCATTTCTCTGGCTTAAGGGAGGAAGGACTGGAGGGAAGCACGGGGCGCTGAGGACACACAGTGGCCAGAAAGAATACTACAGTCTTCAGAAGATTGTGGTTTAGCCTAGGAATAGGCTGGTTTTCTTTTCCATCTCATAGTCTTTTCTTTGGCAATACTACTCAGGGGGATAGAATGTTTTTTCTTGCCTAGATTGAAAAAAAAAAAAAGAAGAAAAGTTTTTCTTGAAAAAAAAAAAAAAAAAGTGTCATCTAGGGTAGAGGAAACATTTTTTATTCCCCAAACAGGTGTTTGGGCATTTAACTATTATAAGTCCCAGGTACCAATAAGTAGCAGGTGTACCTCGGTATTGTACCATGGCATCAAGATCAGAGGGTACAAAAGGTGGGGATTCCCCCGCAGAGTCTGAGGTCTCGGATAGAGCTATGCCGCTGCTTTCCCCACAGGGAGCCGTTGGGCCATCGGGGTCTGGGGCTAGAGCTGACGCGAGTCAACCCAACCCTAAGGTGGTCACGGAAGAGGTGTTACTCGCCTCTTTAAATGAGATGCGGAGAAGCATGGGAGAAATGATAGCCGCAGCCATGCGGGGTAGTAAGCGGAATAGATCTCCGTCACCCGTGCGCGGACCCTCGGAAGAGGAGGTCCTTTCCTCTGGGGAATTGGACGACCTCTTGGACAGAGACCAAGTAGGTTCAGGGATCGAAGATCCGGATACAGAGGAGTCTGGGGCAGTCTCCCTGAGGGAGAGCTGGTGGATTCAGGGCTTGACGGACTTGGTCCATAAGGCATTCAACCTGCCTGTACCAGATCTCCAGGTATCGACGGTTTCAGCTTTGGGCTCACTGAGGGCGCCTCAAAGCAGGGCTGTGTTTCCGATCCATCCTCTCTTAGAGGGAGTCTTGTTCCAAGAGTGGAACAAACCAGACAAGGTTTTCTTTCCACCTAAGAAATTTTCTGTCTTATATCCTATGGAAGAAAAGTTTTCCAAGAAATGGGCTTCTCCTGCAGTAGACGCAGCCATCTCATGTGTTAACAAATCGTTAACATGTCCTGTAGAAAACGTACAGGTTTTCAAAGATCCAGTTGATAGACGCTTGGAAGCCCTACTTAAGAACTCCTTCACTTCTGCAGGGGCAGTAGTACAGCCAGCCGTGGCTGCGATTGGAGTCGCTCAAGCTTTATCGGATCAATTTAAACAAATGCTTGAACTTATTCCTGCCGAGCAGGCAGAAGAATTTTCGGATGTCCCTAAAGCCATATGTTTTACGGTAGAACGCAATCAAGGATTCTATCCAACAAACGTCACGTTTATCATTATCCCTTATCATATGAGAAGACTCTTATGGTTAAAAAGCTGGGAGGCTGAGCCCCCATGCAAGAAGCTCCTGGCAGGGTTTCCCTTCCATGGAGGACGGCTCTTCGGAGAGGACTTAGATAAATACATTCAGACCATTTCAAACGGCAAGAGTACTCTCTTGCCAACTAAGAAGAGGGCAGTCCTCCCCTGGGCAGGGGCCCTCTAATGCCAAGCAGTATCGACGGCCTCCTGCAAGAACAAACTTCGGCTTCAACAGCAGATCAAGAGGACAGGCTGTTAGGGGCAAGAGGCAGTGGTTTCGCAAGCCGGCAAAACCAGCCCCCAAGTCTACCTCATGAAGGGGCGCCCCCACCCACGAAGGTGGGGGGAAGGCTGCGACTCTTTTCGGAGATTTGGGAAGCCAGCATTCCCGACGAGTGGGTACGGTCTTCCGTGGCCACAGGCTACAAGCTAGAATTCCTAAGGTTTCCTCCTCCTCATTTCCAGGAGTCGAGGATTCCAAACGATCTGGAGAAAGGAGCCGCATTAAAGTCGGCTCTAGATCATCTACTTTCCCAGGAAGTGATAGTGGAGGTACCAGTCCTGGAACAGGGGCTGGGTTTCTACTCCAACCTATTCATCATCCCAAAGCCCAATGGAGATGTCAGGCCAATTTTGGACCTAAAGATGGTAAATGCATACTTAAAAATCCGCTCATTTCGGATGGAATCCGTGCGGTCAGCAGCTGCCACACTCCAAAAGGACGACTTCATGGCGTCCATAGACATAAGGAAGGGTTGCTGCATAGCCTACCTTCATGTTCCAATTTATCAGCCACATCAAAGATATCTACGCTTTATGGTGGCTTCGCGTCATTTCCAATTCGTGACACTTCCCTTCGGGTTGGCTACGGCCCCCCGGGTGTTCACGAAGGTTCTAGCTCCAATCCTAGCCAAGCTAAGGATCCAAGGGGTCACGATCCTAGCATACCTGGACGACCTCCTAGTCATAGACCACTCGTCTCCCGGCTTGGAACGAGCAGTGGCCCTCACGGTCCAATACCTCGAGAGGTTCGGCTGGGTCCTAAATCGAGAGAAGTCAGCATTCCAGCCCACAAGGCAGTTGGAATATCTCGGCATGAGATTAGACACAGAACAACAAGGGGTGTTCCTACCTCTGAGGAAGGTCAAAGCCATCAAGGAATTAATCCTACTGGTTCTAAGCAAGAAAGAACCGACTATTCGCCTATGTATGAGATTACTAGGCAAGATGGTGGCTACTTTCGAGGCGGTGCCATACGCCCAGAGCCACACTCGCATCCTGCAGGCAGCCATCCTGTCAGCATGGAGCAGAAGGCCACAGGCCTTGGATATCCCGTTGCCTCTCTCATCAAGAGTCCGACAAAGTCTGTGTTGGTGGTTAGACCCTCAGAATCTACTGAAGGGGAGGTCTTTCAGCCCAGTGGCTTGGAAGATAGTGACCACAGACGCCAGCCTGACGGGCTGGGGAGCGATTGTGGATGGTTCCACTCGCCAAGGTATTTGGACAAAGCCAGAGAAGCTTTTACCCATCAACATCTTGGAGCTCAGAGCTGTTCGACTAGCCCTCAGGGCTTGGACGTCGAAATTGCAGGGGCTCCCGGTGAGAATTCAATCAGACAATGCCACGGCAGTGGCATACATAAATCACCAAGGGGGGACCAGGAGTCAGGCCACTCAGAGAGAAGTGAGCTTGATTCTCCTATGGGCAGAGGCTCATGTGCCCTGCATATCGGCAATATTCATTCCCGGAGTGGACAACTTTCAGGCGGACTTCTTAAGCCGCCAGACTCTATGGCCGGGGGAATGGTCTCTGCATCCACAAGTCTTTCAAGCACTCTGCCAAAGATGGGGAGTGCCGGACGTGGATATCATGGCATCGAGACTCAACAAGAAACTAGACAGGTTCATGTCCCGCTCAAGGGATCCGATGGCCTGCGGAACCGATGCGTTGGTTTGCCCTTGGCATCAGTTCAAACTTCTTTATGCGTTTCCCCCGCTCCAGTTACTACCCCGCCTGCTGCGCAGGATCCGGGTGGAGCACATACCAGTCATCCTGGTAGCTCCAGCATGGCCCAGAAGGGCATGGTACTCACTAATCTTAAGGATGGTAGTGGGAGACCCTTGGACTCTTCCTCTACGGCCAGACCTGCTATCGCAAGGTCCGATCCTCCACCCTGCCTTACGGCATCTAAATTTGACGGCCTGGAAGCTGAATCCCTGATTCTCAGGGGTAGAGGTCTGTCTCAGAAAGTAATCTCTACCCTAATCAGAGCCAGGAAACCGGTCTCTAGGGTGATTTATTACAGGGTCTGGAAGGCCTATGTAGGCTGGTGTGAGTCCAAGCGATGGCTTTCTCGCAAATTTACCATCGATAGAATATTAAGTTTTCTCCAGCTAGGAGTGGATAAAGGATTGGCATTAAGCACAATCAAAGGACAGATTTCTGCTCTGTCAGTGTGGTTTCAGCGGCCGCTGGCCACCCACTCGCTGGTTAAGACCTTCCTTCAAGGGGTCTTACGTATTAGACCTCCAGTTAAATCCCCGCTTTGTCCGTGGGATTTAAATCTTGTTCTGTCAAGTTTACAGAAACAACCGTTTGAGCCGTTGGCTGATATTCCTTTGGTTCTACTGACAAGGAAGTTAGTATTTTTGGTTGCCATAGTTTCCGCAAGAAGAGTTTCGGAGCTGGCAGCCTTATCCTGTAAGGAACCATATCTTGTTTTTCATAAGGACAGGGTCGTTCTCCGCCCTCATCCTTCCTTCCTTCCGAAGGTCATATCCAGTTTTCATTTGAACCAGGATTTGGTATTACCATCCTTCTTCCCTAAACCTACTTCCAGAAAGGAAGGGTTGCTGCATACCTTGGATATTGTCAGGGCCATGAAGGCCTATCTTAAAGCTACAAAGAAGATCCGGAAGACAGATGTGCTGTTCATTCTACCGGATGGGCCCAAGAAGGGGCAGGCAGCTGCAAAGTCCACCATTTCTAGGTGGATTAAGCAATTAATCACTCAGGCCTACGGCTTGAAAGGGTTGCCTCCTCCAGTATCATTAAAGGCTCATTCTACTAGAGCCATGGGCGCCTCCTGGGCAGCACACCACCAGATCTCTATGGCTCAAGTTTGCAAGGCGGCAACCTGGTCTTCTGTCCACACGTTTACAAAATTCTACAAGTTGGACGTAAGAAGGAATACTGATACTGCCTTCGGGCAGGCAGTGCTGCAGGCTGCAGTTTGAGACCCTCGGATTCCGGGGGCTCCTCTTTTTTTGAGTTAAATTTAAAATTTAAGATTATTTTTCTCAAATAAGTTGGATTTATTATGATTTGAGTATATCTCTAAATTAAATCCTTTTGTCTTTTGTAAGATGTTCTCCCTCCCCTCATTGTAAGCATTGCTTTTTTTTTTGTGTGTGTTTGTTTGTGTTGTTTGTGTTTGTTTTGTTTTTTTTTTGTTTTTTTTTTTGGGGACACCATATAGTAATGAATGCCGCTACCAACAACATATGTTGTTACAAAATATCAAGAGTCAGGAGCTTGTGTTCCCTATCAGCCAGACAGTGGTCATATTTAGTAACAATTTCTTTCTGTATCTCTGCCGGTGATCTGCTGGTATGGTTCCGGCTATCGTGAAAGTTCCTGCGCAGGCGCAATCTGATCTGCCGATATGGTTCCGGCTAACGAGAAAGTTCCCTTAAGGACTGCGCAGGCGCAAACTTGCCGACGGAAATCTCCGAACCTCGGCCGGCATCCAGGGCGACGTGAATTTCGAGGAAAGTGGCCAGTCGGCCTCACGTCCTCGCTTCGCTCGGACGGCTCGCTCTGCTCGCTCGGCCTCCTGGCTCTTTTTTTAGCCTCCTCCAATCCACGGGGATGTTAAAGAATGAGCCTGGATGCCGGGCGAGGTTTGGAGTTTGCAAGTTTGGCAAGTTTGCGCCTGCGCAGTCCTTGAAGGAACTTTCCCGTTAGGGGAACCTTAAGGACAAGTCACCCGGCCTGCCAGCTCACTATTATAAAGAATTAGTACTGTTAACCCTATGTAACTATCCACTCTCAAAAAATCAATAGTTGTATTAAGATTAAAGCAAAACTGAAAGCACATTGTTTTAGCATTTCAGATAGTGAGGCTGCATTCACATCTGAGCGTGGCATCTTTGAGCGATTTAAAATGTTTTTTTTTTTGTGTTTTTGACACTTTTTTTATACAGTGTTTTTGAGCTTTGGCGGTTTTTATTAGCCAATAAAGAAGACTATTACCTGTTGCATCATTTGTTGCCAGGTATTTCAGCTTTTTTTAGCTTTTCCATTTTTATTTTTTATTATGATTCATTTATTTTTAGGGTAAGGGGTTAGGTTAGTATTAGGAGTTGGGGTTAGGGTTACTACTTTTTATTTTTATTTTTTTAATTTTTTTTAGGATTAGGGTGTTACTACTACAATAAATGTAAAATAAATAAAAATATTCATAAATAAATTCAATAAACGAATACAAAATAATGATAAATAATTAACCCCAAGCTTATCCCCTTACCCTTTAAAAAAATTAAATAGATCGCTAAACACCCTAACACAAAATGTGAATTTATTATTATTATAATAATAATATAATATTTTTTAAGGTTAGGGGTTAACTTTTTATGTATTATTACTTATTATGAAGTTTAGTTATGATATTTAGTAATTTGTGTATTTTACATTTATTTATGCATATATTATTATTGTCTTGCATTTTTTTTTTTTTTTTGAGCAGAAAATCATGTTTCCATTCACTTCTATATGAATAAAAATGCAGCAAAAATGCTCAAATCTGCCCGATTTGAGCTACGAAAAAAGCTCCAGAACTTTTTTGAGCTTCAGGCATTTAGCTTCAGGCAGCATGGAGTGGAGATGTGAACCATCTCCATAGAGAATAATTGATTTTTTTTTCTCACCTCCATTGTTTTAGAGCTTCGAGCCTCAAGCTATATAACCCTCAGGAGTGAATGGTGCCTAAGCGAGGGTTATAACTCGTCATGTTGTTTTTTTTTCCCATCTGTGTCCCCTTGGGAAAATTTACTCCACTTCCTGTCTCCTAGCCACAACAGGAAGTGATAGGGATCCCCTCATTGTGGAGGGATTTCCTAACGGTCACCAGAACTAGTGTTCCCATTGGAAGATTTCTCCTCTATTAATGTTCTCTCAAAATGTGTGATTTTTTTTCTTAGTGATAACAGTGACCAGAACAAATAGACAGATTGAAACTAACCATATGTTCTAGCTTTCCCACTCTACCAAAAACAAAATAAAAAAAGTTTTGGTAGGCGTTTTACTCTATTGTGCATTGATGTAAAGATTTTGTTGAATTTGCAAAATCCAAGGGATGCTAAACTTTTTTTTTTTCTCAGGATCACACCAGGGATAATAGGTTTTTGCAAATTCAACGAAATCTTTACACCAACACACAATAGAGTAAAACGCCTACCTAAACTTTTTTTATTTTGTTTTTGGTAGATTATTTATTATTATTTTTATTATTATTACTATTATTATTGCATAATGCAGTGTTCATTAATGGGTTAAAAAAAAACTCTTCAGACTTAACTTGCTGTCGTTTTTAGCCCTAAGCAGTTAATCTATTTATATAATTGGAGAATAATGATGGTAGTGTGTCTGTGTCTGCACCGCCCTGTTTCTGAGTTCTGTAATACAAATATGAACTGCGCATCCATAAAGGGTTCCCAGATTTGAGCATACAGTTATGTGTTGTGTGCTCTTATAAGCAAAACATGGGCAATTGTAAGGGAGGAAATCCCTGTTGGGAGCTTAGAGATCCCCTTTTCCAATAGAAATTGGCTTCAAACATCACTTTAGTATACATGACACGTTCTTAGAAGTAGGTTTTCTGAATGACAGCAATTTTGTCGTATCTGTTAACCAGGCTTTCACCATGCTGGAAAGCCTAAGACCACTAAAAGTTTAAAGCTGAACTTTGCGCAGGCGTGGACTGACAAATCATGGGGCCCCCGGGCAATAGAAGATTATGGGGCCCCCGGGCTTACAGATGGCCACCACGCCAGGAGGCAGTGCATAGGCAGGGCAGCTAAAATCTCAGGATTTTCACATCAAAAGCATGTCTGTTTTGGACATATCAAGGACAGATGTACAAAAAAGCACAGATTTTTACCCACGGTCCCTGGTTTTATTGAGCCTGGCAACCCTGATGGGGCCCCCTTGTGGCATGGGGCCCTCGGGCAGTGCCCGAGAGTCCCAGTGGTCAGTCCGCCCCTGACTTTGCGCACAACTTTTTAATTTAGATATATTCATCAATAGCCACAATGGAGATGATTCCACTTTATGCACCAAATGCCAAGTTTTTACCCTGTGAGTCCCCATTCACACCTGGGCGTTTTGTAGCTTGAAGTCTGAAGCTACAAAACGCTGGAGGGGAAAAAATCTATTATTCTCTATGGAGATGGTTCACATCTCCACTACAAAACGCCTGAAGCCAGAAGTTCAAAAACGCCTGAAGCTCAAACAAGTTCTGGGACTTTTTTTAAGGCAGATTTGGGCGTTTTTCTGTTTTTAACATTGGTGACCCTAGACCTGTCCAAATATTGTGGCAAAATCGTGGGAAAACGCTACGCTCAGGTGTGAATGCAAAGGGCCAATTCACACTGCAGCACAGAGCGGCAGGAGCGATTTGCCATACTGGCTGCTCTGTATTGCCGGCTGAGTTATGGGCGGCGTGATGAACAATGTAGCACCTCACACAAATCCCCCCCCCCATTTCCCGTTTTTTTTTGTAGAAGCTTTATTTAAAGTGTGCAAAACTTATTCTTCATGCATTTCGTTTCAGTGTGAATGTGGCACATAGGAAACCATTGTTTCCTGTGTGTCCCTATGGTGACAGACTAAAAATGTACTATATCCAAGAATTCAGGTTTAGGTACATAATGTATGTCAAACAACAAGACCGTACACTGTACATGTCCACAATACTACGAGAGGACAATCATAAAATAAGTGTGCATGTGATTCCCTACCATCATCTGGAGAACAGCAAGCTTTGCAGCATGCACTACTAAATATTCCATTTGTAATGGTCTATATTAAAAATGTATTCTTTAAAATGAACCTCTGCATTTTAAACATCAAGCCACTAATCCGTAACCTCAATGAGTTGGTTAAAGGAGAAGTATGGCCAAAGATTCATTCTGCACTCCTGTGACCTGCATTCAGACGACAGCGGGTTAAAATCTGCTGTCAGCTAAAATCAATCAATCATCCTGTCTAGCAGCGATCCCGATTTTAATGCCAGGATTCACTCAGATGCCTAACTGGCAGCTGGCTCAGCCTCTCAGCGTGCCGCTCCAAACCCCCGTCACAGCCTACCGCTCTAGTGAGTGCTGGAGGGGCAGAGCAGAGAGCCAGTGGCTGACAGTCACTGGCTCTCTGCTCACTGAAGGCCGAGAACTGAGCATTCAGCGATCTTTAATCGATTAATCCTTGATCTTAGAAGCGGGGGGGGGGGGAGAGACAGATGCAGCATCTGATCGATGTAACATCCTCCTAGGGAATTGGTCTCTATGAAGATATAGATGTATTAACAACCCCCTTTCTCCTTTTTTTTCCTCTCTTTTCTGAAAAAAACCCAAAAAAATACATAAGAAACAATAAGTAAAGAAATAAAATAAGAAATAATAAGAAAAGAAATATAAATATAATAAGGAAAAGGGGGGGAAAAAAACACCCACATATGATGCGAAACCATAGAAGAGACGTAATGGGCAAATGAACTGTGAGCAAGTCTCGCTGCCTTCTTCCTGTTTTTGGTGGAGTCTGAAGTGGGATAAAAAACAAAAAAAAATAAGATGACATTAATATTTCCTAGAGGTTCATAACTTTCTTTTTCTTTTTGTTTTAAATAAAAACGCTCTGTTTAAAAAAAAAAAAATTAGAATGCTGTAAAATAAAAGGGCGTTTTCCCAATGTCATGAAGACGCTTGCATATATTCGATATAATAAAAGTAGAAATAAAACAGAATGTGTTGTACATCTGTTCGGACTATATGTGGAAGGGAATGGTATGCTGGGAGTTTTAGTCCATGAGCTGCTAGCCACCTGTGTGCCTTCTATAAAAAAAAAAATCCCTGTGCTGAGACTATGATAATGGTTGTATGGGCTCGTACCTTTCCTGAGCGCCTTAGAAGTGATGGTGCCAAGATATATGTGTGCACATCCTGTCTGCACACACAGCAAATGGAAAGAGCTTAGAGGACGGAGCGCATGACTGCTTGTCTGTTTTCTTTGGTTTGGTGTTCATTAGACACAGGGAAAGGCTGTCAAACAGCAGTAGTTTACTGGAGGTGTGTTCATTTACATTGGCCTGTACTGCTAAAGTGAACAGGGATCAGTCCACATGTCTAAGACGAGTGCTATGTCACTGTTTCTCGGTACTGAGATTCTAAAAATATGAACCCCAAGCAGATCTATTTGTTCAAAGGCAATTGTTATTAAATACATGCAGTGTAAGCACCTGAATTAGGCCAGTATTACTCTCTTGCAGTCCCTCTACAGTATTGGAAAGAGGGAGGAGCAGCTTTTGTGGTATATTACCCATGTTCTAGGAAGGAGCAGGTTGATGGGAGGAGAGAGCAGAGTGACAAAGATGAGTTTGTCAGTGCGCTTCTTCTCCTTTCACTGTCCAGTTACAGGTTCGGGGAGTTACAAGGCCTGTGTAAGTGTTCCCTTGAGTGATACTAAAGGCAATTTTTTTAAATAAAAAAGAAGGTACTTACCTGCTACGTGCAACGATATTGCACAAAAAGGTCACTTAGCTTATTTTGTGGCAGTCTCTACCAGTGCTGTTGGCTTCTCATCTCTTTCAGATGCCTCCTGTAGAAAGCCGGATGCTAAGGAGGCACCTTAGCTTGTGTGCTCCCATTGGGTTGCCAGCTGGGCTGTGTGCATCAATAGATGCACATAACTTCGGTACGCCATGCCCCCCACACCCTCGTGACAAAAGATTGACTGACGGCAACAATAGCCTATGGCCCCACTGTCCTCAGTTTCTCCCTTGAGACCAGGAATTGAGGGGTGCATTGTTGGAGCCAAAGACAGAACTGGAACAGTAACAGGAGCCAGGTAGGTGTTTAGAGACAGAGGGAGGTAGGACAGGTAGTTGTGTTTTGTTTTGCCTTAATGCAGGAAATACATTGGGGTAATAATGTTTAGTCTTTAGAACTACTTTAACTGCAGCAGAGAAAAATCTGGTCTTTTGCCCTGCCAGACGAGGTTAGTGTGGGTTGTGTGACAGAGCTGTGTTAATATTAGGACTGGATGGACAGAAATATAAATCTTTGGCAAGTAAAACATTTCCCGTGTATGTATTTATTTAGCCGTTTGCCTAGAGCTCAGCAAGAACCACATTTTATTTCATCACATTGAAGCATTTTAGTATGGTCCCTTAGATGTTTGAATACTTTTTTTTCTTTATATCTTAGGTCTCGGCAATGAAGCCCCCATCAGCTAAAAATTAAATGCATGTCAGCAGACTTGTGGTGTGTCTGCAAATTTTTTTTTTTTAAGAATAAAATTGTGTTCAATTTCAGGTATAATATTGAGACATAAAACGCTTCAATGTGTCATTTTCAAGTAGCATTCTCAAAATGAAAAACCAAGAGGTGGATTCCCTCCATGTTGAAATACGACAATAGAAAAAGGGAGCGATTGGAGTTGACAGTTGTAGAGAAGGACATCTTTTGTCTGGGACCTGTATAGGGAAACATGGCAGTACTGAAAGTCTTGGGTCTCTCATTAGGTGATTGCAGAGGTCTCTACAAGTGTCTCTGGGTACAGCAAGTAATCAACAGAAGAGCATAGGAGTGTGGTCCTTTCCTGGGGGGGGGGGGGGGGGGTCTGTCGCTTTTCTGGGTGAATACCCTTGTATGGGTACGTGGTTTAAGAGGAAAGTTAAATGGACTAAGGAATGGGCTTGATGATGAAGGAAAGTGGGGGGAAAAAAGGGAGGGAATAGATGGGTAAAGGATGGATAGAGTGGAAGGAAAGTGGGTGGGGGAAAGGGGAAATAAGTGCATGGATGGTGGAGGCATAGCTCAAACCTGATGCTGAGGGGTTTTGAGGTCTGGAAAAAATGGTTTGGAACTGAGGAGAGTCCTGAAAAGAATATCCAGTATCGTGATGTTGAGCCACCAGCTCGCCCCAGGCATTGTATGCCATTACGTTTGATCGTGGGGGCATCCAGCATCCCATGTTGTTGCGCTGTGGCAGTCTTCTAGGTCATCAATCTGGAACCAGAGGCCCTGGATGTAGGCCTGTTTGGTGATGGTGTCCTAAAGGCTGTTGATTGGTGCGACTGCTGTAGTGGAGGTGGAGTTCCTCTATACTCTGGTACAGTACTGTCAAGCCATCTTGGACCTCTACCATGTCTTGTTTATGAAATCTTTTCCATGCAAGAGATTGTGTGCTCTAACGCTCCCTTTAGTTGGTAGCAGAAGAATTTCTGAAAGATTCCATCCATATGGGGGTCCTCTGAGATATGGCTGCATTATGGGCAACCCTCATTATTCTGAGGCTGGTCTGTGTCAGCTCCAAGCAGTAGAAGACTCAGTGTGTCTTCCCAGTCACCATGTTGGCTGTGTGGCTGACTGACCTCCAGTGTGACCAAAAAATAAGCCAATGGAGGGATTAGGAGCCGCCATGTACTTTCTTCCAGGGCTCCAGGTTTTGCAGATCTTCCTGCCACTCATAATATGGAATGTGTAGCAGTATAAAGTATGGATGGAGCAGGTTTATCCTGAGTGGTAGTGGGTGCTCTATCACACACGTCCACTCTTAGCCATGAGCAAGCCACGTCCCTCCTGTGACTAATGTTTTTAAGCTAGCTGCTGTATCGGAGGAAGAAAATGTTGCTCAGACAGAGGTAAGGGTGAAGGACCTAGCTTTAAAGGTTACTGCACAAAAAACTAAACTGATAATTAGGATGGACAATCCTTTAATTACTGTAATTTTTTATTTTTAGTCCTGTGTTTTCTCATTAAATAGAATCTTGCCTAAATAGGGTACATGTCTTGTTTTTTTTTGTGTTTTGGCTCGTTGCCTGAGCTGCTCCCTCCTGTGTTCTGCCCCAGGACTTGGTGCCCTGAGTAAACATTATTGCTCGTTTATTTGTAGCTAGTTACTGCTGACTCTCAGTTCCACCTCATTCTTTGCTGCTGCTTCATTTGTTGCCGCACCTGAAATGTGGGGCTGTTGGATGTTCCAAAAGGTGTTTTTTATTACAATGCCATACAGTGTGTCTATGTAAACTCACATTTATGCTCAGGACATTCTAGCATTTCTAGGAGCACTTAATACCTCATTATCATATAAAGTGTATACTGTTAAAGTGGAACTTTAGTGAGAAAATTAGGTCCTGCTAGATGGCCATACCTGCAAACGGTGCAAGAATGAAGTGAGCTATGTAAAACTTTAACAATAGGTGCATATACTGTTTAAAACTCAGTAATACACTGTCTCACCCTGCTCTGCACATGCTCAGTTGCTCTCTATTTAGAGGCTCTGGGCTTCAACAAAATGGCAGCCTCCAGCAAGAAGAAACAGGAGCAATGCTGGAGGCAATATTACCGCACACATTCATTTCGGTAGCATAATTATTAACGCAGAATGTATGTTCCTTGCTAAAGAACATTATTTTTTATCAAGTTATTATGGGTAAAGTTCCGCTTTAAGCCAACAAAACTATATAGTGCTACACAATAAATTCCATTATAAATCAAGATTGGAATGCTATTTACACTGTTTAGCATGTCTTTTGGAATAAATCTTTCTACACGCCATAAAGCAGTTGAGGGTATTTATTGCTGCTGGCACAGACAAGGCAGCTATCTGTAATTTTGGTGCCCCTTATACAGCTTTATGCCTGGGCCCCCCCAGGGCCTGACCACCAATATTCCCCATGGCCCGCCCACTGGCCATCCCACCGAATCCACCCACTGGCCATCTCACTGAGTCCCTCTCCACAATGTTTCCCTATCCATGCACAGAATCGCCCATCTGTCTCCACAATGTATCCCCATCCACGCCCGGCATCAACCATCCTTCCAGGCTCCATTGTCTCCACGCCCAGCTTCTGGGCGAGGGATGGGTGATGTTGGCCATGGATGGTGATACATTGTGGAGAGGGATGAATAGTGCTGGGCGTGGATGGGGATGCATAGCGGAGACTGGAAGGATGGATGGTGCTGGGCATGGATGGGGATGCATTGTAGAGACTGGAGGGATGGAGTAGATGCTGGGTGGGGATGAAGATGAATGAGTTACATTGTGAAAATGGATGGGGATGAGGGTTGCATAGTGAAGAGGCTCTCCACAATGTAATTCTCATCCCCACCCAGAGTCATCCTCATCCATTTTCCACAATGCAACTCAATCATGCCAGCTTGTCAGCCTCGGCCCTCAGGTATCCCATCCAAAGAGAAGAAGATTAAATAAAGTCCAAATATACAGAGGCAGCACACACAAAATTACCCTCCACGCTGCTCTCTGGTATCTATCTGCATGCATGCATGCACCTGATGAGCTGACCACACCCTGCCTGTGTCCTGGCCAATCATGGTGTAAACTAACCTAGCAGCAGCCAGCTGGTTCCACTTCAGCAGGGAAGGAAGAGGAGCTAGCTAGTGCTGGCGGTGATCACCTGCTGAGGGGGAATGCTATTTATAAAGGCGGCAGCCAGTGGAGGCTTGGGCTTGATCTAATGCCCTTCTCTACTTCTGTACAGGCAGCAGGGTGGTGGGGGGGAATAAAAGGAGGCAAAGGCTTCTTTCTCTATATCGGCTGTGCACCACACAGGCTGCTGCTGTAGGTGGAGCAGGCCCTGGCCAGCCGGGCCCCTTGGGACGCTCGGGCCCCTTGCTTGAGTACTGCCTGTACCCCTCTGATGGCAGCCCTGGGCACAGATGTAGAAAGACAACAAGGTTCTGATCATTGCTTACTGTTGGAATGGAATCATCATAATATATAGTAATGAAATACATAGAAAATCACTGTACATCTTTCTGAAATACAGTCCTGATCAAAAGTTTAAGACCACTTGAAAAATGGCAAAAAATCATATTTTACATTGTTGGATCTTAACAAGGTTCCAAGTAGAGCTTCAACATGCAACAAGAAGAAATGAAAGTGAGACAAAACATGTTTTTTTCAAGCTTCATGTAGCTCTATGGATAGGCAGATGCAAATGGTCTTGTGTCCTTCCTCTGAGATCGCCCAGGTCCAGAAAAAAAAAACCCTGAAAAAGGACTGCATCCTTCTCCAATTTAAACACCAGTCTGTCCTCTAGAGCAGTGGTCATCAACCCTGCCCTACAGGGCCCACTAACAGGCCAGGTGTGCAAGATAACTGAAATACATCACAGGTGATATAATTTGCTGCTCAGTGATTGCAGTATTCTAGACTGCATCTCCCCATGGTAATACATAAAACCTGGCCTGTTAGTGGGCCCTGTAGGGCAGGGTAGAGCAATTACGGGTCAGTCACAGTCAACTGTCAAAATGCTGACACAAACTGAATGGGCACAATTATCACAAAACTGACATCTGTCCTGTTCCGTTCTGATTCAGCAGTGGATCTGCCTTTGAATGCCTGTTGAATTGATCAGAGGGCACTCTTTGAAAGAACCATGACTGGGGGGCCTCATGGAACTGTACAAAGGGCATGCTGCCTGCTGCCCCACATCCTCTGTTTTGAAAGGTTCTATAAGAGCTCATGCACACTGCAGCTGGAAAAAAAAAGAAAAGCTGCTTTTTACAGGTGTTTGAGCTTTGATGTTGCCTTTTTAAAAGCTTGAAGAAGCTTGTTCTTTTTTTGTCCTCTTTCTTAAAGTTGATGTAAACCCTCCATACACCCAGTGAAGTGAACAGCCTCAGATGATACACCGAGATAAACCAAATCTCCCTACATAGGTTTTACATGTATATCTGCTGTCTTCACATTTATATACCGTTTAGAAAGTTGAGATCCTGTTAACCCAGAGTGTGATGTCTGGATATACAGCCAAGATTGCTAACATTGCTGATTGGAGGAAAGGCACACACCTCCTCTCATCATAGGCAGAGACTCTCAGAGGTGTTTTGTATTAGGAGCTGCTCCCTGCTAATCTATTTTAGAAACCTCCCCGGATAGAAGATACAAGCTGCTTTTGTCTAAATTGTCAGAGAATTTTTGTCAGGAGTCATCAGGCTGATAACAGAGGAACTGTTCAGGAGAGAGCTGTGAGACATATCTCATTAAAGAGAGATAACAAAACACTGCAGAAATATGTGCCCAGCTCAAGTTTCATGAATCGGGTTTACATCCACTTTAAGCTTTTTCTAACAAACCCTACTAGATAGTATTTTCTTAACCACTGTACAAATGAAACAAAAAGTTGGAACAAACATTTTTGCGTGTTTTCGCTAATATATTTTTTTTACTTTTTTGAGCTTTTTGGGGCACTCGCTCTTCTCCAAAAATTAGTTGGGGGGGGGGGGTGGGTTCTGCCTGTAGGAGCATATGCCTGAAAAAGCCCTAGTGTGCATGGACATATTGGCTAACATGGAGGCAGAAAAGATAAGAGCTCAAAAGCTTGTAGGAGCTGCTTCTTTGAGCTCCTTTTGGGCTGCAGTGTGCTTGAGCCCTAAGGCGCTAGCAGCATGCAGAGCTGCCCAGCAACAGTGCCCCTATTGTATGTTTTTGGTGGGTATGGAGAAGTGACTGCAGCATATAAATAGCGCAATTTTCTTGCTCTAGCAGCCACCTGAAGAGACGTAATGGCCAACTGAGGAGCAACCGTCTACAAATTGAACCCGCCCTCCCTTTTTCTTTATTTTTTTCATGTCACTGTGTTTTTAAGTGGGGGTTAATCATCCAGTCAAATACTGGCTAGACAATGTGATATTCTTATCAGAAAATGGTTTATGGTTGGGCTGTGGCTTTAAGCCCTATTTATATTGTGGGGTTATTTAATGTTTATATAATTATGGGTTACTCCTTAAATAAATGCTGTGTCCATTAAAATTATTTGAGTGCCTATCACTTTATTGATGTTTTACTGTTTTTGCTTCTTTGTGTTGTCCCATGAGGTTTTCGTTGGAGAAACTCTATTCATTCCAAAATCGAATGTTAACGGCAAACTTTTCTTAAAGTACTTTTGAACGACATTTGTGAAACCATTAAATGTACTTCTGAGAATTTTCGTACAAATGTTCGTAGAAATATTTGTTTGAAAATCTGGTAGTGCACGGCCAGCTTTAAAAAGAAGAGGCAGTACAATTAACCAGCAAAGTTCTACTGATCGGACAGCTCTATAATCCTAACAAATTGAGCTTGCTGATTGGAAGGGAGAGCACAGAAATGACCTCATAAGTGAGCTTCAGTCTTGACCCAGCAGTATTGCTATAACTGCAGCGTAGAGAAGAAAATGCTTGGTATAGTGTCTGGCAGGGGTGTCTGTATTTATAAAACAGTCTACAAATTTATACTTTTTTTGAGAGGTAACATTATTCACACATATAAGTATTTAGCTGTTTTGTCTACACTTCCAGTTTCATGTTTAAATCTACTATTTTATATAATGGAATATAGTAAACAGGTTAATTTTGCCAGGACCCTCTCCTGCATGTACCGTATATACTTCAGTATAAATCGACCCGAATATAAGCCGAGGCACCTAATTTTGCCACAAAAAACAGGGGGAAAAATTGACTTAAGTATAAGCCAAGGGTGTCGATCTGCATGCCTCACTGTGTCCATGTGCATGCCTCACTGTGCCCATGCCTCACTGTGTCCATGACTAGACTTACGTTTTAACATGGGAGTATATAGAAGAGGTGCTCCCCGGCCATAGGTTCCCCAGATAGCAAACTTTGCACACTTGTAAAGGAGAACTGGGGCTATATGTGTACCAAGTTTGGGGTCCAGGGCCTACGGCTGGCTGGTACCGGGCCCCCAAAGTCCGGGAGATCAGGCGCAAAAAGGTGACTCGAGTATAAGCTGAGGGGGGCATTTTCAGCACAAAAAAATGTGCTGAAAAACTTGGCTTATCCTCAAGTATATACGGTACCTATCCTTTGAGAAATAGAAAAATCAAGTACTTCTGGGTATAGTGGATCATATGACTCCCATGTGACAGTGCTGACACTTTGTAATTGGCTGCTCAGGCATCAGATACTTGGTGGTGGGGTGGGAGTTCATGGGCCTGAGTAAAGGCAGCTTGGAGCTTCCACATGACTTCTCTTCTTTTTTTTTCCCCCCAGCTGTGAATGGAGCCTGAAAAAACAAAGGGAAGAGAAGTATAAGATGTTTTGTGTGCTTGTTTTAAAGTGATCCTGTTGCTTTGCCCTGGGCAAGGTACATATTCACTTGATGACCAGCGAACGGTTCTGTTTGCAGGATGTCCTGACCAGGGTATTTTCTCTCAAACAGGTGCTGGAACTAAACCACGACCCCACAAAACCCCTCCCCTACACACACACCCTCCAAATAGTGGGTGTGGTCAGTCAAACAGTAGGAGGGTTGTAAAGGGGCATTAAATACCAGGTTTGCATTACATACAGAGTGCAGAGCTGCCACTTGTAAACACAGAAATCATACGGGAAAACTGCGAGGAGAGCTTTTGACCGGGAATCCTGGCCGTGTGTATGCTCCCTGGCAGTTTTTCCAACGGAAAACTGCCAAACCCGTCGACATAAAAAAAAAAAAAAAAAAGAACCACCTTTCTTTTTTCCAGCAGGGATTCCCGACTGACTTTTTCCCATCAGAAAACCCGGCCGTGTGTAGCAGAAACCGGCCATTTTTGGAGCATAAACACGGTTTGGATTCCTGAGGAAATGCTCTCATCTAGGTTTTCCAGACGGGAAAACCGATCGTCTGTACGGAGGAAAAGTAGAGAGCAGATTCTCGGTTTTCCCCTCTGTATTTCCGATGGACCTTTTCCCGTCAGTAATCCCGGTCGTGTGTACTAGGCATAAGTCCTTTAACCCCCCTGGCGGTATTCCCGAGTCTGGCTCGGGGTGGAATTTCAGCACCAAAAGCGGTAACTCAGAGCCAGACCCTGGATCGCCTCGCAGCAGCCACAGGCAGGGTTTACTTGCCTTGTCCCTGGATCCTGCGATGCCGCCACGCTGTGTGATCGAGCGGTGTCTCCTCGCTCGATTCACAGTGTCCCTGTGTGCCGCCGAGCTCCGTTCCCTGTGACGTTGCAACGCACAGGGGTGGAGAGCGGCACCAAATTCAAAAAAGTAAATAAACACAAACACAAAATACACACCCCCCTTGTCCCTATTGGTCTGCCCAGTGCCCTACATGTACTTTTGTATAATAAAAACTGTTCTTTCTGCCTGCAAACTGTAGATTGTCCATAGCAACCAAAAAGTGTCCCTTTTATGTCAAAAGTGGTTTTAGAGCAGCTAGAAAACAGCGATAATAAATTATAATCACTTGCAGAATTGAGCGATAGCGATTTGTGGGGAAATTCGTCATAAAAAAATAAAAGTAATGACAGCGACAATTCTGCAACTGAGCAAATTTCAGTGATTTTGAATTGATTACATTATTGAATAATTTTTATTTTATAATTATATTATTTATTATATTATAATTTATGATTTTGTTTTTCAAACTTTTTCATACCCGAGATGTCTACTAGACTCTTGTTCGGACAGATTTAAGTGAGTTATTCCCAGGGCTGTGGAGTCGGTAGATAAATGTTCCGACTCCTCAGTTTTATGTACTTCCGACTCCGACTCCCCGACTCCGACTCCTCTGTATTAATATGCAAATGTATTTTATACATTCCTTGAGGGGAAGAAACGCAACCTACCACAGGACTACTGGCTGGGAAGCCAACAGTCTACTGTATTGCACAGTTTAAGCAAAAGACAAACACAATGAAAACAATCAAGTGGCTGGATAGTAGCAGCAGGCATAAACAACATCAGGAACAGGATCTTTACCAGTTCAAAAATACAAACCACATTATTTGGTTGTTTTAGAACAAAAACAAAGCTTATCTATAATGAACCAAAAACAAAATCTGTAAAACCTAGAAATGGTTTATAATAATCTTGAAATGTAGTTCTAGGCTTAGCAAATGCAAATCAATTCAATGTAGAGTTCTAAGGAAGAGAATTGCCTCTGCCAGATCCTCTTTCATAGAGGCTCTTAAATCAGACTTTATTATTTTTAGGGCTGAAAATAATCTTTCGACACTGACTTGGGTGGGTGGCATTGCAGTAACTATTCTGGCCACATCACTAATGATCTCTGGATAAACAAGGATGGCTTCTTCAACAGTAAGTTTTGATGAGCGATCATACTTTTCAACTTCTTTTAGTGCTTTATAAAACTCCTGTTGGAATTGTTTTATTTGGACACTTACTGGTTCTCTAACATGCGTTCCCTGTAAAAGCAGAACACAACACTATGGAAAGTATAAGTATTGCAGCTCCTAATTGTGCGTTGCGTGCCATATAGTGAAGCACATGAAAAGCATGCTTCTTCACGGTCACTTAACGTGTTCGTTTTGCGGTTACGTGAGGCACTGCATGCATTGGTCTTTATTCTTACAGTAGAGAAGTCATTAATTATAACTTTTGGTGAATTGGGACATTTAAACTTGCTTTTTTTTTTTTTTATTCCAATCTAAATTTAGTAGGAGTCGGAGTCGGTGCATTGTTTGCCGACTCCGACTCCAGGTACCCAAAATTTCCCCCGACTCCGACTCCTCGACTCCGACTCCACAGCCCTGGTTATTCCTAAGAATTACAGGCCTACAATATAAAACGCCAAATTTCCTTGCAAAATAATGGTACCGCTTTCAGTAGTAGTTTCACCTAAAATCTGAAATAATCATACCTCCAGGGAGGTTAAGTAATTTGAGTTTAAAAGGTAAGGTTAAATGTATAGGTAGAGTTAAGGTTTAGTTTTTTTTTTATTGTGACAATTATTGCAGCTTTAGGACTGTCACTTCTTGAGAGCAAAAACCACAGCATTTGTCCTATTATGACTACTCAATAGAAAGGATTTTCTTAGAGCGGGGTGCCACTTTAACCTGGAAATGTTATTCCAGGATGAAAATGTATTCCATCCAAAAGTGGAAATCATCATCTGAGAAAATAACCTTTTTTTAAAACTTTACATGAAACAAATAACTTAGCAGATGGATTTGTGCCTCCTCTGTAACTCAATGTGAAAACAGAATGGAAAGAATCCCTCTTCCTCTCACCGCAGCGGCTAAAAAAAATATTTATTTCTGAGCTGCAGCTGAATTGCTGGGATATACACCATCTGCTCAGTAATCGCTTCAAATGTCACCGCACAAGCAAGAAGTTTTGAGTTATGAAGTTCTCTTCTATTTGAATAATGAGACTTTTCAATATATAGCATTTTATTTCTCTATTTTAAAGCGGAGGTTCACCCTAAAAACATTTTTCTAACATTACATTGTGCTCACTTCCAACATTGACAGTATGCTGATATTTATTTATTTATTTATTGCTGTACATACCGTCGTATAGCCATTTCCCCCCCTGGCTTCCGGGTAGTGGCTCCCACGGGAGTGGGCATTCCTATGCAGAGGCTAAGTGATTGACGTGATGACAAAAACTCCCCCCCCCCGGCGCATAAGGCACGTCACCAGTTTCCGAAAGAAGCCGAACGTCTGTGCGCAGGCGCCGTATAGAGCCGACTCGCAGCTTCTTTCGGAAACTCGTGACGCGCCTTATGCGCCGGGGGAAGTTTTTGTCATCACGTCAATCACTTAGCCTTTGCATAGGTACGCCCACTCCCCGAAAGCCGGGGGGGGGGGGGGAATAGCTATACGACGGTATGTACAGCTAAAAAAATAAAAAAATCAGCATACTGTCAATGTTGGAAGTGAGCACAATGTAATGTTAGAAAAATGTTTTTAGGGTGAACCTCCGCTTTAACATTTAAAATTCAAAGCTAATGCTTCAACCTTCTCTGTAGGGAGTCATGTGACCAAAACTGAACTATTGGCAACAATTGGTAACTCTACTGAAGGAGGGATCAGAGTTCAGACAGAGCCTGTGATTGGCTACCACAGCCTGAATTTTAGTGCACTAAGTGTCACTTCAGGGGGGCACTGGAGGGACCAATGCCAGGCCAACAGGTAAGTAGCTAAAAAAAACACCATAGGACATTTTAGGGCCCATTCATAGCGGGACTCGGTGTGATGCATTGTTACGAGGCATCCCACTCTTTACCCTTCTTTTTTAACGTTGGCAAAACGTCACAAAATTACATTTCATTCAGCTCTAGCAACCACAAGAAGGGACTGTTCACGGCCACATGGTGACTAGGAAGCCTGCGAGGGATAAGTAAGTAAAACTGCTTTGTAATGGTTCTACAAGCATTGAACCCTTGCAGTGATGGGGAGAGGGAGCAGCAAGGGTCATTTTTCTTAGGGCTCAAAGAAGTGGCTCCTACAGGCTTTTAAACTTTTTTCTCTGCCTAAAAACCCTCCTCCGTGCTAGCAAATGTGTCCATACACACTATGGCTTCTTCAGGAGTTCACAGGCATACGCTCTTACAGGAAGAAAAACCCCACCAAACTCACTTTTTGAGAGGAACTTTTGAGCTGAAAAGATGCCTAAGTGCCCAAAAAATTTGCAAAAAAATTTAAAAAAGCTCAAATAAGCTCAATGAAAATACATCTCCACTCCAAGTCGCCTGAAGCTCAAAAAAAATTATGAAAACCTCAACCAAAAAAAAAAAAACATTAATATTTATTTATTTTGTGTTAGTGTGTGGTGTTTTAGTTTATTTTTATTTTTTTAGGGGTTATGGAGATTAATTATTATTAGTATTCATTTAGTGAATTTTTTTATTTATTTTTTTATTTATGTATTTATTTTACATTTAATTATTCATTTAGTAGTAGTAGTATGAATAACAAAAATAAATAACCATAACCCTTAAGCCCATTCACACAGGGACGACTTTGGATCCGACTTCAAGTCGCCCAGAGTCACTCCAAGCCGCGCTGCATGATAAAATCAATGTAAGTGAATGGAGCCGTCTTAATGTACACTACTGAAGATGCTTCTACTTCAAAAAAGGTTCCTGCACTACTTCAATCCGACTTCTAGGCGACTTGTAGGCAACTTGTACCCATTGATTTCAATGGAAGTTGCCTCAGAAGTCTGATCACTGTCTTAACAGAAGCAACAATACAGGAACAGAAGCAACAATACAGGAAGAAAACATACATTTCTCAGGCAAACCCCTCCCTCCCACAGAGCTGATTGTTGTTTGATTGGCCACTGGAAAGCCTCCTGTCCTGGAGGCAACTTCAAGTTGCCTTGTAAATTGCCTCATGTCGCGCAGTGATTCATACACGACTTGTACAAGTCGTGTACAAGTTGCCTCCCAAATACGTGCTGAAAGACGTGGTGCCCCTGTGTGAATGGAGTCTAATCCTAACCTCTTATGAAAAAAAATAATAATAAAATAAAAGCTAATGGAAAAGCTAAAAAAGCTGAAAACCCTTGCAATAAATGATAGATTTCTCTATTGGCTAATGAAAAAAACACCAAAGCTCAAAAATGCTGTATAAAAACACACGTCATGCATAAAAACATTCCAAAATGGTGCAAAAAAAGCCAAAAAACGCTCAGGTGTGAATGCAGCCTTATGCCACATACACACGATCGGACATTCCGACATCAAAACCGTGGATTTTTTTCCGACGGATGTTCGCTCAAACTTGTCTTGCATACACACGGTCACACAAATGTTGTTTGCAGTTGCCAACGTCAAGAACGTGGTGACGTACAACACTACGACGAGCTGAGAAAAATGAAGTTCAATGATTCCAAGCATGCATAGGATTTTTGTGCATTTGAATTGTGTTCATACGGTCGGATTTTCCGACAAGAACTTTTGTTGTCGGAAAATTTGAGAACCAGCTCTCAAACATTTGTTGTCAGAATGTCCGACAGCAAATGTCCGATGGAGCCTACACACGGTCGGATTTTCCAACAACAAGCTTACATCGAAAATTTGTTGTCAGAATGTCTGATCGTGTGAACGCGGCATTGGGGTTCAGCTTTTAAAAGCATCGTACATGATGTGTTGTATATCACTTTCATTTTAGATTGTTGTAGTTTGTGTTTTTTAAATCTAGCATTATTATTTTTTTCTTTCCTGTAATCCTAAGAGCATGTTTGCTTTATATACAGTTATGCTCATAAGTTTACAGAGAATATGAATGATAACACAAAAACATTTCTTTCACTCATGGTTAGTGTTTGGCTGAAGTCATTTATCAATCAACTGTGTTTACTCTTTTTAAATCATAATGGCAACAGAAGCTTCCCAAATGACCCTGATCAAAAGTTTACAAACCCCAGTACTTAACCACTTAAGACCCGGACCATTATGCAGTTAAAGGACCTGGCCAGTTTTTGCGATTCGGCACTGCGCCGCTTTAACTGACAATTGCGCGGTCGTGCGTCGTGGCTCCCAAACAAATTTGGTGTCCTTTTTTCCCACAAATAGAGCTTTCTTTTGTTGGTATTTGATCACTTCTGTGGTTTTTATTTTTTGCACTATAAACAAAAATAGAGCGACACTTTTGAAAAAAAAACAATATTTTTTACTTTTTGCTATACCCCCCCAAAAAAGATATAAATTGTATTTTTTTTCTCAGTTTAGGCCGATACGTATTCTTCTACATATTTTTGGTAAAAAAATCGCAATAAGCGTTTAACGATTGGTTCGCGCAAAATGTATAGCGTTTACAAAATAGGGGATAGTTTTATGGCATTTTTATTAATATATATTTTTTTTACTACTAATGGCGGCGATCAGCGATTTATTTATTTATTTATTTATTTATTTATTTATTTTTTCGTGACTGCGACATTGTGGCGGACACATCGGACAATTTTGACACATTTTTGGGACCATAGCAAAAATGCTATAAAAATGCATTGATTATTGTGAAAATGACAATTGCAGTTTGGGAGTTAACCACTAGGGGGCGCTGTAGGGGTTATGTATGACCTCATATGGGTTTCTAACTGTAGGGCGGCGAGGCTGGACGTGTGATGTCACTGATTGCCTTTCCCTATATCAGAGAACAGACGATCAGTGACACTGCCACTTTATTCTGCTGTACCCAATGACAGTTCGACTTGGCCTTGTGTTTTGGAACATTGTCATGTTGGAATGTCCAAGTACGTCCCATGCGCAGCTTCCTGGCTGATGAATTCAAATGTTCCTCCAGTATTTTTTGATAACATGCATTCATCAATTTTGACCAAATTTCCTGTGCCTTTGTAGCTCACACATCCCCAAAACATCAACGATCCACCTCCGTGCTTCACAGTATTAATGGTGTACCTTTCATCATAGGCCTTGTTGACTCCTCTCCAAATGTAGTGTTTATGGTTGTGGTTTAAAAGCTTGATTTTGGTCTTATCACTCCAAATAAAGGTTTGAGGCTTGTCTCTGTGCTGTTTGGTGTATTATAAGTGGGATACTTTGTGGCATTTGTGTAGTAATGGCTTTCTTCTAGCAACTCGACCATGTAGCCCATCTTTCTTCAAGTGCCTCCTAAATTGTACATCTTAAAACGGCCACATCACATGTTTTTAGAGAGTCCTGAAGTTATTTGTGTGTTTTTCTTTGCATCCCGAACAATTTTCCTGCCAGTTGTGGCTGAAATTTAGTTGGTATACCTGACCGTAGTTTGGTTTCAACAGAACCCCTCATTTTCATCTTCTTGATTAGAGTTTGAACTGATTGGCATTCTCAACTCCTTTCAGTGGCGGCTGGTGCTCAAAATTTTTAGGGGGGCGCAAACAAATGAAAAAAAAAAAAAAGACAATTGCAGCCTCACTGTGCCCATCAAAGGCAGCCTCACTGTGCCCATCAAAGGCAGCCACTGTACCCATCAAAGGCAGCCACTGTGCCCATCAAAGGCAGCCACTGTGCCCATCAAAGGCAGCCACTGTTCCCATCAAAGGCAGCCACTGTTCCCATCAAAGGCAGCCACTGTTCCCATCGAAGGCAGCCACTGTGCCCATCAAAGGCAGCCACTGTGCCCATCAAAGGCAGCCACTGTGCCATGCCATCAATTGTCACCACTGTGCCCACATCAATTGTCGCCACTGTGCCCACATCAATTGTCGGCCACTGTGCCCACATCAATTGTCGACCACTGTGCCCACATCAATTGTCGACCACTGTGCCCACATCAATTGTCGACCACTGTGCCCACATCAATTGTCGACCACTGTGCCCACATCAATTGTCGACCACTGTGCCCACATCAATTGTCGCCACTGTGCCCACATCAATTGTCGGCCACTGTGCCCACATCAATTGTCGGCCACTGTGCCCACATCAATTGTCGGCCACTGTGCCCACATCAATTGTCGACCACTGTGCCCACATCAATTGTCGACCACTGTGCCCACATCAATTGTCGACCACTGTGCCCACATCAATTGTCGACCACTGTGCCCACATCAATTGTCGACCACTGTGCCCACATCAATTGTCGACCACTGTGCCCACATCAATTGTCCCCCACTGTGCCCACATCAATTGTCCCCCACTGTGCCCACATCAATTGTCCCCACTGTGCCCTGTAAAATGCTGCCAGTCAGATTGCCCCCCCCGGCACTTACCTTTCTGGGTTCGCCATCCTCCTTCCACGGTCCCTCGATGTCTTCTGCCGCCCTCGATGACGCTTCAGCCAATCAGGTTACTGATAACCAGAATCAGTGAACCTGATTGGCTGAGACGGCCGTCAGTCTTATCCAAGGGACTTAGACCACTACGTTCCGATGATCAGACATCCGGGAGCTGAAGGGCTGTAATGGGAAAGCCGCTGGCTCTGATAGGCACTTCCGCACAGCCAACCAGCTGTCCTTATTCAGATAATCGGCGCCCAATGTCTGCTTATCTGAATAGGCTGGCCACAATAACATACACTCATGCAATGCATGAGTGTATGTTATTTGCGCGGCGCTGCAAAACGAAAGCCTTAAAAGGGCCTTTTTTTTTTTTTAATGACTACAGGAGGGGGGGTGGTGCCTGGGCGCCCCCTATGGACAGGCCGCCACTGATTCCTTTGCCATCTTTTTATATTCCTTTCCTGTTTTATACAGTGCAACTACCTTTTCCCACAGATCCTTTGACAATTATTTTCCTTCACCTATGACTCAGAATCCAGGAGAAAAAAACGACAAGGCCGAAACCTGACCCTTGATAGTGCTCAAGGCCAGCTTCATTTCTACTGCTAGCTGTAGGAAAGGGGGAACTCTACCTATGTCATACTTGCGAGGGTGCCAAACCTTCTTTTCACACCAGGACACATAGGTCTTATATACCCTATAGTAAATAGCCCTAGAGGCCGGCTTCCTTGCATTAATCGGGGTAGATACCACTGAGTCTGAAAACCACTGATCTGTGATCTGTGAATGGGGCCTTAAATCGTGGCAAAATAGCGGTCGTGAGATCGCTGCAAAATCGCACGACTTTGAAGTTGCGGTAGTCTGAAAGGGGCCTTACTGAGGAGGGTGACAAAAGGGTCAGTTACCCTGGTACACACAAATGGTTTTCCCGACAGAATTCCTCTCAAGCCTGCCTTGCATACAAACGGTCACACAGTCCGGTAAACTTTTGACTGCCAAGAACACGGTGACGTAAAAGACTATGACGAGCTGACAAATTAAGTTCTATGCTTCCAAGCATGCGTTGAATTTTTCCCGTCTGAAAAGCATACAGACGAACGGTTTTACCGCTAGGATTTTTTCCTGACTGGAAATAAGAGATCCTGCTCTCTCCTTTTTTTTTTTTTTTGGTAGTTTTCCCGTCTGAAAAACTGTGATGGAGCATACACACGGTCGGAATTCCCAGCCAAAAGCTCTCATCGCAGTTTTTCCGACGGGAAAAACGGTTGAACTATCACAAAGCGTTGGCTATTTGAAAACCTGCATCATTAGTTGTGGCACCATCATAGTTAAGTATGGTTTTGCACTTCTAGTTTCTAATATTTATTTTTAACCAGATTGCAAGTGCTATGTCAATAACCTCCACCTAGGAAGCAAATAGGAGGAAGTTGTCAAATACTGAAAAAAACACACAGCAAGAGAATAAAGAGATTTCTAGTTAACAGGACACTCTGTATCTTTCAGATCATTATTTTGGAATTCTAGTTTGAACTTACAGGGGTGGGCACAGCAGAAGCAATATTTCCAACCAGTACCAAGTGAAAACATATTTGACAGATTCTGGAATCCCATATCACAGGAGAAGTAGAATTGGAGGCACAAGTCCCATTTCTCCCATTTTCAGACTGTAAAATGTTTCAACTATCCAGAGATCCAAGGTAGACCCACAACAGAGATAACCTCGTGGTTGATATTGCTTTGACAAATATACAAATTGGAAAAAGATACAGAGATTTAATGCTATTGGGAGGCAATTTGCTAAAGCTTTTTTGGGGTTTGTTTTTGATATAGTGGTGAGAGGTGAGCACTGCTGACAAGTTTTTTTTTCTGTTGCTGTCTTGTGTCCCTGCTTGGGGAAACGCACTCCCTATTTGTCCAGGTGGCCATTGTCACAGGTAATGAAAGAGGAAAGAGTCGCCAAAACGTAAAAAAAAGGAAATTCCTCCAGTGGGGGGAGGGGTTGTTTGCACTGAATAAATAAACAACCAAAGAAGTCCAGTTTTAAAAATTGGGCATGCCTGTGAAACATCGAAAAATGACAATATTGTACTGTAAATTGTTCATAGATAATGCTTTAAAAGCTTTTAGAGCTCATCAATTTAGAGTTAAAGTGATTCGTAAAGGTAAAAAAAATTGAAAAAAAATAACAAACATGTCTATACTTACCTGCTCTGTGCAATGGAATTGCACAGAGCACCCACAAACCACCTCTTTTCGGGTCCCCTGCTGCGCTCCTGGCCCCTTCCCTCAGTCTAGTGCCCCCATGGGAAGCCGATTCTGATGAGGGCACTCGTGCGTGCTTGCACCCAAGTCCCGCTGCTGTGTCCATTGACACAGACAGTGGTTCTTGGCCCACCCCCCACCCCCCACTCCCTCATCACTGGCTTTAATTTGACTGCACTGGGAGTCAATGGCTCTTGGTGCCACAGCAAAGCCAGCGAGACCCTGAAGAGAGAGGGGAGGGAAGATCTGCAGACATGCACAGGGCTGGATCGAATGAGAGCTCAGGTAAGTAAAAAAGATGGTTTGGGAGTATGCTGACACCTAAAAATGTTTTACCTTAATGTAAGGAAAGCATTAAGGTAAAAAATGTTTCGGCTTTACAACCACTTTAAGAGTGAATAATGGCCCTGGAATTTTCTCCTGCGCATGCATGCTGATACCTAACGTGATACAATTGGGTTTTCTGTACACAGGCACCCTCAGCGTGAGCATTTATATTCATATGTTAGTGGGGTGGGTGCTCTACATTTTTTTGGGGGGCCTTTTTTTATTGATTATACTTAAATTTTTTGAAGGGTAACTCCACTTTTGTGGGAAAAAAAATGGTTGACTGCAACTCCCAGAATGCAACAGCGGTCGGCGGTCGGCCATTTTCAATATAAGTTATGGCGGCCTGGGGGGAAATTGCCTTCCTGCCTGGCACCCTAAGCCTTGGGCGGCCTGTTGTGCTGCCTTATTAGACTACAATGAACATTTATATGTATAACTTTTGTACGCTGCACAATTATTTTTTTCACAAAGAAATATTATTATTTTTATTATTCTTTCTGGGAGCTGCTGCTGCTTTTTTGCTGTCTGTGCCATTGTTAAGGAGATACACCCTCTCTATTTGTCTTGTCTACCATTTTACCTGTTTATCATAAAAAGTGAAAGCAAAAGAAAATACCAAATTTTGGGTTGTCCCCAGACAAATAATAGAAGGGAAATCTTCCAATAGTGACACTAGTTCTCGTGACATGGAGTCGCCAAAGAGCTACTTTAATTTGCAGGGATTTCCTTCCACTTCCTGTTTGGCTATGGGAAAGGAAGTGAAGGGAAATATCCACAATTGGACACAGATGGTGAAAAAAAAACGGGACTGGGATTACGCCAATACCCGTTTTAGTGCCAAATATTTGCATTTGCACGAGTGCTTGTACCTATTTTGGGGTACTATTTGAGCCCATAAAAAATGAATGGGCTCAAATCACACAGCAAAGAATCTCATCTCATGTGATTTGAACAGGAATACAGCATCCTGGACATCTGACAGCTCCTTTGACAGATTTAATCTCCCCGTGGCTTGTCTGAATTCCTGGTTCGGCTCCACAGCACTTTCTCCAGCGGTTATAACTCTCTCTTGCTCTTTCCCAAATGAAAAAAAAAATGTTTTGCCTATTGTCCAATGCTAAACCAGCCGTCACGATCAGATTGTTGGCTCGCTTCCATCCATTTTCCTAAAATCTTTTGGTCTAGCTTTAAGCAAAATTGTCAGAGTAACGTTTGTTAATCTGAAATTCTCAAGATCTTTAGTAAAATACTGTTTGTCATGATGGTATGTCCACAAAGGATATAATGCATACTATGCCCGCAGGCTCAGAAAAGCTAAAGGATTAGTGAAAATATCAGTGCAGCTAAAGTTGAAGTGGTAGAGCAGGTAGGTAGTCACTCCCACTAGAGCTCAGTTACTGCATATCGAAGTCCCAGGACCTGAAAGACGTATGCATTGTTAATAATATCCCTACCTGCCATTATATACTTTTCTTAGATCTCCTGTTCTGTAATTTTCTACACGAAAGCATGGGTAACCTTGGAGTTTGATAGATGACCTCTGACTTGCTCAACTAACAAGTCCTATGATTAGTGTTTGCACAGTTATTTTTCTTCTAAACCATGTCCTGGTCTTTCACTGTTTGTTTTTCCTGTGTGCTTCATTTTGAATGGGCTGATATCACCGCATGCAGTTACGGTACCTCAGGAGTTCTTGCCAGCACCAATACAAGAAGCAGGATACTGTCGCTCTCTTCGGAACTTCTAGCAGCGAACAAATATCCACCCCCAATGTACACATTCACTTGCCATATGTCATGTTGATCTGAATTTGTTAAAAAAAAAATCTCTTTTCTCGGTGTGGGAAGCAGTATGTTTACAACATTACGTCTACTCTTCACAGGTAAAAAGACTATCGTCTGCTGGGAACCCTGAGGGTTGTTGCTGGAGGACAATGGGGACCACTGTAGTGCATTCATGTTACTTGGAAACACAGTAAATGTACTGGAGAAAGTGGATGGAAATTATCTTTCATTACTTTTGGATCACAGCTAAATTGAGAAGATGAAGCAGCCAAATTTCCACAAGTTCAGCGCATACTGAGTTTATTCTACTTGGGAGCTATCCTAGCAAATACTCTATGAATTTTGCCAGCAAGAGCCGAAGAAGTTGATTCTGCTGTGCATAGGATGAAGAACAGCTCAGGCAGCATGCTGGACCTCAGCTTCCTAACCGAAGAGGAGTATGAGAAGCTGATGAAGGTCCTGCAGAGGGATGCAGACTTGCAGAAGAAAGACACTGACCGCATCAGGTAAGTCATGATAATTAAAAGCTACATTGGAGTTTATTAACTAATGGGGTGCAAGCCATTGCAAAAAGATTTCTCTTGACTACTCAGATAATCTAACACCTGTTTGATTTCCACTCTAAATCGCTCTTTGCACTTCAGCATTGCTATTTACTGTGCTTACCTGAATACCGTTTGCAAATACTCTTTGCGGTATATTTGATTACACTTAAATACCTTTTATTATTGACCACTCATTTTTTCATATTTCTCTTTGAAGTACCGTATTTATCAGCGTATAACACGCACAGGCGTATAACACGTACCCTAACTTTAAGGCCCCGTACAGACGACCGAACATGTCTGCTGAAAATGGTCCGCGGACCAGTTTCAGCAGACATGTTCGGTCGTCTGTACAGCCGAGCGGACAGGATTCCAGCATACATTTGCCCGCCGGCGGAAGTTTTCAGCGGAGTGTCCGGTCGTGTGTAGAAGGCCTAAGAGGGAAGTTTTCAGGGTAAAAAGGTGAGTGTTATACGCCAATAAATACAGTATATGTAAAGCCCAAAAAAATATTCTTATATAGAGTTGTGGAAGGTAGGTTAAAAGTTATGTCAGGTTTTTTGCCTATTGTTTCTCATTAGGGAGGTTTCCCTTTACTTCCTGTCCTGTAGACTCAACAGTCGGTGAAGGGATATCTGTTCATTGTGAGGGAAATCTCATCTAAGGCCCCATTCACACACTTGTGACCTCTTCTTGTGCTATTCATTCTGAATAGCACTCCAATGTACCTTCCCGATGGAGGTGTGCCACACTGCAGTGCACCACAAGGTAAAGCACTGTGTGCAATGCAATTAGGGATGTGTTCGCAGAGCCCGCCAGGAAGTCTGCACAGCGCTGCGCTAATCACAGGCAGGGAGACATATTCCCGATGCTCGGCTGCAGAGATCGGGAAATTACTCCCTGCCTGTGGTTAGCGCAGCGCCGTGCAGACTTCCTGGCGGGCTATGCACGTGGACTGTGCGAACACGCCGGAGCTCAACCCTAATTGCAATACAGTGTGTTGTCAAAAAATGGTTCAGGTCCAATTTCTGAACTACAGAGCTACATGAAAGTCTATATACATTTTTGAATTGACTGCTCAAACACAGTAAATGTTGATCTGCAAAAAAAGCACGCTTTTGGTACACTGCACATCAATGATAATGTATGAGCCTAGCCTAAGACCATTTTAAGTAACAAATGTTCCCATTGGAGGGTTTCCCCTCTATTTCTGTTCTGGTGGCAACTCAAATTTTTGGATAGATCTTCCTGGTGATCAGGACGAAGGGGAGAGTGTGAATTTGAGATGCAGATATCAGCAAAAACTTAATGGGGGTTTTAACTCCTCGCTGCTCTATACAAAAAAAAGGTTTTGCCCATCGTTTTACACTGATCAACCATAACAACATGACCACTGACAGGTAAAGTAAATAACATTGATTAGCTTGTTACAATGGCACCTGAATGCAGGTGTTGAAAGCAAAAAAAATGGACAAGTATAAGGATTTGAGAATCTTTGACAAGTGCCAAACTGTAGACAACTGGGTCAGAGCAACTCCAAAACTGCAGCACTTGTTGGATGTACCCAGTCTGGACGTATGAAAAGAGGTCCAAGGAAGGGAAACTGTTGACTAGGTGATGGGCGGTGGTTTAAAAAACTATTAGATAAACACCTGAACGACCACAACATACAGGGATATACAATGTAATACGGACATAAAATAACACGCGTAGGTTGGGCTTGTGTCTTTTTCCAACCTCACCTACTATGTAACTATGCATGTAAATATGTAGTATCATTGATGCAAATGGGGGAGAGAAGGCCCATGTAGTCTGATCCAATAGAAGAGCTACTGTAGCTAACATTGCTGAAAATAAATCAATGCTGGTTCTAATAGAAAGGTACTAGGACACACAGGCTGCCCGCTCTGATCCGTGTCCATAGCCAAAAGTGGGAAATGGGCATCAGAACCAGAAGAAGATGGCTTGGTCTGGTGAATTCAAGAATGGTTTGAGGAACACAACAATGAGTTTGAGGTGTTGACTTGGTCTCCAGATTCTCCAATCGAGTATCTGTGGCATATGCTGAAAAAACAAGTCCGGTCCGTGGCCCTACCTTGCAACTTACAGGGCCTAAGTGGTCTGCTGCTGATGTCTAGATGACAGACACCACAGCATACCTTCAGAAGTCTAGTGGAGTCCATGGCTAAACAAGTGGGTGGTCATAATGTTATGACTAATTGGTATACGACGTACTTTAACAATACAATATAAAATTCTCTATGTACCCTATTAGGCCAAAAATGTAACATATTGAAGATTACTTTTCTTGGGGGTGGTGGCTTCATTCTTTTCAAACTTTTTGCCTTCACCCGGCTTCTACTAGTATCGCACTACCTGTCCTAGGGAGGTAGCACTCACTCACTGTACAGCCCAGGAACACATTCCCCTCTCCTCATCTCTATAACATGGGGAGGTTTTGTTTAGTTCCACTTTCACAATACAGCGCCACTAACACAGCGCTAAAGTGCTGGTCATTTTTGCCGTGCTTTAGCGGCAGTTTGTATGGCCCCCATGTGCCACATCGAGCTTTGCGGTGTCGGGCAGTGAGCACATCGCCCACTAGAAGACATGGGGCCCTGTGCTCACTGCCTGGCATCGCGGAGCTCGATTGGCATTTGCCGTTGAACACCAGACATGGCAGGTCCGCCAACTGGCACAGATGAGAGCAGGTTCACCCTGAGCACATGTGACAGATGTGAAAGAGTCTTGCAAAGCCATGGAGAACGTTGTGCTTCCTGTAACATCATTCAGCATGACCGGTTTGGTGATGGGTCAGTGATGGTCTGGGAAGGCATAGCCATGGAGGAACGTACAGAACGTTACAGGCACCCTGACTGCCATTGGGTATTGAGATTAAATCCTTGGACCCATTGTCAGACCCTAAGCTGGTGCAGTGGGTCCTGGGTTCCTCCTGGTGTATGACAATGCCCGGCCTCATGTGGCGAGAGTATGCAGCCATTTCCCGGAGGATGAAGGAATTGATACCATTGGACGGCCCCCACGCTCTCCTGACCTAAATCCAATAGAACACCTCTGGGACATTGTTTTGGTCCATCCGACGCCGCCAGGTTGCACCTCAGCCTATTCAGGAACTCTGTGATGCCCTGGTCCAGATCTGGGAGGAAATACCCCAGACGTTATCAGGCATGCATATAAACATGTGGGGGCCATACAAACTAGTACCATTTTGAGTTGCTGCAATGAAATTTCAGCAAAAGAGACTAGCCTGCTGCATCATTTTTTCACTTTCATTTTCCGGGGGTCTTTGAATTCAGCCCTCTGTAGGTTGGTAACTTTCATTCCCATCAAACAATGTGGCATCTTTTCGTTCATAGCACATTACCAGTCCATATCAGTTTAGATATCTAGCATGATACTTTTCTCCATTGAGAACTGATGTGTTTTCAAAGTGTGTTTTTTAATTGTTTTGAGCAGCGTATAATTCTATTTACAAAAACTAGTTTAAGTTTAAAGGAGAAGTCCAACCTAAGCTTGTTTGGCCGGGCTTCTCCTATGGGTCACAGGCGTGCAGTTTGTTTTGCACTCCTGTGACCCGTTTTCAGCAGAGAGTGGGCTGTAGTCCGCTCTCTGCTGACGTCACAGAAATCAGTCCAGGCACCGCGTCATCCCGACCATGGTGTCTGGATCTGCCAGGTGCCTGGACTGACACCCGTTTTAGTCTCTCAGAGAACCGCTGAGAGCCTGAGAGGGCCGCTCCCCGCCCCTCCACAACTCAGCGCAGGGGGAGGGGGGGGGTTGCAGAGCATGGAGAGCTCCTGACTGTAATTTTATATTCAAAAATGCATAGCTCCTAACTTTCCTCATTTGTGCCTGATATTGGTCTTATCTATATAGTTGTATATGAAATGCACTACTTACTGTATTTATTGGGGTATAGCGCGCTCCCGCGTATAGCGCGCACCCCTAAAGTTGCCCAGAAATTCCTGTGAAAAAAAGATTTTTGTACTTGGTGTCTTGCACGGCGTCCATCGGCGGCCTCGTCGGGTCCGTCTGCGACTTCGGGTGTCCTCTTCGTCGGGTCCGGCGTTCTTCTGCGGCATCCTCCTCGATCGTTTCCCGCGCCGAGTTTGAATACTGCGCCGGCATATACCGAGCGCAGTACACTCGCGTATAGTCGGCAATGCTCGCGCTGACGTCCTGGACGTACAGGACGTGAGCGCGAGTGTAGCCGAGACTGCCCGACTATACTGCGTTCGGTATATGTCAGCGCAGTATTCAAACTCGGCGCGGGAAAGCGGGTATCGGCGTATATCGCGCACCCACGATTTTGCCCTGATTTTCAGGGCAAAATAGTGTGCGGTATACGCTGATAAATACGGTATCTATCAAAAAAGTGTTTCCCAGTACTAAACCTTTCATCCTATTTCTAAATTGCTGCATTTGTAAATTCCGAAAGCCAATATAGAGAAAATGGTAGTTGTAAAAAAAAGTACTCGTGGGTTTAATCGATCTTTCTTTTTCTTTTTTGTGCAATTACTTTTACTTTTGCTAATAGGTGTCCCTTATTCCCATCTCAAAAAGTTGGGAGGTATGAAAATGCATTTTACATTTTCAACAGAACAAAAAAAAAAAGCAATCTACAGTAGGAACCTTCTAACAGCCAAGTATGGTGATAACGGTGTCATGATCTGGGGATGTTTGACTGCAACATGACATGGGCACCTTACTATTATTGAAAACACTATCAATGTTTGCACAAGTAGAACATTAGGTCAAAAATAGCATATGAACTGGAGCTTAAATGCTGCTGGGACATCCAACAAGACAATAAACCTAAATGTGTATTTGTGTAATATATATATATATATATATATATATATATATATATATATATATATATATATATATATATATATATATATATATATATATATATATATATATATATATATATATATATATATATATATAGTAATGTAATATAATAAATATATTCTGAAATGAGCTAAAACTTGAAGTGTTGTGGTGGGTACTAATGGATAATTCACTTATTAGACGTGTTCAGGGGTCTATCAAGGATGAAAAGAAGAAAAAGTTTGTAACTGGAGAGTGGTTTCACAATGTCAAGTCTCACAGATTCCAAGAGGATCTACAAGGCTCAGATCTACTTCGGGCATCAATAAGAAAGAAGAAGAGTCCACCTCAGAGTAAGTTCCTTTTCCTTATATACACTGCTAATGGATTAACAGTCTCTGTGTGATTAGTATAATGTAGTGGACAGGTGTATTTCTCTGCTTTTTTTTCCTCTACACACGTCAATGTGGATGCAAAAAAGCAATTAAAAGGCAACTCAAACACTTGTAAAAATAGATTCTAAAAGGGAAAAAAAATGGCACACCGGCTTAAAAAAATGCTGCTTCTAGAGGAGTTTAGACTTTTGCCTGTACAAGCAGCTAATGCTTTCCTATGTGTCCATATACATTGGGAAGTTTAGAGGCGTATTTTAAGCTCCGTGTTCAGAGGCAGATAAAAAAATCTTTGTGTTTTTTGAGAGCTGCTTTCTGGCAGAATTTTTTTTTTAAATGCTCCTAAACGCCTGTACAAAACCTAGCCTTTTTTTGTAAGCACAGCGTACATGAATATTTGACATGTGCACACTGAAATATTTCGTTTCGGAATTTCGTTTTCATCCAAAAAATGTATTTATTTAGTTCCGAAATTTGTTTTTATTTATTTTGTTTCGTTACAAAATGCATTAGTTTGAAAATCAGAATTAAGGTCGAATCTGTCAATTGAAGGCTTATGATGTCTGTCGAATGTTCTAAGAAGATTAGACGAAGCAGCTAAACTGTACGACGCCGCAATTGTACATTTCCGGTCTAATGCTCCGCCTACAAGCTATAGTAGAATTCTAATGTTGTATGACTAGTAATTATATTTATTAATTATTACTACTAGTCAACCAACATTAGAATTCTTTTTTAACCCCCCTGGCGGTATTCCCGAGTCTGACTCGGGGTTACATTTTTGTGCTGCGATCGGTAACCCCGAGTCAGACTTGGGATCGCCTCGCAGAATCCACAGGCTTGGTTTACTTACCTTGTCCCTGGATCCAGCGATGCCACTACGCTGTGTGAGCGAGCGGGTGCTCGTTCGATTCACACAGTGCCTCTGTGTGCCGCCGATCTCCGTTCCCTGCGACGTTACGACGCACGGGAGCAGAGAACGGCTTCAAATTCAAAAAGGTAAACAAACACTTTACATACAGTATACTGTAATCTTATAGATTACAGTACTGTATGAAATACACCCCCCCCCCCTTGTCTCCAGTGGTCTGCCCAGTGCTTTACATGTACTTTTATATAACTGTTCTTTCTGCCTGCAAACTGTAGATTGTCCATAGCAACCAAAAGTGTCCCTTTATGTCAAAAATGGTTTTAGAGCAGCTAGAAAACAGCGATAATAAACTATAATCACTTGCAGAATTGTGCGATAGCGATTTGTGGGGAAATTCGTCAATAAAAGTAATGATAGCGACAATTCTGCAACTGAGCAAATTTCAGTGATTTTTGAGTTGATTACATTATTGAATAATTTTTATTATAATTATATTATTATTTGTTATAATTTTTTATAATTATTTATTATATTATAATTTATAATTTTGTTTTTAAAAAAATGTCATACCCGGGATGCCTACTAGACTCTTGTTTGGTCAGATTTAAGTGAGTTATTTCTAAGAATTGCAGGCCTACAGTATAAAACGCCAAATTTCCTTGCATATAATGGTACCGCTTTCAGCACCTTTTTTCTGAAATAATCATACCGCCAGGGAGGTTAATCTATGGGTGGAGAATTTGACTATAAAAGTCTGCTCGCGGCAATCGTATGTTTTTAGCTGCTTCATTGAATCTTCATGTCTCTATAATGTTGAATCTTTTCTCTCTATGTTGAATAATCTTGGACTAATAGAGTTAGGTTAGGCACACTCAACCACAGGTTCGATAGACACAGATCGCTATTGTCACCGTCATGTCGAATCTCCTATCTGTATCGAACTGTTGTCGCAACGAAATGGAAAAAAAAAACATTTTTTTATGTTGGATCTTACGGGTTCTGCACATTCGTTATCGTTTGTTAACCACTTTAAGCCCTGGACCATTTTGGTGGTCAAAGACCAGGCCACTTTTTGCGATTTGGCACTGAGTCGCTTTAAATGAAAATTGTGCGGATGTGCGACGTGGCTCCCAAACAAAATTGATGTTCTTTTGTTCCCACAAATAGAGATTTCTTTTGGTGGTATTTTATCACTTCTGCAATTTTTATTTTTTGCGCTAAACAAAAAAAGAGCGACAATTTTGAAAAAAATTCAATATTTTTTACTACTTTGCTATAATCAATATCCCCCAAAAATATATATATAAAAAAAATGTTTTTCCACAGTTTAGGCCGATACGTATTCTTCTACATATTTTTGTGATAAAAAATTGCAATAATTGTTTATTGATTGGTTTGCGCAAAAGTTATAGCGTCTACAAAATGGGGGACTGTTTTATGGCATTTTTATTAATATTTTTTTTTTACTAGTTATGGCGGCGATCAGCGATTTTTATCGGGATTGCGTCATTATGGCTGACACATCGGACACTTTTGGGACCATTGTTTTTACAGCGATCAGTGCTATAAAAATGCACTGATTACTGTAAAAATTACACTGGCAGTGAAGGGGTTAACCACTAGGGGGCGCTGCAGGGGTTCAGTGTTCCCTAGGAAGTGATTCTTACTGTAAGGGGGTGTGGCTGATGACCGTTCCCAATCCCTTGCGCGCCTGCTGGGCGGCAGATTTATATGGATGTACCTGTACGCCAATCTACCTGCCCGTGCCATTCTATCAACGTAAATAGTTGTGCAGCGGTCGGCAAGTGGTTAAAATACCACTTCTAATTTAAAGTGTTACTAAACCCAGGATCCTGCATTCACTATATCTGGTCTCCCACAGTACACAGAACATGGAAATACAGTTATTTCAGTAAATATAAACTGCTAAATACCATTTCTCAGCAGTAGTATGTAGCAGTCTGCTCCTTCTATCAGCCAGCAACGTCTGAGTTGCTGGCTGAGCACTGAATAAAGCTTGTAGGAGGGGTCTTCATTCTACTTTGACTGTCCTATGAGGCTGCAGGACTCCTCTGTCTGGACAGTGCTGATTGGCCCTGTGCTGATCACAGGCGCCCTCCCAAAAAGTTAAAAACTCTTGCAATATACACCAAACTGAGCATGGGCACATGGTACTTTGGGCACTTTGTGTGTTGAAATAAGCCTTACAGCTGTATCCTATGAGGCTTATTTCAATCAAGAAGTGGGCTTGAAGCCCGGCTTCTGGGCTTCAAGTTCCAACCCAGACAGAGGCAGAGATGTACGGGTGGGAGGAGGAGCAGATCAAGCCCTCTGTTCTTTCCCGTACATGCGGTGGTTGGGGGGGACTGTGCTGGCTTTGGGCAGTGTTTGACCAAGTGTTACAGACACACCTGTCCCTATTCATTTACAAAGTGAAGTATAGTAAACACAGTTTACTATGCTTTAGTTATGAATGAAAACCGTAAGTGGTTAGTACTGATCACTTGAGTTGAGTTGAGAGGTATCTTAATATAGCACCGTCTTACCCTGAAGGGTTACGGTGTCCATTCAGAAAAGGAAAATGAGAGTAAATAACTTTGAAATTTTCCGGTGCCTTCCTCTAATCTCCATCCTGAAACACCCACCGTGTGCCCGCAGCAGCAGCTGGCAGAAAAGTAAAGGAGGGAAGCTGAGTGCTGTGGGGGCATGGGGTATCTTCACCGTTTGGGGTTATTAGGGTGTGCCCAGGCACATCTGGCATACCCTGTGCATGTTTGTTGGGGAGCCACAGTCTGGTCAGAATAGTGTGTGTGTGTGTGTGTGTGTATAAATATATACATATACTGTATACATGCACACACAGTATGTGCTAACAAACACAGGGTAGCTTTAGCTGGAACTAGGACGCTGTATTGGATCTGGTTTCATTTCCCTTTTGCACTCCATAAGCATGGCAGGTAGTCGCTGACTAAGGCTTCATGTGCAGGAAAATCAATAAGTATTTTTTCCAGAAGGTCACTATTGTATAATCATTTGTGTAAAAAAAAAAAAATGTTGTGCTCAGCGCACGACTGCATGTCTTTTTCAAAGTTTTCTGCTTATTTGTTTTTTTCACGTATTATTAAGTCTCCCTTTCACTTAGAATAACGCTTTTCTCTACAGTTTAACATTCCCTGATGGTATTTTGCCCATATATTCAGTATTTGCACATTATATTGTAGATATTTCTGTAAACAGAACAACTAATTGTCTCATTCTCTTTAAGATTTCTATGCTGCTAGTTTGTATTTTAGTTTGCGTCCTCTAATCCGGCCTGGGACAGCGCCAGCCCAAACAGCAGTGCCCTGAGTTTATTACATTTGTTGGTCCCCTCCTATGTTTGCCCATATCAGGCGACGTTCTCTCTAACAGGAAGTGGCTAAAACCAAGTCCTGGAGTGGATTAGATCCCATAGGAATTGTTTTCTGATGTGACACTGAATGTGATGAGATATGCAGCCCAATACAAGTATAGCAGTCCGTCTATCTCTGTCTAGTGATGGTAAATGGCAGAGAGAGATTTATTTTTTATAGTAAAGCAGTTTTTTTTTAAACTGTGTTATTGTATGATTGCTGTCGAATGACAGTGACTACCAGCTGAGAGTAGAGTCATTAAGACTGGGTTCACACTTATGCGAATTGGATGTGGATTTTCGCATCTAATTCGCATGACAGGAGACTGACCTCCCACACATCTCCTGGGCAGCAGAGCACGTTCCGAATTCAGGCAAAAATCTGGGCCTGATTCATCCCTGAAACGGAGAACAGATACGCACCGGACCCCTGCTGTGAGCCGCATTGGAATTAGGTATGAACCCAGCCTGAAGGTTTAAAGATAAATTCATTTTCAGAGGGGGACTTTTTTTTTCTTTTCTTTTAAAATGTGTATGTACATGATTAGATTTTTTTTGTAGGGTTACAAAATAACAAACCGTTTACACCCATGACACTAGTTTTAAAGAGATTGCTGCCAGACTCATCCACCTTACCAACTGTCGAGTGTTTGTCTCCTCTCTCTCTCAATTCCTCCACTCCATGCATTAAGTATGTTAACAAACCACTATAAAGCCACTTACAACTCTGCACCTGCTAGATTACCAACCTCATCACAAAATATCACCCAAACTGTCCGCTTCACTCACCCAAAGACCTTCGGCTCTTTAGCTTCCTTGTCCCCTCCTGCTCATGCTCATAACGTTTCCAGAGGCTCTTCCATCCTCTGGAACTCCCTACCCAAACTTGTATGGCTATCTCCTACTTTGCCTTTTAGATGATCCCTGAAAACCTGTTCCTTCAGGGAAGTTTATCCTAACTCTAGCTAGCAAATAACTAGCCCAAGCTGGCCAGCTGGCGGGAAGGGGGCGGGGGAGAGGTGCCCGCCTCGGGTGGGGCAATCCACAGGAAGGGCCCGGCATGCATCCATTCTCTACCCCCCTTTTTTTCAAACTACAATTTGTATCACTCTGAACCGGTCAAAATTCCAACAGTCTTGAAATTGTTTGGGGGGGGCATGAGATCTCTGTAAAAAAAAATAGATTTGACTCAAGGAATATTAACCTTTCCACGTTTATATGCGTCTTTCTGCTTCTGTAAATGAACATGTGGAACATGGCTAAACCCAAAACCAAAATGTAATATATTGCAGCTTACCATCCCTTAGATGCCATCTGCATTTTGCTTTTTTTTATTTTTTTAAGGCTTTTTATGCTTTTTGTTCATTTTGTATCTGCACTTTGTAGTATCTTTGGAAGGAGCCAAGGTTGTCACACAGGCTGGACTTCACACGTCTGCCTTTGTTCATCTCTGTGACATGGAGGATTAATGGAAATAGTGTTTTACAAAAGAGAGATATCATTGTGCAAACTTTTCAACTCGCAGGAAGTGACAAGGACATTGCATTACTGGCAAGATTAACAGATATTTTCTGTACTGGCCAACTTTTTTTCTAATTCTAAAAAAAGAGAACTAATGCATATATATGAATATATTATATTTTTAATATTGAGTTTAGATCTGCTTTTAATGAGCTGTAATTGTGCATCAAATCCATTGATTAACAGCTTGTCTTTCAATAGACATAGGGATTTTCCAGTTTAGAGAAGGCAAACAAGAAATTGTGAAATTCCATTCAATATAAATGGAAAGTGGAATATTATAAATCGTAGTATGAATGGTAGGTTTTATGTCTGAAATTGCATAGGGGTTATGTTTTGTGGAAAATAAATGCAGACTTTACATGGAAGAAGTGGTCTTTATGATTGAAAAATAATGTTGTCAGCTCATGAATGCAAGTCATATCTATCACTTATAAATGGATAAATCAGACTTTTTATTAGAAGTTTAAAAGTAACTGAACTCTGAAAGATGTGTCCAAAAAAAGGCAGGCAGGAGGCATAGAACTAGTCACCAGTGTTACTTGTGGTCCCCCTGCAGTTGATATTTCCCCGTTACTGACTTATCATACCTTGTTCTACATTGCTGTGTGGAGGTGGCCATCTTGGTATTGGTATTTCTCTTCCTCATGTAAGTGCCAGTTCACACTACAGCGACATGAAAGTCGGCAAGAATTTGCAAGGTAACTTGAGGCAATTTCGAAGGCAACTTCAAGTCGCTTCCAGAACAGGCAACTTCGCCAGTGGCCAATTAAACAATAATCGGCTCTGCGGGAGGGAAGGGTTTGCCTAAGAAAACTATTTTCTCTTTCTGTAAAGTTGCTTCAGTTAAGACACTGAGTCGACTTTGGAGGCAACTTACATTGAAATCAATGGGTACAAGTCGCCTAAAAATCGCCTTGAAGTAGTAAAGGAACCTTTTCTGAAGTCTGAGCGACGTCCGTAGTGTGCATTAAGACGGCTCTCATTCACTTTAATTTCTCATGTTGCGCGACACAAGTCGGATCCCAAGTCGCGGTAGTGTAAATGGGCACTAAGATTCTCCAGCAAGAAGAACAGTAAGCATCACAGTAGTGACATTATCCCATCTCACTGTAAATCTCCTGAGATTTGCATTTAGAGCAGCAATGCCTTAGATCTCATGGGAGTGCCTCGGCACATTTGCATACAAGAAAGTGCGCTATTTTCAGGAAGAATTCCAGGGAAAGGGTACATTTGTTAGGGTACTACTTAGACACAATTATCATTTCTCCATTTTCTCTATAACCTAGGAAATCTTCAATTTTTTAATTGTAAAATTTTCAAGAAATAATTGTGCAGCTGGGTTTAGTAGTTAGTGCCATTTTCCTGTCAGTATGTCACTTTTTTAAAATTAATAAATAACGCTGTTTAAATATTACAAACCTTTAAAATGTTCAGACTTTGGTACTGTAAACGAAAAAAATAACTATTTTTCGAATGCATTTTTAAACGTTGTTTTATTCATTTACATTTGGTTTGTTCACTGTTAAATTTAGTTTATTTGCATCCTTGCAAGATACACAAATGTCTTAAAGTATATATTTTATTACAAATTTACAAAAACATGATAATACAAGTTAAAATTCTTTAACTTGTGCTTCTTCAGGAGCTTAGGGTAAGTATTAGTATGTGTTAACCAGGGCTGAAACTGGGGGGGGGGGGGGTGTATGGCCTGGGTGACGCATCTAGGGGGGTGCCACCAGGGGTTCTACCCCCACCTGCACTGGGAACCGCTGCTCTCAGGGTGTCACTGCTGCCTGATCAAGTGTAATTGACAGGTCGGTCTCCTTCCTAGGGACAGCCTATGTGTTTTCTGCGTGAGGCATCCCAGAGAAGGGGAGGCTTCAAAGAAGGCCCTGTACTGGGCGAGGGGTGCAGAGGAGGCCCTGGACTGGAGGGTTTAGTGGAGGCCCTGGGCTGAGGGGGGGTGCAGATGAGGCTCTGGACTGGAGGGTTTAGTGGAGGCCCTTGGCCTTGTCCAAATGTAACAGTGGCCTCCTCACCACACCGTACGTCCGCTCAAGTGGCATGTTCACTGTTACCCTGCCCAAGTTTCAGTTAAGTGTAACATTTAAACGGTTCACTTTTTTTATTATTGTTAATTATTTACTATTATTATTTTTTATTATTATTTAAAGATTCCAAAAATGGAAGCGGAAATATTAGCAAAGAGGAGATATGGAACGTGGCTGCATGTGCAGAGCCTGTTGCTCAAGGACCTCAAAGGTCAGTGTTCAGTTATCTCAATTCAATGAACTAAAATCTGTTACTGTCAGTTTTTAAGCTTTGCTTTGCGTTTTAATAAAGCCTTAAAGCTTTTCCAGTGGGTTGGTCTGCTGGCTGCATTGGTCTTTTCTGTAAATTTTCTACTCCCTCCTAGCTGCTGTCAGTTCTCAGAACAGGGAGTCTTCTGAAGCCTGCATGGTCTTATAAGTGCGCCGTCAGTATGACAGGTAAACAAAAACAGAAAATAAATTCCGTGTCACTATCAACTATTGAGATTCATGAAAAAACATGGCAGTCTTTAGACCTCCACAGGCTCCAAGCCAACAATTATATAAAGCCTTACATAACCTCTGAATTGAAAACACATGAAAGGAAGTATGGCAGCCGTGTAGATCTGCAAAAATGCAAAGTAACTTCTACTGAGAAGATCTGCAGAGTTAAAAAAAACAGTGTAAATGCCTGAACAGATGAACAGAACTATAAAGTTTGCAAAAGCAAAATATTACAAATATAAATAGTCTCAGATGTCCACAGGCCTTATATACATATGTGAGCTGACTGATGTTCAGGTCTCTCTCTTGCTCTGTCTTCTGTGAGAGCCTGTTGATGTGTGAAAAGGATGACTGCTGATGGAACACTAAAATGGTACAAGTACTGTTTTTTTGTTTTTGTTTTTGTTGTTTTGCTATGGGCTTGCTGTACTTGGTTTTAATGGAGGAGGCCTTTGTACACCAAGTTCTACCTAATATTTTTCTTTCTAGCAGTTAACTGAACCTTTTTCCCCCCTTTCCTTATTTCTGCCGCCTCCCTCTTCCCACTAGCCCCCTCCGCCTACTTTTAAGAGACAATGACTATTCAAACTTTTCAAACATACTCGCCATTGTTCTTAGAGCAAGGTTGTGTGACCTGAAGCCCATGCCCAAAAATTTAGAATGTTTCTTATTTAGATGATTTTCACTGTACTTGGCCTAAAAGCCAAGCACTCATAAAGACCCTTACAGCAGCAGTTGGGCGAGTCAGTATAGCTGTGCTAAACTCAGTCTGATGCCGTGATTGGGGGGGGGGGGGGATTCTTAAATACATGATCCCTTACGTTACCTATAAACCTACCAAAAGTGCTGTTCTGACTTTTGACTGATCCTCCAAATTTTTTAAGACAGTGTTACATAAACTTTGTTTTTTTCTATCTTAAAAATAGTTTGGCAAAAATGCTTGAAACAGCACCAGATACAATGAAAACAATGCTACCAGATACAGGACAGGAATGTGTGTATTGTGTATGGATGTTTGATTTTGATAAGATGACTACAAAGGAATGCAAAAAAGTATTGATGGAAAGTAGCCAAAAAATGCCAGCTCAGATACATTTTCTGGAGATCTATTGTATGTAAATATATAGACCTTCAGATGAGTGGTCTAAAGGCTCATACACACGGTCGGACATCCAACAAAATTTCCCTTGGATTTTTGTCCTAATTGATTTGTCCGGTCACACCCATAGCATACACACGCTCGGACTTTTTCGGCAACCAACACGAACGTAGTGACGTTTCAACGTACTGCCGAGCGTTTAAAAGAGGAAGTTAAATTCTCCGACGTCACCGGTTGCGTTCCTTCAGCTACTCTAGAGTTAGTTGACATTTCGTGTGAGTGCTTTCCAGATTTCGAAACTTGCCGCGTCACGAATGTGCTTTTTTCAAATACGAATGCTAGTTTTACTAGACAGAAGGCTTCCGGCTGCTCTTTACTTATGAGCATGCGCATTTTTACTTTGTCCAAAAGTCCGATTGTTTTCTGAATTTATGAATTCATATGAATGAAGAATTTAAGCCAAGCATAGCCTAAAAGAAGCGGGTTTTAGAAAATGTACTTATACAAACCATCAATAAAACCATAACGTTACTCTGAGAGATCTGGTTAAACACCTGCAGAATTATGAGGAACAGTAATTAACAGAAGTCATTTGCATACACCTGGTAGTATATAAAGGGAATCCTATCTTGTTATGACAGGCAACATTATGGTTCTTGAAGAAAGCACAACAGATGAACTTATATAATGGTATAATGGTAGTCTTGCCCTCTCTTTTTTTCATGCTATGATTAATTTCAAATCATCCGACAGGGATAGAAGTTGCTTTGATTCCTCTTTTTCAGTTCTGCTGAGGCAGTCCCTCATTTCGATCCCCCCCCCCCCCCCCCCTTTCCTCTCAGCAGTCAGCAGACTTGCATTGTTGCATCAGCCAATCACTGTCCTCCAGGATTCATCCAGAACCAGCCAATATGGCTGCCCATTGCACTGGAGACACTCCTTAGATGAGTATTACATGGTGATCTCCTTTAAAGATGTCTGCTTCACTCCTGCATTAATGAATATTCAGTTTAACACTGTCCACACTGCAGAAAGAAAATACAGCAGCAACAAAGGAAGAAGTTCTGCAGTAGTTATCATCTACATCCAAGTTACAGATGAATGAGCCTTTAATTTGACATGATGTATGTCTTTGATATAGATGCATATAAACTGGTGTATAGACTCATTGCAAGAGCAGGGATACGACACATTTATACAAATACTTAGCTGTTTGCAAAATCTGCTCTTCTGGGCATTATCAGACACATAGGAATAAACAAAATATATCTGCACTGCAGAGTCACTTCTTTGTACACTTCCAGTCCCACAGATGGAAAATGTAAACCAGAAATGGAGTCCCAGCTAACGATAGATTCATTCCTTGAGCATCTGCCATCAGCCCAGTATGTACCAGAAAAGGTAAGTAGAGTTTATACACTTGTGTCTCTTTATTTGTGCTGTATTGCGTTAATGGTATTTTAATTTGAAGTTTGCTTTTGCATACAAATAAAATATTGCTGGTTTAAAGTTGATCTCCATTTTCCTGACACTTTAAATAGTTTGTTTGGACCAAGCTGGTCCAAACAAACTATTTCCTTCACTAAGTGCTGCACTGGCTCTGAACGCTGTATGAACATTATGTAGCTTCAACTACATCCAGTACACAGTGCTACGTTCCAGCTGTGAGACACAGACTTCCCATCTCACACCCGGAACAAAATAAGAGTTGGTCTGTGAGGTGCTCGGCATTGCATAGGCAGCTTTTGTATTCTGTAAATGAATACAAAGCTTCATCTGATTGGCGGAGAGCAGGCTGATGATGCCACACACTTAGTCTCGGCCAATCTGAGGAAGCTCTGTATTTATTTACAGAGTACAAAACTGTGCAACTCAGACCCACTCGGTTTTGTTTCGGGTGAGAGACGGGAAGTCTCAGTCTGAACCTGACACTGTGTACTGTATGCAGCTGAAGCTACATACAGTTCAAACGGCGCTTAGAGACAGTCCAGCACTTAGTGAAGGAAATAGTTTGGACCAGCTTGGTCCAAACATACTAAACTGACAGAAAACATGAAGATCCGCTTAAATTCACCACTCTCTATAGTTGTTTATGCTTCTTTGGTGAGTCTGGCTTTGTGGTTAAAGATGCACAATCGGGACATTGGGTGGCGAGATGAGTGAGTGAGTGAAAAACTTATATAGCGCTGCACATGCGAACTGAATCGACTCTGGGCGCTTGTTTGATCATCAGCAGTACACGCTCCTCAAACCAAAATCTACTCCAAATCCCCAAAACCAGATACAAGTCCAAAGGAGATAGAAGATTTGCTGTCCAAGGCCCTCGTCTTTGGAACACTTTACCAACCTCCATTCGGTTGGAGGAGAATTGCTTGGCCTTTAGGAGAAAGATCAAAACCCACCTCTTTTGAGGTCAAAGGACTGCTCCTAATAAACTGACAGAGACAGTTAAAAGTATTTGAGGGTTGAGGACAGGACTGTTGCCACAAAACTAAAAGTTCACATTTGTCTAAAATGTCTTTGTATGCTTTTGCAACAGTACCCTTCTCTGGGAAGCTGAATAATTTGGAGCAGTGTCCACGTCATTTTGGCCATATAGCTTATGTGATTTAAGATGTCTTCCTTTTTTGTGTGTTTTAAAAAAAACTCACCTATGCTGCAACTGTCCTATGTTGTCTCTAAGACCGAGAACTGAGCAATTACATGACTGCTGATTGCTCAGTTCTTGGTCTGCCTAGAGTGGAGAACTGTGACTGTCAGTCACCGCTCTTTGCCCTGCGCTCACTAGAGCACTGGGCTGGAGAGGGAACATGCACAGCTAGCTTTGGCCCTCATCTGTACGCTGAGAGGTGGAGCCAGCAGTCAATCGGGCAACTAGGTAGATCCCAACAAAATGGTCAGGATCCTTCCAAAGCCTTGATTTTCTCTGCCATGTCAGCTGACAGTGGGAATCACTCGCTATCAGTTGACTCTGGGTCATAAGAGAGCAAAAATCAATGCACTCCTGTGACCCACAAGAGAAGTATGGCCAAAAAAGCCACGGCCCGTGACAACAGAGCGGGGCTCCATCCTCCCTCCCCCGGACGCTGGGCCAGTAGGAGAGAGAAGTGGGCCTTGCATATGTGCAGAGAGGTTCCACTGCCGGGCTCCTTTACCCGCAATGGCGGCGGCAGCACCCGACAGCTGATGGAAACATCAGCTGCGGGTGCCAACATCGCTGGACTCCAGGACAGGTAAGTGTCCATTTATTAAAAGCCAGCAGCTGCAGTATATGTGGCTGCTGTGGTTTTTAATAATTTTTTTTTTTTTTTTTGGGGGGGGGCGAACACTGCTTTAAAGACCACACAAAGCAAAACCTAGAAAAGATGTATCCTTTCAGGTACAGTCAATTTTGTTTTGAAAACACATTATAGAAGTAACAGGTTGATGGCACTTGCCACTTATAACCACTTATCTGTAATCTTTGTATTTTTTTTTTTTTAATCCTTGCAAAAATTTTACAGAAAAGATTGAGCAATGATATCCCAGCAGCAGATAGCATACATGATGTTACCTTTCCCTCTACTGCCGATGCAGGATTCCCAGATGAGCAAGGTAATGTGCATATAAAAGAAACCTAATTCAAAAGAGATATTCACATGTTTCCAAAGTATGGTATAACACATTTTAGCCAACAGGCTACACTTCGTTTTTTGGTATTGTTTTTTGCACTACAGTCAGTTTAAATGAGTTGGATTGCAGAACAGGCAAACCTAAAACTAAACTCCAGGCTAAACGTGGTCTAAATACAAGAGACTTGTATTATGAATTGGTGTCGTCTGTGCATCTGTTCAGTTCACTTTAGTAATCTAGTATGAACTAACCTCTGCACTTTCATGTAATAAAGACTGGTGACTGCTGCTCTCTCCTTGTGCAGGGGGACTGGTCTTGTATCTGCCCCTCCTCTGCAGGCAACCTGTTGTGTTAGGCCCCTTTCACACCTGCGGACCATATGAAAAAGGGACATACATTAATCTCTATGAGATAGCGGGTGTCAGCGGATGAACATCCACTGACACCCGATCTCATCCGGGTCCGCAATCCTCCGATTCTGCAGACTGAGGAAAATCCTATTTTTCCATCCGTCTGCAGAGCGGATCGGGTGAACACGGACAGACGGTCCGTGTTCATCCGATCCCCCACAGGGGAGAGCGGAGATCTGATAGGGCGGTCCCTGCACAGTGTGCAGGGACCGCCCTGTCATCTCCCGGCTCAGTGGGAATCAACGGAGCAATCCCCGCTGAGCAAGCGGATACACATTTACGGATCCTCATGGGCTTTGAAAACAGTTTTAAAGTGGTTCTAAAGCCTAAATATTTTGTTACCATACTATATTCCTTCCATTAAGATAAAAAAGGTTGGGCATTGATTTTTTTTATTTTATTTATTTGTTCCCAGAGTTAAGCTTTAGGTCGGCATTCCCCTACTACAGCAGGAATCCCTGACAAAGCCTGCTAAGGGGGAGAGTTTTGGGAAGGTTGGGTTTGCCTTGCCACTTACAATTTTTTGTGTAAATAAAAGATCACTGGGTGCTCACATTGTGCCACCACGTGGGTTACCATGTAAAGTTTTTTTTAGGCAGTTTTAGCTTAAGCATACATGTAGTATAATGGTGGGTAAGATGAGCTAATTACGGTTTTACCATTGCTAGTTAAGTGTCATGATGAGAAAAAGAAAACCTTTAAGTGAAAAAGTAACAATTCCTAAAATAAACATTCAATTATTACATTATTATAAATTGTGTATTAACCATTGTTTGTGTTAACTTTTAACAAAAATATTTGTTTTATTATAGGGCAACATTTGCCAGATTTAACAGAGCGAGTACCCCAAAATTCCACATCAAAACCTATTCCATTAAGCAGAAAAACATCTGTCCCAGTGAAAAGCCCAAATGAAGACGCTAGCAGTCCAAGTAAAATACCTGTGAAAAGAAAAATTAGGGAAGCATTTAACCCAGAAGCCTCTCTACAATTGGATCAGTCTGGTGCTGTACCAGGGCACTCGGCATTGTCCTCCCCAGATGGAGAGACCAATAAAAATGTCAAAACCAATGCAAACTTTGAAGTACATTCACTCAAAGAGATGGAAGCAGAACAAGAGCAAATTCTAGATAAGGCACAGTTTATGTCACTAAAGAAGTTTTGGGAGAAGAGCGCTGAAAGCTCTGGAAATGCACATAGCCATGCAGAGCAAGAAGTCTCGGATATGAGAAGTTTTCAGCAACCACCTGCAAAGCCATCTCGTTCAATTCCCATCCCATCTAGTATAAAATCTAATAATGGAGAAAGGTCAAATCCTGAGTATACACACAGAATAAAACATTTACCACAAAGGATACCACTTGCCTCGTCTAGTGAAGATGAAATGGTCCATGTGCCTCCACCCCGAAAAAGTTCATCTTTTTTACCAAGGTCAACCTATGCCAAAAGCAAGGGTTCTTCCCCATCAAAAAGCTTCTCATCAGAAAGCAATGGAGTAATATCACACAGCGAGGACAGCAGTGGAACCAGTCGTTCTTCTAAGAAGTCAAAGCTTCCAGTTAGAGCCTCACAAGCTGTTAAAGAACCTAAAGGAGATCCCAATGCAGCTGAAGATAAGCTACCAAATGTTTCTGAGCCAGCGATACCAGGTTTGCTTGAAGATGTCATTGTGCCAGAAACCAAGCCAAAGGTACAGGAATCGCTCTATAGTAAGGTCCAGATTCTAATTGACACTGTGTCCTCAGATGAAGAACATGGTAGAACAGAAGCTAAGCCCAAAAATGAAGATACAATGGTACACACATCACAGGAACCAGAAAATGGTATTACTATTTTACATACTTTTTACATAGTAGATATTGCAGTAATTACTAAATGGGAAAGAAAATAAATAGAGCAGTTTTCGCATTGCAACTGAGATGCTTGGTTTTGTTTTCTGAACTAATCAACAAGTGACATTTGTGATCTGGTTGCTATGGCTAGCATACCTTTCCTTTCAATCCCTAGCAAAACGTAGGGACCAGGCTGCGAGGAAGTTTCATTCCAAATTTTAGAGATTGGCAGGAAAGGCATGAATGTGTGCGCGGTGCAATTCAAATTTTCTTCCTTTTTACCATTGGTGGTAATAGAACGGTGTGGTGCATTAAAGATTGTTTGCCTCTAAAATACGTATAGAAGTGTCCATTGGGAAGGCCTTGGCAGTTTAAGCATGTGGGAAGTTGTAATCGGAGTATAATGTAGTTGTTCAGACAAGTCGAAAGTTTTTACTAATTTATTGTCAAGTTAACAAAGAGAAACAAAATTATCCCTGACTGACTCCCTACCAACCAACAAACAGTATCTGGCTAATTCTAGTTTTAAAGCAGGTCTTGCATACATTTACCTCACAAGCCTGCTTTGTAGTGTGCGTCCTACTCTAAACAGTGAGAGCACCAACCATGTGACACACACAGAAGAATTTACTGAACTGAGAGCAAGCATGCTCGGCAATAACTTTCAATATTTCGATGGCGCCGGCACACGAAAAGCTAAGGCATTGCAATCTGTAGCTTGATCAAATGCATACAACACTATACAAAAGCTAAATGTGACAGTTTTTAATATCTGTGGGATGAACCCAACCCCTTTCACTGCTCACAGACTTGTCCGTATACTCCTCGGCTCCCTGCAGTCAGCAGGATGCCAGGACTGTGGTGCCTGCTCTTGCTCCACTGTAGTATGCCTTCCAAATAACAGACTGTTCACCAAAAATGTCAACGTTAGCCAAGGTTTATTGCAATGGCACCACGCCGCTCACCAAAAATGTCAACTCTAGCCAAGGTTTATTGCAATGGCACCACGCCGCTCACTCCCACCCAAACCAATGCCCCCAACGTGTTTCACCCACAGGGCTTAATTGTGGGTTTACCACACAGCGTCATCACATTACTTAACACAACGTGCAGGCATCTCGCCACCCCCATCATGGCATGACCTGTATTGGTCTTGTTTACTTTATCCATGCCACTGGCACCATCTTTATTTGGGGATACGTGGGCATACATACTTTTTTTTTTTTTTTGGGGGCTGAATGAGGAGTGAGAGCCGAAAGAACCTCTGTTCTTGTGTACTTTGCTGGATCAAGATCAGGCTCAGGTAAGTATAAGGGGGAGCGACACTTAGAAGAAGGTTTTTTACCTTCATGCAGAGAATGCATGAAGGTAAAAAAAACTTCTGCCTTTACAACCACATTCAAAGCATTATGTGATACTCAGACCAAATTCATAAACAATAAGATAAGAAAATAATATAATTTTGATTAATTAATGAGCCTATGATGATGCATATCTCTATTAGAGCGGTGTCCTGATTGACAAAAACACCTATGAATTTGATAGCTCATATGGATTAATTCATGATTCTGTTTAAGGACTATAAATATAATGAAATAACCAACTGTTATTACTAAAATTGAGGATTTTCCCAGCTATAATGTAAATGTACAGTAGATACACGTTTTATGTGGTAATAGGTTATCTGTGTAAGTTTTATATTTGTAAGCTACAATTATGAGAATGGTTATGGCTAGGAATCAAAATCATTCAGCCCAAAAAGAGTAGGCGTTCCCACCTGGCTCCAAATAAAGATAGTGTGGATGGAGGAAAGGAGACAAATACAGGTCTCAAGGCGATATGGGCGATGCATGCATGTGTCAAGATGTAAACATTTGCAACATCATAGTGCAGGTGAAAGTATGTTGGGTGATGCTATAAAAAGGAGGTGGAACGGGAGAGGGGTGGGTACTAACCTGCTATTATTTGCACAAGTTCACATATCTTGCCACTGAACTAATATTTCTTGAGAATTTTTATGTAATATGGTGAAAAGGGTTGGGTAGCCTGGGAAAAGGCCTAGTGCAAGGTTAAGCTGAATGATAGAGCGAATCCTCCCAGTAAATCGCGTCCGGGTCACCGGTTGACAGTGTGAGTGTACCTGTCAATGTCCGGTCACCAGATCCCCGATGGTTCGTTCAAGCCCTTTTGGATAACCTGCCTCCGTGTTCTCTCTCTCTCTATATATATATATATATATATATATATATATATATATATAATGTGTAGATCAAGTACATTGCTTCCAGTGGTCCTGCTGTATTTTCTTGGGTCTGGCAAAAAGTTCATCAGTAGCAATCTCTGTGTTACTCTCATCACAGTTTTCCTTTTTTTCCTTTAACCTCAATACTAGTGTCTTAAAGCCTAAATGAACTGTCGTTTGAAATCATTACAACAAAAGTTATGCAAAGTCTGTGGCCTATTTCACATGGGTTTTCATTTTGTATAAGTGCAGTGTGAAAAGCAAGTTTTGCAAAGTGTTTGCAGAGCTTTCAACAAGCTTTGAAGCTTTTAAAGTACCATTTAGCTCCAATCTGTAAATGTTGAACTTACTGTAGATCCTAATGGGAGTGCTGATTGCCACGTTAAACAAGCTGCTAGCATTCTTCAACACAAGCTATGACTAAGCACTGAAGCTACAGTGCGAAACGTTAGCTTTTGTTCCAATCTTTTTAATTAAAAAGAACATTTTTGGAGTGTGTCTGTCCAAGTTTCCTTCGTATCTTTGCATCACTATTGCATTGCCAGCACCCATGGTTTGGTTCCAGTGAGGAGGTTCTCTGAAGACTGCTGAGCGGTTATTTTCTTTCTCTACCTATTCTTCAACACGACTTGAAGCTTGTTGAATGCCTGCTGAAGCCTGTTAGCAGCTTGTTTAAAGTGACAATCAGAACTCCTATTAAGATCTGTGTATAACATTTCCAAACAGTAGCCGAAGAGTGCTTTAAAGGCCTAGAGGAAGCTGCTCAAAGTTTGCCAAAATGTCAAAGCTTGCTGAAAGTTTCATAAAAGCTTGCTGTCAACATCGCTCTTATAAAAGCTGAAGCCCATGTGAAACAAGCCTTCTAGGTTGTTTTTTTTAAACAGCCAACCCTAAATTGAAAAGCCTGTCCACTGCCAACATGTGGCAGAGAAGCATCCTTTCTCTCTGTTGGGTGGCATTTGTCTTTTTGCAGCGGTCTCACCTGCCCCCTGCTGAGAGCTCTTCAATCAGAGAGCACCTGAAGTTTTTGTGAATGCAGAGCTATAGGTCTGGCTCAGCTAGGGATGTGTTGGACCTCTGCAGAGAGACCATTTCTTCCACAGTATGGGTGGCTCCTTATCTGCAGCATACTGGCAGGAGTTATGCTTTTCTAGGAGCTAGATGTTTGTTTTTGAACAATATAGTAGAATACAATATAATGACGAAACGCAGTAACGCTGTTTCATCTTCAGACAGGAACGTTGATGATTATCCCACAGAAGTTTCTGCATCTAAATCAAGTAACGTTAGCAACGCCAGAAGTATGGTGAACATTTATACAACGACAGAAAGTACGTTTTATGAGGATTAAACATTTTTATTGACTCTTCCAGTAATTGTTTCACTACAGCATTTATTAGCTCTTTTATTCTGAATATATCTGTTTTTCTCCTGGACATTTAATGAGTCTTTTTATTCCAGATGGGCAGTAAAGTGTGCAGAAGGTGACAGAGTGATGCCGGTACCCATCTGTCAGTGCACCAAGGAAGCCAATCATTCAGTCCATAACCTTTACTCTTTGTCCGCATCCTTTTTCCTGATAGTTGTGGAGTCTTGTGTCAAATAAATTCCTTTAGGACGTTATGTTTTGTTATTTAAAAGCTGTTGACCACTTGTGCAGGGGAAGATGGGGAGGCAAACCGAACAGAAAGGGAATTTCTAATATATCTCTTGATAACCGTGTAATTCCCTTTTGATTTCTTATGTGACCACTTGGTTATTAATGGTATGTCATAATTGCTTTGCCCACATGATCGTTTTAATGTTTAACAATTAGACATTGTATACTTGTAAGAAAGGAGCACTGCAAGTTCGGCATCAGCACAGTCCTTTCAGTATTGGTTACTACCAAGGCCAAATGCATGTTCCTTGTACTCCTAAGCCAACTGTCAGTGGCAGTAGTGCCACTTCCCTCCTCTGTCCCAGTCAGCTAGCCTATCATCCATCCATCTATCCACCCACCATAGATAGACCTGTTAGTATCACACTGACAAGATCAGATGTTCTAACCCAGCCTTTTTCAACCAGGGTGTCTTCAGGGGTGCCTTGGCAAAATTCTTAAAAATAGCCCAAAAATGGTATACAAGCTGGCAGGTGGATGAAGCCTGCCTAATATAATTACACCAAGCCGCAGGTTTTCATTGTGCACTATTACAAGCTTCTACCCGCTGGAGTTGTAACAACCAATGATGTCATCGGTTGATAAGGAGGACGTTGGGTGCCTACACAGCATTCTTGTTTGCCCCTCCCCTGCAACTCTCCATCAGCACTGGGTACACTGTATAGCAGTGACGGCAAACAACAACCCCCCCCCCCCCCCGAGGTTGGTCCTCTGGCACTTAGCCCATCTAGGAGGTGGGCATCGGGTAGTGGTGACAGGTTTCTGACCTGCTTCCTGATTGGAAGGGGATCAGTGTTACAACAGCACATATTAATTTGCTATTGTAACACACCTGCGTGGGCTTCGGACGTAATGCTTTGCCTCTGGCTCTAATCGATGCATCCGATGCGTCTTTAATGGACGGGTTGCCTCTGCTGTACAGTGTGCAAAGGTGTATTCGCTTTGAAAGAAAAAATCACCCCTAACGTTGGGTGTCCTACATGTGTGGATGTTGCTGTGTTATACAATGTAAAAATTGAAACTACTAGTTTTACATAACAGGGCGTCTCAAGGTTGTGCAGAATTTTAAAGGGTACATTGACTGAAATTTTTTTGAAAAACACTGTTCTAACCCCACAAGGCAATCTAAGCCTAAGAGCAGTGTGGCTAAAAAGAGACCGTTTTCTCAATTTGCATCAATACACCTGGAAACGATGGCTAGATTAGTAATGCAGCTGTACTCTGTAACATGCAGCTGTACTCTGTAACATGCAGCTGTACTCTGTAAAACTCTTACTCTGTAGCAGCCATGAAGTGGTTGTAAAGGCTTCAGGTGTTTTTTGTTTTTTTTCTTTAATCACTTCAGCCCCAGAAGGTTTTACCCCCTTAATGACCAGGCCATTTTCTTGCGATACAGCACTGCGTTATTTTAATTGACAATTGCGCGTTCATGCAACACTGTACCCGAATAAAATTGATATCCTTTTTTTCCACAAATAGAACTTTTTTTTCTTGGTATTTGATCACCTCTGCGTTTTTTATTTTTACCACTATAAACAAAAGAATGTGACCATTTAGAAAAAAAAAAAATTTTTTTTTACTTTCTGCTATAAAACATCCAATAAAGAAATGTAAAAAAAATAAAAATAAAATTCCTTTATCAATTTAGGCCAATATGTATTCAGATACATATTTTTCGTAAAAAAAAAAAAAAACCCCAATAAGCGTATATTGATTAGTTTGCGCAAAAGTTATCGCGTCCACAAACTATAGGATAATTTTATGGCATTTATTTATTTATTTTATTTTTTTACTAGTAATGACGGCGATCAGTGGGATTGCGGCGGACAAATCGGACACCCAACTGACACCTTTTTTGGAAACCAGTGCCAATATTACAGTGATAAAAATATGCACTGTTGCTGTACTAATGACACTGGCAGGGAAGGGGTTAACATTGGGGGCGATCAAAGGGTTTATTGTGCTCCTAGCTGGTGCTTGCTTACTGTGTGGGGGATGGCCTGACTGGATAAAAACGTCAGGAACACAAGATCTCCATCTTATTCCCTGTCAGAATGGTGATCTGCCTTGTTTACATAGGCAGATCGTCGTTCTGCCTCTCTGGGGAACGATCGCTGGTGACCGCTGGACCCACTGATTCGCATCCCCTGTCCAATCAGCGAGCGATCGCGACACCCAGTGGCTATTGCATGAAATGACGTACAGGTACGTGATTTTGCGCAATAGAGCGGACCTGCTGCAGTAAATAGGCGGTTGGCAAGTGATTAAAGCGCAACCTCACCCAAAAGGGGAATCTATGCTTTTCTGCTTTCCTCCCCCTCCTTTATCACTTTTTGATAAATATTTTTATATGGGGGAAGTGGGTACCTGGTTTGCCAGAAGAAGTTTGCCCCACCCCCTTGCCTGCAGCCTTCTGGGCCACATCACGGGTCCCAGAAGGCCTACGGACCATTAACAAAGCACAGTGTGAAGCCGCAAGGTGTCAGTCGACTTCCCTTAGTAAACCTGCCGGCACAGTATTTGTAGCTGCTGATTTCTATTTGTTTCATACAGCTTGAAGATCTGCTTAATTCTATGCAATAAAGTAAGTGTGCAGCTCCCCCCCCCCCCCCAATACTTACCTGAGCCCAATTTTGATTCAGCGTTGTTCCCCAAAGCAGTGTTTCGTTCTCTTTCTCCTTCGCTGGACTCGCTGAGCTATTGCTGTCAATCAAATCCAATGACACGGGGGCTGGATTTTGATTGACATCATGGATGTCAAAAATATAATATTATTTATGGTGTTCAGTTGCGCCACAAGTGTGAACTGAAGCCCCCATACAAAGCGGTGAGTGCAGGGGTACTATGGGTACAAGCAGTATGGATACAAGGAGTACAAGCAGACCTGTCCAGGCCATTACAGGGCAAATCTCACCTATGGTTTTTCTGAGAAGTGGAAGTCACAACTCCCACCTATGTAAAAGGTAATATAATTGCAGCAGACCAAACTTGTAGGGTTTCACTGGCAAAGCCAGCTTGCTGATTTTGCCCCATCAGTTCATCCATAAGCTTGTCGCAGTAGAGGGGAATAATAACAACTAAAAACAATCGTTGCTTAGCTGAAACATCCTCTAATCCAGCATAGGGTTGAGGCTTGAGGACCTTTCAGCAAAGCATCATGTTTTTGTTGCGTACCTTTTACCAACATAGATGGTAGCTGTGACTCCCACCGCTCAATAACACTATTGTGAGCATAGGCGTGCGCACAGGGTGTGCCAGGTGTGCCTGGGCACACCCTAATGATGTTGTAATGTACAGATTTCCCCTGCTGCTTGGATGAAGAGAAAGAGGCAGGGGAAGCTCTGTCCTCAGTCCCTTTCCCTGTCTCAAAGTGGGACAAAAGTTATAATAAAAAAAACTACTGACCCCAATCTCTGCCCTACTGGCATCATCCACTGCCCTACTGACATCGTCCACTGCCCTACTGACATCGTCCACTGCCCTACTGACATTATCCACTGCCCTACTGACATCGTCCACTGCCCTACTGACATTATCCACTGCCCTACTGACATTATCCACTGCCCTACTGACATTATCCACTGCCCTACTGACATCGTCCACTGCCCTACTGGCATTATCCACTGCCCTACTGACATTGTCTACTGCCCTAATAGCATCGTCCACTGCCCTACTGACACCGTCCATTGCCCTACTGCCCATATATACACACAGACATATGTGTTTGAACTTTGGGGTGCACACCCTAATGCAGTAGGCTGCGCACACCTATGATTGTGAGGTTAACCCCTAATGGCTTGGGTGGTTCCAGCTGTCTCCTTATAGTACCCCTGCACCCACCACTTTGTATAGGGGGCTTTGGATTGCACCTGTAATGCAAGTGAACACAAATGATCTTGTACATCTTTCGACATCCTTTACGTTCTCCTGATGAAACGAGCTATATGACACCTGTGAAAAATGTAGAGTTTCTCCCATGTCTATAGAGATGTTTTCATTCCCAGCCACAGGCTTTTTCCAAGGTTATGTCTCTCACTTAATTTCCTTCTTTTGTTTCTCTCAGCATATAACAAACCCAACACATTAAGCCATCAGCTTCTGGAACCTGAACGAGCTAAAGAGCTGAGCAGATCCACTCCAGCGCTGCACTCTGAGGTAAGCCTGGCTTCATAGGCAGAACCTTTTATTTAATGCTACAGTTATGTATGTTAAGTGTAAGTCGTAGGTATCCAAAATGATTTGTTGATGTATGAAATTTTAATGACAAAATTATTGTAATGACTTTGAAAAATACACTTTTTAATATGTTAATTTTCTGGTTATATTGTAGACAGAGTCGGACACTGCATCGGAAATTAGCTTCAAACTCAAAAGACACAGAAAGACACAGAGTAATGGCAGCAACTCCTCTGATATGGCATCCGTCTCTTCTGTAAGTACTTCTGGATATAGACGTGCTGTTTCTACAGAATGAATGACCAGCCACTATCTAACCAAAACATTTTAAGAAATTATCTGATTATTTATCTAGTCCAAAAAAAAGGCCAATTTTTTTATACTGTATTATTTTCTGTAGTTGGCTTGTTGTAAGATGAACAATTTTCTTGTCATTGTGTTGGTCTAGCAACACACTTGTACTTCCTCATTTATAACAACTTTTAGGATTTTTTACAACGTCCTGTTGTGTCTTGTTTTGAGTCATGCTCTTCATATTACCTGAATGCAGAAACAAAATTGTTGGCTATACTAAAGTACCCATTGCTAACATTTGAGGCCTATTTTCAGGCAGCCAGTTAAATATAAATTTGAAATATGTCTATGTACACTGTTCTTCATGGTACAGGAGATCTTTATTGGATCTCCTTTACCAAGGAGCCTAAATTGGTGGTTGCAGGATCAAAACCTGCGAAAAGGAAAATCCTTTCTCCCAGTAACCTGGAAAGTGCTGACTACAGATGCCAGTCTCTCAGGCTGGGGAGCAACCCTAGATGGGCTCTCAGCCCAAAGGGAAATGGTCAGGAACAGAACAGATCTTGCCCATCAACGTCCTGGAATTACGGACAGTACGTCTGGCCCTATACTCCTGGATGGTGAAGCTTCAAGACTACCTTATCAGAGTCCAGTCCGACAATGCCACTGCTCTGGCCTATATAAACCACCAAGGCGTTACCAGAAGTCATTCACCTCTGAAGGAGGTGAACTACATACTTGCCTGGGCAGAAAGATATGTGCCAATTATATCGGCAGTCCGTATCCCGGGAGTAGAAAACTGGAAGGCAGATTATCTCAGCCATCATCAGATCTGCCCGGGGGAAGGGTCCCTACACCCAGAGGTGTTCCAGGAAATTTGCCAACATTGGGGATGTCCAGAGGTCAACCTACTGGCATCCAGGTTCAACAACAAACTACAGCAGTTTGTCTCTCGGACAAGAGTTTCTCTGGCAATTGGAGCAGACACTCTCATAGATCCATGGAGCCAGTACTCCCTGATTTATGCTTTCCCTCCAGTCCCTCTCCTTCCACTTTTGTTATGCAAGATTCGGATAGAGGGGGTCCCAGTCATTCTGGTAGCACCAGCCTGGGCCAGAAGGCCCTGGTTCCCGGAGATTGTCAGACTGACAAGACGGACCGTGGACACTTCCACAGCACCCCGATCTACTGTCTCAAGGTCCTATATTCCACCCCAATTTACAATCTCTAAATTTGACGGCATGGGTATTGAAGTCAGGTTATTAAAGGACCGAGGCATCTCGGGACCAGTAATGTCTACCACAGTGAATGCTAGAAAAGCTGTCACTAGAATAATCTATCATAAAGTCTGGAAGACTTGCATTGCTTGGTGTGAAGCCAAAAGATGGCATCCACGAAAATATATGATTGGGAGAATTCTCTCTTTTCTACAGTCAGCTGTTGAAATCAAATTGGTCAAGTACAAGGTCAAGTTTCGGCCCTATCGGTATTTTTCCAAAGGTCTCTAGCCTCCCATTCACTGATACAAACCTTTATGCAAGGGGCAACGCGTTTACTTCCCCTCCATTAGGTCACCAATGTGTCCTTGGTACTTGAATTTGGTGCTGTCTGTGCTACAGAACAGAAGCAACCGTTTGAACCTATTAAGGAAATTCCATTAGACTTGCTGTCACGCTAGCTAGCCTTCCTGATGGCTATCGCCTCGGCTAGAAGGGTGTCGGAGTTGGCAGCCCTGTCATGCAGGGAACCATACTTGATCCTTCACCACGACAGAGTCATGTTACGACCTGTTCCATCCTCTTTGCCAAAAGTGGTGTCGGCCTTTCATTTAAATCAGGACATTATTTTGCCTTTTTTCTCTCCGCCTCGCTCAGCGGAAGAGAGACGACTGCATTCTCTGGACGTTGTCCGAGCAGTCAAGGTATATTTGTCTAGATCTGTGGAAATTCTGAGGATCCTCCTGGGCTTTTCGCCATCAGGTATCTGGGGCTCAGATTTGTAAGGCTGCTACCTGGTCTTCAGTGCATACTTTCACAAAATTTTATCAAGTGGATGTTCGTGCAGCCAAAGATTCGGCTTTTGGCCGCGGTGTACTACAGGCTGCCTAATAAAGTTCTGATGGCTATTGTTATTTGGCAGGGTGTATCCCTCCTCTCAAGGCTATTGCTCTGGGACGTCCCAGAAGGTAATGAATATTAGCCTGAGTCTGTGTCCCATGATGTACTCAAGAAATTGATTTTTGCAGGTAAGTATGACGTAAAAATCCTATTTTTCTGTACTTGCAGGGTCCTTTAAAAAATAAAACCTGGAGAAATGCACATGTATTGCAGAGATGTTCTGTATTTCTTGTCTGGCTCTGACATACACTTTAAAATAATTCTATGCCTGTAGTGGCTGTTCTTTGCCACTAGAGTGAGCTTATTTTCCCAAAGAGATTTTTCTGAGTTTTGCAATAGCTACTAGGCGTGTAATAGAGCAAAGATATTTAAACTATGGTCAACATAGATCCTTATATGTGAAAAATAAATTTGTCTTTTGGCAGGTCAGTAACAGTGTCCTCAGTGTGTACAGTGGAGATTTCGGCAGTGTAGATGCACAAGGATCCGTTCAGTTTTCCCTAGACTATGATGAAAAGAATCGGGAGTTCCACATCTACGTGTCTCAGTGCCAGGACCTGGCAGTTGTGGATGAGAAGAAAGGACGATCAGACCCGTTAGTATTATGTTTAAAGCTAGTATGCATGTACATTTTACAATCACTACAAACAGGGGGCCGCAGTCGAGTGGGGCCCAGAAAGGCGCTGCGTCCATAAAGGGCGCAGGAGCGCCGCCCCCTCTCTTTTGCACCGCTCTAATAACCATTTGAAACTAGGAGAAACTATACGACGAGTTTGCCGTATTCTGCAAATGCCCCCTATTCATGTTCCGCCCACTTTCTGGTCACCGGGCACGTGAATTACAGCGGGCAGGTTTTTTTTAAGCATCTGCTTAGAGCCAAAGGCTCTAATAGGCTTCAAAATAGCATGGGCTCAGGTCACAGAGCTTGCGTTCTGAGCCCACCCAGATGTGTTGCAACACTAATCCTCCTCCCCGGGAAATCGGGAAGTAACTATGAAATCCATTTCCCAGTTGGCCAAAACATCATACGTTCCTATTGGACACCTAGCGCCGGGAGGAGCAGACGAGGGAGAACACCGGAACCTGCCATGCTGGTAACTTGTGCTAGTTCCGCTCCATTGGCGGCCCCAATGACACCAGCTGCCACTGCTGCATATACGTGACTATTATCTTAGATGTGACTGAGAGATTATTTGCACATCAGCTTTGGCAAGAAAAGAATGTGCCTGTTATGAGACATTTGATATTTCAAGGACAGGAGAAACCTGTTTGATAAATGTGATGCCGCAGTCAAGTGTGACTAATGTCTCTATTTGCAAACAGTTGACTTTAATATGTACTTGGGCATTCCCACAATTATTTATTCAATGGCAGGTCTGAAAATAGTACTCGACAATGCCAACAGACAAAGCAAAAGACTTTATAAACAGAACTGTAATTGTGGAGATCAGCACAAAGCTTACAAGCTTGCTCATATTAATTGCTTTTGTGTCTTTGCATCTTCCGTCACTTGATTTGCTGTTAAAAGGGATATTTGTGAAAAATAGAGATCTTCTGTTAATTTGGGAATTTTCTGTCCGCAGGGAGCTCCCAAATGTACTACAAAGTTGTATTTTTTAATAAATAGATTTTTGATGTTTATATATAAATCATTTTCCTTCCACTTCACAATAATGTGCCACTTTGTGTTGATCTACCACATAAAATCCCAATAAAATAAATTTACATTTTTAGTTGTAACATTATGGAAAATTTCAAGGGGTGTGAATACTTTTTCAAGTTGTGGTGTGTGCATAGTGCAAGGTCATCCACCAGCTCTGTGATGTCGTCATGGAGGAGTGGAAGAGGACTCCAGTGGCAACCTGTGAAGCTCTGATAAACTCCATGCCCAAAAGGGTTAAGACAGTGCTGGAAAATAATGGTGGCCACTTTGGGCCCAATTTGGACATTTTCACTGAGGCCCCGTACTCACGACCAAACATGTCTGCTGAAACTGGTCCGTGGACCAGTTTCAGCAGACATGTTTGGCCGTGTGTAGGCCCGAGCGGACCATTTTCGGGCGGATCGGACAGGTTTCCAGCGGACAACTGTTTCCTGGACTTGCTTTAAAACAGTCCGCTGGAAACCTGTCCGCCCGGACATGTACGGTCGTCTGTACAGACCTACCGTACATGTCCTGCCGCCCGCCATCCCTCGCATGCGTCGAATGATTTCGACGCATGCGTGGAAGCCTTTTAAAGGCAGGCCGCCCACGTCGCCGCGTCATTGTCGCGGCGACACCGCGTCATCGACGCGGCGACACCGCGGACACGCCCCGCGTATTGTTTACGCGCGGACCTCTGTTCGATGGTGTGTACGGCCATCGAACAGAAGTCCCCGGGCAGACATGTCCGATGGAAACGGTCTGCAGACCGTTTTCATCGGACATGTCTGGCCGTGAGTACAAGGCCTTAGGGGTGTACTCACTTTTGTTGCCAGCGGACATTAATGACTGTGTGTTGCGTTATTTTGAGGGGGCAGCAAAGATGCAAATGGTGAACTTATTCTACCCTGCTGCGTTTAACTGAGGATTGTGAGATGTGTTTGAGCTGTTCTAACACTCCTCTTCTGCAATTAGCATGTACATGGAACGTCCAAGTGATACTTCGATATAATAAATAGCACCCAAGCTGCTAAACGGCAGCACTGTGTTAATTATAAAAGTCTATGAATGGAAACTTTGCCAATGATATTTAAAAGGAACATACAACTACATGTATTTTTTTAGGACCACTGAAGAAATGCAGAATAAATAAAAAGCTGTTGCATATAGTATCACTATGTGCACAAAAGTGACGTCATACTTGTGCCCTTTTTAGACTGACATTTGTATTACCTTAAGAATGATGCTCTCCACCTTAACAGAAGCAAGAGCAAAATCCTTATAGCCTCGGGCATGTGAAGCAGGCTACTCCGCGTGGCTGCAAGTACTTAATGTTTTCTCTAGATCCCTGGTACACCCCAAAAAAGATGTGCTTAAAACTGCAAATACTGACTTTGAGCAGGAAGGTCTATCCCCCTTCTGCCTAACATTGGTTCTTACATGTGTTGATGCTCTCAGTAAACTCGGTCTGTATGTAGTAAAGCATGCTTGTTAGGCTTAATGTACACGGGACGTTTTAAAACCTCTCCTGAATGATTTCCTTGACAGATCGTAACCGACATTTAAAAACATTCGTTTTGCCGCGTTTACATGCTGAGTTTTGGCGCGTTTTTTGCGTTTAGAGGCTTTTTTTTTCATATAGTCAAAAGTGTATTTCTATTAAAAACGCCTGTAAATGAAACGTGGCTAAATGCGAGTTACATCGTTTACACGCTGTTAAAGGCATTTGGCGTTTCTAAACATCCGTCCTGAACGCATTTTTTTGCTTTCCCAAAAAATGCTTCTAAACTCAACTGCCTAGAAATGTCTATAAACGACCCTGTGTACATGTAACATAGAGGAGAGTTCAGGGGCAGCTGAAATGCCCAACTGCTCCTAAACGTCTGTTTACCAGCAGCAATGTACATGAAGCCTTATACTCACTGTGGAACCTAAGGGGTTAAGCCTCTGCATTTTGTAAAAAGGCTGTTTGATCCTGTCTTCTCTGATCCTCCTCTTCTTTCACAGTACCCACTCTATCTGTGGATAGTACAGAGCCTTTGGGGCTTGGTGTGTATTGCCAGAGTTTTTTTTCTGGGGGGGGGGGGGGGTGTTATCAACACAGGGCCAATCGGCACTGTCCAAACTGAGGGTCCAGGGGTCCTGCAGTTTTATAGGACAATCAGAGTTGAATGAAGACTCCTCAAACTGCTGATGATGAAAACTTAGCAGTTTATATTTACTAAAATAATTGCATAATTGCACTGTTGTGTGCTCATTACTTTATTAATATATTTGAATATGTTTTACAATTATTTCAGTGGTTGCTATGATGAAGGCTGTTCCCATCCTAGCAACCAACCATGCAGGTCACACTGAATTGATGGCAGTAGGCCGATTACAAAGCTGTAATGCAGTCCAATAGTGGCTTTGGATTCTGCCCACTAACATCTCTTGTCAACCAGGTGATGTGGTGTGCAGAAATATAAAATGCCACCTTAATCTTTTTCACAGAATTTAATGCTTGCACACACTGTATCTAGTCAGGGTTGTAGAGTACCTGAAAAAATCCAGACCTGGCATCCAATGTATTTTTCATGTTAAGTGCAACTCTCTCTCCCCTTTCTAGCACGCTCTCCTTTTTTGTTTCCCTTTTTCTTTTTTTCTTTTTCTTTTTTAAATACAAATGTTTTTTTAGTAATGGCAATAATTTTATACTAATTGAAACACATTAAATATTTTATAGCTATGTCAAGACCTACCTTCTCCCAGACAAAGCAAGAATGGGAAAGCGGAAAACCTCAGTGAAAAGGAGGACCACCAACCCAATTTACAATGAAGTATTAAGGGTAGGACTATACATTGTATATAATGCTTTTGCTCCTGTTTTTGGGCAGAAGGGAGTATAGCTCAGTGTTGCCAACCGTCAGTATTTTTACTGGCAGCCCCAAAAAAAATCGTCACTTTTGTCCTGCCAGTAAGTGCTAGTGACAGGAAAAGATTGCCAGTAAATAAATATGGCTGAGATCATCCCATTGCCAGCCACAGTGTATTGAGACGCCGGTGGGGGGCGGGTCTGGCAGAGGTTGAGCCTGAGCATGTCGTGTGATGACATGGTGCAAGGGAGTTGAGTGGAGCAGCCAGAGCCTTGTGTGTGGGTCTGCGGGACTGTCAGTGCTCTTTGGACTTGAGTGGATGGAAGGGACCACCTAGAGTGGATAGAGACTGTCACTGTGACTCGGGAGGGGACGTGGTGTGTCAGTGAGGTGTCATCTGTGCTGGTGCATAATGCCGTCAGTGTTACTGTGAAAGTTTAATCTCGTGTGTGTGCCTGTACATTGTAATTTCTTGCCCTCCTGACCCGGAGCAACTTACTATATCAAAAAGAAAATAAGAAATATGTTTTTTGCCATAATATCTACCTTAAGGGCTCTTTCACACGGAGCGGATCCGTATTGATCTGCTCCGTTAGCCCGTTTGGCTCAGCGGGGATTCCTCCGTTAATCCCAGCTGAGCTGTCGGCGGACAGGGCGGTCCCCGCACACTGTGCAGAGACCGCCCTGTCTTTGCTCTGCTCTCCCCTATGGGGAATCGGATGAATACGGACCGCGTGTCCGTATTCATCCGATCCGTCCCGCCAGACGGAAGAAAAATAGGGTTTTCTTCCGTCTGAGAAAGCGGAACTTTGCGGACGCGGATCGTTACGGACGTTAGCGGATGCATCATCCGCTAACGTCTGCAATCCCATAGGGATACATTACAAGTCCGTAAACGGACTTGTAATAAACGGTCCGTTCGTCCGCCCGTGTGAAAGGGCCCTAAATGATATTGTGAATTCCATATTGTACTTTTTTTTGTAGCCTAAATAATGAAATTTGCTTGTAAAACTGTATTTTGTAACTTTTGAAAAGGGCAGAAAAAACTTGGCTGTGCTAGTAAATTTTGGGTGTCGTGTCATAAAATTTCAGTCTGGTAGGTTGGCAACACTGGTATAGCTACATATTACTGTTAACTTTAGTAAACTTCTTGATTGTTGTACCTTGTGGGATTTAGACTTTCATGCTACCGCTGTCTAAATGGCTTCACTTTTTAAATGTCCTCCATACATTCTATTTAAAAAAAAAATATATTATTATTATTCGTTTATTTTTATTTTATCAAAATGCCAACATACAAAAATGTTCCTTAAAAAAACGGCTTTAAATTTAGCATTAATACAGTTAAAATTACAATCCCCCTGCCCCCACCCTGTACCCTTCTATTCCCCACCCATAGAGCCATAGCCTAGCTCTCGCTTTGATCTTTATCATTCCGTTTCAACTGTTTCCTCCACATCTACTCGCTTATTACCTTGACGTATCTCCATGTCCTTTTGAAAGCCTTCCATTTATTTGTCAGTCCCTCCGTTTTTTCCTCCCCACTATACCTCAGACACTCCTGTGGAAGTTCTTACATTTGAAGATAATTGAAATGTTATATTTTTATTGTGACCTGCAAAAGAATCTGACCTGGAATTTTCTGCTGGTTACCTAGTTGGGTAAGGATGGAACTGATGGTTAAATATACCACAGTGTGTTTAAAGGCTAGTTATTTGCTACATACTGTAAAGATGTAATTAGCACTTTTTAATCCAAACGGTTTATCCATTCCAAAAAAATAAAAGCAAACATAGGTTAATACTTTTTATAATTATACATTTATTTTATTGTGTTTGGCTGCCTGGAGTTCTCCTGCAATGAACGTGTAAAAATGGGACCATAGAAAACACTATCCAGCTGTAGCTATAAAACATATATTTAAGGGCTAAATTCACCTTTAGGAAAAAATAACAAATGCACATATTTTTGCAGGTAAAAATTCATTATTTATTCCTACAGCCTGCAAAGCGTTGGATAGCGGGTGCAATGTCAGGCTCCTGCACACTCTTCCTCTAGCTTTCTGCCTGTACATCTGTATGGGCTTTCTGTTAGGCCCTGTACACACGATCGGACAAAACCTATGAAAACGGACTGAAGTTTAGTTTCATCGATCCAAACCGACCGTGTGTGGGCCCCGTCGGTCCGTTATCCTTCGGTCGCAAAATTTAGAACTTGCTTTAAAATTGAACCGATGGACGCCTAACTGATCGGTCAAAACCGATGGTTAGTACACAAAAGCATCGGTTCCAAACCCGGGCATACTCAGAATCAAGACGACGCATGCTTGGAAGCATTGAACTTAATTTTTCTCAGGACGTCGTTGTGTTTTACATCACCGTGTTGGACTCGATTGGTTTTTGAACTGATGGTGTGTAGGCACATCAGACCATCAGTCAGCTTCATCGGTTAACCGATGAAACTGAACTTTAGTCCGTTCTCATCAGTTTGGACTGATCGTGTGTACAGGGCCATAGAGATTTGGAGGAGCAGTGAATGGACTACACGCACGCTGATCAGCCTGTTTGTAGTCCATTGAGAACTACAAGTCTGTCTGCGGTTGTGGCAAATTGAGCGTGTGGTTTACTCTTTCACACATCCCTGTGAATGAATGGCACAACTGTGTGGCTGGAGCCCTGCATGATTTTAAATGTTACAGTGGCTGTGGGGTGAGGATCCCATGCCTGCTGTCAGGGGAAGGAGAGAGGGGGAAGGAGCTGGAACATGAAACCTGTTGCACCCTAAATACAGGTACAAGCTCTATCGGTGTGTATTGTAGCATTGTAATTCACTGCATTCATAAGTGGGAGATATAGTCAGACTGGCACAGTTTCATCTTTTATGAATTACAAAATGATGTACTTGGCTTTTAAATCATAATTTTATCCCACAAATATATATTCTTTAATTCCTGTTAACAGACTCATTAATGCTTGCATTTATATTCCAGTACAAAATTGAAAAAATGGTTTTACTGATCCAGAAATTGAATCTGTCTGTGTGGCACAATGACCCACTTGGCAGGAACAGCTTCCTGGGAGAACTGGAGATTGACCTCACCAGCTGGGATTGGAGTAACACAAAGCCCAACTGGTACATCTTAAAACCAAGGGTATGTAGATCTAGTATACTTCACAGTTAAGTTGCATAAACACAGATTTCATGGAACCTCAAAGCATATATAATGGAAGCAAGATCAGTTGGTGATGTTCACTTTATTTGCTGTAAGGAATTCCTAGGCCAGTGGCGAATGCAAAAGTATAAAAAAAAGCACACTACTTACAAATTGTGTTGGCTTTTTCTATTATTCCTGACTGGCCTTTCTAGGCACTTTCAACCAAAATAGGGACAGTTAAGGGCAGTTTTGAGATTCTCTGCCATTCTGTCTCTGCTGACACCTTATTGGTGGACTACATATAAAGTGGATAGCATGCTACTGCCAACAGGCTGCTGAGATATGAAATATGAAATTGGTTTCAGAGTAACTTGGTTTGAGAGCGTTTTGCAAGACAAGCAAAATGTTTTAATACATTTTGCCTTGATATACAAGCGATGTCTTGATATAAGAGTAGCGTCATGTCACAACTACAGTATAAAAAAAGAAGAGGAGCCTCTGAGTGTAGTAATATGGGTTACATTTAATGAAGGTACAACATTTAGCAACTTATTGCTACACTTAGAGGTGCCTCTCTTCTCTTGTATATCAAAGCATTTTTTTTTACAGGGTATAAAAGTGTTTTGGATTACAAGCATGTTTCTGGAACAAATTATGCTTGCAAACAAGGTTTTACTGTATAGTCTGTAAAAGAATTGTCATGTGAGAAGAATTATTTTACTGAATGAGAGAAGCATGCAGACATTTATATTCACAGGTAAACTGTTATGGCTGTTTTCGCATGGTGCCTACATAGCTTAAAATTAATTGTGAAGTCAAAGGGCCAGATTCACAGAACAAATACGCTGGAGTATCTACTGATACTCTGGCGTATTTTCAAATTTGCCGCGTCGTATCTTAATTTGTGATTCACAAACAAGATACGACGGCTTTTGGCTAAGATCCGACAGGCTTACGGCTTCGTACGCCTTCGGATCTTAGGCTGCAATACTTCGGCCGCCGCTGGGTGGAGTTTGCATCGTTTTCCAGCGCCGGGTATGCAAATTAGCATTTACGGCGATCCACGAACCTACTCGCGTGCGTAACGTCGTTTTTTCCCGTCGCAAAGTTAAGCAATCTTTTTCATTGCTTAACTTTACACCAGCCATGTTAAAGTATGGCTGTCGTTCCCGCTTCGAATTTAATTTTTTTTTTTTCGGCGTAAGTACGTTACGCACGTCGCCATTCACAAAGACGTCGGGGCGCCGTAATTTCGCGCAAAGCACGTCGGGAAAATTGCGAACGGAGCATGCGCAGAACGTTCGGCGCGGGAGTGCGCCTAATTTAAATGGTACACGCCCCATTTGAATTAGGCGGGCTTGTGCCGGACGTCTTTACGATACACCGCCGCAAGTTTACAGGTAAGTGCTTTGTGAATCAGGCACTTACGCTGAAAACTTGCGGTGGTGTAACGTAAACGGGATACGTTACGCCGCGGCGCAGGTACCTGAATCTGGCCCAAAGTTTTTATCAATTAAAATAACAAATATGTTATACTTAACCTGCTCTGGGATCGTCAGCCAACAATTTTGCTCCTTCTCTTCTTCCTCCGCTCCCATAGAAAACCTCTTGATGTGGGTCAGATGTGTCGGCTCGATCCCAAGCCAGGCTGTGTGTGTCCAAAGATGCACACAGCATGGCTCGGCCACGTCCCCACATCCTACCTCTCTAGATTTGACTGAGAGCAGCAGGAGCCAATGCCCCCCATTGCTCTCAGCCAAGCCCATGAATGCAGGAAGAGAAAGCAGAGCGGGGCTGCTGGAGGGAAGAGCACTGGATTGAGAGCGGTGTCAGGTAAGTGTTTAGAGAGGGGGGAACACACAAACAGTGGAAGTTTGTTTACCTTAAAATCATGAGTAAACAGGACCTGCGCTACCACTCCTATGCAGACGACACGCAGCTTTACCTTCGAATCACCAACAAAAAAGAACAATTTCATGAACTTGGAAAGTGCCTCACACTGATCGACAATTGGATGACCGAAAGCTCCCTCAAACTCAACGGATCCAAAACTGAACTACTCATCCTTCACGCAAATAAGAAATCCATTTCTAGGACCACATGGACACCACCCACCATCCTCGGACAAACCATCGCACCAAGCAAAAAAATCAAAAGTCTCGGAGTCATCTTCGACTCAGACATGACGATGGATGCAAAAATAGGATCAGTCGTCAGCGGTTCTCATCATCTACTCCGCATGCTACGTAGACTCATCCACTTCATCCCGAAAGAGGACACAGCGGTAGTGGTTGGAACAATCATCAACTCACTACTCGACTACGCAAACTCCCTCTATTTAGGACTACCGAAATATCAGATGGCACGTCTACAAGTCGTTCAGAACACGGCAGCCAGACTGGTAACAGGTAAAAAGCCGTGGGAATCCGTCTCCCCAGTCTTGAGGTCCCTCCACTGGCTGTCCGTACAGGACAGGGTGACATTCAAGACGTTCTGCCTCGCCCACAAATGTATACAGGGGAAGGCTCCCCAATACTTAAGCGAGAAAATAAAACCGTACGTCACCAAGCGCGTGCTCCGGTCAACCAACCAAAACCTTCTTCAAATTCCTAAATCCCGCTACAAATCCAAGGGAGAACGAAGATTCTCGGTCCAAGGACCACGGCTCTGGAATGCTCTACCCATCACCATCCGCTTAGAGGAAAACATTGGGCATTTAGGAAAAAACGAAAGACCCACCTCTTCTGAAAGACCGGTACGATGCCAAATCTTTATGTAATTTCAGATAGATTGGGGAAGGATTATAATCTCTGTGAGATTTTTGCCTTCTGCACCTGTAGGGGAGCTTTCCCCTGCATCAAGCAATTTTTTTTAAGGCTTCTACTGACCTGTCCGTTCAAGTTTAGGTAAAACGTCTATGGGACTGTATTAAAATCATCTAACTAGTAGAAATGTTGAATGCATTAGGCATATAGTAGTTTGCCAGAGAATATTGGGTTCCGCTGTGTAAACACATGTGCAGTGAATACCTGTTAAGTGTTCCAAATGGCTGTTAAAATGAAGCTCTGCAAACGGCTGCGTACAATTCCTGTGCACTATTACTAAGTTTATTTATAAGTTATGCAATGAGTCTTGCTGAATACTTTTGTCTGCATTCCCATCTGCATTCATCTCAGAATGCCAGAAGTGTAGGGGAACTTTACAAAACTTAATTTAACTTAAATTAAAGCAACAAAAAAAGGTATGTGTGTATGTGTATAGTGTGTGTATGTGAACATAGTCTGTCTATCTGCAATGGTGTATTTAGGTTTTGTGCTGCCCTAGGCCTGACTAAACTCATGCAACCCCTAATTTAAATATGATCCACCCCTTCCTGTCAAGGTCACACCCCTTCTTGTTTAAGACCTGCCCTGAAATTTTCTAGTGGGGACACTAGTTCTGAGGGCCTTGCGGGGGGGGGGGGGTTCCTCTTACTTCCTGTTTGGCTTTGGGGCAGGAAATTAAGGGAAATGAACGGATGGCAAAAAAATAAAATAACAGGGGCTATAATCATCCCTTACTTTATGGGGGCACCAGACCGATTTGTCTTGTAGCCCAGTCCACCTCATAAGACTCGCGCTGCACTAAAAGTGAAGCACAATTCGGCAGGGACTCTTTTCGTGCTGCCCCCCTGCAAAGTGCTGGCCTGGGCCAAGATTCAGCATTGTCTGTCTGTATGTACAGTGGGTGTAGAAAACAATAACCCTTTTTAAAGTATTTTCAGGATGCAAAGCAGCATTTTGTTGCTTTTCAGCCTGAAATTAAGACCGACACCATTTTTGTTTTATCCAGCTGTATTTACTAGTGCAACTTATAACATCTAAGTGAAAGATATAACACCAACATGTCAGAAAAAAAAGTTGCTTTAATTGCAGCTTTTAGTCTATTGGGATACAGTGCCTTTTTAAAAAGTATTCGTACCCCTTGAAATTTTCCACATTTTGTCATGTTACAACCAAAAACGTAAATGTATTTTATTGGGATTTTATGGAAATAGACCAACAAAAAGTGGCACATAATTGTGAAGTGGAGGGAAAATGATAAAAGGGTTTAATTTTAAGTGTGTGAAAAGTGTGGCGTGCATTTGTATTCAGCCCCCTGAGTTAATACTTTGTAGAACCCCCTTTCGCTGCATTTACAGCTGCAAGTCTCTTTGGGGATGTCTCTACCAGCTTTGCACATCTGGATTGACGTTTTTTGCCCATCCTTCTTTGTAAAATAGTTTAGACTGTCAGATTGGATGGAGAGCGTCTGTGAACAGCAATTTTGCCACAGATTCTCAATTGGATTTAGGTCTGGAAATTGACTGGGCCATTCTAACACATGAATATGCTTTGATCTAAACCATTCCATTGTAGCTCTGGCTGTATGTTTAGGGTTGTTGTCCTGCTGGAAGGTGAACCTCTGTCCCGGTCTCAAGTCTTTTGCAGACTCCTGTCCTGTATTTGGCTCCATTCATCTTCCCATCAACTCTGACCAGCTTCCCTGTCCCTGCAGAAGAAAAACATCGCCACAACATGATGCTGCCACCACCATGTTTCACGGTGGGGTGTTCAGGGTGATTTGCAGTGTTAAGCTGGCCATACACCATACAATTTTCTTATTCAATTTTCTTTAGATTTACCTTCAACTATGTAGTAGAAGGGCCTGCCTGATTGCATACAAATGGAAAGTGTTTAGGTTTGACCTCGTATTATATGGTTTTGGTAAATCTAAAGGAAAGTTGCACAAGGGTTTTACAGAACAGCTGTATTTATACTAGAATAAATTACAAGCAGGTTGGGTGACTTCTGAAGGCAATTGGTTCCACTAGATTTCAGTTGGGGGCATCAGAGTAAGACCCCTTTCACACTGGGTCGCTTTGCAGGCGCTATAACGCTAAAAATAGCACCTGCAAAGTGACCTGAAACAGCCGCTGCTGTCTCTCCAGTGTGAAAGCCCTGAGGGCTGGGGGCCTTTTACACTGGAGCGGTGCGCTAGCAGGACCGCTCCAAAAGTCCTGCTAGCAGCATCTTTGGAGCGGTGTGTATACCGCTCCTCCATCGCTCCTGCCCATTGAAATCAATGGGGCACCGCAGCTATACCGCCGGCAAAGCGCCTCGGGTGAAGCGCTTTGTGGTGGTTTTTAACCCTTTCTTGGCCGTTAGAGGGGGGAAAAACCACCCCGTTAGCGGCCGAATAGCACCGTGAAATTGATGGTAAAGCACCGCTAAAAATAGTGGTACTTTACTGCCGCCCCCACCCCAGTGTGAAAAGGTCCTAAAGGGGGCTGAATACAAATGCACACCACACTTTTCAGATATTTATTTGTAAAAAAAAATTAAAACCATTTATCATTTTCCTTCTACTACAATTATGTGCCACTTTGTGTTGGTCTATCACATAAAATCCCAATAAAATACATTTAAGTTTTTGGTTGTAATATGACAAAATGTGGAACATTTCAAGTGGGTATGAATACTTTTTCAAGGCACTGTGTATATGTATGTATGTATGTATGTGTAATATATATATATATTAGTGCTGTCAAGCGATTAAAATTTCTAATCGCGATTAATCGCATTAATGTCATAGTTAGCTCACGATTAATCGCGCGATTAACCACTTACCCCCCGGACCATATTGCTGCCCAAAGACCAGAGTACTTTTTGCGATTCGGGACTGCGTCGCTTTAACAGACAATTGCGCGGTCGTGCGACGTGGCTCCCAAACAAAATTGGCGTCCTTTTTTTCCCACAAATAGAGCTTTCTTTTGGTGGTATTTGATCACCTCTGCGTTTTTTATTTTTTGCGCTATAAACAAAAATAGAACGACAATTTTGAAAAAAATGAATATTTTTTACTTTTTGCTGTAATAAATATCCCCCAAAAATATATAAAAAAACATTTTTTTTCCTCAGTTTAGGCCGATACGTATTCTTCTACATATTTTTCGTAAAAAAAAATCGCAATAAGCGTTTATTGATTGGTTTGCGCAAAAGTTATAGCGTTTACAAAATAGGGGGTATTTTTATGGCATTTTTATTAATATTTTTTTTTACTAGTAATGGCGGCGATCAGCGATTTTTTTTTTTCGGTATTGCGACATTATGGCGGACACTTCGGACATTTTTGACACATTTTTGGGACCATTGGCATTTTTATAGCGATCAGTGCTATAAAAATGCATTAGATTACTATAAAAATGCCACTGGCAGTGAAGGGGTTAACACTAGGGGGCGGGGAAGGGGTTAAGTATGCCTGGGTGTGTTCTTACTGTGGGGGGGGGGGTGGCCTCACTAGGGGAAACACTGATCCTCGGTTCATACATTGTATGAACAGAAAATCAGCATTTCCCCTGCTGACAGGAACGAGAGCTGTGTGTTTACACACACAGCTCCCGTTCCCCGCTCTGTACCGAGCGATCGCATGTGCCCGGCGGCGATCGCGCCCGCCGGGCACACGCACGGGAGACGTGCGCCCCTAGTGGCGGCTTTTAGGCAGGACGTCATATTACGTGCTCTCGCCTAGGAGAGCCACCTTGTGGACGTATTTTGACGGTGCGGCGACGGCAAGTGGTTAAGGAGGTTCACCCTTTAAAACATTTTTTTTTTTTTTTTTCTTATTTATTTTTTTTTTTTTTATAATATTAAATTGTGTTTTTTTATTTTTTTACATTTTGATCACTTTTATTGCTGTCACAAGGAATGTAAACATCCCTTGTGACAGCAATAGGTGGTGACAGGTACTCTTTATGGAGGGATCGGGGTCTAAAAGACCTCCGAGCCCTCCTTTGCACTTCAAAGTATTCAGATCGCCGAAAACAGCGATTCTGAATACTGTGTACTTTTTTAAATCCGGCGCCATTGGCAGCCGAGAAACCCGGAAGTGACGTCATGACGCCGCTTCCGTGGTTTCAATGCGGAGACTGAATCAAAGCCGTTTACGGCTTAGTGTCAGTGTCAGTCTCCGCCTGAACACAGAACGCGGCGGATGGAGGATCGGGTCTCCCGGTGGGACGGGAGGCCCGGTCAGAGCGGCGAAAGGCGGCGGGAGGGGGGGGATGTCTCCTCCCGCTCCTCTGGCATAACAACCGACCGGCTTTCAGCCGCATTGGTTGTTATGTTTGGATAGCCGATCGCCCGCTCTAAACAACAGTACCGGGATGATGCCTGCGGCTGCAGGCATCATCCCGGTATAACCCCCGAACGTTAATCGCGCGATAAAAAAATTGACGGTGTTAACATGGGTTTGTGTTAACGCCGTTAATAATGCGTTTAACTGACAGCACTAATATATATATGTGTATATATATATATATATATATATATATATATATATATATATATATATATATATATATATATATATAGTGTCATGGCCAAGACTGTGAATACTTATGTCCATGTGATTTATTTTTATTTATTTTAATAAATTTGCAAAGATTTCAAACAAACTTCTTTCATGCTGTCATTATGGGGTTGTTTGTAGAATTTTGAGGAAAATAATTAATTTAATCCAGAGAAAGGGACACGTATGGGATGTGGAAAGAGCTGCTCACCCCTAAGGATAAAAAAATAGGATGAACTTCCCCAATGGGGTTTTTAGGCAGCAAAATAATGAATATGAGTCATGGGATAAAGTTGTAAAAAGTAAAAAAGTTTAATAAAGCATACGAAAGTTACAAAAGTGAGCTCTGGTATTGCATACAAGTAGTGGAATACATACATTCAAAAAAGCACCTCTTAAAAACTTTTTTCCTTTTACAACTTTATCCCATGAGGCCCCGTACACACGGCCGAGGAACTCGACGTGCAAAGCACGTCGAGTTCCTCGTCGAGTTTTGGGATGAAGCCGCCGAGGAGCTCGGCGGGCCGCCTTCTCCCATAGAACAACGAGAAAATAGAGAACATGTTCTCTATTTTCTCGTCGAGCTCCTCGGCGGCTCCATCGAGCCAAAACTGTACAAGACGACAGAGTTTCTCGGCAGAATCCGGGTTTTGACCGAGTTTCTCGGTGAATTCTGCCGAGAAACTCTGTCGTGTGTATGGGGCCTCACTCATATTCATTATTTTGCTGCCTAAAAACCCCATTGGGGAAGTTCATCCTATTTAATGAATTTAATCCATTTTGGAATAAGGCTGTAACATAACAAAATGTGGAAAAAGCGAAGCGCTGTGAATACTTTCCAGATGCACTGTATGCTATACATGTCAAGTGTGCTTCTGTAAGCATTTGCTATAAAAACGCAGAAATTAAGCTAGTGGAAATCTATCAATTGATCTAGGGTGCCCTCTAGAGTAAAGCTAGTGAAACAGCAAGAACCGACAAGAATAATTGTGCCATTTAAAAACAAACTATTAATAAATAACATAATAGAGTTAAATTAGTAACAAGCTATATACGGAATCTATTTATACAGACGTTGTCATTGTTAACCACTTTGTAAAACCAATAATAAATCATTTCTAGCAATTATGCTGTGTTATACGATGAACTATTTATTTGTATGTTCCTTTTTTACCCATCAGAGTCTGTCTGCAATGAATGGGGTTGACCATCTTGGAGTGATGAACTTGTCAATTAAATACATTCCTCCTGGAAGTCTTGGTGAGATATGTGATATGCGGGAATAATTTAACAAGATGTACATGTGCCTCACACCTCCTTTCCTGGAGAGATGTGGGTTTGGTCTGGGAAAGCTGCCATCTTTCTGAACGTTGCAGACGTGCTGTTAAATATGCTAATATATAGTAGACAGTGTAAGGTGAATTTCTTGGTTTTACAGTGTGCCTATGGAAGTGGGATGTAATTACATCTATTTTCAGCACCAGTTTGCATGTTCATCTGATTTTGAAAAGTTCATTTATTGAACTGTGACTCATTTGTGTGAAATCACATATCCACGTATCTGCTGTCTGAAGGGTTTGAAAGAAGAAAGCATGTCCAATTTGTTCAATCCAATTTCATCATTTGTTGAATTATTATAATCTTCTAATTGAATAAATCCCAACTAACACCACATGTCATAAAGAGCAATAACAAAGACAAATAAAAACTTGGCTTGGTGCTTCTAAACCAATAAATGAATAAAACACAAATGAAAATCTTCGCTCAATACTAGTGCATATTGATACGTAAAATGGGATGATAGTCCTAAAAAGAACCAAACATTTGGATTTTTAACATGCATAATCCTTAAGAATAGCACAACCATGTTATAAAAAAATAAAATAATTATTCCGTACAGAAAGTTTAAAATATATAACAAACAATAAACCAACCAGTTAACATGATATTATGTATGTACATCAAGATACAGTATATAGCATTGCCTCTGCGTATCAGCTTCCACATGTTACAGAAACGTGATTTAATTTAATACGACACAACCATCTCATACGTAGGTTTTATTGTGGTTATGCTTAACACGTTTCACTATTAGGTTTCTTTAGGAACCCAGAGGTGTCATTGGTATAATAAAGTATGGCTATAGCCAGCACTGCAATCCACAGCTTAGAAAACTCGACCGCACCTCAGTAAGGGGCCACATGGAGGAAGTCAAGGAACGGGATAGCCAAAAGGGGAAGAGGCAGAGAAGGGAAGGATCAAAAAGCAGGCACCTCAACTTCCCCCAGCCTGGGGGAAGGCCATTAGCTGAAACAATAAAGGTAAAGGGCCCATAGGTTTAGTTAAACATTCCCAATCTAAAAGATTAAAGTAGAACTATAGGCACAACTTTTTCTTTTTTTCATTTTGGATATATTAAAGGGGTTGTAAAGGTTTGTTTTTTATTTTCTAAATAGGTTCCTTAAGGCCCCTTTCACATGGTCCACCGTTCAGGTCCACCTGTCATATTTGTCGGTGGACCTGAACGGCCGCTCCATACTTCTCTTTGGAGCATCGGATGTCAGGTGAGACATGTCTGCTGACATTCGACTTGATCCGCTAAAACCAGACTGATGGCGATATGTCATCCATCCATCCATAGCGCATCGGGTAAGAGCAGATGAAAATGGACATGCTGTCCGTTTTCATCAGATCTCTCCTTAGGAGACAGTGGTGCTGCACAAGCCCCTCCCTGCTCAGTGAGCAGAGAGGGACTTGTCATCCGCCGGCTCAGTGGAGATCTGCAGAGAGTTCTCCCGCTGAGCTGGCGGACTCCGCTGAGACGGAGTCCGCCTAGTGCATTGTTGGTTTTTCCAATGGAATTCTGCTCAAGCTTGGTTTGCATACACATGGTCACACAAAATGAACTGAACTTTCAACCGTCAAGAACACGGTGACGTACAACACTACGACGAGCCGAGAAAATGAAGTTCAATGCTTCCGAGCATGCGTCGAATTGTTTGCGAGCATGCGTCGGATTTTTGCGCGTCAGAATTGCTACAGACGATCATATTTTTAGATAGGAATTTTATCCGTTGGAAAATTTGAGAACCAGCTCTCAATAATTTTTCGGCAGGAATTCCGACAGCAAAGGTCCGATGGACTATACACACAGTCGGAATTTCCGTTCAAAAGCTCACATCGGACTTTTGCTGTCGGAATTTCTAATCGTGTGTATGGGGCATTAGAGTTTTTAACTCAATCTAACTTTACAGACAACTTCTACTTGCATTAGTTTAATCCTAATTATCTGAAAAAAAATGTCTGCCTGCTAGTCATTTAGGCCTTTAATAACTCTGAGGAACCCCTGCTTAGGAAACCGTTGATGGAACAAGTTTTCTAACCTTCCCTAGTCACTGAACCCTGGGCAGTGTTTCCTATTTTCTCCCCCTTCCACTCTACATTTACAGAAGGGTCATAGGTTGCCACCAGCCAAGGGAGGCCACCACCTGAGGTAGTAGTTGGATCATTCAATCACAATCAACCACCTTTGTAGTTCTAAAAGTACTCAACTCTACGGTCAAAGCTGACATTGAGGAGAAAGTTGGCTGGAGCATATACTTCCAAGTCATCCAGGCCCTCTGGAATTTTTGTAGATGCAGTCCAATCATTTTGCATGGTATACGATTTTGCATTTCCATAGGAATAATATCTAGTACAATTGTATACACCCTGTTTTACATATCACAACAGTAGTGTTGCAGATGGTTATACAGATATTTATAAATGGTAAAATCAAGACTACTCTGTTTAGTCCTCAAGTGATACCTTTTAAAACTGCCTGCTGTCGCTTTGCTTAGGTGGCATTTGTGAACATTGGCAGCCATTTCTTATTTCATAAGACACCTTTTCCTTAATCCTTAGGTCCAAAACATCCATCTTCAGGAGAAGTCCACATCTGGGTGAAAGATACTAAAGATTTACCTCAGCTTCGTCCTTCTGGGGTAGATTCCTTTGTTAAATGGTAAGTCATTCATGTAAACATCTTAATCTCCCATTGATGAAATAGTAGCGATGGGTGCAAAACTCTGAAAGTTTTCTGACCCACCGATGGGAAGATTCACCCTATTTTTGTACTATTTGGAAAAATCCAAATTTCTCTCTGTTCATTGACGTCCACAGTGGAGATCTTGATCTCTGACCATTAGGTTATAGTGCCACCTTTAGGAGTAGAACATGACACACAAAAGAACAAAGCACAGCCTAGGGCAGGGGTGGCCAACCATGTGGCCCGCGGAGCCCTCTGATGTGGCCCGTGACCTCCTGCTCTGGAATGAGGGGTTGGCGAGCCCAGATCGCAAGTTGTCGACCATCCATACCACAGCATTAGTGTTGTGAATAAAGCTGGTGGTAGAGTAAGAAAGCAGCTGCAGAGCAGAGCCCTATATGCCAATGCTTCCTGTATAGCGCCGGCTTTTGCCACAGGCGGAGTCTATGGCAAAGTTCAGCTAACTTGCAGGATAAACACAGGTGCAGTACGCTGCAGGCATAGACAAACCGTAGCACATCAGTGTGAAAACAGTCTTAGGCCCTTTTCACACGATCGGCCCGACCTGGCCCATGGCATATGGCGCTTTACTATGGGACCCCTTCTACCCATATCCTGAATGCTGCCATGGGACCCACTGCAGCTGAGCGTCCACTTAATTTTGCCAATGGGTTATTGAGGCTGTGGCTTTGAGACCTACTGAAGCCGTGAGCCATTGCTGCTACTGATACTTGAGAACCTGCCCTTTTTTTTTGTCATTCTACTCACTCTGTCCTGCCCTGTTAGTTCCCCAGGCAATGAAGGAATTCTGTTCCCATTCACTGATCGGAGATGACGTGTGTGGGCTTGGAAATGCTCGGTGCTTGCTGGTTTCTGTAGGGAACTCACGTTGACTCTTCATGTACACACTCTCCTCCGGTGAGGTTATTTACATGCGGGGGAAAATGGGGTGAGGGGCTGGTCGATCTGCAACCTGGGGTTTAGAGTTGTCTTGTGGTTTCAAAGTTCCCTGCACACTTACACTTCTAGTGTTCTGTGCAGGCAAGTTTTCTTTATCGTACACCACGGGATACAGAGCCATTCATTACATAATGGGTTAAGGGTCACCAGCAGTGATTGGACACTGGCACAACCAATTGAAGACCGTTCCCCTCCATATAACCCCTCCCATCAGGGAAGCACCTCAGTTTTTTTGTCAGTATCTAAAGGTGTTGGACACGATAGGATGCTAAAAGGAAAGCTCTGCCAAAGAAGACCCTCTGGGGGTAAAAAAGCTATGCTTCCGGACCCACCCAAGACGCCTAAAGTAGGTCAAAACTGGATGGGCCTCATGCACGAGGCGTCGCCTGTAATGTCTCTCTTTGGAGGAGGTCCAGCACTTTCGCTACTTAGCTAAAAGTCCTGGTCAGAGTCTTTTACAAGGCCCAGGGGAGAGGTATCCTTTAAATAGGAACCCATATCCCTGAAGGTTGGCACACAAGATTGGTACTGCCTGATCTCAGCGGATGTCTGCGGCGTGGATAAAGTAAGAGGTCAGAGTCCTAAAAAATAATTTTTAGGGACCTTTCCTATATTTTACGTGAAGTGTCTTCTCTAAATGACGCCACTGGGGGGAGTAAAGAGTTGTAAACTCACCAGGTGTGTTATGTCAGCTAAGCTAATTTGCCTGCTGCAAAGCCTGGCTTCAGCGTCTCTTCCCTTCCCCTCCCCCTCTCAGAACACTACAGGTGGCACAGAGGTTAGTAATGGGGAACAAACTACACAGGTTTGAACAGCTTTTACTATGCTAAGCTAAGGGCTTCTACCTAAAGGCTTGAAGGGACAGGGGAGAGAAAGACTTGCCTATACGATCACCGCCATTGCCGGGTCGATCGGAGTGGGGGTGCGTGCATGAAACTGACGCCAATTCAAACGCCATGAAGTACAGATGCCAGCAGGCTTTCTCCTTGCGGAAAGGAAGATTCTTTCTCCCAGTCACCTGGAAGGTGGTGTCTATGGATGCCAGCCTATCGGCCTGGGGAGCAGTATTCGAAGAAGCCTCAGCCCAGGGAACCTGGGCCAAGACGAAGAGTCCTTCCATCAACAGACTGGAGATCCGAGCAATATATCTAGCTTTCAGAACCTGGACACACAGGTTACAGGGCTACCCGGTTTGGATTCAGTCTGACAATGCTACTGCAGTAGCTTACATCAATCACCAAGGAGGCACCCGCAGTCAGGGTGCTTAGGAGGTGATTGGAAATTTGTCATGGGCAGAAGATCATGTTCCTTGTCTTTCTGCAATCTTCATCCCAGGCATAGAAAACTGGCAAGCGGACTATATGAGTCGCCAGCAGCTATCACCAGGAGAGTGGTCTCTCCATGTCTTTCAGGCCAGATGCCAGAAATGGGGGACCCTGGATGTAGACCTGCTAACTTCCAAGTTTAACAAGAAGTTGAATAACTTTGTATCCAGGACGAGAGATCCTCTAGCCTACGGAACGGATGCTCTAATAATTCCCTGGAATCAGTTCTCACTGATCTATGCATTCCCTCCAATCCCTCTCTTACAGAGGAGGGAATACCAGTAATCCTAGTGGCCCCAAATTGGCCCAGGACATTGTTCTGCCTTCTTTTTTTATTTCCGGATCCGCAGACAGCGGAGGAAAAATGATTGCACTCTCTGGATCTAGTGAGAGCAGTAAAGGTGTATCCGCAAGCAACGCTCAGATACGTAAAACAAATGTTTTGTTATTTTGCCAGATGGACCCTGGAAGGGTCAAGCAGCATTGAGATCCACCATTTCCAAGTGGATTCGACAAGTAATTATTCAAGCTTATGATTTAAAGAACAGGACTCCTCCTTTTTCTGTTAAGACGCACTCTACCAGAGCGATAAGTGCTTCATGGGCAGTGCATCACCAGGCTTCGATGACTCAGATCTGTAAAGCTGCAACTTGGTCTTCAGTCCACACATTTTCCAGATTCTATCAAATAGATGTGAAAGGACATGAGGATACCGCCTTCGGGCGAAGTGTGCTGCAGGCAGCAGTATAGGGCTTCTTGTCCACAAGCGGCCTACTTGATCTGTGTCTCCCACCCTTCATATTGAGCATTGCTCTGGGACGTCCCATTATGTAATGATTGGCTCTGTGTCCCGTGGTGTACGATAAAGAAAAAGGGATTTTTATAGCGGCTTACCTGTAAAATCCTTTTCTTGAAGTACACCACGGGACGCAGAGGTCCCCCCCTTCTTATGGGAACCTTATTGCTTGCTACAAAACTGAGGTGCTTCCCTGATGGGAGGGGGTTATATGGAGGGGAACTGTCTTCAATTGGTTGTGCCAGTGTCCAATCACCGCTGGTGACCCTTAACCCATTATGTAATGAATGGCTCTGTGTCCCGTGGTGTACTCCAAGAAAAGGATTTTACAGGTAAGCTGTTATAAAAATTCCTTTTTTCAGGGGTTGAGCATCTTCAGTCCACCTTCTTCTAGTGATAGTTTGGCTTCTTTGCACTGCTTGCTGCTCCTCATGTTTTCCAGGCAGTTTGACATTGTGTTTGGTACAGTGACCTTGCAGACTGCATGTCCTGGGCTCTGCCTCAGCAATTACATTCTGCTTTAGAGCTCACAGTATTTTAAACTGTACTTTTCCATGCATGCTATTTCAGACCCTTTCTGGGCTTCCCAAAGAGGGATTTTTTGGGGGTTTTATGTTTTTTTTTTTTTTTTTGTGGATGAAAATGCATCTTGCGGTTTCCACCCAATGAGATCCCTAGCATGTTTCTTTCCGCTGCTGAATTTTAATTGACCAATCAGTAGCTCTGATGTCTCTAAGCTTTGGCTGCTGAGAATGTCTGTGGAAGGGTATCTCAGCTCCTTGCCGGCTGATGTTTGTCCCGAGAACACTGCGACGTGCCCATCTAGACAGGGGCGATCCTAGGCAGAGTGCTTTGCACCCAGGTGCCTGCAGAGATGGGGGGGTGCCGAAGAGCCTCCTTCTCTCCTTGTTTGTGTCCGTCCAGAACTAGTGTTCTGAGCATAGGTGTGTGTCCGTCCAGAACTGATGTGTGAGCATAGGGCAGCCCGCCCAGCCTGGCAGTGCTCAGGGGAGGGGGCGCTCCTCTTCCTGACACAAGGGTTCTAGTTTTCAGTGGCTGCTGAGTGCTAATGTACAGGAATGAATTCCTCACAACTGGGAGTCTTGGATCCCGCACTGTTGGAATGCCTCCCCCTCCCATCTCTATCTCGGGCTGCACAGAGAGAGAACCGAGGTGAGTCAGTGTTCAGTGTGCTGTGTGCTGGCATCCCCAGCATCCCTTTACATGTGCTCTGGGCTGCCCCTGCTCTAGATGTTTTATGGCATGGTAGATTGCATAGGATACACAGCCCTTGCCCATCTCCTGTACTATGCCTGCAGTCTCTGAACATCTCCTGTAATATATCTGCGGTCTCTGACCGTCTCCTTTACCAAGTCTGCGGTCTCTGTATCATGTCTGCAGTCTCTGACTGTCTCCTGTACCATATCTGCAGTCTCTGACCATCTCATGTACTATGTCTGCAGTCTCTGACCGTCTCCTGTACCATGTCTGCAGTCTCTGACCGTCTCCTGTACCATGTCTGCAGTCTCTGACCATCTTCTGTACCATGTCTGCAGTCTCTGACCATCTTCTGTACCATGTCTGCAGTCTGACCGTCTCCTGTACCATGTCTGCAGTCTCTGACCATCTCCTGTACCATGTCTGCAGTCTCTGACCATCTTCTGTACCATGTCTACAGTCTCTGACCGTCTACTGTATCATGTCTGCAGTCTCTGGCCATCTCTTGTATCATGTCTGTAGTATGTCTGGGGGCTCTTTCTAATAAACTATCTAACAGAAGCCCTCTCTGTGTCCATCAGAGAGGCCCCCCTCCAGGTCCCAATAAAGTACTCTGCTTCTCTTCCTGTATTTTGTTTATTGTTAAGAGATCATGTAAGGGTCCCAGGGTAATGAAGACTTCATGGAGGAGCATCTCTGTGGTTGAGTCATTGCCATAGAAACATTTGTAATGGGGAGGAGTTAGTAAAACGCCCATGTGGGGGCGCCAGGAAATATTTCTGCACCCAGGCGCCTGTGACCCTAGGATCGGCCCTGCATCTAGACCACCTGTAGTTTTACTAGTGCTGCTCTTTTTTGGATTCCTTGTAGGCCCCTCAGACTACTGTCTTCCACTTGATGCATGCCCTACCCTTGGGGGTCCTGTGTGTAAACTGCGGGCTCCTGCAGGATTTTTCCCTCAAGATTTCACTGCTCTGTAAATGTAGGGGCCACCCTGTGGGTTAAGGGCTGTTTCTGCTGTTGGTGAGCTGTCTGCTTTTTAGGCTCAGCGATTCCTGTGGTGGGTACACTAGTTCTTCTGTTCCCATTAATCTTGCTGGTGTACTTTTAACCTTTGTCCCTGACAGATCTTGTCTTGCAATCTACCACGTTTGTTTTACTAGTTTCTTAAACCTAAGGGTTGGATAGACTTATATGGGGGGATTTTTTTTCCCTCGTTTAGCTTCTTATTTGGGGTATTTTGTAATCATGCCAGCAACCCTATATTTTTGCATAGAAGGGTTGTTTTTCATCCTGCTCCCATCTGAGTATTCTCAGCAAACGTGTACCTTTTTGTTTCTGTGTTGGCCCATGAAGCAGGCATGAATGAGAGGTGCTTTTGTTGCACACCCTCATGGGACCATGTCTCTTCAGAGCTGCCTCAGGCAGCCACCTTACTAGGGAGAGAAGTACTCTCCTTTTGTCTCATAAAAGGGCCCTTCACAGTTCTGTCTTCAGGGCCTGTCTTGTTTCACCTCAGGGTATTTCCATTGTGGGATATCTGGGTGACCTCCTCTTAAGGGTGCTGTTTGTATGGGATTTGGCCGACTACATGCTTTGGTTAGTCCCGACCATCTAATGGTTTTGGATGTACCAGAAATTGTCTGTTATTGAAGCTGGATCTGACTCATCATTTGTAGTATCTGGAACCTGCCTTAGTGGCTCCTGCGGAGGGAATTTTGGATCTCCACTTTTGGTTTTGAACTCTTAAGACCTAGGGCCACTGAAATTTTATGTTCTGCTTTGAGTCTTTGGTCTGTTGGTAGCGCTAATGCCTCATACACACGACCAAAAAACATATATAATGTTTGGGGGTTCTGAGTAATTTTCTAGCAAAAGAATAATGATTTGTACATGTAGGAGAGAAGTGCCAGAATAAGCCCAGTATGGAGGTGGGTATTAAAGCCCTGTACTGAAGTGGTTAAGCACTGAACGATTGATTCCACTTGGTTTGGCACACTATTTTTTTTAAGTATGACATTCTTGTCTTAGGCCCCTTCCACATGGGTTGGGCTCCATTGCAGTCTACTCAGCAAGGAATCTATTCACTGATCCCCGCTGAACAGGCGGGTGGCTGGTCCTTGTCTGCTCCACCTATGCAGAGCAGACACAGACTCTCCCCTATGGATGATTAGATGTAAAAGGACCACCTGTTCGTTTACACCCGACTGCCATCCGATCCGCCAGACTGATGGGCAAAAGACCCTGATCCATCTGTTTTTAGCAGATGGGATCAAATCGGATGTAAGCAGGTATCAATGGACATGTCCGTTTACAACTTCCGCTTCCTTAGAGGAGACTGGAGGGTCTGCCTGAAACTGACAGGCAGACCTGATTGGTCTGCTAGTGTGAAAGGGGCCTTAGGGGATTAGTTATGACATTTGTTTACTTTATAACATCAGGTTTACTTTGGAATATTCTGGATTACAATTTTCAGTATTTACTGTCCTTAGAATCAGAACACTAGCTGATCGGTCTACTCTGAATGCAGTTGTGTCATCTTGTATAACAAAGCAAAATACTTTTTATTCGTGCCGTAGATTTCTCATAGCAAATAATAAATTTCCCTTCCTGTAGTTACGTATTACCTGACACAAGCAAGAAGAGTTACCAGAAGACTCGGGTCGTCAAGAAGGATTCAAACCCAGTGTTCAACCACACCATTGTCTATGATGGCTTCCACACTGAAGACCTTAAAGATGCTTGTGTTGAGCTAACCGTTTGGGATCACGAGAAGCTCAGCAATCATTTCCTTGGTGGGATCAGGCTTGGGCTCGGTACAGGTAGTGTATTCCAAAGACATTCTGTCTAAATTCATGGGAGTCAATACTGTGAAGTGTTTCATTGTGTCAATTTTTTTTTTAAATGACATTAAATTTTTATTTTTTTATTGCATTTTTTTTGTGTAAATATGAGATCTGAGGTCTATTTGACCCAGATCTCCTATTTAAGAGGACTTGTCATGCTTTTTCCTATTACAAGGGATGTTTCCATTTTTTGTAATAGGAATAAAAGTGGCAAATATATATATATTTTTTTTAAAGAACAATGTAGAAATGTAAAATAAAAGGTAAAATAAATAATAAAAAAATGTAAACCCGCCTCCTCCTGCTGAGCTTGCGTACAGAAGCAAATGCTTACGTGAGTAGCGCCCGCATACGAAAATGGTGTTTAAACCACACACGTGAGGTATCACCACAATCGTTAGAGTGAGAGCAATAATTCTAGCCCTAGACCTCCTCTATAACTCAAAACATGCAACCTGTAGAATTTTTTAAACGTTGCTTATGGAGATTTTTAAGGGTAAAAGTTTGTTGCCATTCCACGAGTGGACGCAACTTTTGGAACGTGGCATGTTGGGTATCATTTTACTCGGCGTGACAAAAAACAAAATTGGGCTAACTTTACTGTTGTCTTTATTTTTTAATTCAAAAAGTGGATTTTCTCCAAACAAAAGTGCGCTTGTAAGACCGCTGTTCAAATACGGCGTGACAAAAAGTATTGTAACGACCACCATATTATTCTCTAGGGTGTTATAAAAAATATATATCATGTTTGGGGGTTCGAAGTAATTTTCTAGCAAAAAAAGCTGATTTTAACTTGTAAACAACAAGTTTGAAAAATAGACCTGGTCTTTTTAAAATATAAAGAAGCAGAAAGAAATGAAGGGTCTATAATTGTTATCATGGGTGTATTTTAAATGACAAAGACAGAATATCAACCAAAAATTCTGAAAAAAACACACATGATACAAATGTTATAAATTGAATTCAGTAAACAAAGTATTTGATCCCCAAGCAAAATATGACTTGGTGGAAAAACACTTTTTGGCAAGCACATGGGTAACATATTTCTTGTAGTTGATCAGGTTTGCACACATCTCAGGAGAGATTTTGGTCCACTTTTTTTTACAGATCTTTTCTAAATTCTTAAGGTTTCTTGGTTGATGCTTGGCAACTCGAAATTTTAGCTCCCTCCATACTGGCTAGGCCACGCCATGATCTTAATGTGCTTCTTCTTGAGCCACTCCTTTGTTGCCTTGGCTGTATGTTTTGGGTCATTGTCATGCTAGAAGACCCATCAAAGACCCATCTTCTGTGTTCTGGCTGAGGGAAAAAGGTTCTCATCCAAGATTTTACAATACATGGCCCTGTCCATTGGCCCCTCAATGCCGCAAAGTCATTCTGTACCTTTAGCAGAGAAACAGCCCCAAAGCATCATGTTTCCATCTCCGTGCTTGACTGTAGGCATGGTGTTCTTAGGATCATAGTCACTATTATTCTTCCTACAAACACAGCGAGTCGAGTTAATGCCAAGGAGCTCAATGTTGGTCTCATCTGACCACAGCCCTATGACCAAAACATACCGCTAGGGGCAACAAAGGAGTAGCTCAAGAAGAATCACATTAAGGTCATGGCGTGGCCTAGTCAGTCTTCAGACCCTAATCCTATCGAAAATTTATGGTTTCAGCTGAAACTTTGAGTTATCAAGAGATAGCCAAGAAACCATAAAGATTTAGAGAAGATCTGTAAAGAAGAGTGGACCAAAATCCCTCCTGAGATGTGCGCAAACCTGGTCGCCAACTACAAGAAACATCTGACCTCTGTGCTTGCCAAAAAGTGTTTCTCTACCAAGTACCAAGTCATGTTTTGCTTGGGGATTAAATACATATTTTTCTAACTGGACTCAACCTAAAGTGTTACTAAACCCAGTAATATGAAAATAGTTTCGTCCCTTGGCGGTGGGCGTTCCTAGTTGATTGACGTTCCTCCGACGGGCACATACGTGACGTCACGACTTTCCGAAAGAAGCCAAACGTCGCTGCGCAGGCACCGTATAGAGCCGACTCTATACGGCGCCTGCGCAATAACGTTCGGCTTCTGTCGCAAAGTCGTGATGCGCAGTATGCGCCCGTCGGAGGAACGTCAATCAACTAGGAACGCCCACTGCCAAGGGACGAAACGGTGATATCGAGGTATGTACTAAAAAAACAAAACAAAAGCCAGCCTACCCGCAGTGTAAGCAGTCTTACGAATGTATTGTTAGAAATTTGTTTTAGGGGGAACCACCCCTTTAATGCCCCCCCCCCACTCCAAAGTGCTCACAGCTTATAAATCATCTTTTTAAATTAAAATAATGCCACTATATACCCTTTTGGCTGATCTGTATACCACAATTACATGAGAAACTGCAGGGTCCACCCAAGTGCTGAGTGTTCAGGTAGGAGGAGATTTCCACTACAACCTGTGTGCTCATGCTGTTATGGGAAGGGGATCATCCATGAATCAAGATGAATCAAATGTTCTTTTTTTAGTTACTGGGCATGGAGGTGGAGGGAGGGACTGGGCTGTCATTTAGGATCTGTATACATGCCCAAATGTGTGATGTCAATAACATGTGACCTGAAAAGCTCAGCTCAACAAGGAACTGTACTTTCCTGCAATAAAGACCAAACTGAGCATGTGCAGCAGTACTACCCTCAATGTGTCTTATCTGGCCTTGCCAAGAGAGACGCTGCAGGAGTGGGAGGATCTGTCCATACAGGATCGAAGAGACTTTTTACACAATGCAGAGCATTAACCCCTCAAGTTCCACAGTGAGTATAACAAGCATGCATACATGCATATACAGGTTTTACTGTTGTGGGTTTAGTAACACTTTCATTTATAACATTACTATCATGTGTTTTTCTTCTGGATTTTGGTTGTTCTGTCTCTGTAATTAAAACATTTTTTTTAGACCCGTCACTTCCTTGTAAGTGGGCAAACTCACTAAACTGCAGGGGGTCAACTAATTATTTTCCCCACCTTTATACAATTTAATGTCTGCATCATTGCTACAGAGTGCAGATTTTTTTTTTATGGACAGAGTAGGGAAAGGTTATATATTTTGCTTTGATTGAATTGACTGTCTCTTTGATTTTCTGAGGTTCCCTTCACGTTTGTGTGTAAATCTCAATCCCTTTACAGTGTGGAGATCTACCAGTGGTGTAGTTGTATTCTTAGATTTCATCACTTATGGCTGTAGAGCTTAACCCAGAGTCCTCCATAAATATGCCTTTTGTGTCTTCAGGTTATAGTTATGGTATTGCTGTGGACTGGATGGACTCTACACAAGAAGAAGTGGCTTTTTGGCAAGAAATGATGCTAACACCAAATGAATGGATGGAAGGATCGCTTCCCTTGAGATCATTAGCTGGAAGAAGGAAATTCAAATAAATTGAATTGCTGACTCCAGTTCTTACTATGTATAATCAAATATACTTTAGGAACTCAATGAAGATCGGAAAACTCACTGGAAAGTTTTTTGTTTGTTTGCCTGGTACAACTTTATTTGTTTTCTCCACTGCTGGACAGTTTGTCTTGTGGAAAAAAATGTTTTAATGCCAAAGCACTTTATTTTGGATGTACTTCAAAGCTGCCCCTGAGGGTAAGAAAATTGGCAGCACCATTTATTTTTCTAATTGCCATTCTCAAGGAGACAAAGAACACAAAGAGTTTGCTTCAATGGTCATATTAAGTCTTGAAGGTCTAAATAGAAGAACTTTGTACATATTTAGGCATGAAAACCTGAAAATTTACTATAGACAACAAACGATTGGAGAACTTGATTTGGATATGGGGTCAAGAATGGTGTAATATATAAGCAATGCCAGTCAATGAAGTCATGGTACTGTCCCTGTGAGTGAGGGCTAGCATTGCTTTGGACTGTGTGCTAAAATAGAAGCTTTCCCATCTGTCCTAATGACAAATCATACATGTAAAAGTAAACGCATTTACATTTCTCAAATGTCATCAGCCACTGCCATTGATTTTAAAATACAACCTCTTTGGGGAAAAAGTGAAAAAAAAATTGAGTCTTTGGATTTAAAATGAAATATGTTGGACATGAAATAAAATCTCTGTTTGCAGAGGAGCTTTAGTGTTGCACGGTTTTGAAAAACGGAAAATAATTATATTTTCATTTTTACCTTTACCTAAATTGTGTTTTGTATTACTTATTAAGTGTAATAGGATTTTGCATTCATTGGGTGGGTTAGCTCTTAATGTAAATTACGATCTTTGTAATAAGGAACCAGTTCTGCAATTACTTAAGTAGCATTTGCTGGTCTTGTAGTATTTTTTTGTTAGTCTGGCCTACATTTACCATCTAGGGTCTCTGCTAAAAAAATAAATGTATAAAGTTTGGGGGTTATAAGTAATTTTATAGCAAAAAAATACTGATTTAAACTTGTAAACAAAAAGTGGCAGAAAAAGCCTGGTCTTAAAGTGGTTAAAAGGCTTGGCTCTTTTACCGTATACATACATTGTTCTCTTATTTGCTGTTGTGATCACACCCAGATAAACGGGTATAGCTAGAACAGCCAGTCTTTGTAGAACAGTTGTGTCCCCAGGCTCTCAAAGCAATCCATGTACTGCAAGGAGGTGTATATTAAAGATGTATATTCAAGGTGGCCATAGATGGGTGGAAGTTCAGCAGGGACCAGACAAGTTTTGATCCATCTATGAATGTTCCTGTTCGAATGGAGTCAATCTAATGATCAATTGCCATTGCCGCGACGATGACGTGGCGACGTGCGCGACCCTGGAAGGTCAATGCTTCCACGCATGCGTCGAATCACTTCGACACCTGCGAGGGCCGAGCGGACATGTCCGACGGACAGGCTTCCAGCGGACATGTTTCTTAGCATGCTAAGAAACATTAGCCTGCTGGAAACCTGTCCGATCCGCCGGAAAATTGTCCTGTCGGACGTACAGACGACCGAACATGTCCGCTGAAACTGGTCTGCGGACCAGTTTCAGCAGACATGTTCGGTCGTGTGTACGAGGCCTTACAGTGGAGGCATCCCGCTGTCACAATACAGTAACACAGTAGGGAGGATTCTTACATCAGCCTGCTGGCTGATAAAAAAAAAAAAATGATGTTGTATAGCCAACTTTACCCACAGAATAAAAAAATATTTAAAAAAAGCCAGATAATAGTATGGTTTTATTCTGATATTTCCCCCAGTTATAATGCACAGAAAGTACTTTCTTCAAATACCATAGTTGTATAAAGACTGTTGTATAAGGACACAAGTAATTATGACCTTTGTAGACAAAATGTTCACATTGGGCCAATTTGACATGCGCTCTGACATGCCAAATCAGAGCCTATTGCCGGCAATGGCACTGTTTGAATACTTAAGCTGCTGACCATTATTATAAGGACACTTACCTGTCCAGGGATCCAGCCATGTCAACACCCCAAGCCGATTCCGGTTTCCTACTGTGCATGCGCGAGGCGCACTACGCTTTCTGAATGGTCCCGCCATCTTCTGCGACACAAATGTGTCCCGGAAGGAGAAGGGACTGGACATGACGGGGATCGTCGTGTGGCAATCCTACCAGGCAGTGGGAGCCGGTATTTGTCAAAATCAGGTACCCACCCCCCCAACAAGTGCCAAATGTGGCAGTGGAGGGGGGTGGGGGGTCCGAACAAGCGGAGCTTCCCCTTTAGGGTGGAGCATGGCTTTAAGTTGTGTAACTTGCACTAGAAAAATTAGAGCTGGAACCAAGCCCCTCCAAGCTTATTGTCTTTTTCCACTTACTTTTATGCCAGCGGATGAAAAAGTATTGGGATCACACGAACAAGCCTGAAGAATAACTACTTTCATGAAAAAGAAATATAACAAAAACATTATAGTAAAAAAGTAATGAAAATTTATAATTTAGCAAATACAATTGCTACACACAGCCATGTTATAATTAATGTAATTAACAATTACCTTTCCTTTCCAATCTGCATCCGCTGTGATCTGTAAAAATCAATGCAATATGGCAACCTGGTGGTGTTCTCTACACATTTCCTGCTTGTGTGATTGGCTCACTGATTCCCCAGAAGTCTGCATTCAGGTACCAGTTGAAGCAAGTGAAATGCAGATCAGAAAAGGGTCAATTGACAGGTCAAATGCAACTTTATTGAAAGCTGGTGCAGATATGATTTTATCAGTCAAGATGGTGCTAAACATGGCTTATTGATTTATTGGAAAGCGACAACAATACAGAGACAGAAAATCACATTGTAATCATTTAGCGCCAGTAAAAGAACACTACACTACCACCTAGTGGCAGAACTACTTACCACAACATAAGGCTGCATTCACACCTAAGCGACAGCCGCGTACGCGTGTAGCGGCAGATTTGCCGCGATTACAAATGTTTCTTTTTTTTTTTTTTTTTTTCTAAAGTATTCCCATTGCTGTCTATGGGAAAACGCGCCTGTCGCGTGAAAAAAAGGGTCCGGGACTTTTTTTCAGGCGACAGGCGTTGCGCGTCTATGAGATGTGAACCATCTCCATAGACGGCAATGGGAATTCTCCCCTCTAGCGACAGAAGCGTCCCGCGTCGGGCGTTTTGTCGCTTAGGTGTGAATGGGGTCTAATATATGAGAATGGTTTTCGAAGTCTGTATACAAAGCATACTGTCATCCTTTCTCAAAAACGACTTCCAGAGGTATTCAAACTTTGGCTTTGATGGTGGTTACAATGTTTAAACGTGCCTCCACACTACCTGTACTGTAAGGTAACCAGATTTTTAAAATGAAATCTGGGGACATTTTTTTTTTTTTTTTTTTTTAATTGGCAAATGGTAAACTATTTTATAAGCATGAACAATGGGGGAACTAATGCGCAAACCACACTAAATAAAGAATAGCTTTCAAATATTTAAAACTACATCCACCATATAATAATATAGTGAAATTCTGGGGTTAAACAACCTAGGCAGCAGCCACAACTAAATAATGTTCGCACACTAGTAGTATATGAGGAATGGGGGGTGTTGGAGCGCTTACCAATATATAATAAAAAAACAAAATTATATTATAAATACCTAACAATCATAAAAAGTGCAATGTGCTTACTAATAATGAATGAGTGATTACAAACCAATAATTAAAACAGTGTTGATAAAAACATCGATAAAAAATTGGCAATAAATAGATCACACAAATATCCATGTAAATAATGTGCAGCAATAAATAATTTCTTAAAGTGCATAAAAGTGATCAGTGCTGAAGACCCTGAATATAAGCCCTAGTGTTTTTTTGTAGCCAAAATTAATATAAGACCCGGTATTCTTTTTGGGGAAACACGGTACCATTACTTTTACTTTTTGATTTTTTTGTCCACTTATCTGTAGGGGGATTTGGTCTGGGCTCCTGTATACATTCCATGTACCATACTGTGTTATTAGCAGCATCTTCATAAATTTCCAGGACCAGTAATTCTAGTTTGCCATTAGTTTGTTATTAGAAAAGAATAGGAACAGAGAGATCGGGTATTGCATCACAATAACGAAGCTCCAATAGAAAGAAAAAATAAACATGGCATTACTACCAGCTGGGATATTATTACTTGTTATGGACAATATTTTCTGTGCAGATGTTAGAAACCAACTGTGTACCTCAAATTTGAGGAACGCAAACGCCCTAAATTCTATGAATGTACAAGCCTACAACAGATCTACAGCCCTGAAGAGAAAATGGGTATAAAGAGCTGGATTTTAGGCACGACAAAACATAATATACAAAATTATTTCATTGTAGAAAAACAAAGAAAAAACATATTAAAATCCACATCAATAGACCAGCTAGTGGTTAAAATATTGCAACTGTATATAACCTGAATGCAACTACATGGAATACAAGACACAATAATTGTTCATGATACAGTGAATCCCAGAGTGCGGTTATGATGCAGTGTTGCGATGTTAGCTCGATCTTGCTCTACATGTTACGTACCATACGCTTCTTCAGAAGCATTAAGGTGATATAAAGTAGAAAGATGGAAAATGCACCTAAAAATAAAATGCAGGGCAGACAACAGTGAAATGTTGACCAAGAGCTACAGCCCTAGTACACAACCTGTAACCCTTTGGTGCTTATTGTGTGGCAGCAATCAGTATTATCAGTGGGAGCATTGAATTTTAAAGGGGCAGTAAAAGCAGTGGTCTGCATTTTTCTTTTTCTTAAAAAGTAGGATGGTGAATAGGGTAGTAGTCATCCATATACTATTTGGAGTCAGAAAGCGGACTTCATGATCATATGCTTTGTGCATTTGACATATCCATAGCCCACTTGGTTTGTGAGTATATGATGTTTTCTTATACCCAGGGCTTTATTTTCAGCAGGAATGTGGGGGAACGCAGTTCTGGTACCTCCAAAACTGAATGTATGCAATGGCAAGAGGTACTGGGGTGTGTTAGAGGGACTATTGATGCTGGCTGTTGGGGAATCTATTGTTGCTGGAGAGCACCTATTTTTGCGAAGGAAGTAGGGCTATTGTTGCTAGGGAGTTCTTCTGTTGCTCGTGGGGTCATTTGTTGCTGGTAGGGATGGACTCTGTTAAAGGAGGGGTCTTTGATGGCTGCTGGCTATTGGGGAATCTATTGTTGCTGGAGGGGATCTTTTTTTGCAGAGGGGTCTATTGTTTCTGGTGAGGGATCTATTGTTTCTGGGATGGGTCTTATGTTTCAAGGGGTCAATCGTTCCTGGGAAGGGTCTAATGTAGCTGACTGCTGGAGGGTTTATTGATGCTGGCTGTTAGGAGTCCATTGTTGATGGGGTGGATCTATTGTCGCTGGGGTGTCCACTGTTCTTAGATCTATTCTACTGCCTTGTTGTTATTATTAACAAATTCCATAAAAAATACTTTGCACCACAAAATGATACTTGGCTCTGTATTCTCTAAAAGGGGTGAGGTGGGTAAAGGATGGAACCAAGGAACGGTGCTCTGAGGTGAATAGGGGGTGGAGTCAATGGGTGACTCAGAAGGGAGGAGTTCCTGCACCTATTCTCTGAGAAAAAAAAGCCCTGGTTATACCCTTTAATAAAGTGCTAAATATAATAATAATTTGCGCCCTCTTTGTTTATATTTTGTTGGAATATGATGATTTGAAGAACTAGACTTGTGCAAGTCTCTATTCTGGATTTCATTAATGTTCTGTAAATATCATATATGGCTGTTCAAGGTAACAGAATCCAGTTCACAAGTTAGTCAGCCAGTAACACTGCATGGTGGGACTCTCATGCGTATTCTACAAGTTCTGGGTTCTTGTGATCACGTGGGTTCTTCATTAAAAACAGTGATTGATTGACAGATCGCAGAAAAAAAAAAAAAAAAACCATTAGTACCTAGTAAAATACTTTTTGTATTAAAATGCACTTATCCTTTAATGTTTTGATTTTCACACAGTTGTAGTTTTTGCATTTACAGCTCACTTTTTAGTTTCACTTGCCAGCTAGAAAGTTTGGGCACCATTACAGGCCCAGCAATGACTGTGTGGTAGAAATGCTTGTTTTTGCCAGCTATGCGGTCACGTATTTTCCTGCATGGTTCAATGAATAAAGATGTGGTCAAATAAATAAGGACGTGTCCCAATAACACATTACATTTCATACATTCTCTTCATCTTCTCCTTTGGTAGAGCCAAGTTCTTCTTCAGAAATCACCACCTCTGAAAAGCATGGTCATGTATTGTCCCAACGTGTGATAACAGACGCCTTTAAGGCCGGGTTCACACCTGTAACGGTCACCACCGTTTACGACCTTCCATCCTAGTCACGACAGCTTATCGACACTCCAACCGACAGGACCTGTTCCCATTTCATTTGCCCAGAATCAAGACGAGACACAGCTCTGTGCTTGTTCCAAATGTAATGATACTTTAATGGTTTCTTCTCAGCTTTTTATACAGTACAAGGCATTAAAGCAACAATGAGATCTCCACCCCCCTAATCACACACTAAGGCTAATTACTAAACATTCCTTAATTAACAGCATAACAACAAAACACCTTCACACACTGAATTCCCTAGGCAGACGTTTCGTCTCTGCATACAGCTTGACACCTATTCACACCTCTGAGCATCACTAGGCTGTAGACAGTGTTATCACACATAAACAGTATTTAGCATGCATAATTAGAGTTCTGGGAGCAGACCTGGGTTAACACCTTTACACAAGGACAATGGAATGTCTTCCAGGAGCCCTGACTCAATTAACATGTCACTAGTCAGGGCTAAGCATAGAATGAGTCACTATTGACTGGTTGGGCCAACATCTTGTAGTATCTCAAAATCCTGCAATACATCAGTGATGTCCTATCTCATGTAGTACATGAATTATGATTCACTTGCCACCCCATGCCCAAAAGGATCAGGGTGGACTCAGACCCAAGAGTTATCAGTGACGCTGACACAGGAGTATCCCCCATCCTCACAAAGTCTCTGGTTGTCCCGGGTCATTCCGTTACAACACCTATGCGAATTGAGTGCGGCTTAAACCGCATCCAATTCGCAGAACATTTCAAAATACATTGTTTTCCATGAGGCTGGTTCACATATGTGCGATGCATTCGCACTGCGCATTGCCGGAAAACTGCGTGCGTTTTTTAGGCATTGCGGTGCGGCTCAGGTGCGAATTCAGTCCCATTAACTTCTATGGGTACGCTGCTGAATCGCATATGTGTTCCTTTCTCTTCAGTATTTCTCTCATTCAGCTCAATACACTTCCCCCTCCCAGGTCTCCAAATTCGCAGCTAATCTGCAGCTAAAATGCAATGGATCTGCTGAACACTTCTCTTATCTCTCTGCAGAGATAAGAGAGCTGAAATTCGCACCGCACTAGTGTGAATCCGGCCTCAGGGCCAGTTCACACCATACGCAGTTCCGTTCAGTTTTGTGTGCATTTTTTCTGCACAAAATGCATGCACAGTGTTTTCCATGTATTCCAATGGCTCTAGTTCACACGATGCAGTCAGTTTCCGGTGCAGAACCTGACAGGAAACTGACTGCACGGTGTGAACTAGAGCCATTGGAATACATGGAAAACACTGTGCATGCATTTTGTGCAGAAAAAAAAGCACACGGAAATGAATGGAACTGTGTCGGCTGTGAACTGGCCCTGAAACCAAACCTGGAGAGAAGGGGCTCTGAGGGTACCCTTGTTCTAATGAGCAGCACACATATCACAAATCTCTGTTACTAGAGATGGATTGTCCCTTTTCCTAAATGAGAAGAGTAAATGTAACTTTACACAGAACTCACCCTGAACCGCAGCTGGTGAGGGAAAAGCCTTCAGCCCATCCCCCATATGTATGGGGACCTGGGATAGGCAAGGAGTTTAACACTTTTTTTTATTAGCTTAGCCAAGTCAGGTGCCAGGGCAGGAGGGGTCCTACTGTACAGCAGACCTCGGGACCACTTATGAAGAAAGTGACTGCACACATTATGAAGAGAAGAAATTCCAACTTCTTACAATAAGCCGATCCTTTGCAACTCCATAATAAACCTTTGTTTCCTCGGTTTAATCATTACGCAACGGAACAGAAGGGTATTGTGTAGCTAAACTGAGATTGTAACATAAGAAATAAAAAGCACACATTTAAACCTGCTTCACTTATTTTCATAGTGTGGAAATGTGTATGTTACCTATTGTATGTGGGTGTATTTATACAGTATATACTGTATAAAGAAATAATAATCCATTTTCTACAGCTGCCATTCTGGTCTTTACCTGTCATTTACATTCTACATTAAAGCCTAATTTTGATAAAAAAATAAAATTTATCAGCACAAGGAACATTACTGCAGTTTCTATCAATGGAGGACAGGAGGATGATTGAACAGTCTTGTTTCAACCATATAAGCAATAGTCTTATGAATGGAGGAGCTGAGCAGAAAGATATAAACAAGCTCTCTTGATGAGTACATAGAACAGGTCCCTGTCCATTAAAGGGGTTGTAAAGGAATTTTTTTTTCCTAAATAGCTTCCTTTACCTTAGTGCAGTCCTCCTTCACTTACCTCATCCTTCGATTTTGCTTTTAAATGTCCTTATTTCTTCTGAGAAATCCTCACTTCCTGATCTTCTGTCTGTAATTTCACACAGTAATGCAAGGCTTTCTCCCTGGTGTGGAGTGTCGTGCTCGCCCCCTCCCTTGGACTACAGGAGAGTCAGGACGCCCACTAACACACAGCTTATTTCTCTATCTGCAACGTAGAGAGCGTCCTGACTCTCCTGTAGTCCAAGGGAGGGGGCGAGTACGACACTCCACACCAGGGAGAAAGCCTCGCATTACTGTGTGGAGTTACAGACAGAAGAACAGGAAGTGAGGATTTCTCAGAAGAAATAAGGACATTTAAAAGCAAAATGGAAGGATGAGGTAAGTGAAGGAGGACTGCACTAAGGTAAAGGAAGCTATTTAGGGGAAAAAATTAATTGTACCTTTACAACCCCTTTAACCATTAACCACTTGCCTACAGGCACTTACACTGCCTTCCTGGAGAGGCCAATTTTTTTTTTTTTATTTATAACAGAGAGGCCGGCCCCCAGGGGCCACAATACACAGTGAAGCATTACATCCACAACAATACAGCTGATAACATCATAAAACAGGTACATCACTAGTGCAAGCACAGCCAGGACAGGAAACAGGGGTCCCTATGTGACATGCCTACGGGGAGATATTACCCCCTCAAATCTGCAATAGACCCGACCCTGTCCCCCACCTGGCGCGGAGTGCCTGGAAAAGTGTGAGAGTTGGCGCCCCAGAGCCCTGCAGGCCCAGCCTGACCAGGCCAATTTTAAGTTTTCAGCGCTGTCGCACTTTGAATGGCAATTTCGCTGTCATGCAGCACTGTACCCATATAAAAATTGTATAATTTGTTTCCACACAAATAGAGCTTTCTTTTAGTGGTATTTAATCAACACTGTTTTTTTTTTGTTCTGCTAAACAAATGAAAAAAGAAAATATTTAGAAAAAAATATGTTTTTCTTAGTTTAGTTTTTTGCAAACAGGTAATTGTTCTCCTTCACTGATGTGTGCTGATGTGGCTGCACTGATGGAAACTAAGGCTGGATTCACACCTGTGCATTTCTAGTGCTCTATGCGTTTTGCAGATTTGCACTACAGTCCATTTACCATGGTTTCCTATGGAACACGTTCTGTAGTGCAAATCTGCAACAAACAAAAAGCACCAAAATGCATAGCTGTGAATCCAGCCTAATAGGCAGCACTGATGAGGCTGCACTGATGTGCGGTACTGGATGGCACAGATAGGCAGCACTGATTGGCACTGATAGGCAGCACTGATGGACACTGTTGGGGCTGCACTCATAATCAGGACACTGAGGATTATCAGTGTAGATTTCTCTTTCACACTTGCCGGTAGCCGGCTCTCTCCTCATATAATGCTGTTACAGCATGAGGAAAGGAATGCCGATAACCAGCAGGTGTGTTTACATCGTGATCAGGTGTGACTGGACACGGCTTTCATGTAGCAGGTCATGCTGTATTTCCCCGCTTGTGCATGCTAATTTTACAACTGAAAATGTAGAAAACAAAACCGTGCAAGACATGGTACTTGAGCTGTAGGGTGACCACAGGTCATTCTGGAGGCTAAGCCTTTACCCTTTACATCGGTCGGAAAAAACGATTTTTCAGGCGTATCTCGTTTTGTGGATACGGCGCATAGTTACACTGGCGCATATATACACTTACGCCGCGCATCTCGAGATACGCCGGCGTAAGTGCTTTGTGGATCTGCCCCCAAGTGTCCAGACGTCAATTGAGTTTTCAATGCCTTATTCCAAGGCCCAACATTGCCAACATCAACATGACACACTATAGAGAATAGTTGATGAGCGTAGAGAAACTTTAGTATCAGGCCTTGGATATGAAAGAGAGCAAGCCTGCTCTCAGCAATAATGTAACCCAATTCGTCGCCACCACAATCAGGGTGGGTAAAGTGCCCCCAGACAGGCGTCTATCACAGGCCTGGCAGCCGGAGCGCCACTTAAGGATCACTGGGAGGAACAGGCCTCTGCCACAGGCTTGACAGTTTGAGATTTGTGAAATTCGATTGAGCGAATCCTCCCAGTCAGTTCAGATAGTGTCACCCACTGACAGCCTGAGCATACCTGTCATGCAGTGTGGTGACTGGATCCCCGATGGTTCGTCTAGGCCTCCTGGCAACCTCTGATTCAGCCAATCCCCCATCGCACAGCTCCCAGCTTAGGATCCTCTCAGCAGAAGGTTTGGGACCCAGACAGTCGCTTGGGCCCCTCGCTAGGTTGGGATGAGTCTCCGCATGGTGCATGACCTCAGTAGAGCAGGCCACGGTGGTGGGGCCCATGGATGCGCGCACCCTGAAGGTGGATACCGCACCTGGAACTCGGGCCCCGCACAGAACAGAGCAGCCCCAAAGGCGGGTTGCCCAGATATATCCCCTCCCAGCATGCCCAAGCGAGGGAAGAACTCCTCTGATTGGCTGCTGGGAGAAGGTGGGTCTGTCAGAACCCCTCTAGCGCCAGCTACCGCCCGGGGGTGATAACGCACCCCCGGAACGCAGACTGACCTACAGGACAAATTCTGAAATTGGCAACAGCCTAAATTTCCATAAACTATGAATGGGAGTAAACTAATCCTCCCATTCCCCACTAACTGTAGCGTAGCGCCCATACTGAAAAGTAAGGGGGCGCTACATTGGTATCAGTGGAAAAAATAGTGCCCTATTGGTATCAGTGGGAAGAATAGTACCCCATTGTTGGTATCAGTGGAAGAAATAGTGCCCTATTGGTATCAGTGGAAGAAATAGTGCCCTATTGGTATCAGTGGATGACATAGTGCCCTATTGGTATCAGTGGGAAGAATAGTACCCCATTGTTGGTATCAGTGGAAGACATAGTGCCCTATTGGTATCAGTGGGAGGAATAGTACCCCATTGTTGGTATCAGTGGAAGACATAGTGCCCTATTGGTATCAGTGGAAGAAATAGTGCCCTATTGGTATCAGTGGAAGAAATAGTGCCCTATTGGTATCAGTGGGAAGAATAGTGCCCTATTGTTGGGGTAAGTGGTAGGAATAGAGCCTTGTATCAGTGGGAGGAAGAGAGCCTCAATGGGCAGATAAAAGCAAAGAGCTGCGTCCGGCCTGCAGGCCACAGTTTGGGGACCACTGGATTAGAATTAACAGCGATAGATATCCTTAGAACTATTGCTCTCACTCGCATTCTCGCCAATCCTTTTTACATGACAGCCGACCGGCAGCTGAAAAATGTGGAACCCCCTAAAACAACGTATATGTACTTTGGATGGACCTTAAGTGATTGTGTTTCCATGAACATAGAAAACACTACCAGATTGGTCCGCTGATAGACTAACATTTCCCCTTCCTTATCTGCCAAGACCTCTTGGAAAAGACTTTGGATACAACATGGGGTGTCGTTTATTCAAGGGGGTGGGATGAAAAGATATGGGAGATGCTATGAGTTCTGTTCCCTTAGACATCCTCCATACCCCTATGCAGACTCAACTGATTTCAGCTATATTAAGGCCCGCCTCCAATCTGACCAAACCCTACCATAAAGTGACCATTCCCACCATAAGCCAAATCTTGGAATTCCTACAAAGTTCTTAGGAAGCAATTAGTCCCTGATTAGTGGAGCTGGGCCCTATGGTAGAGGGGTGGAGGATCTTCCTTTCAGGATCTAAAGGATAGCAGGTGACTCAAGCCTCTAGACAAAGTGGAAATCCATTTATGGCAGATTTAGAGCTATGCCATACTGGTGATTATGCCAGAGCTGGCATCAGCATAACCAAAATGTAGCTACAGCTTTCCCTTAGCCAAAGTCACACTCTAACAGGCTAAATGCAGAATTTCATGTCGGCAAGGAAGAGACACCTCATTGGCTCTGATAGGGGGGCAGCAATGCCATAGGTGAAGGTAAAAATGAGTCCCCGAGGTTATGGAGTTTTTTTTGCCAGTGACAGAATCGTACTATGACATCACACTTTACAAATCTGCCTTTGTCTACCTTCCAGATTTGATGTGCTTTGATAATGACAGGACAATCATCCCCTTTATCTATGAGAAAACGGTCTATATATCATGTTAAAGTGCAATTCTGTCTAAATCAGAGCTTGGTCCTGCCATCAAGGACCCGGATGGCCCATCTCTGTCCAGTGCTAAGTTCAGATTTTTTAGCCAAGCTACTATTGTCACTGCCTTGTGTTGGCCATATACCTCTGAGGACTAGAACAGTGGTGGTCAACTTCTGAGTTATAGGGGGCCTCAACTGTGGCCCTGACATCACCAAAGGGTTGCACATAATGTTCATTATATGTAACACTACAGAAGACTTTGAAAATACCACAGGAGATGGTCGGAATCTGTGGATATGCTACAGGTGTGGTTGGGGACTGGAGACATTACACTGGTGTGCAGTCATGTTGGTACAGGAAGGTCATCCCCAAACAGATTTTCCCACAAATTTGGGAGCAAGAAACTGCTATGTGAATGTCACTGACAGACAGACATCATAGGTGTCATTGTGTGTTTGGCCCAGAGCTCCACTTTAATTGGTTTCCTATCAGACACACAGAGCTCCATGTCTGTACATAGCAGTGTCTGTAAATGTCGCAATTCAAACTGAAAACTGTTTGCGGATTGGCTGCTGTGAGTTTTTTTAGGGTTGTCCCGATACCACTTTTTTAAGACTGAGTACAAGTACCGATACTTTTTTCCAAGTACTCGCCGATACCGATACTTTTTTTTTATGTCATGTGACAGTTTGACAGCTGTGGACTGATAGGTGGCACTGATAGGCAGCTCTTATGGGCACTGACTGGTGACTGGCGCTGATGGGCACTAATAGATGGCACTGACAGGTGGCTGGCACTGATAGGTGGCACTTGTGGGCACTGATGGATGGCACTGATTGCACTGATAGGTGGCACTTATGGGCACTGACAGATGGCACTGATAGGTGGCACTTATGGGCACTGATAGATGCCACTGATTGCACTGATAGGTGGCACTTGAGGGTACTGATAGATTGCACCGATTGCACTGAAGGTGAAATCAGTGCCATCTACCAGTGCCACTTATCAGTGCCATCTACCAGTGCCACTTATCAGTGCCATCTATCAGTGCCCACAATTGCCACCTATCTCCGCCTGCACTCTCCATTCACAGACTCTGTCTGCCCTCTCCAGCCAGATTCCGCCCGGAAAATTCCCGCCCACCCCAGCCACTGACTCCTCCCGCCCTCTCTGGGCACTCTACACTAAAAAAAAATATCGGGTGAAGCATCGGAAGCAATTGCGTGTAAAAGTACTTGCGCAAATGCTTGGTAACGGTCCAGATACCGATACTAGTATCGGTATTGGGAAAACCCTAGCTTTTATATACAAAAATGTAAAATACAGTGATTGCTGATTGGCTGCTATGAGTGTATGGGAATGTCAGATGTCCATATAAAGACAGATGATTGCTGATTGGCTGCTATGAGTGTATGGGAATGTCAGATGTTCATATAAAGACAGATGATTGCTGATTGGCTGCTATGAGTGTATGGGAATGTCAGATGTTCATATAAAGACAGATGATTGCTGATTGGCTGCTATGAGTGTATGGGAATGTCAGATGTTCATATAAAGACAGATGATTGCTGATTGGCTGCTATGAGTGTATGGGAAGGTCAGATGTCCATATAAAGACAGATGATTGCTGATTGGCTGCTATGAGTGTATGGGAATGTCAGATGTTCATATAAAGACAGATGATTGCTGATTGGCTGCTGTGAGTATATTGCAGGGATAAGCAATTAGCGCACCTCCAGCTGTTGCAGAACTACAAGTCCCATGAGGCATAGCAAGACTCGACAGCCACAAGCATGTCACCCAGAGGCAGAGGTATGATGGGACTTGTAGTTTTGCAACAGCTGGAGGTCCGCTAATTGCATATCTCTGGTATATTGGAATGTCAGAATTACAAGCAGTGAATGAAAAACAAAACAGTTAATTGGTAAAATAAACTATAATATTTTAATTTTACTGTCCAATGTTTACTGATTATTAAATGCTAAATCGATCTGATCACTGCAGTCCATCTTATACAAACAATCTTTCCATATATTGTCAACTTGTTGTTTTGTCAATAAAGTTTTCAATAAAAAAAAAGTCAGTGGAGGATGTTTTGGCAGTTAGCTGTGATGTCATAAGTGTGGGTGGAGCCAAACCCTTTAAAAGAGTTGTTGACAGTGAGCCCTCAGTCCGTCTTGGATTTCGCTTGGTGAACACACACAGAGAGATTTCTCGTGCAGGAAGTGTAACTAGGATTGCGATATACAAACCCGAGATATTATTCATATTCAGATTGTGGTAGAAGCCGTACATTAGGTAGATCTTGTTATATTTTTTTCATAAATGTATATTTATATTGGTATATATCTGTATAAATCAGGCAGACCCTGGCACTGCACAGCTGTTAGTATATATAAAGGAGATTTTACAGATTGTAACGGATGTGATCAGCTTAATCTTCTCCATTCACACAGCTGACCAATGGGATTACAGGCCTTTTTTTTAATATAAAGTGACAGTTATTTCCAGCCTTAGAGACTGAGATCAGCTGTTACCGGGGAGATCTATTTATAGAACATCGGTTGGAGAAATGCCACACATGGGTGCAAGCTGGACACATTTTCCCCATATTATTAGATTCATTGGTATGATGCCATCTAGTATACAGTATATTATTTTCTCATTGATGGATTTCAGAAAAAATATACTGCATTTTAGACACTAGATGGCGATGACACTCATTATAGAAAATACAAGGAAAATTCCTCCAGTCTGCAGCAATGTGACATTCATCCAATGAATGTCTTATAAATAGACCCCTTATCATCCAATGATATTGGGCCAGATTCAGAAACAAATGCCTATCTTTAGGCGGGCGCAGCGTATCTCATATACGCTACGCCGCCGTAACTTTGAGAGGCAAGTCCCATATTCAGAAAGAACTTGCGCCCGAAGTTACGGCGGCGTAGCGTATATGGGCCGGTGTAAGCCCGCCTAATTCAAAATAGGCTGGTAGGGGGCGTGTTGTATGCTAATTAATCGTGACCCCACGTAATTACCGTCCGTGAAAGTATCCCAGTGCGCATGCTCCAAATTACGCCGCAAATAGTCAATGCTTTAGACGTGAACGTAACTTACACACAGCCCTATTCGCGTATGACTTACGCAAACGACATAAACAACGCAAAATTCGACGCTGGCCCGACGTCCATACTTAACATTGGCTACGCCTCATATAGCAGGGGTAACTTTACGCCGGAAAAAGCCTAACGTAAACGACGTAAATCAATGTGCCGGGCGGACGTACGTTTCTGAATCGGCGTATCTATCTCATTTGCATATTGTACGCGTAAATCTACGGAAGCGCCCCTAGCGGCCAGCGTAAATATGCAGCCTAAGATACGACGGCATAGGAGACTTACGCCGCTCGTATCTAGGCAACAGTGAGGCGTATCTGATTATCTGATTCTATGAATCAGGCGCCGAGATGCGACGGCCCTCATTTGGAGTTATGACCGCGTATCTGGAGATACGCCGACGTAACTCCTTTCTGAATCTGCCCCTTAGATATTAGTTGTAGTTTATTTTGTGAGATATTTAAGTAAAAACAGAAAAATAACCATTTGTTTTTTCTCTTTGCAGGAGCGGATTACTTTCAGGAATTTCATAGAGTTTTCAGATACAGATTGAAAAGATGCTGACATACAACTACGCTATCAACGAACTCATTCAGTTCGCAGTAAGTATTTTTTTCCACTCTTTTTATATGTGGCTGGTGATGTATAAAATTGTATTATGGCTCGTTTACACATGCAGCAACCCTGGCCGCCCCTCTGAGAAGCGATCCATGGAGGGTTGCTTTTCAGAGGGTGGTTGTGGTTGACATGCCCATGCAGCAACCCTTGCCGTCCTAAGAAGCGATCCAAGGAGGGTTGCTTTTCAGAGGGTGGTTGACATACCCATGCAGCAACCCTTGCCGTCCCTCTAAAAAGCGATCCATGGAGGGTTGCTTTTCAGAGGGTGGTTGACATACCCATGCAGCAACCCTTGCCGTCCCTCTAAAAAGCGATCCATGGAGGGTTGCTTTTCAGAGGGTGGTTGACATACCGATGCAGCAACCCTTGCCATCCCTCTAAAAAGCGGCATGGGTTGCTATAAGGTATAAGGCCAGCTTTAGGATTGTAGTAAACCCTTTACCCCTGGACTCTGTGATAAGGCTGTGCTAGTTATCCCTGTTGGTGAGACAGCCTTACTTTCTGTTGTGTCACCGGCGCAGGAAGTGAGGGGAAATCTCCCATATGGAGACACAGACAGCGATAAGAACCCAGAAGAGGTTTTTACATACAGTACAGCAGATACTGGCAGAACCCTGATGGGAGATGATTTATGATTTGTGGTTTGGGGAGTGTATCTAAAGATTTGTAAATAGCTCAGATTTATGACTTGTCTTTTTTTTTTCACTTCCTCTCTTCCTGAGATGACGGGAAGTGTAAAGACATAAAAGATAAAAAAAAACTTTGGAAAAGATTGAACTCTTTTCACACTCTATCCAAAAAATAAATGGGTGGAGTTTTACTTTAATATCTGTACTTCAACTTACCTTCTTTTTTTTCTCGTTATAGGTGCGCAGATTTGGTTCTAAGGAAGAAAAGGCGAACTTAGAGCAACATAGGAAGGAAGAGAACAAACAAGAGGAGGAGAGGGTAAGAGAGGAGGAGAGGATAAGAGAAGAGGAGAGGGTAAGAGAAGAGGAGAGGGTAAGAGAAGAGGAGAGGGTAAGAGAAGAGGAGAGGGTAAGAGAAGAGGAGAGGGTAAGAGAAGAGGAGAGGGTAAGAGAAGAGGAGAGGGTAAGAGAAAAGGATAGGATAAGAGAAGAGGAGAGGATGAGAGAGGAGGAGAGGATAAGAGAAGAGGAGAGGGTAAGAGAGGAGGAGAGGATAAGAGAAAGGGATAGGATAAGAGAAGAGGAGAGGATGAGAGAGGAGGAGAGGATAAGAGAAGAGGAGAGGGTAAGAGAAGAGGAGAGGGTAAGAGAAGAGGAGAGGGTAAGAGAAGAGGAGAGGGTAAGAGAAAAGGATAGGATAAGAGAAGAGGAGAGGATGAGAGAGGAGGAGAGGATAAGAGAAGAGGAGAGGGTAAGAGAGGAGGAGAGGATAAGAGAAAGGGATAGGATAAGAGAAGAGGAGAGGATGAGAGAGGAGGAGAGGATGAGAGAGGAGGAGAGGATAAGAGAAGAGGAGAGGGTAAGAGAGGAGGAGAGGGTAAGAGAGGAGGAGAGGATAAGAGAGGAGGAGAGGATAAGAGAAGAGGAGAGGATGAGAGAGGAGGAGAGGATGAGAGAGGAGGAGAGGATGAGAGAGGAGGAGAGGATAAGAGAGGAGGAGAGGATGAGAGAGGAGGAGAGGATGAGAGAGGAGGAGAGGATAAGAGAGGGGGAGAGGATAAGAGAGGGGGAGAGGATAAGAGAGGAGGAGAGGATAAGAGAGGGGGAGAGGATAAGAGAGGGGGAGAGGATAAGAGAAGAGGGGAGGATAAGAGAGGAGGAGAGGATAAGAGAAGAGGAGAGGATAAAGGAGAAGGCCAGGATAAGAGAAGAGGAGAGGATAAGAGAGGAGGAGAACAGAAAAAAGGAGGAGGCCAGGATAAGAAAGGAGGACATAGTAAGGGAGGTAAACGCATGGCTGTTGGCCAGGAAAAGGGAGGGTGAGAGGATAAGAGAGGAGGAGGGGATAAGTGAGGAGGCCAGAAAAGAGCAGGAGGCCATAGTGAGGGAGGCAAGGCTGGAAAGGAAAAGGGAGAAGGCCAAATTGAGGGAGGCAGGGCTGGCCAGGAAAAGGGAGGAGGCCAAGATAAGAGAGGAGGCCAGGATAATAGAGAACAGAAAAATGGAGGAGGCCATGGCACAAGAACAAGCCAGAATAAGGGAGGAGAAAAGAATAAGGGACGAGGCCACAAGAAGGGAGTATGCAAGAATAATAAAGGGGGCCAAGATGAGGGAGGAGTCCTGGAATACAATGAAGGCCAGGTTGGAGGAAGAGGCCAAGTTGATGGAAGAGGAGAGGGTAAGGGAAGAGGCCAGGGCGAGGGGAAGGGCCAAGGTGAGGGAAAAGGCCAAGATAAGAGAGGAGGCCAGGATAATAGAGAACAGAAAAATGGAGGCCAGGGCACAAGAAGAAGCCAGAATAAGAGAGGAGAAAAGAATAAGGGACAAGGCCAGAAGAAGGGAGTATGCGAGAATAATAAAGGAGAACAAGATGAGGGAGGAGGCCTGGATTAGACTGAAGGCCAGGTTGGAGGAAGAGGCCAGGGTGAGGGAGGAGGCCAGGGTGAGGGAGGAGGCCAGGGTGAGGGAAGAGGCCAGGGTAAGGGAGGAGGCCAGGGTAAGGGAGGAGGCCAGGAGGAGGGACGAGGCCAGGAGGAGGGACGAGGCCAGGATGAGGGACGAGGCCAGGAGGAGACAGGAGAGACAGGAGAGCAGGAGAATGCCACAGATTAGGACAGGGGAACAAAATTGGACAGGGGTATGGAGAAAAGATAGAGAGAGGCTAGTGGTGGAGTGCAGAAGAAGAGTCACATACTACAAGTGGTAAAACCAGACAGGGAGAGGAATGCAGCAGACCTGGGGGAAATAATGAAGAAAGCAAAGGAGTGGGGGAACAGCAGTGTCTGATAGGGTGAGGAGTGGGGGAAACAGCAGGGTCTGATGGGGACGAGGAGTGGGAGGAACAGCAGGGTCTGATGGGGGTGAAGAGTGGGGGGAACAGCAGTGTCTTATGGGGGTGAGAAGTGGGGGGAACAGCAGTGTCTGATTGGGGGCGAGGAGTGGGGGGGGGGGAACAGAAGTGTCTGATGGGGGGTGAGGAGTGGGGGGAACAGCAGTGTCTGATGGGGGGTGAGGAGTGGGGGGAACAGCAGTGTCTGATGGGGGGTGAGGAGTGGGTGGAACAGCAGTGTCTGATGGGGGGTGAGGAGTGGGGGAACAGCAGTGTCTGATGGGGGGTGAGGAGTGGGGGGAACAGCAGTGTCTGATGGGGGGTGAGAAGCGGGGGGAACAGCAGTGTCTGATGGGGGGCGAGGAGTGGGGGGAACAGCAGTGTCTGATGGGGGGCGAGGAGTGGGGGGAACAGCAGTGTCTGATGGGGGTGAAGAGTGGGGGGGGGGAACAGCAGGATCTGATGGGGGGGGTGAAGAGTGGAGGGAACCGCAGAGTCTGATGGGGGGTGAAGAGTGGGGGGAACAGCAGTGTCTGATGGGGGCGAGGAGTGGGGGGAACAGCAGTGTCTGATGGGGGTGAGGAGTGGGGGGAACAGCAGTGTCTGATGGGGGTGAGGAGTGGGGGGAACAGCAGTGTCTGATGGGGGGTGAGGAGTGGGGAAACAGCAGTGTCTGATGGGGGGTAAGGAGTGGGGGAACAGAAGTGTCTGATGGGGGGGTGAAGAGTGGGGGAACAGCAGTGTCTGATGGGGGATGAACAGTGGGGGGAACAGCAGTGTCTGATGGGGGGTAAGGACTGGGGGAACAGCAGTGTCTGATGGGGGGTAAAGAGTGGGGGAACAGCAGTGTCTGATGGGGGATGAACAGTGGGGGGAACAGCAGTGTCTGATGGGGGGTGAGGAGTGGGGGGAACAGCAGTGTCTGATGGGGGTGTGAAGTGGGGGGAACAGCAGTGTCTGATGGGGGGGTGAAGAGTGGAGGGAACAGCAGCGTCTGATGGGGGTGAGGAGTGGGGGAACAGCAGAGTCTGATGGGGGGGGAACAGCAGCGTCTGATGGGGGTGAGGAGTGGGGGAAGAGTAGTGTCTGATTGGGGGCGAGGAGTGGGGGGGGGACAGAAGTGTCTGATGGGGGGTGAGGAGTGGGGGGAACAGAAGTGTCTGATGGGGGGTGAGGAGTGGGGGGAACAGCAGTGTCTGATGGGGGGTGAGGAGTGGGTGGAACAGCAGTGTCTGATGGGGGGTGAGGAGTGGGGGGAACAGCAGTGTCTGATGGGGGGTGAATAGTGGGGGGAACAGCAGCGTCTGAAGGGGGGTGAGGAGTGGGGGGAACAGCAGTGTCTGATGGGGGGTGAGAAGCGGGGGGAACAGCAGTGTCTGATGGGGGGTGAGAAGCGGGGGGAGGGGGGTGAAGAGTGGGGGGAACAGCAGTGTCTGATGGGGGTGAAGAGTGGGGGGGGGGAACAGCAGGGTCTGATGGGGGGGTGAAGAGTGGAGGGAACAGCAGTGTCTGATGGGGGGGAAGAGTGGGGGGGGGGAACAGCAGGGTCTGATGGGGGGGGTGAAGAGTGGAGGGAACAGCAGAGTCTGATGAGGCGTGGAGATTGGGAGGAACAGCAGTGTCTGATGGGGGCGAGGAGTGGGGGGAACAGCAGTGTCTGATGGGGCGAGGAGTGGGGGGAACAGCAGTGTCTGATGGGGGTGAGGAATGGGGGGAACAGCAGTGTCTGATGGGGGGTGAGGAGTGGGGAAACAGCAGTGTCTGATGGGGGGTGAGGAGTGGGGGGAACAGCAGTGTCTGATGGGGGGTAAGGAGTGGGGGAACAGAAGTGTCTGATGGGGGTGAAGAGTGGGGGGGGGGGAACAGCAGGGTCTGATGGGGGGGTGAAGAGTGGAGGGAACAGCAGTGTCTGATGGGGGTGAAGAGTGGGGGGGGGGAACAGCAGGGTCTGATGGGGGGGGTGAAGAGTGGAGGGAACAGCAGAGTCTGATGAGGGGTGGAGATTGGGAGGAACAGCAGTGTCTGATGGGGGCGAGGAGTGGGGGGAACAGCAGTGTCTGATGGGGCGAGGAGTGGGGGGAACAGCAGTGTCTGATGGGGGTGAGGAATGGGGGGAACAGCAGTGTCTGATGGGGGGTGAGGAGTGGGGAAACAGCAGTGTCTGATGGGGGGTGAGGAGTGGGGAAACAGCAGTGTCTGATGGGGGGTAAGGAGTGGGGGAACAGAAGTGTCTGATGGGGGGTGAAGAGTGGGGGAACAGCAGTGTCTGATGGGGGATGAACAGTGGGGGGAACAGCAGTGTCTAATGGGGGGTAAGGAGTGGGGGAACAGAAGTGTCTGATGGGGGGTAAAGAGTGGGGAACAGCAGTGTCTGATGGGGGATGAACAGTGGGGGGAACAGCAGTGTCTGATGGGGGGTGAGGAGTGGGGGGAACAGCAGTGTCTGATGGGGGTGAGGAGTGGGGGGAACAGCAGTTTCTGATGGGGGGTGAGGAGTGGGGAAACAGCAGTGTCTGATGGGGGGTGAGGAGTGGGGAAACAGCAGTGTCTGATGGGGGGTAAGGAGTGGGGGAACAGAAGTGTCTGATGGGGGGTGAAGAGTGGGGGAACAGCAGTGTCTGATGGGGGATGAACAGTGGGGGGAACAGCAGTGTCTGATGGGGGGTAAGGAGTGGGGGAACAGCAGTGTCTGATGGGGGGTGAGGAGTGGGGGAAACAGCAGTGTCTGATGGGGGGTGTGAAGTGGGGGGGAACAGGAGTGTCTGATGGGGGGGTGAAGAGTGGGGGGGAACAGCAGCGTCTGATGGGGGTGAGGAGTGGGGGGAACAGCAGAGTCTGATGGGGGGGGGAAGTGGGGGGAACAGCAGCGTCTGATGGGGGTGAGGAGTGGGGGAAGAGTAGTGTCTGATGGGGGGTGAAGAGTGGGGGGAACAGCAGTTCAGCTGCAGCACAGATTTAGTTATCTTGACAGCAACATCGATTGCTCCCACAATATGTAAATGAGCGACTCCAGCGCTGTAGGAGGTGATTTCACCACCACAGTTTAAAAAAAGTGCATGTATGCCCATCATTAGAAGTGGGTGGATGAAGGGCGGTATTCTAATGGTGGGCAATGTCTTTTTTTCGTTCAGCCCACAGACTGCATGAATAAAAAGATTACAATCAGGGCCGCCATCAGGGGGTATAGGGATTACACCTGCAAGGGGCCCGATGGCCAGTGGCGGCTGGTGCTCAAATTTTTTGGGGGGGGCGCAAACGGAAAAAAAAATTGCAGCCTCACTGTGCCCATCACATGCAGCCACTGTGCCATCAAACGCAGCCACTGTGCCATGCCACCAAATGCAGCCACTGTGCCATCAATTGTCACCACTGTGCCATGCCATCAAACAAAGCAACTGTGCCATCAATTGTCACCACTGTGCCATGCAACACAGCAACTGTGCCATCAATTGTCACCACTGTGCCATGCCATCAAATGCAGTCACTGTGCCATCAATTGTCACCACTGTGCCATGCCATCAAACGCAGCCACTATGCCATCAATTGTCACCACTGTGCCATGCCATCAAACGCAGCCACTGTGCCATCAATTGTCACCACTGTGCCATGCCATCAAACAGCAACTGTGCCATCAATTGTCACCACTGTGCCATGCCATCAAATGCAGCCACTGTGCCATCAATTGTCACCACTGTGCCATGCAACACAGCAACTGTGCCATCAATTGTCACCACTGTGCCATGCCATCAAACAGCAACTGTGCCATCAATTTTCACCACTGTGCCATGCCATCAAACGCAGCCACTGTGCCCCTCAATTGTTGCCACTGTACCAATTGTCACCACTGTGCCCTTTAATTGTCACCACTGTGCCCCATGATGCCACTGTGCCCATTGTCACCACTGTGCCCCATGATGCCACTGTGCCCATTGTCACCACTGTGCCCCATGATGCCACTGTGCCCTTTGTCACCACTGTGCCCCATGATGCCACTGTGCCCATTGTCGCCCCTTTCCCTGTAAAAAGCATTTACCTGAAGCTTCCATGTCCTCCCTCGATGTCTTCTGCCGCTGTGGTAAAGCTTCAGCCAATCAGGTTCCTGATAACCAGAATCCGGGAACCTGATTGGCTGAAACAGCCGTTTGTCTTATGCAAGGACCGCAGATTGCCTGCGCTCCGAGTATAGACATCCGAGAGCCGGAGGGAGGTACTGGAAAAGCCTATCAGAGCCGCTGGCTTTGATAGGCAGTTCCCCTCAGCCAACCGGCTGCCACTTTTCGGGTAACCGGCGTCCCACGTCCGGTTATATGAATAGACCAGGCAGCTGGCAACCAACAATAACATACATTCGTGCATTTATGCATGAATGTGTGTTAATTGCGAGAGGGGGTGGCGCTGCAGCGCCCTCTATAGACGGCCGCCAGAACTGTGGTTAAAATGTCAAAATGATATTTTATTCGAATAACAGTTCTTAAAGGGCCTGTTTTTTTGTTTTGTTTGTGTGACTGTGGGAGGGGGGCGGCGCCGTGCGTCCCTATGGACGGGCCGCCACTGCCGATGGCCCCTTGCAGATAAAAACAGGACTAACATTTATTTACTGACACACACTGGACAACATACAATGACTGGCATACACTGACCTACACTAACAGAGGACGTCCAGATGTACATAAACTGACCGCTCCATGCTTTAGAGATCGCACACACAGATTGCGTACAAACATACACCCAACATTAGAAAAAGGATGACTAGCATCCAGTAGGGTAGCTCAGTGTAGTTAGTGTAGGTCCTGCCCTAGAAGAGTCTACCTTGCCGTGGTGGGCAGGCTTGGAATCTCTTGGTCAAACATCTTCATTTCTGGCCAATTGATATTACTAAAGGACTCTTGGTTTAATTAGAGTATATATAGTTGGAATAGGAAAAAAATATGTATAGGTCCATAATTATACTTTCATAAACACACAATAAAAATTTGGTATATTTACATTCAAATTGTTTCCTCTTTTATTTAACCCTTTCATGACCTTTCTATGGCTACGTCTTCCTCTTCTGGTGTGTAGGGATGTGCAATAGGTGTGTATGTATTACCATGTGTCCTAACCATGTACTGTATATATGTATGTACTGACAAGGCCCTTATGTGACAGGAGTGACAAGGTCCTCTCAATGGAGACATCAGGGGTCTTCTAGCTTCACCCCAAGATCAGGAGATACAATTAAAATTAAACATTCCTCTTAACTAGGAAAATATATCAAGTTCTCAGGGAATTTTAGATTCATTTTTAATACATTTTTTATTCCTACACATTCCCCTCACAAAAAATATAGGGAATTCTTTCCTGTTATCCAGGGCCAGAGGATCTGCTCTATTCAGAAGTGTTTTCCTTTCCCTTACAATCTATTCTTTAGTATTAACTGCTTGCCGACCAGCCGCCGTCATTCTACGGCGGCAGGTCGGCTCTCCTGGGCGAGAGCCCGTACAATGACGTTGGCTCTTTTTGCGGCCCCCCGCTCGTCCGTGAACCCCGTGCGGGTGCCCGGCGGCGATCGCGCCCGCCGGGCACCCGCACGATTGCTCGTTACAGAGGGGGGACCGGGAGCTGTGTGTGTAAACACTCAGCTCTCGGTCCTGTCAGCGGGAGAAATGCTGATCTTCTGTTCATACAATGTATGAACAGAAGATCAGTGTTTCCCCTAGTGAGGCCACCCCCCCTACAGTAAGAACACACCCAGGGACATACTTAACCCCTTCCCCGCCCCCTAGTGTTAACCCCTTCACTGCCAGTGGCATTTTTATAGTAATCCAATGCATTTTTATAGCACTGATCACTATAAAAATGCCAATGGTCCCAAAAATGTGTCAAAAGTGTCCGAAGTGTCCGCCATAATGTCGCAGTACCGAAAAAAAAATCGCTGATCGCCGCCATTACTAGTAAAAAAAAATATTAATAAAAATGCCATAAAAATACCCCTTATTTTGTAAACGCTATAACTTTTGCGCAAACCAATCAATTAACGCTTATTGCGATTTTTTTTTACGAAAAATATGTAGAAGAATACGTATCGTCCTAAACTGAGGAAAAAAATGTTTTTTTATATATTTTTGGGGGATATTTATTATGGCAAAAAGTAAAAAATATTCATTTTTTTCAAAATTGTCGCTATATTTTTGTTTATAGCGCAAAAAATAAAAACCGCAGAGGTGATCAAATACCACCAAAAGAAAGCTCTATTTGTGGGAAAAAAAGGACGCCAATTTTGTTTGGGAGCCACGTCGCACGACCGCGCAATTTTCTGTTAAAGCGACGCAGTCCCGAATCGCAAAAAGTGCTCTGGTCTTTGGGCAGCAATATGGTCCGGGGGTTAAGTGGTTAAGCTCTATCATCAATAGACTTTTCACACAAAACAGTATTAGCATTGAAGGAGACACTCTTATTGACCGGTAGGGGTTCAGAATGAAATCACCTGTAATATGTCCAGATCTCCTGCAATACATGAATTATCAGTAATGTCCCATCTCATGTAATTTATAATGATCATTTCTCAGTCACCCTATGCCCAAAAGGGGCACAGGGTGACCCTAGACCCAAGAGTCATTAGTGACGCTGGCACAGGAGTACCCCCCATCCTTCAAAAGTCTCTGGGTGTCACGGGTCATTCCTTTACAGAATGCATCAAGGTAAAAAAAATGTAGGCTTTACAACCACTTTAACCACTTCTTGCCCGGCCTTTAGCAGATTGACGTCCGGGAAGTGGTTCTGTTATCCTGACTGGTCCTGTTATCATATGACGTCCAGCAGGACAACATGCCGACGCGTGCCCGTGAGGGTGCGCAGTGTGGCAATTGCGAGTGCGGCGTGTCAGTTTGACACCCCGCATCTCCAATCGTGATAAGAAGCTTATGTCGGAGGCTTCTTACCACGTGATCAGCTGTGACCAATCACAGCTGATCGTCGCGTGAACCAGGAAGTGCCATTAAACAGCATTCCTCGGTTCACGCTGACAGGGAGAGCCGATCGTCCGCTCTCCCTGTCAGAGGGGGGGTCTGTGCTGATAGTCAGCACATTGATTATCAGCACAGCCCCCTCAGATGTGCCAATCATATAACAATCAGTGCCCAGCAATGCCCCAATAATAAAGTCTGCAAGTGCCCACCAAAATACCAATTAGTGCCCACCACAGTGCCAACCAGTGCCCATTACAGTGCCAATCAGTGCCCAGCAGTAACGCCTGTCAGTAACACATCATTACCTCATCATCAGTGCTGCCCATCAGTGCCAATCAGTACCACCTGTCAATGCCCATCAGTGCCGCCTATCAGTGCTCATCAATTCTACATATCAGTACCGCCTCATCAGTGCTGCCACATTAGTGCCCATCAGAGGCGGCTCTCTAATTAGGCGGTCGCCTAAGGCCTCGCACTCACAGGGGCCTCGCGGCCACCTATTTTGTCTGTGATCAATACTAATGTTGTCGTCATCAGATCTCTCTATTACCCCTCTCTCTTTTTCTCACCTCCCCCTCTTGCATTGGTTGAATATGTCTGATGGGTGAGGAGGGTGCCCTGGAAGTGGTGCTGATCACCTGTGTGCTAGATCCGTGCATTTTCTGCAGCCATATTTTTTGCTTGAATTATTTTTCCCATTATGGGCGTGAGTGGGGCCTCATGTCTAAGTTTTGCCTAAGGCTTTACAAAGCCTAGAGCCGCCTCTGAGTTCCAGCAATGATAATACACATTGTTAATAGAAGAGCAGAGCTGTAATATTAATACAACCATCATTATATTGTAACAATGTGTAACCCATGAGAATATGATGATATGAACACCGGGTGGGTTATTCCATATGAAGGTTATTTCATGGAAGCTCGGTGCTGTGATCCACCTCTGTTCAATATTCTTGTGTACTGCTGGACCCCCCCGGTGTAGGCGGCACTTGTATGTATACCAGGAAATATCTGTATTTATGGAGGACAAACAGAACTACTAGCTGTCCAGTTACAACACACACATGTAGTATCCTTATTTCTAGAATATCAGGATACCAGCCAGTCAACTAGCATTTTCTATTATTTACTTTACACACTTCAAGACCAGGCCTTTTCTGGCACTTTTCAAGCCAGGAAATTTGATTTTTTTTTAGAAGTATACAACTGTGACAGTCTCCATGCTTCCCTGGTAATTTTTTGTGTGTATCATAAACAACTGTCAATTTTGTTCTAATAAAATAAATGTTGCCCTTTTTTTTGCAGTTACATCTCAGTGCTGCTGTTTTCCTGCGGTGTCTTTGCAGCCATTTCCTGTGTACATGCATGGACTGCAGTATTAGCTGCACAGTATATCTCAGGGCAGGTTTCCTGATGGTGACAACAGTGAATCGTGCCAATGTAAAGTTTGTTGAAATGGCCCATTGTGGTCACCTGTGGAAGCCTGAGTGAGGGGTGACAACGCAGGAACACGACTGTAATGGCCCGTACACACCATCCAAAAAGTAAACGAAAAATACCGCTTTCCAAACGATCGTACGATAATCTGATTGTTAGTACACAGCTTTCGATAGCCGATCACAACAGTTTGTGTGAAATAATTCGATTGGACAAGCATGAACATTTTCCTTGTACAAAACCAGATCGTACGATTTTTGTTAAATCCGTTACATAGTAGGTGAGGTTGAAAAAAGACACAAGTCCATCAAGTCCAACCTGTGTGTGTGCTTTTATGTCAGTATTACAAAGTTGTCATCCGAAAATACAAAACATTACATTGTGAAGGAATGTAATGAACATAATGATAATCATAAAAATGCCTATTTTCTTATGTGTATACATGTTTCTATGCAATTCCTAAGGCCTCGTACACACGACCAGATCTATCCGCTGGGATTGATCCGCGGATCAGTTCCAGCGGACAAATCCGGTCGTCTGTACGGCCTAGCGGATATTTATCCGCGGAGATTCCTCCGGCCGATCGATTTCAAGCGGATAGAAATTTCTTAGCATGCTAAGAAATCTATCCGCTTGAATCGTGTCCAGCGGATTGATCCGGTGGTCTGTACAGACTCACTAGATCAATCCGTCCGCTCCCCTCCCTCGCATGCGTCGTAATGATTCGACGCATGCGTGGAAGTACTTACCTTCCAGCGTCGCGCACGTCGCCGCGCCATTGTCGCGGCGACGGCTCGACACGTCACCGCGGATGGATTCCGCGCGGATTTCGATCTGATGGTGAGTACAGCCATCAGATCCAAATCCGCCAGAGGATTTATCCGCTGGGAAACGGTCCGGCGGACCGTTTCCAGCGGATATCCTCTGGTGTGTACGGGGCCTTACTCATTATATAGTATACAGCTTTGGTTTGGAACTAGCAATGGCGCCTACACCCTGCTGCCCACGCACTGAAGGAATGAGGAAGTGAAGAGATAGCAAGCTTCAGACATCAAGGGCCAGATTCACATAGATTTACGTTACTCCACGGCGGCGTAACGTATCCCATTTACGTTACACCGCCGCAGGTTTACAGCGTAAGTGCCTGATTCTCAAAACTCTTACCTGTAAACTTGCGGCGGTGTAACGTAAATGCGCTCGGCGCAAGCCCGCCCAATTCAAATGGGGCGGGCACCATTTAAATTAGGCGCGTTCCCGCGCCGAACGTACTGCGCATGCTCCGTCGGGAAAATTACCCGACGTGCATTGTGCTAAATGACGTTGCACAGACGTCATTTGTTTAGACGTTAATGTAAATGGCGTCCAGCGCCATTCACGGACGACTTACGCAAAGGACGTGATTTTTTAAATTTCGACGCGGGAACAACGGCCATACTTAATATGGCTTAGAACACCTAGGGCTCAGCCCTAATTTTACGCGGCGTATCTCGACGGAAACGACGTAAAGTTAGATCAACGGGCAGCGCGGACGTTCAGGAATCGCCGTAACTAGTCATTTGCATATTCTACGCCGACCGCAATGGCCTCGCCACCTAGCGGCCGGCCTAGAATTGCATCCTTAAGATCCGACAGTGTAATTCAATTACACCTGTCGGATCTTAGGGCTATCTATGCGTAACTGATTCTATGAATCAGTCGCATAGTTAGGACGGCCGGAACACAGAGATACGACGGCGTATCAGGAGATACGCCGTCGTATCTCTTCTGTGAATCTGGCCCCAAGTTCCTGCATTCTTCTTGTATTTCAGCCACTTAAAGCAGAGGTTCACCCAAATAACATCTATATCAGACCAACTTCTTTATACTTCTAACATGTACAGTCCGCATTTTTTTTTTTACGCTGTACATACCATATAATCTATATTTCCAATCTGGCTTCCGGGTACTTCTCCCCGCGGGAGTAGGCGTTTCTATGCTGAGGAGGAATGTCCTCTGGGAGGTCGCCCAGATGATTGACGTCCTTTCAGAAAAAGTTCCCCCCGGGGGATAAGGCCCCGCCCCCTGTATTGCGTAGGTGCGTCACGAGTCACAGCGTTTCCGAAAGAAGCCGAACATGACGAAGCTCTATACGGCGCCTGCGCAGTCAGCTCTACACGGTTCCTAGTCGGTGCGCAGGCGCCGTATAGAGCCGACTCGCAGCTCTGCATGTTAAGCTTCTTTCGGAAACGCTGTGACTCGTGATGCGCCTACACAATACGGGGGGTGGGGCCTTATCCGCCGGGGGAAACTTTTTCTGAAAGGACGTCAATCATCTGGGCGAACTCCCAGAGGACATTCCTCCTCAGCATAGAAACGCCTACTCCCGCGGGGAGAAGTACCCGGAAGCCAGATTGGAAATATAGATTATACGGTATGTACAGCGTAAAAAAAAAAAATGCGGACTGTACATGTTGGAAGTATAAAGAAGTTGGTCTGATATAGATGTTATTTGGGTGAACCTCCGCTTTAACATGTGCTTTTAGACCAGGGGTCTCAAACTGGCGGCCCTCCAGCTGTTGCAAAACTACAAGTCCCATGAGGCATTGCAAGGCTGATAGTTACAAGCAGGACTCTGTCAGGCAGAGGCATGATGGGACTTGTAGTTCCGCAACAGCTGGAGGGCCGCCAGTTTGAGACCCCTGTTTTAGACTGATCATTTACATAGTAGTGACGTATACTCTAATGTTCTTCGTGTATGAGAAGCTGGGCACTTCTTTATAATAAACAGAGATGAGGAGGTGATTGAACTGAGCAGACTCTGTGTGATTACTTCCAACGCGCACGTTCATCTAGATTTCACAATTAGGAGCAGCAGCAGACATTCAGCCTTGAGCTCGATTGCAGCTCTGATCCAACACAACATCACTTCGGAAATGTTATTTCCGTAACTTTAGTAACCTATCCAATTTATATTTGCGACTAGCAAGCTAAAAGTCGGACGATCTGTCGTCTGATTTTGGGATTTAGCACAAGGCTAACTGCGCATGTCAATGTGGTGACTCCATGTGGTTGAGGAGCGTTTTTACAAGCCAAAGATCATTGGATGGCCCCATCCACATTCTCACGGATGCTTCATAGCACAGCAGAACAAAATACGGTGTTCCGTCAGAATCGGCATACTGTCAGATTAGGTCATGGAAGTGACGCTCGGTCAGCTGCGCATGCATTCCACCGCTACCAGGTTTGCTCATCTGACAGAACACTTGCATTTAGAAGAAGGCAGCAGCAGACATCTTACTACACCCAGCTACGTCTTAAATTTCAGTCATTTTAGCAATAAAGTGAGCGGATATAAATAAACTACCTTTATTTATATACGCTCACTTTATTGCTAAAATGACTGTGAAATTTAAGACGTAGCTGGGTGTAGCAAGATGTCTGCTGCTGCCTTCTTCTAAATGCAAGTGTTCTGTCAGATGAGCAAGCCTGGTAGCGGTGGGACTAGGGTTGCCACCTGTCCAGGATTCACCCGGACAGTTCAGGCTTTGAATCAGTTTACCTGAAACTGGACACATTATTCAGACCAGGCTGTGGCTCATCAAGTAACCGAGAGACATACACAAATCTGTTTCCACTGCGGGTGGCTGTTTGGGGGCAGGTTCGGCATCATTGAAGGGTGGGGTGATGTCAGCAAGAGTAATTTGGCCAAACCCAGTGGCGCGCTCTGGGCGCTACATTACTACTCTCCTTGGGGCACACAAATGTCTTTTATAATCCTATAGTGTTTACTGCAGCAAAAAAGAAAATGCCCTCTGCCGCAAAATTGTTCAGATTTGGCTTGAAGAAAAGGTGGCAATCCTAAATGCATGCGCAGCTGGTGGAACGTCATTTCTGTTACCTAATCTGACGGGTCGCCGATTTTGACAGAACCCCGGCATGTCCCATTCACCAGCCCCCCCCCCCCTTGTTTCATCACATATGTCTACCCATCACATTTGGCTACCCGCTGGAGTCGCTTATGCGCGACGCTGCCACATGCGCTCCAAACACTTTTACAAATGCTTAATTCTCATAGAAAAGCAATTACTAAAACGTTCACAAATTCCTTTCAGCTATATTGTTCGTCACATTCGGCTACCCAACACATTTGTGTTGGAACGCATAAGGCAGCGTCGCGCATGCCAAATGTGACAAAGCACCCCAACATGGCTACTTCATCTCCACTTCCTGTTTTGGCTATGAGATATGAGACAGGAAACAGGAAGTGAATGTACATTTTCCCAATGGAACACAAATGTAAATGTGTGTGTAATATATATATATATATATATATATATATATATATATATATATATATATATATATATATATATATATATAAAACAGGGGTTCTAACCCTTTATTGCTCTGTTTAAAAGAAGAAGAAAGGTTTTGCCTTTAGTTGTACATTTCTGGAGAGCTCCTTTGTATGGGTGGGTGGTGCGCTGCTCGGAGGAATACGGTAGGGGCGGGTGTGGCCGCAGTAGTAGGCGGATTACGGCAGACGCTGATGCCAATGATGAGTCAGAGTGTTTGGTGCTGATGTTGCTGCCATTTCATCAGACCGGAGCGGCGTTCTCTTCCTCCTCCTCCGTCCTCCTCCTCCTGTATCCTCCGGTCTCTGTGCCCCGGGCAGTGTAATGATGGGGCGCTGTGGTGTGCGGAGCCCGGTATAAGGAGGTAGGTAGGTGTGTGTATAGGGGGAGCCGAGCCTTGTGTCCTCCTATAGCCGAGGCCTGACACTCCCCTGTATTCCGGGAAGATGGAGGTGGTCTGAGCACCCCGCTGTCACCAGGAAGCCGAATTTCCTGTCCTCACCATCAACATGGCCGATCTAATGTATAGTGAGCGCTCACCTTTCCGAGGTGATCCTGCCTCTCCATAGAGCACCCCCTGCAGGCCGGCCTCGTCACTGCACCCTCCCTGTCCACAGGCTTTGTTGGTAGGTGAAGCCCTGACACCCCATTCTCAGAGGTGACTGACCCCCCCATAGGAGATCGCTCATACTCCGCTGCTAAGGACTCCATCCATTGTGGAGGTTGGGTTGTGTGACATTCTCCCATACACTCTATGGTACTGGTCGGCCTCCCTCTATATGGAACTGTCATTACCTGTATGCAGTGCCGGAGATTGTATACTATAAGAAGATCCGTTCAGAAGACAAGGAACCAGATCTGAGATAAAACCCATCGCATCCAACCCACCTGGAACAATGGAGGCCATCTGGTTGTATCAGTTTCGTCTGATAGTGATTGGGGACTCCACCGTAGGAAAGTCCTGTCTGATTCGCAGGTTCACAGAGGGCCGCTTCGCCCAAGTCTCTGACCCCACCGTGGGGGTGGATTTCTTTTCCAGGCTGGTAGAGATTGAACCAGGCAAGAGGATCAAGTTACAGATCTGGGACACAGCCGGACAGGAACGGTTCAGGTAAGAGGGACTGCTCACCTCTCTCTCGATATATGGGTCATTGGCTTTCTAGGGTGGATCCATCTTGTATTAAATCTGCACAATCTGAAGGCAGGGGCTGTGTTACCCATAGTGATGACACTTTACTGCTGGGATCTTGAGGTTCCTGTAGGCAACTCATAGGATTCTGAGGTTCCTGTAGGCAACTCATTGGATCCTGGGGTTCCTGTAGGCAACTCATAGGATCCTGGGGTTCCTGTAGGCAACTCATAGGATCCTGAGGTTCCCGTAGGCAACTCATAGGATCCTGAGGTTCCCGTAGGCAACTCATAGGATCCTGAGGTTCCCGTAGGCAACTCATAGGATCCTGAGGTTCCTGTAGGCAACTCATAGGATCCTGGGGTTCCTGTAGGCAACTCATAGGATCCTGGGGTTCCTGTAGGCAACTCATAGGATCCTGGGGTTCCTGTAGGCAACTCATAGGATCCTGAGGTTCCTGTAGGCAACTCATAGGATCCTGAGGTTCCTGTAGGCAACTCATAGGATCCTGAGGTTCCTGTAGGCAACTCATAGGATCCTGAGGTTCCTGTAGGCAACTCATAGGATCCTGGGGTTCCTGTAGGCAACTCATAGGATCCTGAGGTTCCTGTAGGCAACTCATAGGATCCTGAGGTTCCTGTAGGCAACTCATAGGATCCTGAGGTTCCTGTAGGCAACTCATAGGATCCTGAGGTTCCTGTAGGGAACTCATAGGATCCTGAGGTTCCCGTAGGCAACTCGTGGGATCGTGAGGTTCTTATAGGTAACTGGTGGGATATTGATGTTTCTGTATGTAACTGGTGGGATTCTGAGGTTCCTGTAGGTAACTGGTGGGATTCTGAGGTTCCTGTAGGCAACTCGAGGGATCCTGCGGTTCCTGTAGGCAACTCGAGGGATCCTGCGGTTCCTGTAGGCAACTCGAGGGATCCAGCGGTTCCTGTAGGCAACTCGAGGGATCCCGCGGTTCCTGTAGGCAACTCGAGGGATCCCGCGGTTCCTGTAGGCAACTCGAGGGATCCCGCGGTTCCTGTAGGCAACTCGAGGGATCCCGCGGTTCCTGTAGGCAACTCGAGGGATCCCGCGGTTCCTGTAGGCAACTCGAGGGATCCCGCGGTTCCTGTAGGCAACTCGAGGGATCCCGCGGTTCCTGTAGGCAACTCGAGGGATCCCGCGGTTCCTGTGGGCAACTCGAGGGATCCCGCGGTTCCTGTGGGCAACTCGAGGGATCCCGCGGTTCCTGTGGGCAACTCGAGGGATCCCGCGGTTCCTGTGGGCAACTCGAGGGATCCCGCGGTTCCTGTGGGCAACTCGAGGGATCCCGCGGTTCCTGTGGGCAACTCGAGGGATCCCGCGGTTCCTGTGGGCAACTCGAGGGATCCCGCGGTTCCTGTGGGCAACTCGAGGGATCCCGCGGTTCCTGTGGGCAACTCGAGGGATCCCGCGGTTCCTGTGGGCAACTCGAGGGATCCCGCGGTTCCTGTGGGCAACTCGAGGGATCCCGCGGTTCCTGTGGGCAACTCGAGGGATCCCGCGGTTCCTATGGGCAACTCGAGGGATCCCGAGGTTCCTATGGGCAACTCGAGGGATCCCGAGGTTCCTATGGGCAACTCGAGGGATCCCGAGGTTCCTACAGGCATCTTGTGGGATTCTGAGGTCCCTATAGGCAACTCGTGCACTTTTATTTCACTTTTGGCCCTAACGCAACATTGCATAGTAATAGTAAACCTGACAAGACAAGCAGGCTCGGAGGTTGTTCTCCCCAGGGCCAGCAGCACACCATGTTATAATATAGTGGAGTGGTGGAGGCCATGACTAGGTAAAGAACAGGTTGGTTGCAGCTATATTTAGGAGATTGGAGGCCTTGTAGGTGAAGGTTTGTAAACATGGACTCACATTGTAGTGCCTGTTCCAAAAACTAAACTCCATGTATGATCTTAACTCAGGGCTCGACAAATCAATGTCGCCATGGCGACTAGAAATAGCGTCCTGGCGACTTGGCTTGGAAGGTGGGCAAAAAAATATATAATTTTTTTTTGTGAGCTTGCGCCATCAGGTGGTGAGCCGTTGGTATTACAAGTTATTACCACCAGATGTGTGAGCTGACGCCATCTGGTGGTGGCCATTGGTATTGCAAGTTAAGCATTACAAGTTAAACAGCAATTCTAATGTCATTTTTCACTATTTTTACTGCCATCTTCTTCCCTCTAATTAGAACCCCCAAACATAGGATAAATAAATATATATATATATATATAACACCCTAGAGAATAAAATGGCGATTGTTGCAATACTTTCTGTCACGCCATATTTGCGCAGCGGTCTTACAAGCGCACTTTTTTGGGAAAAAATTACACTTTTTTTAATAAAAATAAGACAACAGTAAAGTTATCCCCATCTTTTAATATTATGAAAGATAATGTTACGCCAAGTAATTTGATACCCAACATGTCACGCTTCAAAATTTCGTCCGCTCGTGGAATGCCGACAAACTTTTACCCTTTAAAATCTTCATAGGCGTCGTTTAAAAAAATCTACAGGTTGCATGTTTTGAATTACAGAGAAGGTCTAGGGCTAGAATTATTGCTCTCGCTTTACCAATCGCGGCGATACCTCACATGTGTGGTTTGAACACCGTTTACATATGCGGTCGCTGCTCACGTATGTGTTCGCTTCTGCGCGCAAGCTCGTCGGGACGGTGTGCGTTTTCTGGCTCCTAACTTTTTTAGCTGGCTCCTAGATTCCAAGCAAATTTGTCAAACCCTGTCTTAACTGCATACTTAGTTCCGATTGGCCCAATGGAAGTTTGCATATTTCATATCTGAGGGGCCTCTGTGGAAGCTGATGATGTTGTTAGCACTACTACAGTGATCTTCTGGATCCTGTGCCAAGTGGGTGCCCTATTGCAAACTGACCATGACCACAGGAAATCACTCACTTGGCACTGCTGCCATTCACAGAACACCTTGTATTTCTTTTCACCGAATACAAGTCATTTGATTGGAAGAGGTGGAGATATTATGACCTCCACCTCATCCAATCAGAGAACACCTTGTATACAAGGCATACTATAAATTGTGTTAGTGCTGAGTGAGTGCCCCCCTGTGCTCAGTGTGCAGTTGGGCATCCACTGGGCACAGCACCCAGAAGATTGCAGCCATCATTGTAGTAGAGCTAACTACTACTCATCCACAGAGACCCCCAAGATATGAAACATGCAAACTTCCATTGGACCAATCTGAACTAAGTATGCAGATAAGATCTTGCCTGTTTTAGGGACAGGTACTACGATGTGCGTTCATGTTTACAACCCTTCACCTACAAGGCCTGGGATCTCCTAATCTGCCCCAGCGGTTCCTCAGGTATGAGATGTGCCCATATACGTTGGCTCAGGCCGGACCAAGTATGCAATTAAGGATCATACGTGAGGTTCAGCCTGAAGCCCTAATATTTGTTTCAAACTCAATTGTTTTTAGCAGGTTTGTTTTAAAGACACATTTCCCCCAAACTTGATCTTCAGGTCATGTGGCTATTGGCCGGCTGAATCAATCATCAGCTCCTTATCTCTTTTGGAGCGTCTGATGGGCAGATTTCTGAAACTGGTCCCCAGATCTGCCAACTGTTTGTACAGGGTTCAATCAACACTTTTAAATTATGGAGAATGCAGCAAGAGGAGTAAGACTTCTATGCCTATCTTTATATTGGCTGAAGTGGGGGGGCAGAGCTAGGGTTTCAATGTTAGAGTCTGGAGGATATAAATAAGGGAAGAAAATGTAGGCCAACAGCACCCATCCGCAAACTAGGAGAGCCAAACCTTCCAATGGATGTAAAGACTAATGTTGTGAACTGCTGTGTGTTTTTTTTTTTTTTTTTTTTTTTATAATAGTTTTATTATATTAATTTTAAGTGTTGATAAAAAATAAAATAAACTGTCTCTGTCCAATTAGCCTGTGGATGAAAGAGCTCTGGGAGTTTCTGGACAGCTTTTTCTTCTACATGTGTTGGGAGATTATACTCTTCTATGAGGCTGATGTATTGTAGAGCAGCGGTCTCCAGCCTTGGACCACTTTTCGTGTAGCCAATTTTTATAGAGGGGAGCGGGAAACGTGGTGGATGGTGAAGGCGGCTCACAAAGTCTCACAACCCCCCCCCCCCCCCCCCCGCACTGTAAAGAAGCACTGTGATATAAATTATAGCACATTGCAGTCATTGGGGGCCCCCCCCATCACAGTCTTCCTTGTAGTCACGTACCCCCCCCCATCACAGTCTTCCTTGTAGTCACGTACCCCCCCCATCACAGTCTTCCTTGTAGTCACGTACCCCCCCCCCCCCCCCCCTAAATGATAAAAAGTATTCAGTGCTGGAGAAATAAATAAATAAAATAACCTAATAAATATGCAAGCCAGCACTAGGGACAAATTCATAAAAAATTCCCAATAGACTATATAATATAAACAGTGCAGCGCAACAGTGAGAAATAAACAATAATAAATAAATAAATATATGATCACACGTTCATAACAGACGTAAAAAATATGGATAATGTGTCCATGTGAGTAAAAGTCCATATATAAATATATCCAAACGATCCAACTTAAAAGAATCCAAAATTGTAAGTGAAGAAATGACACCATACAATATCCACCACCAGTGCAAGATGGCCTCTCACCTCACAGCTTCGACCCTGCCGGGTCACAAAGCATGTCTATAAAGCCAAGGATCAGCTGAAAACCTCCATAAGGAACGAATGATTGAAGATGGCACCACGGATCCAAACCCGATCACTTTCCAGCAATATTACCACCATATAATAGGGAAGAAAGAGGAAAATCTAGTGCTCTCTGATAGAACTTCTTTTATTTAAAACGAAATGGAATAAAATGGTGCGCTCACATGTAAAGACACTCAGTATGCCGAGTGTGAGCTGTAACAGCATGTATGCATAACAGTCAGCAGTTTGCGGCGGTCGTAGGTGACGTCCTGCGTGCCCCCCCCCCCCCATCACAGTCTTCCTTGTAGTTGCGTACCCCCCTCCCCCGTCACAGTCTTCCTTGTAGTCGTGTACCCCCCCCTCCCCCATCACAGTCTTCCTTGTAGTCGCGTACCCCCCCTCCCCCATCACAGTCTTCCTTGTAGTCGCGTACCCCCCTCCCCCATCACAGTCTTCCTTGTAGTCGCGTACACCCCCCTCCCCCATCACAGTCTTCCTTGTAGTCGCGTACCCCCCCTCCCCCATCACAGTCTTCCTTGTAGTCGCGTACCCCCCCTCCCCCATCACAGTCTTCCTTGTAGTCGCGTCCCCCCCCTCCCCCATCACAGTCTTCCTTGTAGTCGCGTACCCCCCCTCCCCCATCACAGTCTTCCTTGTAGTCACGTACCCCCCCATCACAGTCTTCCTTGTAGTCACGTACCCCCCTCCCCCATCAGTCTTCCTTGTAGTCACGTACCCCCCCATCACAGTCTTCCTTGTAGTCACGTACCCCCCCTCCCCCATTACAGTCTTCCTTGTAGTCACGTACCCCCCCTCCCCCATCACAGTCTTCCTTGTAGTCACGTACCCCCCCTCCCCCATCACAGTCTTCCTTGTAGTCACGTACCCCCCCTCCCCCATCACAGTCTTCCTTGTAGTCACGTACTCCCCCTCCCCCATCACAGTCTTCCTTGTAGTCACGTACCCCCCCCCTCCCCCATTACAGTCTTCCTTGTAGTCACGTACCCCCCCTCCCCCATCACAGTCTTCCTTGTAGTCACGTACCCCCCCTCCCCCATCACAGTCTTCCTTGTAGTCACGTACTCCCCCATCACCGTCTTCCTTGTAGTCACGTACGTGCAGTTCAGTAAGTAAAATAGTATTTGATCCCCAAGCAAAACATATGTAGCGCCCCCTTACTTTCAGTATGGGCACTACGCTAAAGTTAGTGGGGAATGGGAGAGTTATTTTGCTCCCATTCACAATTTGCTAAATTGGGACTTCTGTCACTCCAGAAACGTCCACTGGGTCAGTCTGTGCTCCAGGGATGCAATGTCAGATGTTTCTTGTAGTGAGTGACCAGCTTTGCACACATCTCAGAAGAGATTTTGGTGCACTCTTCTTCTTTTTTTTTTTTTATAGATCTTCTAAAGTTTTCTGGCTAACTCTTGGCAACTCAAAGTTTCACCTCCCTGAATACATTTTCTATTGATTAAGGTCTGGAGACTGGCTAGGCCACTCCATGACCTTGATGTGCTTCTCCTTGAGCCACCCCTTTGTTGCCTTGGTTGTATGTTTTGGGTCATTGTCATGTTGAGAACCCCGTCCATTGGCCCCTGAATGTGGCAAAGCCGGCCTGTACTTTTAGCAGAGAAGCAACCTCAAATCATCATGTTCCCACCTCCGTGCTTGACTGTAGGGATGGTGTTCTTAGGGTCATAGTCAGCATTTTTCTTCCTTCACACTTTCAATCGCTAAAAAGATCTTTGAATAGTAAATTACTTGAATAATAGTAAGAAATATGTCACACCCCAGATCACCCCAATTCCTGCACTGTTATACCTCAAGTCACCCCGATTCCTTCTCCTATACATCTCAGGTCACCCCGATTCCTGCCCCTGTAAATTAGTAGTTCTCAATAGCTAACATGGTTCAGCGGGGTAGAGGACGGCTCAGGGAAATTGGGTCAGTGAGGCACTGTACAGGGGGCACGGCACAGGGGCTAGCGGGGCAGTGTACAGGAGTCAGAGGAATGGTCTCAGTGGGGCACTATACAGGGGACAGCGGGGCAGAGGAATGGGGTCAGCAGGGCACTGCACAGGGGTCAGCAGGGCAGAGGAGCAGAGGACTGGGGCCAAAGGAATGGGGTCGAGGGCTGGGTTCAGGGAAATGGGGCCATTGGGGCAGTCTACAGGGACCAGTGGGGCAGTCTACAGGGGTTGCGGGGCAGAGGACTGAGGTCAGAGGAATGGGGTCAGTGGGGCATTGTACAGGGATCAGAAGAATGGGGTCAATGGGGAAGAGTACTAGGGTCAAAGGAATAGGGTAAGTGGGGCACCGTACAGGGGTCAGCAGGGCAAAGGACTGGGTTCAGAGATATGGGGCCAGTCGTAGTCGATGACGTCACTGCGTTCTTGCCATTCAAAAGAACGGCTGGTCTTTTGAGTGGCCGTCTGTATACACGGCTTTGCAAGGCGGGATTCCTGGCCATGTGTAGAGGGCTTTCTCTCTTTTCCCGTTGGGATTCCCGGCCAAATGCTCTCCTGGCAGTGTGTGTGTACGAGGCTTGATACTGGGAAGTCATGTGACTGTGGATTCAGGTGTATAAAGTAGGCCTTTGGTTAAATTGCATTTGAGGCTTTTTACGCAGGTACATTGTCTTGTGAGATTATCTTGAGAGCTTTTTTGTTATTCTAGCAAGTGGCAGAGAAGCTAAGATATACCAAGCATCAGAATTCCAATTATTTGCTCAGTTTTCTCAGACCACAAGACTTCAAAGTCCCGATACACAATGGCCTCTCCTTTTTCAGTGTGTCAGCCCCACACAAGTCTATGGGAACTGATTTGACATCTGGAAGATGGAGGTATATGTAAAGGTAGTGAATGTGTTTTTTATTTTTCCTACATCAAAATCTCTTGAGTAAAGCCGAGAGCAAAAAAATCCCCTCTGGGAGTTTAACATGGAAAAGATGCAACAGTAAGAAAAAGTAAGCCCACAGTAAAGTCCTGGTGGTTTTCAGAGGTGCCTTTTATTTGAAATATAAAGTAGCTGAAACATCAGCCTTCTGTGGTAAAGCCTAAGGTGAACCTCCCCCAGTCTCATGTCTTTTGCAGGTTTTCTTCTAAGATTGCCCTGTATTTGGCTCCATTCATCTTCCCATCAACTCTGACCAGCTTCCTGTCCTTACTGAAGACAAGCATCCCCACAACATGATGCTGACACCACCATGTTTTACAGTGGGGATGGTGTGTTCAGGGTAATGTGCAGTGTTAGTTTTTCACCACACAAAGCGTTTTGCTTTTAGGCCAAAAAGGTACACTTTGGTCTCATCTGACCAGAGCACCTTCTTCCACGTTTGCTGTGTCCCCCACATGGCTTCTCGCAAACGGGACTTCTTATGGCTTTCTTCTTGCCACACTTCCATAAAGGCCAAATTTGTGGGGTGCACGACTAAGGCTGCTTTCACACTGAGACGTTTTGCAGGTGCTATAACACTAAAAATGGCACCTGCAAAGCGCCTTGAAAGAGCCTGTCCTTTCACTCCAATGTGAAAGCCCCGAGGGGTGCGCTGGCAGGATGGTAAAAAAAAGTCCTGCTACCTGCATCTTTGCAGCGCTGTAGGAGCGGTGTATACACCGCTCCTAAAGAGTCCCTGCCATTGAAATCAATAGGCAGCGCCGCCAAACCGCTGGCAAAGTGCCGCTGCAGCACCGCTTTGCAGGCAGTTTTAACCCTTTTTTCGGCCACTTGTGTTGGTCTACCACATAAAATACATTTATGTTTTTGGTTGTAACTTGACAGAACGTGGAAAATTTCAAGGGGTATGAATACTTTTTTTAAGGCACTGTAAAAATCGATCAATTCTGATGTACTGACTGCCTGTCTCATTTCTTGAGGCCCAAATACAACAGGACAGTTAAGATATCCCCCAAATGACCCTTTTTTGGAAAGGAGACAGTCCAAGGTATTTAGTAAGGGGCATGGCGATTGTTAAGTTGTAATTTTTTTGTAATGCATTTTTGGGAAAATTAGGGAAATTAATTGTTTTAAATTTTTCTTTTACATTCTGTCACCTGTACAGTACAGCATCGTCATATAACGGGTGTGGTGGTGGTCAGGGACACTGACTGGCAGGGCTGGACTTAGGGTGGTGGGGGCCCCTGGGCTTGAGTCACTCTCGGGCCCTAACTTCTATACATTACTTTAAATGGAACACAGTGATACATACACAAGCTATGCCTAGGGAAGCAAAACGGCATAAAATGAATGTGTGTATAGGGATAAATAACCCAATATGACCACAAAGAGCCTGGCAAGGAAAGGAGTTCCGCTGTACCAGTCAGATGGAGAGGGATCATATAATTCCGCCATACGAGCCGTCACGTCTGTCCATCGGTAGCCGCCGCAGCTATAAATAGTGTCATTCGGATGCCCGCACATGCGCAGAATGACCGGCATAATGACATCATCGCGACCGCGTCGCATAATGATGATGCGTAGTCATCACTAGTAAACATAGCGTTGTCCCGAAGGACATGATGTATACTGCGCATGGGCACAAAAAAGCACTGACAGAGTGCAATGTATTCAAAGGGCAAATCTAGCAATTGGAGCCAAAGTAACATGCCACATCCAGTAAAAGGACAGACACCGGGCATAATATTGCAAACATAGCTTCACAAGGGAAATAATAAAAGAAAGACAGTTTGTCTACTTGGACGGAGGACAAAAATGATCAATGTCCCTAGAATAGGTAAAAATGCTAGACCAATCAACACACTTTAAATGAAAAATTAAATGACTGGCATATTATTGAAAAACATTAAGCGTAAACGGGCAGGGCCCCCTATTGGATGAGGCCCATGGGCTTGAGCCCAGTCAAGCCCAATGGTAAGTCCGGCCCAGCTGACTGCTGACCTCGCAATCCGAAAGGACATCATATGATGTCCACATGGATCGATGAGAGGCTGGCCCTGGTGTCATTCGTACATAGGCCGGGCAGGAAGTGGTTAAGCAAGATTTGTTATGGCTCGAAGCCTATTGTGTAATATAATGGGTAATAAAGAGTGAATAAGAACGTCTAGTGTTGCACACTTACAGACCATGATTATCTGTAATGTATTCGGGAGTAGTAACTAGGGTTGTCCTGATACTGCATTTTTGAGACAGAGTGCAAGTACCGATACTTTTTTTTTTTTTTTAAGTACTCGCCGATACCGAATACCGATACTTTTTTTTTAATGTCATGTGACAGTGAAAGTATTTTTTTTTTTTTTTTTTTTTTACAGTGATTTTTTTTTTTTTTTTAGAAGGGGGGGATTGTCGGTGTGTGTGTTTTTTTTTTTTTTTTTTGCTTATTATCAGCCCTGTTGGGGGTCTTTGGTGAGATATCAGGGGTCTTAACAGACCCCTGACAGCTCCCCTTTAAGACAGAGAAAGGGACTAAGGACACAGATTCCCCAGTCCCTTCCTTTCTCTGTAGCCTCAGCTAAAACGAATGGAGAGAAGCTCCTCTCCATTCATAAACTGAAGCATCGTAAACACAGGTTACGATGTTTGAGTTATATGAATGGACAGAGTCAGTGTCCACTGATCAGAGTAAAGCTGCCCACAGATCGAAATTCAGCCAGTTCCCTATTTAACAGAAGTTGATGCAATTTGTCACTAGGACTCTTTCAAGATGCAGTAAACCTCTTTTTCAAGAGGTAAGTAAGCTTACTGCCTCTTTGGGGAAAAAAGTCCTAGTGACGAAACGTGCTGAGACAAAGCGGAAGTCAGCTGCTGGGACCCAGGAAACCATAATGGGGTCGAGTTTACTTTGCATTAGAACCTGCTAGCCTTATGGACAATATATGTGCAATACCTTCTTTTTAATAATAACCTGGTTTTAAAATACTTTAGAGATTATATGTCTCATTAATACCCTTACTGGAAGGAGTTGAGGCGGTATAAGAGTATGTTGCCTGTCTGGAGTAAAGCAGCATCTAGTGACTGTTTGGAGTATTACATTGTGCCTTTTTCCCCTATATGACCCGCTTGGTGATAAGAGGTCAATATTAATCTGATGAGAGTTCTTCTTGTGCACAGTTTTGGACACCATGGTGAAAATAAAAAGGACTCTTATTTTGAATTTGAATTACTTTAGTTGGGACTATTTTGTGTGGACTTTTCTCTCGATGTTCGTTATCTAGTTATTTTTACTGCATATTGTTTAATTTTTTAGCCCTGGTTTATATATTTATGGTAATATTTTTACCTATGCATGGTGAGAGGATTTGTTTCAGCAGCTTGGGTCTAGAGAGTTATAAGTGCAGGTTTTATACATGAATGGTCCCCATTGTTCCTTGTTGCAGACAACTTAGGCCTCGTACACACGATAGGTTAACCAGAGGACAACGGTCTAAAGGACCGTTTTCATCGGTCAAAACCGATCGTGTGTGGGCCCCATAGGTTATTTAACCATCGGTTAAAAAAAAGCCAACTTGCTTTAAAATCAACCTATGGATTGGTAACCGATAGGTCAAAACCGATCGTTAGTAGGCACGACCATCAGTTAAAAACGCACGCATTCTCAGAAACAAGTCGACGCATGCTTGGAAGCATTGAACTTCGTTTTTTTCAGCACGTCATTGTGTTTTACGTCACCGCGTTCTGACTCGATCGGTTATTTAAAGCGGTAGTTCACCCTCACTCACATGATTTTACCATCGAGACAGGCATTGTAGCGCGAGCTACAGTATGCCTGTCCCGATTTTTTTAACCCCGGACTCACCTTGTAATCGTACATTATCGATTTCGGCTCCCGCGGGGAATGGGCGTGCCTATGGAGAGGGAGGATGATTGACGGCCGGCCCTGGCACGTCACTCTCCCCGGAGACAGCCGGAGTAGGTCTCGCCTCTTCACGGCGCCTGCGCACAGGCTATGCGCAGGCGCCGTGAAGAGCCAAGCCTATTTCGGCTATTTCCGGAGAAGCGTGACGCGCCAGAGCCGGCCGTCAATCATCCTCCGTCTCCATAGGCACGCCCATTCCCCGGTATCTTCGATGTACGAGTACAAGGTGAGTACGGGGGTAAAAAAATCGGGACAGGCATACTGTAGCTCGCGCTACAATGCCTGATTTTATGGTAGAAGAAAAAAAAATTTTTTTTTGCGTTCATAGGGTGAACCCCCGCTTTAACTTATGGTGTGTAGGCGTGACGGACCATTAGTCAGCTTCATCAGTTAACCTAGGACAATGGTCCTTCAGACCATTGTCCTCTGGCTATCCTATCGTGTGTACGAGGCTTTAGACTTCCGGCTGGGATTCTATCATTCCTTTGGTTGTTTTGCTTGTACTAGCTCAGTTTTTAATGATCAAAGGCAGAGCTGGTGTGTCCTACCTTTTAATACTGCTTATATAATACTCTGTGGTTTAGGTAAGCCAAGATCTTTTAGCTTTTTGATATAGTTGAGCAGAGAATAGAGTCCTAATTTTTGCTATAGCAAAGCAAACATTTTATAGCTTTAATATGGCTGATATGTTGAGGCAGGAGATTCAGGCCTTAGGACATGGGTGCTCAACCTGTGGCCCTCTAGCTGTTGCGAAAACTACCCATCATGCCTCTGCCTTTGGGAGTCATGCTTGTAACTGTCAGCCTTGCAATACCTCATGGGACTTGTAGGTCCTCAACAGCTGAAGGGCCACAGGTTGAGCACCCATGTCTTAGGGCAGTAATGGCGAACCTTGGCACCCCAGATGTTTTGGAACTAAATTTCCCTTGATGCTCAACTACACTGCAGATTGCATGAACATCATGGGAAATTAGGTTCCAAAACATCTGGGGTACCTAGGTTTGCCATCCCTGCCTTAGTGTGACCCATTACTGCATATACTTACCTTTCCTTTTACTCCATGCCACTCTATTTAGCAGTCACAAGCAAAGGGAAGCACCGTATATACCCAAGTATAAGCCAAGGTGCCTAATTTTACCCCCCAAAAAACTGGGAAAACGTATTGACTCGAGTATAAGCCTAGGGTGAGAATGCAGCAGCCACTGTAAATGGGCAACAATGCCCATTTGCACGCCTCGCTGTGCCCATTGCCGCCTCGTTGTTCCCATTGCCAGTATACCTGAAATTTGTACAGGCTGCGGGCTTCCATTCATTGTTTAAAAGTCGCACTCTCCTCCTAGTCCCGTTCCGTGATAGGCGTTTCCCAGCAGCCTATCGCGGACGTCTTCTCATCCTTGGACTCGGTTTCCCAGCAGACACTGTGTTCAGTGTTCCACCAATCACGGACGTCTTTTCATCCTCGGACAAGAGGACGTCTGTGATAGGTGGAACACTGAACACAGTGTCTGCTGGGAAACGCCTATCACGGAAGGGACCAGGGGGAAGCCGCGACTTTTAAACAATGGACGCTCGCAAGCCTTTAGGTACACAGACTCGAGTATAAGCTGGGGGGGGGGGTATTTTCAGCCCTAAAAAAAGGGCTGAAAAACTCGGCTTATACTCGAGTATATACGACATCCAGCTCCGGGTATGACTCCATACCCTTGTGAATTGCTCAGCGGATGGTGAAAAGGGTCCTCAGCCCTGTTTAGGCTCTGACAAGTCAGTTTTAAGCTTCGTACTGGGATTTTCCTTGTTGCCAACAGACATGTATTGGAGGAAAGAAGCATATATGCTGCAGGGGATGGAGGAAGATTAATAATCTTTTTGCTATATATATATATATATATATATATATCTCTTTCAGCGATGGCTCTGCAGGGGCTCCTAGCTTGTGATATTAAATACATAATGAGAAATGTCTGAGCTTTTTGTATGCGGTTTTGTTAAGGCAAAGCTGGCAGTTTATACTTCATGGCTGACATTTTGAACTCGTATCTGGGGTAGGAAAACTAGTCTGTTCCAGCCTGATCAGATAACTCACAAAATGCAAATCAGGCACATCTGGTGTTCTGTATAGGTGACTACAATGATTATGTAAAGGCAAAGCAGACGCTTTCTAGCTTTTATGTCTAATATAATGAACAATTTCAGATTTATAATAAGGCCCAGGCAATGCTGATGCTTCAGGCCTATAAGGTGCCATTGCTCAGTGCCTACTCGTCACTATTTGTGAGGGAACACAGCTCTGTTATATTTTGAGAAGTGCAGGAACTACGTGTGATTTGTAACTCGCGCCTCCCTCCATGCTGTCCTTTCCAAAAACCCTGATACTAGTCCTTGTGCATCGTGCTTCTGGTCCCTTACGTTGTTTGAATTTGTCACCGCAATAGAATGATTGGGAAGCCATTGTGGTGGTTAGTTCCATTAAATTATTGATCCAGAAGCAGTTGGGTAATGGTATTGCTGTACTGCTATTATGGTTTTCAGAGCACTACATCTAGGAAATGACAGCATGGAGGTTATTGAAATGTCAGATTGGCATACCTCCTCCCCCCCCCCCCATCCGTTTTTAGTGAAAAGGGGAAAGGTTCACTTTAAAATATGTCTGGGCAAAATAAAACAAAAATATGCGATACATTTCTTAATGCACATTCCCTCATCCATTATTCCTATTGAAAAATACACTATATTACTAAAAGTATTGGGACACCAGCCTTTACACAAATATGTGCATGTTAAAGCAGGTGACCCAGTACTTTTGGTAATATAGTGTATATGTTAATACTGCCAGAAGCATGCATTGATTTCTTTTTCAGTAAAACGGTGCTGCTGCCTTGACTATTAAGAGCCGGTTCACATACTGTAGGGAAAGGTGCTCTTGGTAGATGTAGTTCTGGAGGATGTGACTATGGCAATAGCAACACATGCTGATCCCTCCTACCCCCATCTGACCCTGTGAGAATTATACAAGACAGGGAATATTCCACAGACCTGCTCTGTCTTCCTCTCCCCCCTCCCATCCCTGCCTGTCTGCTCGTGTCGGTGCTCCTCCCCTCTTGCTTCTCTCATAATTAAAGTGGAGTTCCACCCATATATATAACATTACATCAGTAGTTTTAAAAAATTGTCATTAGTCCTTTAAGAATTTTTTTTTTAGATGCCTTCAAAGTGTTGTTGCTAGGCAGAATAGTTAATCTTCCCTCTTCCTGCACCTAGGTGCTTAAGCCTCCTAACCTACACCGCACAGACTCCTGGGAATGTAGTGGGTGTAACTTTCCAGGAGTCTGTGCACTCCCCAGTCTCGAAGAATCATGTGACTTGGACAGTACAGGTGCTGAAACCTGATCTGAAACCTATTACAGTGCTTGTGCAGCACTGAGCATGTGTGAGATCTGCAAGGCTGAAATACAGGAAGTCATACAGTCTAGCTTCATGATGCCCACACTTAAGATGGCCCCAGTCATTTTCTATTTTATAAAGTGTCTAAATGCTGTAACAACCTAACAAAACAGACCTTAGTTTACAGACTAACTTTACTAGAATACATTAAGCTTGTGTATTACAGGGGTATTTATATTTAAAAAGTGAAATTGTGGCCGGAACTCCGCTTTAATATAAAATCCTCCCATTCCCTCTGTAATATAACAATAAGTGCCCCTGTGTTATATAAAAAAAAATGCTTATCTAAACCTATAACACAGCGGCTCCCAGGGATTACAAGACTCCTCCTTGTGTCTCTCTCTCTCTCTCTCTCTCTCTCTCTCTCTCTCATCAGTGGCAGTGCTCGGCCCCACCCACTGGTGCTGTCAGCCGGGCAGAGAAGAGAGCCGGGGAGTCACCTAAGCATGTTTTTTTATATAACACAGGCACAGGGGCACTTATTGTTATATTACAGTGGGGATGGGAGCTTTTTATAGAAGTGGGTTAATTAACAACCACTCATAGAAATGATTGTAAATACAACCTACCTAACTATGTTTTTTTTGTAAATAAAAGATGTAATTGCTTAGCAATACACTGAGGTTGATTTACTAAAACTAGAGAGTGCAAAATTGGATGCAACTCTGCATTGAAACCTATTTGGCTTCCATTTTTTTTTTTTTTGTCACAGCTTAATTGAACAAGCTGAAGGTAGAAGCTGATTGGCTACCATGCACAGCTCTACCAGATTTTGCACTCTCCAGTTTTAGTAAATCTACTCCATAGTGGTGTATTTGAGCACATCTTTATTTTAACCATGTAAACATAATGCTGTGACTTGTAGGGTAAGTGCAATAGTGATTAATATAAAGGGCTTATATATCATTACAGATTTATTGTAGTTTTAAATATTGTGTTTATAACTTTGTCTGCACCTTCAGTTTTTGTTCTTTGTTTTCATGCACATATGAAAGGAGTTGGTTTTGCAATTTTAATATCGCACTTCCAATATGCATTGTAGCAGGTCTATCTACTCTTTGGTTTTGGAGGATATAATTGGCTCTAAAACCATAGGTGTACTTTAAAGAGGTCAGAGGTAATTGATTGTTATAATATTGTATAGTATGTCAAATCATGTTAACTTGTAATCTAATATATGGGCTTGTAAATTATGGAAATGTTGCTCTCAAAGTCTGACACGTTTTTTTTTTTATTTAAAAATGTATTTTTTTTTATAGATCTATAACCCGTGCCTACTACAGAAATTCTGTCGGAGGGCTCCTGCTATTTGACATCACTAATCGCCGCTCTTTCCAGAATGTTCACGAATGGTTAGAAGAAGCGAAGGCCCACGTGCAACCCTATCAGATCGTGTTTGTTCTGGTGGGACATAAATGTGATCTAGACACGCAACGTCAAGTGACAAGACACGAGGCAGAGAAACTAGCCACTGCCTATGGAATGAGATACATCGAGACCTCAGCCCGAGATGCCATTAATGTAGAGAAAGCCTTCACTGACCTGACTCGTGACATATATGAGCTTGTTAGAAAGGGGGAGATAAATATTCAAGAAGGATGGGAGGGGGTAAAAAGTGGATTTGTTCCAAATGTAGTGCATTCTTCTGAAGAGGTAATTAAGTCCGACAGGCGGTGCTTTTGCTAAGCAGTACAGTTACTAATATGTAAGCCGCCATTACAGACTCTACTAATATAACACCATCCTAATGAATCTGACAAGTAAAGGTAACATTGACCTTGCACTGGAAGGGGTGAAGGTAGGTTGAACGGAAGAAGACAAAAAATTGCTTGTAAAACAAAAAACATTTCTAGACAATGAGCGTTCTTATAACTGGCAAGGGCCAAGTGTGTGTGTCAATGTTTAGGAGTTGGGATTCATAAGTCAATGATACCGAGAGTTCAGATACATCCTAATTCATTTGATAAATTCTGTGTAGTTTAATGTTGGTAGTTATATGCAGTGAATTAATACCGCAGTGTATTGGTCATGATATATAGTTATAGGAAACGCAACCCTTTTGTTTACTGTACTTTGAAAAACAAAAATGACGCACCAATGAATACGCTGTAGCTCTTTACGTAAAATTCAGTCATTTCTGTGGTAATATTGCAGTGGCTTAAAAAGAAAGACTGTTGCCATTGCACGGTGGAAACGGTGACGTTTTTGGTTTGACCTACAAAATGGCTGTTCCAGTTCTGTGGTGCCAACGGGCACACAGATGGCGGTTGTTTAAGGATGCCCCTGGCTTAAATTTATGAAATGTAGATGGTATTAATACTTTTTTGTTTTTTCAACATCATGATGATGAATTCTTTAAGTAATATGTAATAATCCCAGTTTTCCCCATTCCAAGAAATGTTATCTTCTAGTTTGCTTGTAGGTCAGTTGGACATGGTGACTCATTAATTCCATTGCAATGCTCAGGGTAGGTCACAAAAAATCCAAACTACAGGTCCAGCCTTTCCTGTGCATTGGGTCATTAAGGATCATGTCACGTGAGCGATGCAATGTTCTTGACTCATTTAAGAGGCCTGTGAATATCCTGAACTTACTATTTCACTTTATGATTGACATAAGCTCATGACTGTTGGGCAGATCATACCATGCACAGGAAGTTGCAGAGTTTAGAAACCAGTATGATTCAAGCCAAATGGGCATAAAAACTGGCCAGACTGGATAATTGGCCACCTGCTTTTGTAAGTCTCAGTCTTAAAGCAGAAGTCCGGGCTAAACAAACTTTGTCTAAATACAAGAGCCATGTATATTCTTATGTGAATTTTGAAGTCCTTAATGTATAATTTTTTTTTTCTATAGCTGTGTGCAATAATCCAGCATGGAAAAAATCCCTGTACTATGCCTCAGCACAGGATATTCCCATAATTAGACCAGTTCCTACTGCTGTCTCTCCTTGTGCAAGGTGACTGGTCTTGTATCCACCCCCTGATGATGTCACTGCTAGGATTACAAGGTAATATCTGAGTTTTTAGGAACATCTGTTGCACACAAGGATGATTTATGACATTTGTGGCTATTTTAGAATTTATTTGATTGAAAGTTTTTTTGTACCCGGTGTTCAGCTTTAAGTAAACCATTTCACTGACTTCAATCCTCCCTAATGTAATTTAAAAAAAGGGACAGGAGTTATGTTAAAGTGGAGGTTCACCCTAAAAACGATTTTTTAACATTAGAGCCAGCATAGTAAGGGCATTTACTTTCGGCAGTTTTTTTTTTTTTTTTCTCCGTACTTACCTTTATATTCTGATTTGGTCCAGGGCTTCTGCGTTCTGATGACTCCGGGACTGGGCGTTCCTATCCCTGCCTCAGGCTTCCGATGACTGCGGGACTGGGCGTTCCTATCCTTTGGTTCGATGATTGACGGCTTGTGAAACAGGTGACCTGTCGCACGTCACCAGATTTCCGGAAATAGCCGAGCTGCGAATCGGCACTATATGGCGCCTGCAGTGTATAGCTGACTGCGTAGGCGCCGTATAGTGCCGACTAGCAGCTCGGCTATTTCCCGACATCTGGTGACACGCGTTGTGCGACAGGTCACCTGTTTCACAAGCCGTCAATCATCGAACGGAAGGATAGGAACACCCAGTCCCGCAGTCATCGGAACCCGGAAGCCCTGGACAAAAACAGAAATATAAAGGTATGTACAGAGAAAAAAAAAAAAAAACCGCCGAAAGTAAATGCCCTTACTATGCTGGCTCTGCTAGATGTAATATACATTTTTTTGTTTTTTTGGATGAACCCCGGCTTTAAGGCTTACAAGAGGACTGTTGGAGGCAAATACTCTTCTGTTCTACATCAAGAAGAGGTTTGATTTATTTGCATGTTTTCCTTCTTTTTTTGCTGGAAAACCTTGTTAATATTTAGAATTCAAAAACTATATAATATACTATATCAATTGCTTATCTAATTTAAGTTATTTGTTTAATTTTTCCTATTTTCTGATAAAAAGTATAATCTTGACCAAATATAATATTTTGCACTAATCGACAAGAGAAACGCCTAACTAAAATAAGCAATAGGTCAATAAAAAAAAAACTCCCTTTTCTTTCTGTGGTAGTACAACCTTGATGCAGATTTTCACCTAACTGGGATTGGTAAAGCAAGTTCTAATTCTCTTGCCTTTATGCCAGGTTTTGTTAGCTTCAGACTGACCACTTTGCTTTGATTCTAAATGTTCATCTATTATAATAATAATTTAGCAGAAAGTACCTGTAGATATTTGATTCTACTTTGTCCCGCTCCTGAACCTATACGGGTTTTGGAAATAGACTTGGGGGGATTTTTTTTCTGCTAAACTACACATTTTTGGAGGATGGTTTGCTCTCCCCCTTAGAGCTCAGTGACAAATGTGGCACTAGGTTTTGGCGATTGATTGATACATCTGGGATATTAGTATGTATGGAGAACTTGGGGAGATACAATTTAAAAATAAGATAAAATTGTTTACTGCAGGGTTTGACAAATTTGCTTGGAATCTAGGAGCCAGCTAAAAAAGTTAGGAGCCAGAAAACGCACCTCGTCCCGACGAGCTTGCGCGCAGAAGCGAACACATACGTGAGCAGCGCCCGCATATGTAAACGGTGTTCAAACGCAATTTTGAAGCCTGACACGTTGGGTATGAAAAATGGGGATAACTTTACTGTTGTCTTATTTTTTTATAAAAAAAAGTGTAATTTTTTCCCCAAAAAGTGCGCTTGTAAGACCGCTGCGCAAATACGGCGTGACAGAAAGTATTGCAACGATCGCCATTTTATTCTCTAGGGTGTTAGGATAAAAAATATATATAATGTTTGGGGGTTCTAATTAGAGGGAAGAATATGGCAGTGAAAATAGTGAAAAATTACATTAGAATTGCTGTTTAACTTGTAATGCTTAACTTGTAATACCAACGGCCACCACCAGATGGCGCCAGCTCACATCTGGTGGTAATAACTTGTAATACCAACGGCTCACCACCAGATGGCACCAGCTCACAAAAAAAAATTTTTTTTTTTTTTTTTTTTTTTTTTTTTCCCACCTTCCAAACCAAGTCGCCAGGACACTATTTCTAGTCGCCATGGCGACCTGGCGCCCGGGATTTGTCGATCCCTGGTTTACTGTATGACCACTATGTGGCATACAGTATACAACAAACCTAAAGTGACCATTTGCCTACGCAGGGTGAAGTAAAAAGGTATCCATTTTAACCTTTAACCTTTCCCCATCCCTTCTGCTTCATACAAGAGGGATGGAATATTTCCCTGGTATGGGTAGACGCCCTCTCCCATGGGGAAGGAGTCCATATGTCAATATGAAGCTTAACAGTCCTTTCTTTCCATATTTTGGCAGCATAACAGGAGCAAGCAAGACCCCTTTCACACTGAAAATAGCATCTGTAAAGCACCTGAAAAATGCCTCCCCTGCCACCCCAATGTGAAAGTCCGAGTGCTTTCACATTGGGGCGCCGCGCAGGTAGGACGTTAAAAAATGTTCTGCAAGCAGCATCTTTTGAGGTGGTAAACCGCCCCTGCCCATTAAAATAAATGTGATACATGGGTGCATTTACCCTTCTTTTTTTTTTTTTTTTTTCAGCCGCTAACAGGGTTTAAAAGCGACCCACTCGCAGAAAAAAAACACCGCTAAAACTAGCAGTGCTTTACCGCTAACATTGCGGTGAAAGGGCTCTAAAGCCTCATACACATGGTAGGACTTCAAACAAACTTTTCTGTGGATTTTTGTCCGAAGGGAGTTGGCCGGGTACACCCATAGCATACACACAGCAGGACTTTGCAAACTTTCCTAAAACTTTCCCAAGATCACATGTTTTTTCTGCTTTTTTACCACCACCCTTTGGTCAACTTTTGCTATTGTTGGTTGATTTTAACCACTTCAGGCCCGGGCCAATTCTGACACTTTGTTTCTACATGTAAAGATCATCTTTTTTTGCTATTTTTTGCTAAAAAATAACATAGAACCCCCAAACACTATATATGTTTTTTTTTTTAGCAGAGACCCTAGAGAATACAATGGCAGTCATTGCAACTTTTTATCTCGCACAGTATTTGCGCAGCAATTTTTCAAACACGTTTTTTTTTTTTTTTTTAAACAGTTTTATGCTTAAAAAAAAAAAAACAGTAAAGTTAGCCCAATTTTTTGGTATAATGTGAAAGATGAAGTTACGCCAAGTAAATAGATACCTAACATGTCACGCTTTAAAATTGCACACGCTCGTGGAATGACGCCAAACTTCGGTACTTAAAAATCTCCATAGGCGACGCTTTAAAAAAAAAAATTCTGGTTACATGTTTTGAGTTACAGAGGAGGTCTAGTTTTTTTAAAACTTGTTCATTTTGAAGTTTGTTGTCAAAAAGTCCTACCGTTTCTATGAGGCTTAAGGGTTGGAAAAATTTGTGAGGGAGGGTTAAGTGGCCCTGGTACATTTCACCACATGAAACTAGGCCTCTTTCCAAAGATAGGAACTTGCATCTATTTGTCTAGTAACCCAAAACCGTGTAAGAGTTTGTTGAATGAGTATTAATGAAAACAAATGCACCTCCCTTATTTAATGAATGCAGATGACAGTACTTATACTTTTTCTGTTCTGCCAGATCTCTCCTTTTAAATACTTATCACATCAAGTGGTCAGTAATATTTTACTTTATAGCAACACCCATGTTAACCATAGACATTCATTTATCCCTGTAGAGCAGTGGTCATCAACCCTGCCCTACAGGGCCCACTAACAGGCCAGGTTTTATGTATTACCTTGGGGAGATGCAGTCTAGAATACTGCAATCACTGAGCAGCAAATGATATCACCTGTGATGTATTTCAGTTATCTTGCAAACCTGGCCTGTTAGTGGGCCCTGTAGGGCAGGGTTGATGACCACTGCTGTAGAGCACTCACACAATATGCCTACAACATCCAGCCTGTTGTGAGGGGCTTGCAGGATCAATCTCAGTCTGGATACTCTAGAGCAGGGATATGCAATTAGCGGACCTCCAGCTGTTGCAAAACTACAAGTCCCATCATGCCTCTGACATCATGCTTGTGGCTGTCGGAGACTTGCTATGCCTCATGGGAATTCTAGTTCTGCAACAGCAGGAGGTCCGCTAATTGCATATCCCTGCTCTAGAGCAGCGATCTTCAAACTACGGCCCTCCAGCTGTGGCAGAACTACACGTCCCATGAGGCATTGTAAAACTCTGACATTCACAGTCATGACTAGGCATGATGGGAATTGTAGTTCCTGAATAACTGGAGGGCCATAGTTTGAAGACCCATGCTCTAGTGCAGTGGTTCTCAACCTCAGTCCTCAAGTACCCCCAACGGGCCATGTTTTGGGAATTTCTCTTAGATAAAATAGATGACTAAAATACCAAGCCATTGGCTCTGCTTTAAAGCACCTGTGCAAGATGAAAGAAAACCTGCAAACATGGCCTGTTTGGGGTATTTGAGTACTGAGGTTGAGAACCACTGCTCTAGAGCACCACAACCAGATGTGTACCAACAGCAGATGAAATGCACAGAGAGATGTACACAACACATTGTGTAGGCCTCCTTTAGGCTCAGTGTTGGCCTTCAGCTATGAGGGGCTTGGTTCTAGCATTTAGTCATCTACCTCTCCATTTATCTTTAAACTACTACTCTCTGAGCATCTTTCAGTGTCCCAAACACAGCAGGGTCTTTCCAGAGTCCTCGTCTCTGGAAACTGGCTGTTTGGAGTCTCTGGTTACCCATTGACTAATTACTATGTGACAGATTCTGATGACAAAAGATTCTGCATCACTGCTGGGAAAGATGGCAAACATAAAAAGAAACGTAAGGAAAAAGTGTCTCATTTGGTGGCATTGCTAAATTGAAGCCAAATTTAAGTATTATATGATGCTCAATATGAGAGCCTATGAATGACAGTTCTCAGTCAGATGGTATAATTGAACCAATGGCAGCTTTGGGCCTGAGGCTAACCAATAGCATGTTTTTAAAGGAATCTCTAATGTGCTTTAGGACAAAGAGCTATTGTGCTTCATGCCCAATTTGAGCTCCTGTGAGAGCCCTTTCACACTCATGTGTTCCCATTCACTTACAATGTAAGGTGCTTTTTTTTTTTGGTGTGCTTTTGAAAAAAACTGCACCAAAGATGCAGCATGCAGGACTTTTTTCAAAGCTGAACAGTTACATTGGATTTCATTAGAAATTGTTTTCATGCACTTTTGTTGCCCTGGAAAAGCATGGCAGAAGTGCACAAGTTGAAAGGGGCCCAATAGTTGTGGCTTACAGCTGCGTTTGATGATGGTAATGTAAAAAAAAAAATTGAAAAATAGAACAAATTGTTTTAATCAACTTTATTAGGTACATTTGATTCAAACTCTACTCTCATATTTTTTTTTTTTTAATTCAGTCCTTTATTAGCGCAAAAAAAGACAGATACAGGTAACAATCACCACAAACAGCAAGTAGACATGTTAAGGATCCAAAAACATGCACAAACATGATCGTAAAATAAGATAATAGAGAGAGTGCGAATAATCCAGCCCTGCACAGTGAAAAATCAGATGAACAGAGACAAATTAAAAACAAAGTGCAGAGCCGCAAAGGCATCATGATCAGCTTTTACATGACCTAAAGCTAACTGCAGTGTTCGTAACATCATGCCAACGATAAAAGTTGTCAGTTTTGTAGATATTTGGGAAGCCTAGCGACCCAGTGGCCAGGTGGGCCCAGACATGGGACATATGGAAAGGTAATACACACCATGATATTCTCAGCATCTGACTAATTAACCCATGTCTGGGCAGGGATCGTGTGGGGGGGAAGGAGAACAAAAAATAGGGATGCAAGGGTGAAGGCAAGGGGAGAGTTACGGGAAAGAGGGGACAAGACATAGCGAGAGGCTAAAGCAAAGTACAGAAACAAGAGAGTGTGAAAAACAAAGTAGTACCCTCCGACTGGGAAGCGGAATACATCCACGAACCTCAAACGGGCTGTGCCATTACTTGAAGATAGGCGTCTGTGTAAGTAAAGTGCTGCCAAGGTCTCCCGGAAGGTCTCCTCCCTGTTGTGCAGGGTGGCAGTGAGATCTTCCATGTTTCTGAGTTCGTTGATTTTCGCAAACCATAGGGACTTTGCCGGGGGATTCTCCGATCTCCAATACTCTCATATTTTGACTTTTTATATTATTAAATGTGAATTGGCCAGTGACATGCGTTTAGGCCTAGTGTAAAATAAAGGACATGTGGGAAGCGTATTACCAACCTGGAAATATTCTATAGTAAGCCCACGTATCCCCGGGGGAAATACAGTGTGCAGACAAGCAAGAATGCCGTTTCTATGAAGAAGCAGGTGGACACAACACTGATTGCTAGGTTGCACTGATACAATGTTTTGTATTGGGATAGAAAATTCAAGGTTGTTCAACTGAATTGTCACTCAAGGTGACAACGCAGTTTATACATATATAGCTGACAAATGGTTACTATATTCTGAATGATAAATGGTTGAATCTGAATTGACTGTCCCATGTAAACGTACTGGAACACAATGGGACTTTTTAAGAACTGAATTCTATGTTTATAGAAAAACAAGACTAGATAAAACTACTAATTAACAAGCCAAGCATATATTCTTCAATAGGTAACACGGTAAAATCTGCATGTTGGTTTTGCATTCCTCAGAATCTCCAGAATATAAAAATGTACACTTCCTTGCTTTCTGTTTTGCACTGTAAATGTGAACATATGCTGTCTAGCTGTATGTGAATGACAAAACCATGCTTGTATCTAGAACTGTTACTATGTGAACTGATAAAAATTGTAACAGACCTCTCTGTTTCTTTTGTACTGACCAAACTTAAGCCACTGAATTCATATTACATCAAAGCTACCCATTGTAGATTATCTTGTGCACTCTTTACCATTTTATATATTTTCCACCTGTAATAAAACACTACATAAGCAAGAATGCTTAGTCAATCAAATAAACAGTGAGAAAATGCAGTAAGCTATGGAATTCAATTAGAATCTATCTTTCAGCTGACTTCAGTTCTAAAATCCAAGCACAGGCAGTCCCCAAATTACGAACAACTCTTACTTACGAACGGCCTCAGTCCCGGCTGCTTGTGCTCCACGCTGGTCCAGGATACCTCAGAGCAGCCATCTTGCCACATCCCACACTGCAGTACTGCATGGCCAGAAGCGCCCGGAACATCCTACATTCCTGCACAGGCGGAAGCCGTAACATCCCACATTCCTGCACAGGCGGAAGCCGGAACATCCCACATTCCTGCACAGGCGGAAGCCGGAACATCCCACATTCCTGCACAGGCGGAAGCCGGGACATCCCACATTCCTGCACAGGCGGAAGCCGGGACATCCCACATTCCTGCACAGGCGGAAGCCGGAACATCCCACATTCCTGCACAGGCGGAAGCCGGGACATCCCACATTCCTGCACAGGCGGAAGCCGGGACATCCCACATTCCTGCACAGGCTGAAGCCGGGACATCCCACATTCCTGCACAGGCGGAAGCCGGAACATCCCACATTCCTGCACAGGCGGAAGCCGGAACATCCCACATTCCTGCACAGGCGGAAGCCGTGACATCCCACATTCCTGCACAGGCGGAAGCCGTAACATCCCACATTCCTGCACAGGCGGAAGCCGGGACATCCCACATTCCTGCACAGGCGGAAGTTACTCTTATGCCTTGTACACACAGTCTGACTTTTGACCGTGTAAAAGTCCGCCATGAGTCCGTCGGAAAGAAAGAGAACAGGTTCTCTATCTAAGGTCCGTCGGATTTCCGAGAAAAAAAATAGTCTGATGGAGGTTACACACGGCCGGACTTTCCTAGAAAAAGGGCCTGTCTGACTTTTTTTCTCTGAAAATCCGGCCGTGTGTACGAGACATTACCAGCAGTGTTCCGACTTGCACACAAATTCCACTTATGAACAAACCTACAGTCCTTATTATGTTCGTAACTCGGGGACTGCCTGTAGTTGGCTAGGAATTATTGCACTTTTCACATTTTAGTTCTTTTGGATTACTTTGCTAAATGTTAAATCTTTTAATATGTTTGTGAACCTGGCCAACTTAAAGGGAACGTCCAATGAAGCAGGCCACACACCTTTTTTTTCGCTCAAGTCTTGGACAATGGCCTTACCTTGTCGGCACATCCAATTTTTTAGGACCACCAACACATCCAAGGACTGGTAAACTGCAATATAATAAATATTTGTTTTTGGGTTTAGCAGACTATCAGATTGGACTGGAGGATGACTATTTTCTAAGGCTTTGTGACCATGTGAATAGTTTTAGCACTGGCATGCACCTCGGTTACAGTGGGTCCTGTTGAATCAAACACAGAATTCACCATGCCTTTTTTGCTAGGGATAAAACAGACGTTTTCCACTTTTAAGAAGACAATAGAAAACTGTTAATTGGGTTGTATAGAGCCTAGTGGCAGAGTTTGTCCATCAGATCATCTACAAACTTTCAGGGTACTTTAGACTCCGCAGAACATAAGGTGAGGAAGGGAAGTGCACAACCAGTGCAGTAAAAAGATAAATCAAATGCACACACCTTAACCACATCAGGTGTGCGCCTTTAAACATCCCACATACTGTAGATTGCAGAAGAATCCCGGCCAAGGATACAATTGATTTCAGGGGAAAGTAATACTCTGTATTCCCACCAAACACGTTCCTGGATAAGCTCTAAAAGATTTGGGTGCTGTAGCACAAGCAGATGGGAACTGGTTCGGAAAGTCACAATGGAGATATTGCCAGCACACCATAGATCTACAAGGTAGCATCCAAATGGATTTGATTGCATGATCACAACACAAAACAGTTCAATGTTTCGGCACCATGAAGTGCCACTTCATTGGGCGTGTGATGAAAAGACAGACAGTGTAAAGTGTCACATGCACTCCCAGCTGGGGTCTGCTCCAGAGCAGAGGTCACAGAGCACTGTTAATTGGGTTGTATTTAGCCACTCCCGATCAAGCTTCCTGGGTTGCCATGATGACACGTGTTTTGGGGATGTGCCCCCCTTTCTCAAATTTCTCAGTTGGAAAGGCATACAGTCCTTTCCACCATCTTCCTGCAGTGGGAGAAAGGCGGTTATGAAACACGTTGTATTCCTGGGCAGGATCTATGATCTATGTGGAATGTTTAAAGGTACACACCTGATCTGGTTATCGTTTTAATTTAATAAAGTATTTCACTGTGCTAGTTGTAAGATTCTATTTGTGCTCTTAGTTTTTAAAGTATGTGCATCCCCTTGTGCATGATTCCAGGAAGCACTGCAGATCGGCTAATGTGGGGAGAGGACATATAATAATAGGTCAGTGTTCTGTGAAGCTGATTATAAAAAAATTTAAAAGACCGAAAATTTGGAAAAACAAATGCTTTTTTCTTGTTTCCGTTACAAAACTTTGTAAATAAGTACGTTTTCGCCTTCACTGATGGGCACCGATAAGGTGGAATTGATGGGCACTAATATGCAGCACGGATGGGGCACTGATAGGCGGCACGGATGGGCACAGATAGGCGGCACGGATGTACTGTATTATATTGTACTTATGGATGCCTGCCAATCAGTGATGCCCATTGTGGGCACTGATTGGCATCCATTGTGGGCAAGGATTGGCATCCCTGGTGGTCTAGGGTGGCATACCTGTTGGCGAGCATCCCTGGTGGTCTAGTGTGGGCTGTGCGGATAATCGATCAGCACAAAACCCATATCAGAGGAGCAGTCGATCGGCTCTCCTCTACTCGCGTCTGACAGATGCGAGTGAGAAAAAGCCGATTACCGGCTCTTCTTGTTTACATTGTGATCAGCCGTGATTGGACACGGCTGATCACGTGGTAAAGAGTCTCCGTCAGAGACTCTTCACCTAGATCGGTGTTGCGGGGTGTCAGACTGACACTCTGCAACAACGATCGCCGCAATGCGCGCCCCCATATCCTGAGGACGTTATATGACGTCCAGTCAGGATATTGAAACCACTTTGCCGCTGTCATTTTGTAATAGGGCGGGCGGCAAGTGGTTAATGTAGAGCAACAATTCCTTTTTTTTTCAGATCCTCAAAGTTCCATGTTAAAATGAGTGAGAGCCCCAACACCAAATTTAACACACCTGCACCCCATTCACACCTGAGACCTTGTATTGCTCACAAGTCACATGAAACCAGGGAGGGAAAATGGCGAACTGGGCCTAATTTGGACATTTCCACTTAGGGGTGTACTCACTTTTGTTGCCAGCGGTTTAGACAGTAATGGTGTGTTGAGTTATTTTGAGGGGACAGCAAATTTACACTGTTATACAAGATGTACACTCACTACTTTACATTGTAGCAAAGTGTCTTTTCTTCAGTGTTGTAACTTTTTTGGTCTATCCCCATAACAGTAATAGAGAGAAAATCTTCCAATGGGGACACTGGTGATCTGGAGGGCCCCAATGGATCCCCTGTATTTGCAGGGATTTTCTCATGTCCTGTTTTGTCTATGGGACATAAAGTGAGGTAAATCTCCCCAATGCGACACAGATAAAAAATAAATAAAAAAATTGACAGGTTATATATAACCCCCCCCCTTACTCAAAGAAAAAAAAAGTTTTACTTTCAGTTCTAGGTTGCCTACAAGATGTTAAAGCGTTTGTTACCCCAAATAAGAATACTACAGCTGCACAGCTAACTGATAATTATGAAACCACTCCCATTAGACACACCCACAGAGGAACTAACAGGGATTTCGTCAGAACAGAAAAGGTAGGAATCTGCAACAAAGGTTGTTATCCTTGCAATGTACAGAGATCACCCAGAGAGGAATATTTTTTTTCATCAAAAATAGCAGAGTTACGATTTAAAGAGGCGATATTCGACTTTTTCCAATAAGGGTTTCATGCAGAACTTTACCCATAACATGATTCTTTAGCAAGGAACATACATTCCTCAATAATTATGCTACCAATATTATTGTGTGCTGTAAATTACCCGCAGCATTGCTCCTGTTTCTTCTTGCTGGAGGCTGCCATTTTGCTGAAGCTCAGAGCCCATGAACAGCAGTAAATAATAAAAATACGGAATTAAACCCAGTTTTGTGGGTTTGTGGTTGAGTTCCTGCACCTATTTTCTGAGGAAAAAAAAAAGCCTGGGTACAGTACTTTTTTTTAATGTTTTACATAGCTATACCTGCAAAAAAAAAAAAGACAGCCTGATCTAACAGGACTTAATTTCCTGACTAAAGTTCCACTTTAATTGGTGAAACAGTACTGCTTGCAGCACGCTAGGTCAGAAAACCTTATGGCAGATAAATTTACCCTGAATGCAAGCTCATAGTCCCTTTTGCAATCTTGGGTTTATAATTGTATTATACCTCAGGCTGTCGTTTTCTTATGAATGGAGGTGATCAGGAGATGGCAAAGACACTGATCATATCCATTCATGCTGCTGCAAGCACCTTCTTGCCTTGTCACTGCTGTCTGCAAAGTGCGGCTTTGTTTATATTGCCAGCTTTTTTCTTCAGGATGAAGAACGGTGAGCAACTAACCCCGGAAATGTTCATTCATGAGCAGCATCATTCCTGTGCTGGTAGAGAAGAGGAACTTCACCCATGGGTATTTTTTGTTTTATTTTCCTTTTACCTTGCGTACTGCTCACACAAGAGATCTGACCCCATCAGACCCTATATCAGGGGTCTCAAACTGGCAGCTCTCCAGCTGTTGTGAAACTTCAAGTCCCATCACGCCTCTGTCTGTGGGAATGATGCTTGGAACTGTTAGCCTTGCAATGCCTCATGGGACTTGTAGTTTCGCAACAACTGGAGGGCCACCAGTTTGAGACCCCTGCCCTACGATCTCTATGGAGCACCTGGCTACCAGTGTGTTTGATCAGGCCATATAGAGCATAGTGAGCTGTGTCCTTGTCTGCTCTGCATAAGCAGAGCAGCAGGGATGGACCTGTCATCTGACAGCTCAGCCAGGGGATCTGTGGACAGTCCCCTGCTGACAAAAAATGGATCTGGCCTGTGTGAAAGGAGATCTGGTAGAAACATACATGTCCAGTAGAGCTGCACGATTAATTGTGACAAAAAAACAAAACCAGGCAGCCTGCCAAGTTTATCACAACATTGTCAGTGCTGGGAAATAACGATAAACAAAGTATCATGAACTTCGGTCTATAAATGAGGTCAGTTTAACCACTTAAAGACCAAACCTTTTTTCTGTCACTTGTTGCTTACAAGTTAAAATCGGTACCAAAAAAAATTCCAAAAGGAAAACTGCGCTAGATAAAATTGTGAATGTTATACACCAATGATGTGTGATGAATTAATAATTAGCTGCCAGTACCAAAAAATTTGTGATACAAAAAATCCTAAAACATGTGTAATATACCAGTACAGCACTCAAAAGAATCATGTGAAAAAAAAACTAAAATAAATTGAATTGATTATATATATATATATATAAACGGTGATAATGAGTGATAAATGAGAAAAAAATCTCGCAGTGGCAATTCATATAGGCAATTATATAAAGAAGCCAGTGAAAGTGACATGAAAAAACATGTGTGAATAAAGAAAAAGTCCCACTAAATTAAATATATGGAGGAACATAAGAAAAATCAGTCCTTGTAGGACAGGGGTGCCCAAGTGAGGGCCACTTAAGCAACTTTGTAACCAGTCGCGGGCCACAAAGAGCGGAGCGAGCAGATGACAGGTCACAGCTGCTCTATAGGCCCTCTGATCCGCCCTGATGGAAGGGGACGAATTCCCTTCTGTTTTTCGGATTGGAGGTAGGTGAATGAATGAATGAAAAACTTATATAGCGCGGCGCATGCGAACTAAATCGCCTCTGGTCGCTAGTTGTTCCTATCTTTCTAGACATCAAAAGAGCAGAGTTTTGATCTGTCTTCTGAAGGTTAGGTGGTTTTCCTCCAACCGAATGCTGGTTGGTAAAGCGTTCCATAGTCTAGGACCTTGTACCGCAAACCTTCTTTCTCCCTTGGACTTGTATCTTGCTTTGGGTATCTGGAGCAAATTTTGGTCAGTGGATCGCAAAACGCGATTGGAATTGTGGGCTTTTATCTTTTCGCATATATATTGCGGAGCCTTCCCATGGATGCACTTATGCGTCAGACAGAGTGCTTTCAAAGCAATTCTGTCCTTTACTGGCAACCAGTGAAGGGTTCTTAACGAAGGCGAGATTGATTCCCATGTTTTTTTTCCAGTCACAAGTCTGGCGGCCGTGTTCTGAACGACTTGCAGACGAGCCATCTGGTACTTTGGGAGTCCGAGGTGGGCGTATATGGACATCTGTCACTCCATAGAGGTGAATTGAGGGTCCCATTTGGTCGGGCTGATCGTGTGAAAAGGGCCTAAGACTGCTTTCACACTGATGTGCTGCGGTTTACCCACACTGCGGGTGCAACGTAGTGCACCTGTGTCTATCCTGCGGGTTAGCTGAATTTAGCCATAGACTCTGCCTGTGGCAAGAGCCAGCGCTGCAGAGGAAGCATTGGCTTATGGGGCTCTGCTCCAAAACTCCCTCTAGGGTCAACTTATCCCCGATGAGAGGGATCGTTAGAATGGGTTGACCCCCTCCTCGGAGACCCTCCTCTATGGAATTCTTGACTCCTGTTCTGAACAAACCGGACCTCGGTCTGACCAGGGTGAGTATTATTCCTCCTGGGTTTATTCTTCCTCTGCCTTGGATGTGTTACTCCGCGTGCTTCCTCTGTATTTCCACAAGATGGCGGTACTTACTTATTTACTTAATAGGCTCCTCTTTCTGTCCCATAAGGCTGCATTCACACCTGAGCGTGTTGTCGCCTGAAGCACGACGCTCAAATACGCTAGAGGGGAAAAAATACATTATTCCCTATGGAGATGGTTCACATCTGCACGCCAATACGCCTGACGCCGAACGCCTGAAGCTCAAACAAGTTCTGGACCCTTTTTTGTCGCGGGTATCCATTTCCCATAGAAAGTAATGGAAACGCTTGATTCAAGCGACTAGCGCGACAACAAACGTTTGCTACGGGCGTTTCGGCGCTTTAATCAATAGAACTTTTCACCCAGGCAGAAGATTAAAAAAATCAACCAACATAGCAACAAGTGATGAAAAGATGATCATTTTTTCTATTGGCTAAAATAAAAAAACGTCAAAGTACAAAAACGTCGGACGACGCTGTATGCAAACAAGCATGAATACGCGTGACAAAACGCCGGAAAAAACGACCGAACCTCAGGTGTGAATGCAGCCTTACAGCTGTCATTGCAAAATCATTGACGCTGTTAGCTTTCCAATACCTTCAGTTCCGCGAATCCAGCAGCCAATCCCAGACGACGTCCTTCTAGATAAGGAATCTCGGAGCTGTGCCTCCATTGGATTTCTTTATCGCATTCAGATTTCTACGATTTCGTAAGTGCATAGTTACTTGGCCTATTAAATTAATCTTTTATGGTATTATGCTATGGTCTTTTTTTCTGATCATTTGAGACAACAGATACCACCTCACCCATCCCACAGAGGGTCCAGAGGGAGACCTAAAATCCCCAGGCTTGTTGAGATCACTGTAACGGTGGTCACATTGACAGGGTAAGGAGACTGCAATACCACTTCTGGGTGCCTTCCTGGTGGATGAAGTTCTTTCTACCCTGCAACCTCTTTCTTTAGGTGTTCATTTGGATTTAACCCCTTAAGGACTGATTCATCCTACAAGGACTGATTTTTTTCTTATGTTCCTCCATATATTCAATTTAGTGGGACTTTTTCTTTATTCACACGTTTTTTCGTGTCACTTTCTTTCACTGGCTTCTTTATATGAATTGCCTATATGAATTTTTTCTCATTTATCACCCATTATCACTGTTATATACAAGATCAATTCAATTTATTTTAGATCTTTTTTCACGTGATTCTTTTGAGCGCTGTACTAAAATCAGTATTTTTTGCTAGAAAATTACTTAGAACCTAAAAAAAAATAAAAAATATATATATATATATATATATATATATATTTTAGCCAAGACCCTAGAGCAGGGGTGCTCAACCAGTGGCCCATGGAGCCCATTGATGTGGCCCGCGACCTCCTGCTCTGTGATGTAATAGATAAGCATACTGTTATTAAAGGTACATTTATTATCAAAATCACAGTGTATATATGGGCATATCTGTTCTGCAGTGATTACTGGGCTGCTTTCAAACTGATCCACAGGTGCAGAGCAGTGCACCTGCGGGCTACCTGCAAGTTTGGTGTGCTTTCTGAAAGTGCCCAAACACCTACAGGATATAACAGAAGTCTATGGCAAAGTGCAGCTAACCTGCAGGAAAGCCACCGATGAACTGTGCTGCACCCACAGTGCGGGTAAATAACAGTGCATCAGTGTGAAAGCAGCCTTAGGCCCCTTTCACAAGGTCAGGCCGACCCAATCGAGCCCTCAATTCACCTCTAAGGAGTGGCAGATGTAAATGGACTTGTGTCTGTTTACAAACGCCTACCTCCAGTCTAATCTACCAAAAAAAAAGTAGAGTGGGCTGCCAACCACCCGCCTCGCTCATTGTGGCCCGCGACCAGGTTACCAAGTCGCTTAAGTGGCCCTCGATCTTCAAAAGGTTGGGCACCCCTGCCCTAGAGAATAAAAATAGCAGTTGTGGCAATATTTTGCCACACAGCATTTGCATAGCGGTCTTTCAAATGCAATTTTTTTGGGGGAAAAAATACACTTTAATGAATAAAAAAAAAAAAAACGGTCATCAAAAGAATTACAAGGTGTTCTGTGGATAGGAGTGGTGCTGATCAAGCAACCCTTTGTGCTAAGTTTGCAGTGAGGTAGCTGATCATCACAGGGCCTAAGTGTGCTGACTACTACGGTGATTGTTGGCTTCCCCAGCGACCTATCAGGTATCACAAAATGCAAACTCATATTAGTTAAAGCTGGGCCAATGCAAATAAAATCATATCTGGAGTTTAGTTCCACTTTAAGGCAGCCCATAAAAATTAAAGGGGGCTGCCAATGCATAGCCACAGCTGAAAAACTGGACATCCACTAAAAGCTCACCACAATCACAGAATGTATGTTATAGTGTACTGCAGGGCAAGATGCATTGGCACCTGCTGTGGTTATGAATTGGGATGCCATTCCTAATGAAAAGCAACAACATCTATTGCGCAATATGTTGTACTTTAATAGGTGTTGTGATAAACCATGTGTATTGCAATAGTGTGAAGCAAGCCCTAGGAAGGATTTTATTATAGCAATAAATGGAGAAATCCAAGGTTATTGCTCTTACATCACTTGTTTACCATTTCTCACGTCTGCTATTTTACTTGTTTCACAAAAAAAGCACGATTTTAAAATGTACAATCTTTTTTTTTTACTTGATACAGGTTTGATCTTTCATATTTAGCAGGAATTGTAGAGATCTTGTTTAGTGTGAAAATAATCTGTGTATTTTTAGTGAAATTCTAGCTTTGATAAACATTTGCGCAATTATCAAGTGATGTGCAAAAATAACAGCACCATCTTAATTCTGCACTTATAAAAACGATGGTAATAAGAGTGTGTGTGTGTATATATATATATATATACACACACACACACACACACACACACATATATACATACATACATATACATACATATACACACACACACACACTTGTTTAAATAAATGAATGAATGGCGGAGCACCACACAGCCACACGGATTTCAAAAAGTGACAGTTAGTATGGGGAACTTCTCCCCATTCTGGTGTTTGACAGAAGTTGGTCACAGGACTGGCTTCTGTTGAACGAGCATGCTGAAAAACCAGCAGCCAATGACCATCAGTGCGTTTTCTTGGGGGGTAATACCCCTGTCAGAATACAATGGCACAGCAGGGGGGGGGGGTACTCTATGGAGGGATCTGGGGTCCAATGCCCCAAATCTCTTCATCCACTTGAAAAAAAAAAAAAAGCGCCAAGATCAGCGTTTTTGAATATTTTCGATTATATGTAAATAAAAATAAAAAGGGGGGGGGGTAACCAGGTTACCACAATGATAACTCAATCAAAAGCTGGTCCCGGCTTTCTTCGGGTCCCGATACCCAGCAGCGATGCTGGCTAGTAGTTAAGGTCTCCCAGTGGGATGGTAAAGCCCAAGCGAGCCATGTAAGGCAGCCCGAGGGGGAGATACTCTAAATAGGGGTGTAACGTGTTAACATGCTCCTAGAGTGAGTAACTTGTATAGCGCTACAAATGCAAACTAAATCGCCTCAAGGCGCTTTTTGCATCGAGTGTCATCCTGATCCTTCAGAAGAGGTGGGTCTTTAGTTTTTTTTTCCCTAAAAGCCCAAACGTTTTCTTCCATGCGGATGGTCGTGGGTAGAGCGTTCCAGAGCCAAGGTCCTTGGACTGCAAATCTTTGTTCCTTGTGAGCATTTGTGAGTGAGGCAGAGGGTCTTAAATGTGACCTGATCCTTTACAGCTAGCCAATGGAGGGTCCTCAGGGACTAGGTGATTGATTCCCAGGGTCCCCCCTCCCCGATACCAGTCTGGCTGCCATGTTCTGGACAACTTTTAGACACGAAATCTGATATTTAGGTAGTCCTAGGTAGAGGGAGTTTGCATAGTCGAGTCGGGAATTGATGATTGTTTCAACCACTGCTGATGTATCCTCTTCCCAGTCTGCGCAGTAGAAGATGGTGAGAGCTGCTGACTACTGATCCTATTTGTGCATCCATAGTCTGGTGCATCATAGTGTTTAATACAGTGACCTGGTCACAGATGGTGAGGTAGCAGAAAGCCCAAATGTATTCCAGAAGATGGAGGATAAGGGAAGAGATGGCAAGAAGGGTACACAATATGCACTAGTATTGGAAAAAAACAATTGCATACGCAATGAGCCCATCGTGAGGAGGCTCTCGCAGAATCAGCAGAGCCCAAAATCCTGGGGAATCACACCTAGGACCATAAGAGCACCAATTCAAATATGGTGTAGCAATTCTTTCTGCCAAATGATCCATCACAGCTGGAGCCTAGCAAGTCCATGCAAAACTAAAATCCCTGCAGCTACAGCCCCCAGAAGTCTTACACTAACCTCTCTAGCCCTGTAAAATAAAACGAGTATATAAAAAAAAAAAAAAAGCATTACAAAAATGTTTCTTTACAGGGCTTGAGGTTAGTGTTAGAATTTTTTTGGACTTTAACTGCTTTTGGGGGGGGGGGGGGGGGGGGGTTCCTGCCCACACACGTGACTTAATGCAGCCAAGACACACTGGGGATGGAGATACACACTCCCTAAGGAGTTTCTTCAGGGGGAGGGTTCCACCAGACAGGTTTATCCCAACCCTGGACTAGGCAAGCAGCTTCAGCTGAGAACAGTTAATCCAGAGAGCTTCTAAATAAGTCCTTTATAGCTCTATAACATGGGTGCTCAACCTGTGGCTCTCCAGCTGTTGCGGAACTACAATTCCCATGAGGCATTGCAAGCCGCTGACAGGTACAAGCATGTCTCCCAAAGGCTGAGGCATTATGGGAATTGTAGTTTTGCAACAGCTGGAGAGCCACAGGTTGAGCACCCATGCTCTATAGTAACTGGGGGAAAAAGAAAAAAAAAAAAAAAGCGCTAGAAGAAAGATCATCTTTATAAGCCTGACGATGAATGCAGCTGAACTCCAAAAGTAGTGCAGGAACTACTTTTGGGGGGGGGGGGGGGAGAACAGTGCCGCTGCCAGCAATATGCTTAAATTTGGCATGCAGTTTGCTATGTCAAGTCAGCCCGATATGGACTGGGGCTTAAAATAAAATAATTTTCTTCTAGGACAGTGGTTCTCAACCTGGGGGTCGAATGAGGATTTGCCAGGGGGTCACCGAATCCTGCGGCCGCCCAGCTGGGCTGTTCATGAAGCACACGGCCGCCCACTCAGCCTATTCGTAGCCACCCATTCAGTTCACGGTATGGCTGGGGTGCAGGTTAGGGGCACAAATTACTAGTCTTGCCTTGGGTGCTGACAACCTACGCTATGAATTTTTTTTTACTGTTAGGGGTCCCTACAACTTGGGAAATTGTATCAAGGGGTCATGGCACTAGAAGGTTGAGAACCACTGATATAGGAGGTGGGAAGACATCCATTCTAGAATAGTAAAAAAAAAAAAAACTGAGGCATGATGGAAGGACAGCTTTTCTTTTTCCAGTGTTTAATCTCTTCAAGGCAACAGCATAACCCAATGTATGGAAATAGTAATATTTCAGCATATGTCCCATAATGTAGTATTAGGTAAACATGTCTTTAAAAGGGGAGTTCCACCCACAATTTCACTTTTTAAATATAAATACCCCTGTAATACACAAGCTTAATGTATTCTAGTAAAGTTAGTCTGTAAACTAAGGTCCGTTTTGTTAGGTTGTTACAGCATTTAGATTTATTATTATTATAATCTAGAAATGGACCGTGGCCATCTTAAGCGTGGGCATCATGAAGCCAGACTGTATGACTTCCTGGATTTCAGCTTTGCATATCTCGCACATGCTCAGTGCACAAGCAATGTAATAGGTTTCAGTCAGGTTTGCAAGGACTACTGAGAAACATGATGCCTATCCCAGAAACCCTTGCAAATAGCCTAGGCAATAAGGAGGAGGAAGTAATGAAGGACTACAGAATAAGGTATTTACAAGCAACAAATTAAATAAAAATTGTCCATTCTGAACACTATGAGATTAGAGCATGCAGCACAGACAAACATAAAAAAAATGGGTGGAACTCCACTTTAACAGACCAAAAAGGGGAAAAAAATTCATATGCAGCCTATAGCAAGATCATCATACTAAAGGCCACATGTCAACAAGGTAGTATCAAAACTTGCTTGTTACAACAACCCAGGATTCTTTGCAGAGCACACCTAAGAGTATGCACAGGAACTTATCTGAGCATGCTGCTTGGCAGGTCAGGAAACTGAGGGGACAAGTGAGCATCCCCCCCTGAACCATACCAGGATGCATGCCCTCAACATGGGGTGGGTGCTATGGGGCAAGGATTTCTGCCCCCCCCCAAGTGCCAACCCTAGCCAGTGTTTGTCAGGGTGTACAGACCCGGGGGGGGGGGGGTGCGCTTATCAGACTCTGAAAGCCCCCAGATCCCAGCCCCCCAATGTGAATGGGTTTTGGATGCATCGTACCCATTCACCAAGCCGGTTTTTGACAATTCCTTTCTTAATAGTGCAGTCTCCTTCCTCGCTGCCGGTTACCCACATCATCGGGAGAGTCTGCCCCTTGCCCCAAGTTCTCTAGGAGTTGTCATCGGATGGCCACACCCCATGGCAATATACAAGTTGGCAGAGAGCGGGCAACAACCAAAAAGTGGATGAAGACAACAGAACAAGGGCGTCTTTTATAAAACAAAGTTTTTTGCATTTAGTTTTACTTGAAACTTTTTACAGTAATAGCCACAGACTGTACCTGAACTTACCAAATGATCTCTAGAGCTGCACTGAACTTTACAAGCACCCAGTAGCATCAGTTTATACCAATACAAGACTAAGATGAAGTCAAGCCCTTTAAAAAACACTTATAATCAACAAATTTTAGAGGCTATTCAAATGGGAAATTTATTAAAATTGGATCTAAGAAAGTGGAGACAATAGCCACAGCAGACAGTTTACGGGTTTTATTTACTAAATGCACATAAAAGGAGAAAATCTGAATTCAAACTGTCGAAAGTTGTTTTGTGTATATCTGGTACAATCATTGCAGTGTTAATAAGCCTTGGCTACCTACAACTGGCACCAACTGTGGTGAAGACATCTAAAGAATCTAACATTTTAAACAGGTGGTGTTCCAAATACATTGATGTAAAAGATCTTAAACTTAAATAACAGAAAACGCAACATTTATAGCAACAATTTCATATTTTTTACAATGCAGAATAAAAAAACAAAAAGCCATAATAATGTGATGATTTAATGCAAGTCATGGTTTAGCAAATTAAACATTGTGTGGGGAAAAATATCAGGAGGTGTAGGGAAGCATTTTACTGAAGTGCGATTGTCTGCCAAAAGTAAAGATGGATAAGATCTGCACGGTAAACATCTGGCCACCTCACAAACTGTTAAGTACTACATATCACAGCATGCCCTATATAAGAAAGCAACTTTATATCCTTAGGTTGCTGGCATCAGATATAAGGAATGTGCTCTTGTGGCAATATTTTGATTTTAAAAAGTGCTACATGCCTACTCTATACTCGTGAAAATTCCAGATAAAGGTTAAATGTACATTTTCGTTGTAGATGCTGTATACTCGTTTGCTCATGAAAAGAAAAAAAAAATTCAGTGCTTGTGAAGAAAACTGCATTTATATATAAAAAAAAAAAAAATATGTGCAATTAAAATATCTTACCAGAAGTCTTTCAGGAAAAAACATGGGAACTATTTTTTTTGATGATCCAGGTTTGCTTTTCATGGTTAGTCACTGACCTGGAACACTTTTGTACATTTGATATATGCACATGCTTATTCCGGGACAGTGGCTCACCAAGTAGTCATTTTAAACTCCCCATACATGCAACGCAAATCAAGCAAGTTCATTAATATACTTTACATTTAATCCCCCCTTCTTGTCCTTGACAACTTTACCATCATTAATCGAGAGTCCTGCAAGTTCACATTTCTTTTTTGCTTGGAAATGGTCTGCTGACATGGCTGTTAAATCAAACGGGCAATCCCTATATTACATGCCATTTAGTTAACTCCCAACTAGCTGCCTTATAGCATGCACATTTGAAGTGATCCCTCACAAACCCTATACACAACTTGTTATGCAAAGAGTCTTCTAAAGAAGGCCTCCCTGGGATTACTTTAAATGTGGTGCTTCTCAACCAGTCCTTGATCGCCTGGCAGGAACCAGAACAGGAGCCTGCATATCTAAACCAATCCCAAAAACACAAGGCATTTGACATCACTATGTCGAGCTGAGCATTGTGCATACAACTTCCGAGCAGAGGTCTGAGCTGAGCTTGATAACTAAAAAAGCTCTTTAAACAGCATTAAAAAAATAAAATAATGCTTTCTAGTTTTCTCAAAGTATGACTGAATACAATAATAAAGGAAAGGGTCATTTTAAAACCAACTATTCTAGGATTTGCTTTATAAATTTGATGTAGAATAGATCAGCTTTCCTTATTGTTCCTTAAAGCGGGAGTTCACCCAATTCGTTTTTCTAATTTCCCCTTAGCTTCATGCTCGTTTTGTCTAGGGGAATCGGCTATTTGTTTTAAAATATGAGCCGTACTTAACCGTTTTCGAGATGCATCTTCTCCGTCGCTTCCGGGTATGGGTCTTCGGGAGCGGGCGTTCCTTCTTGATTGACAGTCTTCCGAGAGGCTTCCGACGGTCGCATCCATCGCGTCACTCGTAGCCGAAAGAAGCCGAACGTCGGTGCGGCTCTATACTGCGCACCGACGTTCGGCTTCTTTCGGAAAATCGTGACGCGATGGATGCGACCGTCGGAAGCCTCTCGGAAGACTGTCAATCAAGAAGGAACGCCCAGTCCCGCAGCCCATACCCGGAAGCGGCGGAGAAGATGCATCTCGTAAACGGGTAAGTACGGATCATATTTTAAAACAAATAGCCGATTCCCCTAGACCAAACGAGCATGAAGCTAAGGGGAAAATGTGATCGCTATGGGTGAACCTCCGCTTTAAGGAGTTTCCTAGGATAAACAAACTGGCCTTAGAATAAATGCCTCCCCAGAACTTCAATTATCTAAAATTCTTTGGGAGCAATGAACAGGATTTGATTTTATGCTAGGGATGCAACCAATTCAGCAACTTTGAGCATGGCGTCTGTCATACTGAAAACAATTTCACAGAAAAAAATAAAATACAAAAAAAAAAAAAAAATTTGCTGTACATGTTTTGGTGAAATCAGGAACAAAGCATTGGCTAGGTATACCAGTGCTCACAGACTACCACTCTAAATAGCTGGATCACACCATACCTTTACCCACAGTGCACCAGGTGGATGCAAAACAGACAGGGTCCAAATTTACTGCCCTAGGAAACCCATGCAAGATGTGTTCTACTCAATCCCCTGCAATAAGACGCAACTAGGAAAAAAATAAAAAAACATCAGCCCTTAGTGGATTTATTGGAGCATACAGACATGGCATGTAAAGAACTACAAGTAGCTGGGCGACACATTTCAGCAGCTCATGTACATGGTCTTATACAGTCCGAGTTTAGGTGGACGCAAGAGGAAAGATTCTTCTGCTCATTTCTACTGAAAACCAGTATACCTTGAGGCATGCATGAAATTGGATTAAACAAATAAATAAAAAGTGCACGCTTCAAGATCAATGGTTAAGAGGAAAGACAGAAAAAAAAAAAAAGGGGGAGAAGATGAGACTGTAATGCCATCCCAAAGGTCTGCTGAGGGCCCATCTAAAACAACCATTACTTGGAAAGAATTAAAACTATGCTTTGATTTTTGTGCCATCGGACTTGTTTCTTCTTTTTACATCCCAGTTATAAACTCTAGCCATATCTGGATGATTTGTTAAGGAACCAGCTTATGAAAAGATAAAGCAATTGAAACAATGTACAGTTAACTTTAGAAATTGAACAAATAGGGCCCAAGGGGTACACTTGTATTTATAGGCCCCTTTCACACAGGCAGCACTTTCTACTGCCCTCTGAGATGCAGTCAGTGTGGATCACAGGGCAGTAGAGCAGCAGCTGCACACGAGACGATCCTGTCGTCTACTGATCTTTAAAGCATACCTGTGATTTTTTTGTCACCAGCTTGCCGATACATTTTTGGCATAAGGGTTCCGTCCAATCTGACGCCAAGTTAGGACCGCATGCTTTATTGCTGGTCCTGACTTTTGTCAGTGAAGAGAAAAGGATTCAGTTTTAGAAAAGGTGCAGATAGTCTGCTGCATATCACCATGTAGCCTAGATCAAATAGTGGTTGGCAAGCACAGAGGTGGTCTGTGCATGGTGTGGCTCAGTGTTTCTCAACTCCAGCCCTCAAGGAGCCCCAACAGGTCATATTTTTAGGCTTTCCATTATTTTTCACAGGTGATTTGAACAGTTTTACTGCCTTAGTAATTGGCCCCGGACATAACTGCATCACCGGTAGTTCCGCCCACCGAAAGCGACACTCTGCATCCCAGGACTCACCGGACAGCATCTTGCAACACCCCCTCTGAATGACTAACAGGGGAGAGGAGTGAGGAGGCTAGATGGCGTCCCGCAGACGCCACAGGCAGGCCCAGGTTGTGTATGCTGCTGGACCACAGCGCTAGAGGAGGGGACTGCAGGGAGGCATCCCAAGATACCTTTGTCAGCTGGGGAGGCTGTTGCTTACTCCCCAGTGGGAGATGGATGAAGACCCCGGGAGTCCCCTGCAACTATCACAGGGACTGGAAATAATAAAAACAAACTGCATGCTGATCCTGTTGGTCCAGAGCAAAAAACACAAGAACTGAGGCATGCAGGTATGTAAAAAACTCTTTATAGTGGTGGACAATGTTTCCTGTTTACAGGTGGGAGGAGCCCCATCTCTCAGATGCTGCCCTGGAAGACAACTAGAGGGGGGGGGGGAACCACACACACACACACACACACACACACACTAAATATCAATCACTTAATATACAAACACACACACACACACACACACTTTAAAGTGGAGGTTCACCCAAAAAGTAAAATTTTTAACATTAGATTGAGGCTCATTTTGTCAAGGGGAATCGGGGTAGTTTATTTTAAAATCGAAGCTGTACTTACCGTTTTAGAGAGCGATCTTCTCCGCCGCTTCCGGGTATGGGCTGCGGGACTGGGCTTTCCTATTTGATTGACAGGCTTCCGACGGTCGCATACATCGCGTCACGATTTTCCGAAAGTATCCGAACGTCGGTGCGCAGGCACCGTATAGAGCCGCACCGACGTTCGGCTTCTTTCGGCTACTCGTGACGCGATGTATGCAACCGTCGGAAGCCTGTCGATCAAATAGGAATGCCCAGTCCCAAAGACCTTACCCGGAAGCGGCGGAGAAGATCGCTCTCTAAAACGGTAAGTACTGCTTCGATTTTAAAAAAACTACCCGATTCCCCTTGACAAAATGAGCCTTAATCTAATGTTAAAAAAAAAAGACCGGAGTTAGGCTTACCGGTAACTCTGTTTCTAGGAGTCTTCCAGGACAGCCTCTTGAGACCTTGGGCTCCTCCCTCCGGGACAGGAAACACGTACACCCTTTTCTTTAAAGGGCGGTCCTCTAGATCTCCTCCTCAGTTTGCCCGAGAAATACCAGAAGATCCTGAAAGACATAGTCTACTAACACATCGTTAGATCATTTTATATCTTCACCACAATTACAGTTCCTTAACAGACACCGGGTGGGAAAAACTCCGGCTGTCCTGGAAGACTCCTAGAAACAGAGTTACCGGTAAGCCTAACTCCGGTCTTTCTCTAGTCGTCTTCCAGGACAGCCTCTTGAGATGACAAGCAAGAACTTACTGGTTTTTAGGGTGGGACTACTGTCTGGAGGACCCTTCGTCCGAAGGCCTGATCCTTGTCTGACAGCAGGTCCAACCGGTAGTGTCTTGCAAAGGTTGAGTAAGATGTCCAGGCTGCCGCCTTACAGATCTCTTCCGGGGACGCTCCTGCTCTTTCTGCCCAGGAAACCGCCACTGCCCGAGTAGAATGTGCTTTAACTGTAGGTGGTTCCCTACCCCCTAACGTATATGCTTCTACAATCAACATCCTGAGCCATCTGGCAATAGAGGATTTTGATGTTCTGTGACCCTTGCGGGCACCTGAGAAGTTAACAAAAAGTGAGTCACATAGTCTAAATTCCTTTGTGACTTCTAAGTAAAATAAAAGACTTCTTTTAACATCCAATAAGGACAAAAATTCCCCTTCATCATTTTCTGAAGAGGAAAGCAGGGTTGGTAGGACAATGTCCTGAGTCCTATGAAAGGTAGAGGCTACCTTGGGTAGGAAGCTAGGATCCGTCCTAAGAATTATCCTATCATCAAATACAGATAGGAAGGGTTCCCTAATAGAGAGGGCCTGAAGATCGCTGACTCTCCTGGCTGAGGCTATGGCCACTAGAAAGACTGTTTTAAGGGTAACATGTTTCAGAGAAGACTCTTCCAGCGGTTCAAATGGTTTGTTAGTAAGAGCCTTTAGTACCAAGGACAGATCCCAAGAGGGACAGGCTCTAATCCTAGTTGGATTAGATCTTGTCAGACTTTTGAAAAAGTTTTTGACGAAGCGATCCTGTTGAAGAGGTACATCCAAAAAAATACTTAAGGCAGCCGCCTGTACTTTGAGAGTGCTGACTGATAAGCCTAAGTCCGCACCTGCCTGCAAAAATTCTAGCACTACTGGGATGCCAGAATGATTCATTCCTTGTTGTATCTTCCAGGAATTGAATTTTTTCCACACCTTAGAGTATATTGCTCTAGTTACCGGTTTGCGACACCCTAAGAGAGTCGTGACCACTTTATCCGAAAAACCCCGTGCTTTCAATAGTTGCTCTTCAGAAACCAGGCAGTTAGTTTCAGGTTCTTTATCTGAGGATGAAGGACTGGACCTATAGACAGTAGATCTACTTTCTCTGGAAGTGTCCAAGGTGGATACAGGGCCAGCCTCCACAGGCTGGCGAACCATGGCCTCTTGGGCCAGAAAGGCGTGATCAGAATCAGATCCGCGGGTTCCCTGAGAAATTTTTGAATTACCCTGGGAATCAACCTCACTGGAGGGAATGCGTATGCCAGGCTGAAATGCCAAGGATGTGAGAAGGCATCTATCCCCTTCGCTTTGTCTTGTGGGTGAATGGAAAAATATGTTGTAACCTTCCTGTTCTCCTTTGCTGCGAACAGGTCCACCTCTGGTAGTCCCCAGAGTGAGACTATCTGGTAGAAAGTCTCCTGGTCTAGAGACCACTCGTCCTGACATACTACCTGTCTGCTGAGGAAATCTGCCAGGGTATTCAGTGAGCCCTTTAAGTGGACAGCTGAAAGGTGTACCAGATTTTTCTCTGCCCAGATCAAGATCTGTGTAGCTGTTGCCTGGAGGGCTGGGCTCCTTGTGCCTCCTTGCTTGTTTATATAAGCTACTGTGGCAGCGTTGTCCGTCCTGATTTGTAGATGCTGACCCACTAGATAGCACTTGAAGCCCTGAATGGCTTTTAGAACGGCTAACAGTTCTTTTTGGTTTGATGACCGAAGAACCTCCGAGGACGACCACTGACCCTGGGTCCAAACTTCTCCCAGGTGGGCTCCCCAACCCCCCCTGCTGGCATCGGTGGTCATTACCAGAGCCACTGGCGGATCCCAGAGAAGACCCTTGTCCAGGTTTTCTCTGGCTCTCCACCACCATAGGTTTCTTTGAATGCTCTTTGGGATAGGTATTGTGAGGTCCAAATCCTCCTTCCTGCCACTCCAAAGTTTGAGCATATGTGCCTGGAGAGGACGCGAATGAAATCTGGCCCAGGGTACCGCCGGAAAACAGGCCGACATCAGACCCAGAACTCGCATAACTTGCCTTATGCTGATCTCCTGATTCGTCTGGAGAAAAGCAACCGCCTGATCCAGTTTGAGAATTTTTTCCTGGGGAAGGAAAATCTTCTTTTCTACTGAGGATATTCTGTATCCCAGGTACATCACCTCCTGTGATGGTATCATCTGCGATTTTTCTTCGTTGACCAGCCAACCCAGGGAACGCAGGAAAGACAGGGCTACCTTCAGGTCGCTCTCTAACTGATGACCAGACGGGGCTATGAACAACAGATCGTCTAGGTAAGGCACTATTGTTACTCCTTGGAGTCTCAGTGGTGCCAGGGCTTCTGCTAGGACTTTGGTAAAAATCCTTGGCGAGGAAGACAGGCCAAAGGGGAGGGCCCTGAATTGCAGATGTTTGGTAGCAGAACCCAGTCTTACCGCTAGACGCAGGAATTTTTGGCATTCCTGACGGATCGGAATGTGTAAATATGCGTCCCGTAAGTCCACGGTGGCCATATAACACTTTGGGAAGATCAGACTGGTGACTGAAAATATCGATTCCATTCTGAACCGTTTGTACCGGACCCACTTGTTGAGGGGACGAAGGTTTAAAATCAGTCTGTACTTTCCTGAGGGCTTTTTCACCACGAAGACATGTGAATACACCCCCTGACCTTCCTCCTCCTGGGGAACTTCCAACAGAACCCTCTGATCCAACAGGTCCCCTAAAAGGAGACCCAGGGCCTCTGCCTTCTCCCGGTCTCTGGGAGGTTGAGTGACCAAAAATATTGGGGGAGGGGGAACTGAGAATTCCAGCCTGTAGCCGTTTTCTATGAGGTCGTGTACAAACGGACTGACTGTTAATTCTGTCCATTGTGAGAGGAACTCCCCCAATCTTCCTCCCACAGGGACCTGAGTGTCACTGGGTTTTGGGGGGAACCTGAGGAGGGTTAAACAAGATTCCTCCTCTTCCACGTCCCTTTTGGCCCGCCCAATGTTTTTTAGGATGTGAATCCCGGTCTTTCTGGTTTTGCCTAAACCCTCGAAAAAAGCGTTTATTTTCTTTCTTTTTTCTTTCCGGGAAGGCTTTCTTTTTGTCTTGTGTCCTTTCTAGTGCCTCCTGGAGACCCGGACCAAATAAGTGATCGCCAGAAAAAGGTAAGCCGCAGAGTTTTAATTTTGATGCGGCGTCACCCGTCCATGTCTTTAACCAGACCGACCTTCTGGCTGCGTTGACCAACGCTGCGGATCTGGCTGCAAGCTTCACCGATTCTGAGGAAGCATCGGCTAGGAAGCCAGCCGCCTTCAAGAGCAACGGGAAAGATTTTAAGATCTGCTGCCTGGATGTACCAGCAGTGATATGCGCTTGGAGTTGATTAAGCCAACACTCCAAGTTCCTGGCTACGCAGGTAGCCGCCAACGCTGGTTTAAGTGCAATAGTGGAAGCATCCCATGCCCTTTTTAAAATGATGTCACCCCTTTTATCCATCGGATCTTTAAGTGTTCCAAGGTCATCGAAGGCCAGGTCAGTTCTTTTTGATACCCTGGCCAGAGGTGCATCTAGCTTTGGAACTTTGTTCCATGGGAGCGTTGTATCTTCCTCAAAAGGAAATCTACGCTTTAGGTTCCCTGCAAAAAAAGGTATTTTTTCTGGTTGCTCCCACTCCAACAAGATCGTTTCCACCAACGACTTATGAACAGGAAAACACCTGGTCTTTACAGCACTACCTTGATAAAGTTGGTCGTGCTTAGATAGCTGGACCTGTTCCTCTCGGATCTCTAGGGTTTCATATATTGCTTTAAGCAAGTCTCCCACATCTTCTAGAGACAGTCTATATCTAGTCCCCCTGGAAGAGTCTTCTTCTTCTAGCTCAGAGCCAGAAGCTGAATCTACCTGAGAGGAAGCCTGGGACCGAGTGGACCCTCCTGCTTCCTCCTCCTCATGCTCATCCCCTTCGACCGGAGTTGCCAAGGACGGGGCACTAGGGGTCCTATATACCGGGGACGGCATCTGCATCCTATCCATCATTCCCCGGAAAGATTTGAAAGTGGATGCTAGCTCATCTTTTACAGATGATAAGACTTTTTGGCATTCTGCCACAGAGTCATCTTTGACCAGACTGGAGATGCACTCTACACATAGAGGCTTTTTCCAGCTGGAACCCAATTTTTCCCCACATACAGCGCACTTTCTTTTAGGGGCTTGTGCTGGCGTTTTGTCCTGAGATTTGACCTAAAATCAAACACAAACACCATGTTTTAGTATAAAAGACAATGCCCCCTGACAACCACCCGTGTGCCAGAAAAGGTAAGTGCTGGGGAGCCCTCCACCACAGGCCCTGCCCAGGGAGGGAGAAAAGGTCCTGAGATAATTCAGACCATGTCCCCCAAGGTAAGTGAAGAGTCAGCCTAGCCCCCCTTACCTGGGAGACGCCGGAGCCGGTGGACCCGGAGTCTGTGGCCTGCCTCGCTTCCTCCATCGGTCCTGTGTCCTTAAACAGCCCGGCTGCGTATGGAACACACCGCTCCGTGTGCCTTCCTTCCACTGCCGCGCCTAAGTCGAATGGGACTAGGTTTCGACAGCGCCCCTTGATGACGCCGTTCCGGTGACGCACTTCCGCCTTGTGGAACGCATCCGTCCCGCCCCTCAGCGCCGCTCCGGAAGAGGATCTGCAGTGCAGAGCGGCATGGCCAGCCAGCGTCTCTCGCCGCCGCCATAGCTGATGTACCGCGCTGTGCTCTGAGAAGGAGACCAACGCAACAGGTACTGGGTACTGCGGGGGGGGATGCCGACATCAAGGGTTCCCACTCTCTCTGAGCTTTAGACAGCAGTGAAAAACGGTGACCTTTCTCTTCCTAGCAGGAGCAGAGGGGTACCAGGCAGAGAGGGAATCCAGCATTTTAAAAGTCCCTTAAAAAACGTGCTCCTTCCCTTCTGGCAGGAAACACAATAACTGAGGAGATCTAGAGGACCGCCCTTTAAAGAAAAGGGTGTACGTGTTTCCTGTCCCGGAGGGAGGAGCCCAAGGTCTCAAGAGGCTGTCCTGGAAGACGACTAGAGAAAAAAAAATTCGGTTGAACTCCCGCTTTAAGACAGGTTAATTTCACCAATGCCTCTACCTTATTGTGGTTCTTTACATAAACAGTCAACCTCCGCAATTGTCCAACAACAGCTACTATTCAAATAAAACCAACTAAAAACCACTTCTGAGACGACCAATAATTTAACATCACCACAAAAAGGATACTGACTTCTGTTGTGGTAAACTGGTCCCGCAAAAAGTCAAGGTCCTGTTCTGTGGACTCAAGGTTTCTGGTGGCTGTTGACAAATTCTTCTCTAGCAAAGCCTGAGCGTCATCAATATCATATTCAAGCATCACATTGGCCTTAGAAGAAAAAAAAAAATTGTTAAAATAAAAAGTACATTGTAAAAATATATACTAAACTATAAAACCTAAAGTGGTTGTAAACCCTAGACATACACTTCGTGAAACGACTAGCCTCAGGTGATACAGAGATGAAACAAATCTTACACAAGTTTTGTTTATCTGTAGTCTTCTCTCGACATATATCCAAAGTCCAGAATTTACATTGCTTGTGTGAGCTTTCAGAAAGTGGTGGGTAGGAAGATGAAGTTATCGCTCACTCAGCGTGATTGGGTGAAGGGACACACCCCTCTTCATACAACACACAGGGACAGAGCCAAGACTGTAAAGCACAGACTGTGTGCTGGAGCTCCCTACCTTATCACTTTTTTCTTGGCATCTGGAAAACTTGTCAGAAGAGGCTCATGCAGATAGCAGAGGAACCAGGCAATGACACTTCATTCTCTGGATTGAGACATGTATACACCATAGAGGGATATGCCTTGTTCATATTTTAAGTGGTTTACATCCCACTATAAATAAGGTTGACATTTTTTGTTGCTTCTGATAGCTAGATATATTCATATTCTAACCATCCTAAAGTAACACTAAAGGTTTGTTTTTTTATTAGATCAATTGATTGCTGTAAGCTAGAGCATTTAAATATCACTTACCTCGTTTTTCCTTTTGACCTCCAAAATACAGTAATCCAGGTTTGAAAATGCCATTTCCTGTCTCTCCTCTTCTTGCTTTCCACCAGCATCTGAGCCGTTTTGCATGGTGGAAAGCAGAATGTGCTCACCCCCTCCCTATGTCTACAGCCCTGCGGTAAGATGCCCTCTTATCCCTCACAGGCATGGAGGCTAAGCCTAATGGGAACTGTAGTTCCCATTAGGCCGTGATGTAGCAAGAATTAATGCGCACCGCAAACCAGGAAGTCAGTGAGAATAATGATTCAGGAGTGACGGAGGTGAATAAAACAGCTCGATTTCAACAGGTATCAAACTAGTTATAATGCAAAACATTACTTTTTACTTTATCAGCTACTGGGTTGATTCACTGGTGGCGGCCTTGTGTGCCATTCTGGATTAATATTTCTCCTTGGAATTTTAAATTCTTTGTCAAATATTTTATTGAGAATAATACAGTACATATTAGTACAGGTTTTGAAAAAATATAAGATAAACTTGAAGGACACTTCTCAACTGGAACTTTAAATTCAAACACTGGTCACGGATATGTTTACATGGATCATAAGTGAACACAAGCTTATATGGATTTGATGTGTATTCACTTTGGTTTACCTTATTGATTGAAAGTGCAATCGATCATTTATGGATAAGTGCACATGGATCACAAGTGAATATGAATTTATACGCTCTTATTTAGGTTTCATGCTATGCATATAATGACTGCACCGTTTTACAACACTTTTTTTTATCAATTGTACATTGTCTGTATTTTTTGGTCAGTTTGGAACTTAAAAAAGGGAGATGCATGGTCAAAGCTTTATGACTGAACTTCTTCTATAGATCACAGGAGTGTGGTTAATTCTGCACTACAGTGACCTGTTTTCAGGCAGTCCAGGCTGGGGAAAAGATCCCAAACATGGTCAGGCACCACCCAAAACCGGCACTTGGCTCAGCCTCTCAGTGATCCAGAGAGCCCAAGCCAGCCCCCTCTACAGTCCAGCAAGCCACTGACTGACAGTCCAGGCTCTCTGCCCAGAGTGGAAGGGGAGGGATAACAGTAATTTTCTGTGTTTGATTACTCATTTCTCACTACAGAGCCAGAGGGGGGGGGGGAGCAGCATCAGGTCAATGCTGCATCCACCTAGATGAGTGTAATCTTTTATTTTAGCCTGGGGAGAGTCATACAGAGCCAAAATCCATCGCAAGAAGGAAGAACCAAAACCATAGTGTCCGAGCACCGTCATCAAATAAGGCCAGGACAAGGTGTGGAAGGCTTTATTCATGTCAAGAGACAATAACATGGACACTACCGATCGACTATGGGCTATGTGCTGAAGTTGTATTATCCTTCCAATAGCGTCTCCTGCTTGTCGCCTCGGGACAAAAGCTTTTTTGTAATTCAAAGTTACAAAAAAAAAAAAAAAAAAAAGAAGTAGTTCACCACAGATGATTAATGCTGTTTATCACTTACCATATAACAGCTGTAAGTAAACATTACATCGCATCCTTTTAAAATACAAAACATAAAAAGTGCAAATATTTTATAAATATCTTATTTAGGAGACACATTTGCCGTTCTTCTAAACTTACCCCAAGCCACAAGCAGACTTTGTCTGTAGGCGGTACCGATGCTTTACAATATAGATTATCTGCCAATAAAAACCTTGTTTCCATTGGCCCTGTAGTGCCCTGTCAAGAAAGAAAGTTTTCACTTAAAAGTGTATCTAAACCCAGGAAAAAAAGATTTAAGATTTCTAGCAGTCCTTTGAACTCTAGGCAGGTGTAAAATGACAAATTAGAGCTCTGTAATACATCATTTAAATTTGTATTTTTTTGTTAATGCAAGAAGTGTTAAAAGTTCACCTTTAGTAACATGTTACACTTGTATTTAGGGTGTGACATATTAATGCAGCAGCCCCACCGCGATAGCTGCGTCATTCAGTCACAGCGATTTAGGAATGAATATATGAACTACAAGTCCCATCTGCCATTGTGACAGATGGCTTTTCCCAATGAGCTACCAAGGCACTCACCAGCATCCTTGTAATGTACCAACACTTCCTGCAGCTGAGTAAATGTCTGGCCATGCGGAGATACAGGCAGACAGCTGTCAGGAGAGTCTGCAGGACTGTGATTGTGGGTACCAATTTGCTTTGCAGGCTCCATGGTAAAAATAAAATAAAACACACTTTTTTTCTTAAACCATAAGAGGTAGCATTTAAGTACCTGCAATTCCTGTACAGCAGGGCTGAAGTGCGATAAGTATAAGCAGTACAAGACAATCAAATTATGTGCTGACAAGAAGCATGTGGGTAAAAGAGTGACAGCCAAGCTCATCACTGTGCAGCTTCTTTCACTGTCCAGTAACAGGCTGGGGATCACACACGAAAAAGTATTCACACCCCCTTGAAATTCTCCACATTGTCATGTTACAACCAAAAATGTAAAATGTATTTTACGTGATAAGACCAACACAAAGTGGCACATAATTGTGAAGTAGAAGGAAAAGAGCCGGTCACATTCTCCTGCTATGCAAGTGGATGCAGGGTAGAAAAAAAAAAAAAAAAATACATCCAATTCGCATAGGTGTGAACCCAGCTTTTAGAAGAGGCTTCCCTTTGGGACCACAGCCATGCAGACCAATTTGATGCAGTGTGCAGTGTATGGTTTGAACACCGACACCCCACTCCTTCAATGCAACGCTGGCAGCACTCATACGTCTATTTTCCCAAAGACAACCTCTGGATATGATGCCGAGCACAAGCACTCAACTTCTTTGGTTGACCATAGCAAGGCCTGTTCTGAGTGGAACCGGTCTTCCTAAACCACTGTATGGTCCTGGCCACCGTGCTGCAGCTCAGTTTCAGCGTCTTGGCAATTTTCTTATAGCCTAGGCCAGGGATATGCAATTAGCGGACCTCCAGCTGTTGCAGAACTACAGCAGAGCACCTTGAGCGGCACAACAAGCGGTTACAAGGATTTGTGACCGTTTACCACTATGTCCGATGTATTTTAATCCCATACAGATTGTATGTAGTTGTACGTTAGTTGACCTTGTATTGGAGCAACTCACGTTTCAATTGCCAAATTTTTTTTGTGCTTCTCTGTTATCACATGAAAAACTTTCTAATAAAGCATTTCAAATAAAAAGAAACATAAAATAAGTACATTGCTTGGAAGAGACAACGGTTACCTTTTTCTTTTGCATATGCTTCAAAATTTCTAACGTCTGTTTTATGTCTGGGATCTGACTCTTTAGTCTGCCAAAAGAAAAAAAAAATCAAACTTTTAATTTAAAAAATAAAAAACACACACATACGTCGGTAAGAGTACGCACCTCCTTTTCTTCTGAGAAAGATTCAATTCCATGAACTTATACTTCTGATACTGTTCATCTAATCGCTTCAGCACTACGTCAGCTGTTTCATTTCCAGGTTTCTGCATGAATGAATCCACATCTTCCTATAACAGATCAGAGTGAAAGGTCAATTTTCTTCACATTACTGCAGTATTGTGATTAGCACAGTGGTTTTCACCATTTCCTAAAGTTCTGGCCAAAACACCCCCACCCCCAAAATGAGCACTTAAAGCGGAGTTCCACCCCGATTTTTTTTTTTTGCCTTTTTACAGACCTTTAATAAAATTAAGAAATATTGGGGAAAAATATTGTTTTACTTACCAAAAACTATGCTATGTAGTGGCTCCTAATCTGCCACTTCCTGATCTGTGGCGCTCCTCGTCACTTCCCCCCTCAACTGTGCTCCTGGGAAATGCGAGTCATTATTTCCTAGGAGTCAGTACTGCGAGCAAAAGTTGCATTATTTCCCGACAGGAAATGACACTACTTGTATCTTTACAACCCCTTTAAGGCGGTTGCCATAACAACGGGGCGGGACCTTCCTCCATCGCTGCCCTCTGTTACAGCAACTTTCTAAACAATCAGTGCTACGGCCGCTGGAGCATAGCGCAATATTCAGAGGTGCATGCTGGGCATCAGTATTCCAGGTTGACACTGGGCTGCGGGAATGAAGCTGTGCAAGTCCAGCTGAACTCGCACGATTTCACTCCTGCGTGTCAGTCTCGATCTTGCCTGCGGCAGTTTTCTGCACAGATGTTAATGTAAATTGCGGGTCACAAAAAGTAGTACAGAAACTACTTTTTGAAATTGGTGCAGCGCCGCAGAGTCGCACCGATCGGGACGGTGCCATTGCCGGGAAATGCAGCGGATTTGACATGCAATTTCATGTCAAATTGCACCAGTGTGAACCAGGGCTAAAACTGACATTAACCGCTTAACGACCGGGTCACATATTTATACACGTCGACACAATGCCTCCTGTGGGCAGATCGACAGATATCGTCACACAGAAACAAAGAAATGTCAGGTTAAGACTGTGGGGGAGTTTGGATCAAGATCTTTTAACGATTAATCATACAGCTCTATTGCCTAGGTTTCAGTTTAATCTGGTGCCATGACCACTTCTAAGGTTTCCCGTTTCACGATGGCTCCTTTCTAATGCAGTATCATATGGAGTCACTCTTCCTGAAGACCAGAAGTTCAGAGAAACAGCATGGACAGAGCAAGAGCCAGCCGCACTGAAAGCTGTAAACTGCAAGTGCTGGGGTAAGAATTTTAACAACGTTTATAGTGGAATGTTTATTGTGCTCAGGGGGTATTTTTAGGGTTGTCCCGATACCACTTTTTTAGGACCGAGTACAAGTACCGATACTTTTTTTCAAGTAGTCGCCGATACCGAATACCGATACTTTTTTTAAATGTCCCCCCCAAATGCAGCCATGTCCCCCCCATATGCAGCCATGTCCCCCACATATGCAGCCATGTCCCTCTAGCCATGTCCCTCACATATGCAGCCATGTCCCTCTAGCCATGTCCCTCACATATGCAGCCATGTCCCTCACATATGCAGCCATGTCCCTCTAGCAATGTCCCTCACATATGCAGCCATGTCCCTCTAGCAATGTCCCTCACATATGCAGCCATGTCCCTCTAGCCATGTCCCTCACATATGCAGCAATGTCCCTCTAGCCATGTCCCTCGATGCGGCGGCGCGATGCGGCGGCGCGATGCGGCGGCAGCGGTGGGGGGGGAAGTATTCTATTTAGGTATCGGGGGTATTTGCGCGAGTACGAGTACTCCCGCAAATACTCGGTATCGGTCCCGATACCGATACTGGTATCGGTATCTGGACAACCCTAGGTATTTTAAAGTGGAGGTCCACCCGATTTTATTTTTTAAAAGCCAGCAGCTACAAATACTGCAGCTGCTGACCTTCAAAAATGGACAGTTCCCCAGCCAGCTACATAAGTTCTTCCCGACCACCACAGACAGATGCTGGAGGTGTCAGGTAGAGAAAGGGACGCTCCTCCACCTCTTCTGGTCTTGTCCTCTACTGCAGCAATACTGGGTGACAGTCCGTACGGTCACTCAAAAATTCACAGACCATCAAATTAAGGATGACCCAGCCGTTTTCTTGCTTCATGCCACTACGCTCCCTGCTCGGAGGTACAAAAAAAAAATCGATTGTGAGACACCTCCTAAATGCGGCCAAGGCTTGCATTCCACTTCTGTGGAAGAAAACGTATCCTCCAACCATGGGGGATTTGGCTGCGTAGAGTGAAGGAGATCAGGTGACTGGAGAACCTAGTCTGCTCAGCTCAAAACAAACAGGAGCAACACTCCCAGGCATGGCTGCTCTGGACCATGTTCATTTACTCCGAAGGAGGAGCGGCTTTGTTAGTCACTTGAGCGACAGCATAGAACAAATAGGAGAATTGTAACAGCCACCCTACATGGGCCAAGCCCCTCAGGTTCCCCCCCCCCCCCCCCCCCCCCCCTCCAATTTACAACTTCTTCTGTCTTTTTGCCTCACTAGGTTTCTCTTTTTTCCCCCCCATTTCCCTTACTCATTTGATTCAGGTATAGGGCCTCAAAGAATGCGAATTGATATATTGCCGATTAGGGTTTGGGCATTGCGAGCAGGTCGGGAGCGGTGCAGAAGCAGGATAACTCAGGTTCAACAGGCGAGACTCCCGTGAGTGGGCATTTTATATAATCACAGACGGCCTTATAACTCAATATCGCGCCAATGTTACAGTTGATGTTGTGCTTCCTAGGTACCTGTAAATGTCAGTTACTGTATTTTGTTCTGTAGTGTACTTTCTCTATGCTTTTTCTTCTGTTTCTTCTCCTTTTTGGAAAACAATAAAACACATATATTTGAAAAAAAAAAAAAAAAAAAAAAAAAAAAAAAAAGTTACCTGTCCAGCGCGCCCGAGATGTCAGCAGACGAGGCTGAGCAATTGCTCAGGTCCGCGGCTGCTTCCATCGCCATCTTCGGTGAGGGAATTAGGAAGTGAAGAGTTGCGGCTTCACTGCCCGATTCCCTACTGCGCATGTATCGCGGCACGCCGTCACTGGTCCCCGCTATCTCCTGGGAACAATGTTTTCCAGAAGACAGCGGGGGGGGGGGATGGGGACGTGAAGGGGCGGGACTCAGAATCCAGAAGTGGTGCAAATACCCTCCCCCATGAAAAGGTACCAAAATGTGACACCGGAGGGGGGAGGGAGCCGAAAAGCAGAGGTTCACTTTTTGTGTGAACCTCCGCTTTAAGTAATGTGGTGGCAGCATTAAGCTTTTTTCTGATTTTTCACAAGCTTAACCTGCCAGTAACACTTCCTGCTCTAGGGTGACAGTGCTTACACACTGCATCATAGCTATATAGAAGAACAACATCGATGCCCACTGATATGATTACAAACACCTCAACCACTTCATTACAATGCATAGGATGCATTAAGGTGAAAAAACATGAGGGTTGTCACCCCCCTTTAAGGAGGTGGAGACCTACCTGAACAACATGGGAGAAGTCAGAGATCATTGGGCACAGGGTCACCTCCTCACAACCAATTTAAACTCTAATTGACATACTACCGTGCCACAATCGCACGCATTGCAAATTATGGTTTAATCCAGGAGGCGAGGAGACAACATATCACCTCCACTACCTGTCAAACACACTCGGAAAGCTTTTCAGAGGAGCAGCAGTGCACTTGTTAATGAGCCCTTAGTTGCATTCAACAGTGGCATATGTAAAAATGGGGGGGGGTGTTACTTGGTAAAACCCTGTGGTTAAGTCAGTTTTACGCCCTGCCCCTTGCTTTGGTTGGTCATTGATTCTGTCAGTGTGAAAGGTGTGGGTAGACAGCTTACACTGATAACCTGCTGGTGCCACGCTTTACAGGCTCCTGCAACAAAAATGTACATTACCTGCAGAAAACAAAGTGTATTATTTTTTGTCAAATGATGAAGTTATCCTTTAGGATATAGAGGGGTGACGCCCCTCTGCCTCAGCATGCTGATTGGACGTTGAAGACTCAGCAGAAGACTGATGAGTTCATCTCTCCTCCTGAAGGAGCTGCCTGTCCCCAAATAGGAGATGAAGTCACATTTCTCTGCATAAAATAAATGTGATCATTAGTGAGTGTGTCTGGAATGAAGCGTCACTTCTGCCTGGTGATGGCTGGAAATGTACACAATTCAGTAACCCATAGCAACAATTCTGTCACTAATAAGCTTTATAAACCACACTGCTAAGGGACAAAGCTCCCCCGGGCACGTCTGCGGACAGGGGCGCTGCCATGTGCTGTGCAGGGGAGGAGGGGCGCTCCGCATTACGGGGCAGGCAGGGGATTTCTCCTTGTATGGACACGGAGCACACAGTACAGCACCGTCCACAACCGCCCCCCACACACACCACACATGTCCGTCCATACACCGCGTCCTCACCACAAACACGGCCTCCGGGATCCCGAGGTGCGAGCTCTTTATACCACCGGCACCAACACCCTCATTGGCCGTCGCCATCTTGGAAACTTTGCGTGCCTTGCGTCCCCGCGTTTTATTACAACATTCGCGGCGTCTGTTTAACCCCGCCCCCCGGAACACTGATTGGCCGAGACGTGTGTGGTGGGGAGAGCTGTGGAGGAGCATAGAGGAATGTGGAATAGTATAATAAGAGTGTGGAGTAGTATAGAGGAGTGTGGAGTAGTGTATAGTAGTATAGAAGAGGGTGGAATAGTATAAGAGTGTATAGTAGTATAGAGGAGTGTAGAATAGTATAAGAGTGTAGTGTAGAGTAGTATAGGGGAGTGTGGAGTAGTATAGAGGAGTGTGGAATAGTATAAGAGTGTAGTGTGGAGTAGTATAGGGGAGTGTGGAGTAGTATAAAGGAGTGTAGAGCACAGAGTTGGCAACCATCAGTAAATTTACAAACAGTTTGTAAAATCCGTAATTTTTGCATCTGTCCGTAAATGTCCATTACGGACATACAGACTACACGTCCATAATGGACATTTATGGACGGATGCAAAAATTACGGATTTTACAAACTGTTTGTAAATTTACTGAAAGAATGGCAACCCTGGTAGAGCAGTGTGGAGTAGTATATAGGAGTGTAGAGCAGTGTGGAGTAGTATAGAGGAGTCCCTAAAGTGGAGGTTCACCCTATAAAAAAATTTCTAACACTACACCCAGCACCGTGCTGCATATAAAATGACACTGACCTTTATTTTTTTTTTGCCATAGATATCGTTTAGCCGTGGAATTCACCGCGGCTTCCGGGTAGGGAATCCCGCGGGAGTGGGCGTTCCTATTGTCATGCCAATTGATTGACATGCTAAACGACGGCGCACACAGCGCGTCACGATTTCCCGAAAGAAGGTCGGCTCGGCTCTATTCAGCGCCGGTGCGCAGGCGCCCCGAGCAGACCCAAGCTTCACTCGGGAAGTCGTGACGCGCTGTGTGCGCCGTCGTTTAGCATGTCAATCAATTTGCATGACAATAGGAACGCCCACTCCCGCGGGATTCCCTACCCGGAAGCCGCGGTGAATTCCACGGCTAAACGATATCTACGGCAAAAAATAAATAAAGGTCAGTGTCATTTTATATGCAGCACGGTGCTGGGTGTAGTGTTAGAAATTTTTTATAGGGTGAACCTCCACTTTAAGAAATGATGGTATCACAAATACGTTCCGTGTTTTGCCATGAATCTGGAATTGCGGAAGATTCAGCCCGTAATCCGAATCACCTGCGTGTGAATGGAGCCTTAGTGATTATTATCTGAAATTAAAGGAGAAGTACAGGAAACTTCTCCTGTGGATCACAGGAGTGCAATTTGTTCTGCACTCCTGTGACCCCGTTTTCAGCAGACAGGGGGCTGAAGTCAGCTGTCTGCTGACATCACAGAACCAGTCCAGGCTCGGACAAGATCGTGACACTAAAGTCGGGATCCGCCCACATGCCTGGACCAGCACCTGGCTTAGCCTCTCAGCAAGCTGCTGAGAGCCTGAGCTGGCCATTCCCACCCCTCCACAGCCCAGCGCTCTAGTGAGGGGGGCAGAGCAGAGAGCTGGTGACTGACAGTCACCAGCTCTCTGCTCGAGGAGCTGTGAGAACCAAGCGATCTGCAGTGCTTGATCACTCGGTTCTCAGAGTTAGAGAAGGCAATGCTGCAACCACCTACGTTAGTAGAAATCTGCAAAAAAAAACATCTCTTTTAAAGTTTCTCAAATCTGACCTCTGGGCACAAAAAGCCATTTAGATATAATGTGTATTACTTTATAACTTAAAGTGCAACTTAATGCGGAGTTCCACCCAAAAGTGGAACTTCAGCTTATACAGTATGCTTCCCCCCCTCCGGTGTCATATTTGGCACCTTTCGGGGGGGGGGGGGGTAACAGGGGCCCGTTTATGACAGGTCCCCTTCCCTACTTCCAGAAGACGGGCCATGGACCCCTACTCCTCCCCTCCGCTGCCAGGCCAATTAGAAAGTGCATCGTGCTTCAAGCATGCCCAGTAGGGAACCAGGAGTGAAGCTGTAAGGCTTCACTGCCTGGTTCCCTTACCAGGAATGGCAGCAGCATCAGCACCCGGGAGTCGATCTGAAGAAGACAGCTTGACAAAGGAGCACGACTGCCGCAACACACGCAGTACGCCCACTCGGAAATGCGTCGCATGCCAGTGACGTCACTGCCCCTCGACTGCTCTGATCCACCACACTCCAGGCCTCGCTCTGAAGCTCCCCCACCGCCGCCGGCTGTTACCATCTCTCAGCGGTGAATGATGCTTCCATGCAGCACAGCGCCCCAGCAGGAGAAGGAGCAGATAGACTGACCTGATGATCTTTCTTCATGGATTCTGTACAATGCCTACTTTTACCTTGCAAAATGTGAGTTGTCTGTACTAACCTGATTATTAAATTGTTTTTAAAACGTCTACACTTAGAGGCGCCTCTTCCCTTGCTTTTTGTTCCCTGGACAAGTAAGTGCCCTAATAAAAGTCAGCCGCTACAGTATTTGTAGCGGCTGACTTTGAAATTTTGTCAGGACCTCCTCTTTAAGGCATTGTTTTCATTTTGGATAGCATAAGGGAGGTTTTTTTTCCCCCTGGAATCTGTATCCCATTGGAGAGATTTCCCTTCACTTCCTGTCTCGTAGCCAAAACAGGAAGTGAGAGGAAAGCCCTCTAGAAAAAAAGGGGGGAATCCCAGGGAGTCACGAGAACTCCCCTATTGGAAGATTTCCTCTCTACTGTTCTGATGTCAACCCAAAATTTGGGATTTTCTGTTACTTTCACTTTTAATTAATGGTAAAAAGGACAAATAGAGAGGTTGAATGTCCCTATGGCTAATCCATCTCCACTCTATCCAAAACTAAGAATTAAATACATTTGACTTTAGCTTCACTTTAAAGGGTAACGCCACTTTTGTTGAGAAAAAAAATAATCCCCTCTGGATGATCTCTGTACATTGCAAGGATTTTACCAAACTTTGTTGCAGATTCCTACCTTTTTCCTATTCAGAATAAATCCCTGTTTGTGTCCATGTGCAGAGCGAATCTAATGGGAGTGGTTTTATAATTATCAGTCAGCTGCTGCAACTGCAGGGCTCTAATGAGGGAAGTGGCAGGGCTTGCATCCCTTTAGATGTGGCAATTTATTCCAAAGATTAAAACCGTACAAATCTGAATGACAACCTTACCATAAGGCTGTAAGGCTGGCTCAGGCACTGATGGATCACTGGAACCCACCATGGAAAGTTGCAAGGACACGCCAGCTGCAGTGTGTAGTATGTACAGCCGGGCCCGGTAGGCCATGGCATTTAAACAATGCTCAATTGGTACTAAGGGGCCCAAAGTGTGACAAGAAAACATCCACCACACCAATACACCACCACCAGCCTGAACCGTTGATACAAGGCAGGATGGATCCGTGCTTTCATGTTGTTTACACCAAATTCTGACCCTACTATCTGAATGTTGCAGCTGAAATCAAGACTCATAAGACCAGACAACGTTTTTCCAATCTTCCATTGTCCAATTTTAGTCAGCCTGTGCGAATTGTAGCCTCAGTTTCCTGTTCTTAGCTGGCAGCAGTGGCACCCGGTGTGGTCTTCTGCTGCTGTAGCCCATCTGTTTCAAGGTTTGATGTGTTTTGCTATCAGAGATGGTATTCTGCATACCTTGGTTGTAATGAGTGATATATTTAAGTTACTGTTGCCCATCTATCACCTTGAACCAGTCTGCCCATTCTCTGACATCAACAAGGCATTTTCGTTCACACAACTGCCGCTCACTGGATATTTTTTCTTTTTTGGATCATTCTCTGAAAACCCTGGAGATGGTTGTGCATGAAAAACCCCAGTAGATCAGCAGTTTTTGAAATACTCAGACCAGTCCAGCTGGCACCAACAACCATGCCACGTTTGAAGTTACTTAAACCCCCTTTCTTCCCCCATTCTGATGCTCGGTTTAAACTTCAGCAAGTCATCTTCACCACGTCTAGGTGCCAAAATGCATTGGGTTTCTGCCATGTGATTGGCTGATTAGCCATTTGTATTACCAAGCAATTAAACAGGTGTACCTAATAAAGTGGTTGGTGATTGTAACTTGTGTAGCAATTGTTATGCTATAATAATTTGTTTGTTTGCTATATTTTCTCAAAGACAGTGAAGTTATCTTTTAAGTAATGATCAAGACTTCACTAAAATAAACTAGCCCATTATCACTCAGTAAGGATCTAAATCCACTTTTGTGCACCAAATGCCTTTGCAAACACAGTTGTTACCTTGCAAAAGTGGTAGTGACATCAACACTGTGGGGTGGATTTACTAAGGGGAAAGTCGCTGTAGATCTGAGGGGAAGCGCTGCTGATTTTATCATCCAATCATGTGCAAGCAAGATGTTCCCTTTAGATCTACAGTGACTGCACTTGAAAGACTTGTAGTGCAAAGTGGATTTGCCTTTTGTAAATAACCCCCTGTGCTGTACATAATCTATCTAGAAAGCAGAGCTGTGGGAGGAACCCAGTCAGCTCCACCCATTACCAACTGCCTGTGGAAAGCGAGAGGAGTGGGTGGAGACAAGACCAGTCACCCTGCACAAGTTGAGAGAGCAGCAGTGACCAGTCTTTGTTATAGGAGGCTCCTGCACAGGGGTAAAGTTTCACACTGGATTAATGCACAGATCTGGAAGAAATACCCAAACCCCAACAAGATTCAAGGAAGAGCACACACGACAAATATATTCAGCTAACATTAGCTTCTCTCAAACTTCAGGATAAATGTAACCCTCCTACCACCCCCATCTGTTAGATTGCCGGGTTCACAAAAAAACCTCTCTCAATCTCTCTGTGATGTGGACAATTCTCCTTGAATGGCCAGCGGTGGGGTCCTCTCAGGATCCAGAAAAGATCTGACACCGGACAAAGGAGTGAAGGGAACCAGGCAGCGAGGTTTAACGTACATCTATCTACTAGCGTTCCTTGATTGCTAGTACAGAATCAGTGAGTGAACCTGATAGAGGGACTGAGGCGAGGACAACCGACATCACCAGGTAAGCAAAACTTATCAGCTGGTACGATGGGTTGGAAGGGGTGGAAGGGCGGGATGGGATAAAAGTGATTTTGGCAGGAGTTGGACTTAAAGCGGAGGTCCGCCTAAAAAATAAATATTAAAAGCCAGCAGCTACAAATACTGCAGCTGCTGACTTTTAATACATGGACACTTGCCTGTCCAGGGTGCCCGCAATGTCAGCAGCCAGCTGATCAGTCGCTCGGCTCTGGGCTGCCCCCGCCGCCAGCCTTGTGAGGGAATCAGGAAGTGAAGCCTTGCAGCTTCACTTCCCGATTCCCTATTGTGCAGCGCGAGTCACCTTGCGCGTCCTCACTGGTCCCTGCTGTCTTCTGGGACACGTGTGTTTCCCAGAAGACAGCGAGGGAGGACAGTGTAGGCGCAGGAAGTGGCGTAGGTCACTGCGGTGATCTATGCCAGGAAGTGGGAGCAAATACCTGTATTACACAGGTATCTGCTCCCTCCTGAAAGGTGCCAAATGTGACACCGGAGGGGGGGATGGATTCCAAAACGTGGAAGTTCCATTTGTGGGTGGAACTCCATTTTAAGTAGAACCAAAGCAAAATCTTTTTCATTTTGGATTATAATCATGTCAGACTGTGTCCCATTGGCGAGATTGTCCTTCACTTCCTGTCCCTTAGGCTTAGCCAAAACATGAAGTGTGAGGAAACCCTTCCACAGGTCAGGAAATCCCTTGACCTGAACGATTGTCTCCATTGAGAGATTCCCCCTCTGTTCCTATGCTGGTGAACAACAATTTGGATCTAAAACTAAAACAAGTTTTACCTTTTGGTTATACTTTAATTAAAATGTGTTGTCTGATTTGCAAAGTAAAATATTGTTGTACATGTTCCTGCAACGTCAAAAAGAGATGTTTTTTACTTTTTCTAATTTCAAATTACAGTAAAACCTTGGTTTGAGAGTAACTTGGTTTGAGAGCGTTTTGCAAGACAAGCAACATTTTTCAATACATTTTGACTTGATATACAAGCGATGTCTTGATATAAGAGTAGTGTCATGTCACAACTACAGTATGAAAAAGAAGAGAGGAGACTCTAAGTGTAGCAATATGGTTACATTTAGCAACTCATATGGTTGATGATTAAAATAGGCACATCTAAGTATGCAGGCATCCGGGGTAAAGCAATCCACATAGACCGCAGTCCTCACCACCATTGATGTCGTCCCTTCCATGGGTGGTTCAAGCCTCGCTTTCAGATCGCTCTACTGCAGGGTAGTCTTCTCGGTCACGATTGCAGACTGACAGCGGTGAGAGCCGGCGGTGAGTAGGATGTTCTATGTGGATGGCTTTACCCTGCATACTTAGATGTGCCTGTTTTAATCATCAACCATGTGAGTTGCTAAATGTTGTACCTTCATTTAGCCCAGGTTCACACTGGGCTGCGGGAGTGAAGCCGTGCGAGTTCAGCTGAACTCGCACAATTTCACTCCCGCTGGCAGTCCCGATTTCGGCCGCGATTTAAGAGACATCGGTGCAGGTTTCTGCACAGATGTCAATGTAAATCGTGGCCTGAAATTGCAAAAAGTAGTACAGGAACTACTTTTTTATATTGGTGCAGCGCCGCACTGATTAGGACGGTGTCATTGCCGACAATTGCCGGCAAATGCCGCCGATTTGAGATGCGATTTGACATGTGAAATCGCATCTCAAATCGTACCCAGCGTGAACCTGGGCTAAATGTAATAATATTGCTACACTTAGAGGCGCTTCTCTTTTATACTTTGTAGCTCCTGCTGGATTTTGCTTCTACTTCCCTTGTGGAGGCTTCCATTTGTGGATGGACATTTTATGGTTACATAATTTATCACATTGCTATAATCTTTTTATATGGACTATAAACTGAAGGACTTATGAATAAATGGTTGTGGAACGAATCATTTGAGCTTCCATTATTTCTTATGGGAAAATTTGCTTTAATATATATATAAGTGCTTTGGATTACAAGCATGCTTCCGAAACAAATTATGCTCGCAATCCAAGGTTTTACTGTAAATCATTCTGGTGATCTTATAAGCATGGTGTATTCAGAATTACTTACTTTCTTACAGTGACAACATTTATTCAATTCAGTCGCAGCGTGTCACCCTTTCCTGCCTGCTCCAATGTTGAAATACTGTCAAAAGACTGTGATGGTCATCTGCCGCTGGAGGGTTCACATGTCCACAAGTTCTTACTTGTAAACATAATGCAATCCTGTCTTATGTAAAGCATATCTGTGGTCAAAATGTAAAATTATATACGGTAATAGTTTCCACATTGTATTTCAATTATTTCTGGCCTACTCCTATTAAAGGGTCACTAAAGGATTTTTTTTTTGCTGAAATGACTGTTTACAGGGTATAGAGACATAATAGTTAACTGATTCCTTTTAAAAACAATTAAAAAATAGATACAAATCAATCATATAATGTACCTGTCGTTTTTTAGTTTCGTTTTAGCATGTTATGCTGTATCTGTGCTGGACAGAGCCATAGAGCAGTATTGGTTTGAAAACGAAACTAAAATCTCCCAGTACTGTGGTGATCAGGAAACAGACAACCAGGAAGTGTCCAGAACAGAGAGGAATTACAGCAACATCAGAGCAAAAACGAACAATGAGGACATGAAACCAGGACTGCAGTAAGGTAAAGGAAGCTATTTAGCTAAAACATTTTTTTCCTTTAGTGACCCTTTAATCTGAACAGTCTTGAAGTTTGTAAACCTACTTTGTGAAGATCCCCACACATTTACTTCCTTGAATTCCATAGAGCCTGCCTTTTAAACTACACAGGTGCTGAGAGGAACTATTTGAGCAGTCAGTATGCAGGGGACTCAAACTGGTGGCCCTCCAGCTGTTGCGGAACTACAAGTCCCATCATGCCTCTACCTTTTGAGTCATGCCTGTAAATGTCAGCCCTGCAATGCCTCATGGGGCATTTCGTTTCGCAACAGCTGGAGGGCCGCCAGTTTGAGACCCCTGCTACAGGAATCGCTGCTTTCCAACAGCAAGGTACCATGGGATATATAGTTCTTATACTGATATCTTATAAACAGATAAACCTCTCTACATCCGCAGTGTCCATACATGGAACAAAATTTGGCCGGTGCCTGCTGAATTGAAAGTAAACAGCAGAGAAGACCCTGCAAAGCATACAAGGGATCCAGCAAGTTGCAGAAAGAGGTGGTCAGACAATCAGCAATCACAACATTAAGGCCTCATTTCCACTGGCGTTTTTACAGCCACGTTTCTGAGCGTTTTTTACAGCTTAAAAACGCCTGTCCATGTTATTCTATGGCTTCATTCCCACATAGGCGTTTTTGAGCTGCAAGTGGCATAGACGTTTTTGAGCTGTAAAAAAAACGCGGGACCAGGGCGTTCTGAAGCTCCAGAGTAGAGCTGTAAAAACGCCAGACGTTAAAAAACGCGCAAAAACGCGACCGCGGCATTTTTAAAGCTGCAGCTCACAAAAAAAAAAATTTTTTTTTTTTTTTTACAAAATAAACATGGACAGGCGTTTTTAAGCTGTAAAAAAGCCTAACAACAGTGGCTGTAAAAACGCCAGTGGAAATGAAGCCGAAAGGACGTTTTTCAAGTAAGCTTATTTTGAATTGTCAAAAATAACTGACGTTTGTATTGATATTACAATCCCAAAATTAAAAGAAATTAAAATGTAAGCTGTGACCATAGATTTCCTTTAAACCCTAGTCATATTAAAACTAAGGATGCACTGATGCAAGATTTTTAAGAACGAGTACAGATCCTTTTTATCAAGTAGTCGGCGATACCAATTACGAATACCTATTTTTTTCCTGCAGTGTGGTGAAGTTTAAGCCCATACAAAATGGATAGGCTCAAATCGCATTGCAAAGAATTGCACGTGACTTGAACATTCATGCAGTGCGATTCCTGTCCGAATCACTGAAGTCACTAGGACAAGCCTGGGACTCGCACAGGAAAATCATTTTGTATGGGCTCAAATTGCACCACACAAAAAAGTATCAGTTTTAGTATCGGTGCAAACCTAATTAAAACCCTTAATTTGTAAGCACTTTCAGCAGCTAATTTCATCGCTTACTGAGTATGCTGTGTCTTTAATCTTCATTCCTAGCCTATGTTCTAGTTTAAGTTGGTCAAAGATATTATGCATGAACGATAGTCAGGTAGGAGTATTACATTAACAGATGAAAGGGTATCCAGACAGCACCAGGGGAACTACTACTAGTAGGGATACTAGCGGGGTAGGGGTATGGAAGTGCAACTTTGGGTATAATCCATTTAATCGGTCCCAGAGCTTATGCAGCGTGGGAGTGGAAAAAAAAAGGGGGGGTGGGGGGGAAAAAGTAAGAGGAATGAGGGAAGAGATGAGAAAGATAAAAAGTAAGAAACAAGAGGAACAGAAGAGAGAAAACGTACTGATGTAGCCAGAAGTGGGCACCCAGATTAAATGTCAAATGTCTGTACACTAGGGCCAGGGCTTACCCCCTGCCCTGCAAGGAGATCTCGTAGCTCAGTGGATTCACAAAACATCTTCCAAGAGAGCCAAAGTTGGTGGCATTGTTCATAAGTATTAAGTTCATGGGCCAGAGGACTCCATCCTCTCAGTTTCAAAACACTTTATAGGTTGTAAAGGACTGAAAATGATCATTTGTTGTGTTTGCAGCATATTTACTGAAATCAAAAGTGATATCAATCAAACTTTGAACAACAAGACCCACGCTGTAGGCGAAAGACGTCCACAGCGTGGCTCTGAAATGCCAGGTGGACGTCCTGCTATTTACATTGCCCGCAAGCGCCGCCGAGGGCGCGCGCAGCGGAGAAAAATTGTGCCCGGCGTGTCACGTGATGCCGATGCGCATGCCTGGCGGCCGCTATGTCCGCCGGGTACCCGCGATCGGCAGTGACAGAGCAGGGACGTTGAGCTCTGTGTGTAAACACAGAACTCCACGTCCTGTCAGGGAGAGAGGAGACCGATGCGGTGTCCCTTGTACATAGGGACACAGATCGGTCACCTCCCTCAGTCAGTCCCCTCCCCCCACCGTAAGACTCACTCACAGGGAATACATTTAACCCCTTCCTCGCCCCTAGTGTTAACCCCTTCCCTGCCAGTCACATTTATACAGTAATCAGTGATTATTTATAGCACTGTTCGCTGTATAAATGTTAATGGTCCCAAAATACTGTAGTGTCAAAAGTGTCCGATATGTCTGCCGCAATATCGCAGGCCTGACAAGAAAATCGCAGATCGCCGCCATTACTAGTATTTAAAAAATAAAAATATTCAAAAATCTTTCCCCTATTTTGTAGGCGCTATAACTTTTGCGCAAACCAATCAATATATGCTTATAGCCATTTTTTTTTTATACCAAAAATATGTCGAAGAATACGTATCGGCCTAAACTGAGAAAAAAAAGATATTTAAAAAAAAAAATGTGATATTATAACAAAAAGTAAAAAAATAGTGTTTTTTACGAAATTTTCTGTCTTTTTTTGTTTAAAGCGCAAAAAAAATGATAAAAATATAATTTGGGTACAGTGTTTTATGACCGCGCAATTGTCATTCAAAATGCATCAGCGCTGAAAATTGGTCTGGGCAGGAAGGGGGTTTAAGTGCCCAGTAAGGAAGTGGTTAACAGGTCACATTACATTTTAACATAGGACCCCTTTATTTGATAGCAGCTTCACAAGTCTTGCATCCATTGAACTTGTGCGTTTTTGGACTGTTTCTGCATGAATTTGTTGCAAGATGTCAGAATAGCCTCCCAGAGCTGCTGTTTGGATGTAAACTGCCAGATCTTTTGATTGAGGATGCTCCAAAAGGTTCTCAATAGGATTGAGGTCAGGGGATGATGGAGGCCACACCCTGACTTTCCCTCCTTTTATCCCCATAGCAGCCATTGATGCAGAGGTATTCTTTGCAGCATGAGATGTTGCAATGTCATGCATGAAGATGATTTTATTACAGAAAGCATAGTTCTTCCTTCTGTACCAGGGAAGGAAGTGGTCAGTCAGGAACTCCACATACTTTGTAGAGGTCATCTTTACACCTTTGGGGACCCTAAAGGGGCCGACCAGCTTTCTTCCCGCGATTCTGGCCCAAAACATGACTCCACCACCGCCTTGCTGATGTTGCAGCCTTGTTGGAATAGGGTGGCTGTCCACCAACCATCCACTACTTCATCCATCTGGATCATACAGGTTTGCACGGCACTCATCAGTGAACAGGTTTGTTTGAAAATTAGTCTTCATGTATTTTCTTGCCCAATGCAGCCGTTTCTGCTTGTGAGCATTGGTTAGTGGTGGCCTAATGAAAGGTTTATGCACAGTTGCAAGACTCTGGAGGACTCTATGTATTGAAGTCCGTGGGACTCCAGAGGCATCAGCAGCTTCAAATATCTGCATGTAATGGGCCTTAGGCCCCTTTCACACTGAGGAGTTTTTCAAGAGGTACAGCGCTAAAAATAGCACTGCTATACCGCCTGAAAAAAACTCCTGCAGTGCAGACTTAATGTGAAAGCCTGAGGGCTTTTACACTGAGGCGATGCGCTGGCGGGAGACCAAAAAAATCTCCTGTCAGCAGCATCTTTGGAGCGGTGTGTCTACTGCGCCTTCCCATTTAAAACAATGGGACCCGCGGCAATACGCCTCTGCAGAGGCGCATTGCGGGCGGTATTAACCCTTTATCGGCCGCTACCGGGGGTTAATGCCGCCCCGCTAGCGGCCGAATCCCGTGGCAAATCCGACGGTATAGCTCCGCTATACCGCCACCGCGGCTCCCGCCCCAGTCTGAAAGGGGCCTAAATAGTACGATGATCGCGCTTAAGTTTTCGTGAAATATCTAATATTTTCATACCTCGTCCAAGGCATTGAACTATTTCACTCCTTTTTCTTCCCCATATTGCTTGAAAATGGTGCTCTGCTTAATAATGTGGAACACCGTCCTTTAGTAGTTTTTCCTTTAATTGGGCTCACCTGGCAATCTAATTATTACAGGTGTGCAAGATTGTTTTCAGTGATCAAAAGAGCCCTGAGACACAATGCCATCCATGAGTTAAACTGAAAAACTAAATACTTAATCTTTGTGTCCCTGAAATAGATTTTGCATAATAATTTGGAACAGGAGGTATGCTACTGGCCAGATCGCCAGGTAAAACCACCACCCCCCCCCCCCGGAAAAAAAAAACTCCACTGATGCAGTCACATTTTTTGTTTTATTATTACATTAAGATTCAGTAAAGCTGTTTGAAGCTTGCTGAAAACTTTGCAAATACTGTACATAACGCTCTTATACAGGCTGAAGCCAATGTGAACAAAGGCTTAAAGGGGTTGTAAAGGCTCGTTGTTTATTTTTTAAATTGGTTCCTTTAAGCTAGTGCATTGTTGGTTCTTACCTTTTCCTTCGATTTCCCTTCCAAATGTTTTTTTTCTTTGTCTGAATCTCTCACTTCCTGTTTCTCCTCAGTAAGCCTGCCCCCATCATCCGAGCCATTCTGGCTGGGGGTTAGTCAGCGTGCTCACCCCCTCCCTTGGGACTACATCCCTGCGGGGAGACGCTGTGAACACTGAAAAAGTCCCTGACTTTTTGCAAGTGTAAAAGTGTGCAAGTGTAAAAATTGATACTCGTTTGAAGCCAAAGGATGGTCACACCAGATATAGATTTGATTTTGATTTTTCTTCTTTTCAGTCACTGTGTATTTTGTAAATGAACAATTAAAATATATATTTTTGAAAGCATTCTTACTTTACAGCATTTCTTCACGCCTGCCTAAAAAACTTTTGCACAGTATTGTATATATGTACTCAGATGGGAGTAGTGATATCTCGGTCACTAACCCAGATAGAAAGCAATTGTACTGCAAGTTTGAAAATGACTTGCTAAGTTATTGCTAGACTTGCCAAGTTTCACAAATGTGTTACACAATTGCAGCAAGTCTGCATTGCATGACTCCAGATAAACTTTCTGTTCTGGTTGTGTTGTGCAATGGTCATTCCACCACAGGGGTCACTGTGGCTGGATTTTCATGCCGTAGACTTGCAGAACTCTTGCTATAGATTCACTAAAACTTTGCTCTTGCTAGAAACTTGCCATGCAAATTTGCTACAAATTGAAAAAGTGTCAACTAGAACTTCAGCAAGTTAACAGACTTGCAATCCAACACTGCCACACATTTGTGGCAAGTTATCCTTGCTATCTGGGAATGTAGCTGCTAAAATGATTAAGGTACCATTTTTTTTCATCCGGCAATTCTGCACAATGTAAAAGTGATCCAACAAGCTATAAAGCCACGCAATCACTTTTAGGCTGGGTTCACATATGTGCAGCAATCCGTTATCCAAAAGGGTCCTGTGCATCTATGGGTCTAGTTCAGGTGTGAATTCAGGCAAAAAAATAAATCGGAACCAATGAACAGGGATGCACTAAACCCCATGCTGGGGACGGCAGCCGCACATATGTAAACCCGGCGTTATAGACAGCAGAAGTGGGTCAGGTGACAATTTCAAAAACTTCTATTGATCGCAGATTACAGGTTCGGTTTGTTTACAAGCTTGTAAAGCATCTGATCAAACCAATCTCGGTTTGATCCGATGCTTTGGAGGCCAGAGGTAAAAGTATGGGGTCTAATAGACCCCAGATCTCTCCATAAAGAGGATCTGTCACAGCCAGTGTTCAATCAAGGAAAAATTTAATTAAAAAAAGGTAGGGTATTTAAATTTGATATAAAATAAAAAATAGGATTTCTGCATCACCGTAAAATCAGACTTCCAAATAGATACTGTGGCCGAGGAAAAAAACCCATCATAGCTGCTCTTGGAGGAGGACACAAGGAAAGCAAGACCATGTCCCAAATAAGTTGAAAGGCCGACACCACCTTGGATAGGAAGAGAGCTTGGGATGAAGAACCACTCTGTCCTTATGCAACACCAAAAAGGGCTGCTTACAGGAAAGCCTTGCGCTCAGACACTTGACGGCCACCAAGGCTACCTTTTGCAACATAGTCGAGAGAGGAATTTCCCAGATATTATCAATGGGTGCTTCTATAACGCCAACAAAACAAAATTTAAGGCAGTAGAGGAGGCCTAGAAGGCAGAGCCAATCCAGGTGAGCCCCTGGATAAAAGTGTGAACAACAGAGTTAGAGACGCTATAAAAAACAAAACCTGAATCCTGGGTTGCAGATGGGGGGTTTGGCCACCATCAGCGGGCCACCCCCTAGGCATGCTTTAGTTTAAGGTGTGTGTGTGTGTGTGTGTGTGTGTGTGTGTGTGTGTGTGTGTGTGTGTGTGTCAAAAATGCCACAAACAGCAAAGACATTTTTAATGTTAAAAATTATAAAGTACACAGGATTTATTCATTCACGCAAAAAAACAAAACAAAACAAAAAAAAAACAAAAAAACTTGTTTTAGAATGCCATGTTTGTTTTCTGTAGCCAACCCTTACACGATGGGGAGGTCCCCCCAAGAACAGATGCAAATGCTAAAAGTTCACATATCATTTTTATTGTAACATACTGTAAATTTCATTCTTTGAGCACTGGAATTGAAAAGGAGATAAACTTGTTTTTTTCATCACAAAAGGTATATCCAGTTTTTGTTTGGCGACCAGTGGCATGATTCACCTTTGCTTTGATGTCCTCTTTACCCACTGCCACATGGCTATAATAATAAAGAAGTCAAGTGGCATTCTGGGCCTAGTCTGATGCTTCATTGTGATTAAATAAATAGATACATTTAATCTACGTAATTAATTTGGCATTAACTAATTTTTTCAAAGACAATTAGCACATTTTCAAAATCCTTTTTGAAAGGACTTTTTTTTTTCAAGAAAAAGAGCTAAAGATAAGGATGCATCAGTATTGAAGAAATTATTTCAGGTATATATAATATATATTTACACAATAAAAAAATTTACTTACTGTATTTTAAGTAAAGTGGCACAAATAGTAAGAGCTATAGGGCTCTTAATGAATGCTTACAAAGTACAAACTTTTTTTTAAGTGGTGGCAGAAAAAAAAAAAGAAAACGTCCTATTTTATGCAATGCCTCCAACACAGTGAACTCATGGGTGGATTTAAAGGGGAGAAAACACAGAAAAGGAAAGCAAAGTGTTATTAGAGCCAGGTTGCACAACAGAAACAGATAGCTTGAAAGTAACAGAAGAATTTTTTTTTGAAGTGATCATGGACTGGAAAAAAATACAAACTTCTGAAGCGATGAGACATCTTATTGCATTGTCTTCTCTACTGGTTTTGTGTATTTCCAAAGTTCATTTTCATGTTATCGCCACAGTATAAAATTGTAAGCTTTCCTGTCGTTGACTTCATGAAGGTCATATTCTGTTTTCTAGTTACACAATATGGATTGTGTGGGAATATTCCAGCGCACATAAAACCTGACAATCTTATTGTTCAGTTAACTGAGCAGACTAGCAGAATAGCCAAACAGTTATATGATCAGAGAGGAAAACAGGAAGAGAAATTTAAAAATAGAGAACAGGAAAAAAAAAAATCCAATTAATTTACAAAACCCTTTCATGAGTGTTGTTGGACAAAGGCACCTCAATGTTCACATAAGGAAATGTTTTATATCCAATTTTTGCCTGTCACCAGTATAATAGAAGGAAAGTAGAATGTGGTCTTAGAGCAGCTTTGCACAGTCAAAGCAGGTCACATCAGATTCCATGACAGAGGGACAGTTATAATCAGCATCCTCTGAAGCACTGCAGTTCAAAGAATGGGTACTTTATATTACACCAGAAATACATTGGTGCCCTGGTAAAGACCATGTTGGTGAGAGACTGGCCATTCACTTGTAACCAGTTTTTGGTTGTCTACGCATCTCCTTGCTGCTTTGGTGGCTTTACATGAATTGCATCTGTTCACAAAAAATAAATAAAAAAAATATATATATATATATATTAGTGATCAAGAAAATCGAATTAAATATTACAATAAAATTTAACCCATTTATTACAAATGGACATTGTGAGAGACATACAGTATTTTAAAGGTTATACTGACACATGCAGGCTTTTTGAACCTGTTCCTGGAAGTTGGGCAGGTGGGGCTTTAAAGCAGTATTAAACCCAAAGCAAACATTTACTATATTACATCTTACCAATTCCTAGATGTGAGGGCTATATTAGTTTACTTTTTTTAGGCCCCTTTCACATGGCCGTCATCTGTTCAGTCACGTCTTTTCAAAGAAAAAAAAAAACGGATTCAGTTTACGTGCATCACCCCTCCCTCCTAAACCATACAAGGCCACATGCCCTCAACATAACTTTGTCAGGTTATGTTAGGGTCCTCATGTTATGACGACAATGAAGACAAGGGCCTTTTCCCCACAACCCTGGCCCAGTGGCTGTGGGGTGACTTATTGGAATCTGGAAGCCCTCTTTAAACAAGGGTGCCTCCAGATCCTGCCCCTCTATTCATTCACAGTAAAAATGACTAGTGTAAATAAAAACACACCAAAGTTTTTGACAAGTATTTTAATAATAATTAAAAAAAATTCAGCCCTGGTGCTGAACAAAGGGGCGGGGTCACCCAGTGATGTCACCAGAAGGCCTCATGGTTACTTTAGCTGCGCGGAGAACCGACAATGCCATTCGGCTCTGGCAAGCAATGGGAGAGGTCAGATTTAGCAGGCTTCTTTTTCGTGCAGGTCATCATGATCGACGTTGACCTACATCGCTGGACGATGTGATTAATGATGGATCTACATAGGGGGGACTATATGAAGGTGCCCCTGTGAAAGGGTCCTTTTGCTTTCTTTCTTCTGTCTTCATGTGGTAATCCAACCAGCAAGTTCTCTAGCAGAATGTATCAGTTTACATGGATAAGAAACCCCACAAACCCCCAAAAAAAAGGATCCTACTCCTTTTAAGCATTTTATACAGCACAGTGCTTGTGCTGTGTCATTTGGCCCCCTGTAACACCTAAAAAAAAAACTACTATCCCCTCTGTATACTGACCATGATATATCAGCATAGGTGCCTCCATCTGCAGCTATCTGAAGCTCTCCTTTGTCTCCCTCTGTCCTCTCCTTCCTCCCTGCCTGCCAGCTCTTTTTTTTTAAAGCACAGGCACTAGGATACAGGTTTTTATCTAACAGAGGGGATGATCTAAAAATGACATAGTGGCCTAAGGTGGTTTTAAACTCAACCACACAACTTGCACACACAGGTAAGCCTAGATTAAGGCTTACCTGTAGGTGCAAGAAATATCTCCTAAACCTGCACAGTTTAGGAGATATTTACAATAATGACAGGCGTCTATGTGTACTGCACATGCATGCCGTAGACAATGGCGCAGGCGTACTGAGCGTGCCGTTTTTGTGAATGGCATAATTGGGGTTAATGCCTTATTCCCGCCCGCATGTGTGGGGATCTGCCAGTCCCGCCCGCATGCACGGGAGTGACGTCATCACTGCTCCGGCCAATCACAGCACCGGAGTGGCGATAACAGGAAGAAGCTGCAAGGGGACATGGCGGCGAACGAGGAGGACTTCGGGAGCTTCGATTTCAGGTAAGTGCCACATAATGAGCTAGTATGCTCATTATGTGGCACTTAAAGATCTTAAAGTTGCGGCAGTAAGAGGCTATTAAGCCAGTGTAAAAAACAAGGAAAAGGCAGAAGCTCATGGTAACTAGTGGATTAGGATTACTGTGCGGTCATTGTAGCATGAATTGTGATTGGCTAATGTGCAATAAACACCCATAAAAAGATACAGATAAAAGTAACCCTGGGTTACAACAATTCTGAACCATTATATGTGTGCATTTTTTTCAATTCTAAATAAACCTTTGTTTAAAAATACACACCCGCTACTATTGCTGAACTACTTCTGAAAAAGCTTGTTGGCTAGCCATATCTGGATTTAATATTTCTAAGTCACTGACTGGGGAGCAAATATGCTGTAAGTGAACTCCTGATCTGGAGTTCACCAGTAGAACAGCACGATTGCCAAGCAACTAGTATTTGTAATTGGCATTTCAAAATAGTACACCTACCTGAGCTCCAGTTACAGGTGCAAACGGATTTGTTGGTCTGATTCCAGGCTGTGTATAAAGAATTGGTTGAGGGACCATGAGAGGATTTGCCCCGATCTGTGTAGGAACCTGAAAAAGATAGGGAGATACAAAATCATAAGAATCTTAGGATTTTGTACTAATATGTAAAATCCTTTTCTTACAGCCCCATAGTTTTGGGTTAAGCAATATTTGGTTATACTGCAGCCTACAGGAGGAATGGACACTAGGCATATAAAACTCAAGACCTGCCTCTCTTTAGGGCTGCATCTCCTCCCCACCTCGCCTGTTGTAGCAAGTAGTCCAAAGACAGAAGATAACGAAATAGGTGACAGAGCTTTGTTCCTTCACAGACTACCAGAAAAAGATTACAACTTTAATTTTCTCCATCATCCATGCAGTGACACAGCTTTATTGTTATTAAACAATGTAAGACGTCCCAAAGAAATCCAAGAAAGAAAAGGAGGGGGCACACCTAAAAAACACAGATGAACCAGGCCAGCAACAAATAAAAAACAATGAAGCAGGGCATTAAAGAGCCGATAGGAGAACTTTGTGTCCGAGATTAACATATGCAGCAGCAGATGACTTTGACGTTGACTTTGTAAAACGTGGAAAAAGTGTGATGATGAAAAAGCCCAAGAGGTAATTCAATGCTATAGCAACTCTTAGGCCTCATCAATAATATGTTGAATCCACTTAGAGGTTTTCTTGCTCTCAGATCCAGAATTTCTTTTAGAATAATTCCAATAACTTGGAGACCCGTTTAACCAAAGTAATGCCCACCAGAAAGGCTAGCTTATGGGATATTAACTTCAAGGAAATGTTCAGAAAAGAATGGAGCTTGTGTAATGACAATTTGCATTTTGCGCTGATACACCAATACATCAGCGTACATTAAAGTTAACGTGTAAACAACCATCCATTTTTATGGCCCGATGTATGCTCCATCTGCGGCCCCTAGGCACAGAAAACTGCTGGGATTTTACTGTACACAGATTTTTAGTCTTTTATCCATCTCTGGGCGAGAGGAATAAAACCCATGAAACTTTGAAGATAAAAGGAACAATAACACTCAGGTTTACCAATCCCTGAATGGCAGAAGTGGAGAATGAGGCCAAAACTATTTTCTAACCTTCGAATACTACTTCACACACCGAAGTGTCAGCTATGCGTACTTGCCAGATCTCCACAAAGGCCATCAGATGTCTCTCCATACGAGATGAAGTTGGTGGGATGGCCCTACACATGCTGAAGTGAATTTATTTGCAGGTTTTGCTCTCCAGGATTGCTTTGGGCATCTTGAAGCCCCAGAACCCAAGGAGGTGGAAGAAGACTTGCGAGATTGGAAAAAGAGTACTTTAGAGAAATGAAAGGAACATTTTGATGGAAAATAGAAAGGCGTAGACCTGCGCCTTTTTTTGTGCATCTGGGGTAAGGCAAGTAACTCTTCCCCCCATTGCCTTTTTAATGATTTCATTCAGTGAAGAGCCAAAGAGTCAGTCTCCCATGAAGTTTTGCTTAAACAAGCCCCCCTTAAACTTTGACTACTTCAACCAGCACTTAAGCCAGATTGCTCTGCCCATCTGAACAGAAGAAATGGATATCCCAGACAAAAAAGGGCAAGCATCAAGTACCGTGTTGCACATAAAATGTGATGTCAAAGTTATCTGGTCAACACAAAGAAAAAAGGGAGGATCAACACAAGCACCTGCCTGATCTCCACTTAGCGATTTAGACCAAGACTGGGTAATAAAAACAGTGGCTAGTAAATATTAAAAGGATGATCCCACCAAGCAGTAGATGGATTGAGAATGTGCTTCCAATGTCTTGTCAGTAGTGTCCATAAATGACAGCACCTTCGATAGGGATGGAGAGAGCCTTGTTTAAGTTGAGACTTTAATGAGGATAAACACCGGGAGGAGTACACTATTTTTTGACAAAGTCTTCTGGTAAAAGCGTCTGGAACTATTTAGGGCCAGTTCACACCAGACGCAGTTCTGTGCACATTTTTCTGTAATAAAAATGCGTGCACAGTGTTTTCCACGTATTCCAATGGCTCTAGTTCACACCATGCAGTCAGTTTCCGGTGTAGGAACTGACCAGAACTGACTGTATTGGTGCAGAAAAACGTAAATGCACGGAACTGCATCTGGTGTGAACTGGCCCTAAGGGGCAAGGGATTGGGGAATGAAGAGTGGAAAACCTTTGCAGCACATTCAGATGTATGATAATCCAGGCTAGATACCATAGCAGGTCAGGCAATGATGGAATCCTCAAAATTTAAAGTGGAAAACACCGCTTTAAAAGAAAACAAAAAAAAGTGCCTTCTGATGCTGTGACACAAACAGTGACTGAAAGACAGCTGGTGGTCCAGTGGCACATCTAGCGCCGAAAAATGGTTTTTACCGCATACACACACACACACACACACACACACACACACACACACACACACACACTGCAATGAATTGTGATTGTGGCCAAACTGCAATAACAGTGGGAGGAGCTTAAAGGGGCATAGGTAAATAAATCCTGAGCCTACTCCCCCTATAGTCAGCACACATATGCAACAGACACCTACATACCTCAGCAAAGTGATTTTAATGAAATTACACAGGTTCATACATATTCTTTTCTACACTATTGTAGTTAGATGTACAAAATGTAAAACACAATGAGGAGAATTGATAAAAAAAAAAAAAAAAAAAATGGAGCAGCTGCATATGGCAACCAATCGGCTTTAACTTATTAAGTTTAAAAAAAATGATAGCTAGCAGTTGATTGGTTGCCATGCTCAGCCGCCTCAGGAAGGCGACGGGGGTAAACCACTTCAGGTAACACAGAAGATTGACATTCCTAGAAGTGTTTATCTTTCAGCAGATTTCAGCAAAGAATTTCTCTTAAATGGTGTGCCGTTTGTCAGCACAGATTGGTGCTAAAGGCAACTTTTCACCATCTTGTTTTGCAGCTATTCTTTTTTGCCTGAACGGACAGGGTTGACTTAAACAAAACTGGCTTACCCAGCATATAGTTTAGTTTAAAATCAGTGGAAAAAAATGTAAAGTTGAAACTATTTACAACAGTATAACCTTAAAGTTAAAACTCAGTAGCTCACTTCTGTAAAAAAAAAAAAAAGAAGAACTGTGAATAGAACAAAAAGAAAAGCGGCCAATTTTCATACCATTCCATACACAGGCACTTGTGGTGTTGGTACTGGATAGGTCATTGGTGGAGGTGCCTTGACACATAAAAAATAAATAAAAGAAAAAAAAAACACATTAATGCCACTTTGTGACCATTTACAGAAATGTAGTGACAAATAACATAAAACAGAAACAACTTAAAAACATCCAAATCCAAGTTCACCTTTAGACCACTTTCACACTGGGGCGGTTTGCAGGCGCTAAAAATAGCACCTGCAAACTGACCTGAAACATATTTGCTTTTTAAAAAAAAAATGGGGAGCGAGAGATAGAGAGAATGAGAATATGAATACAAAACAAAAAAACACAATTTTAAACTGCAGCAGAAAGAATAAAAGGCAAATGTTAAATATTACATAGTGGAGAAAACTAACAATATCACAGGATGAGCAAAAAAAAAAAACTTACATATCCAGGATAGTGGACTCCATTCTGTGATGACATAATTAAAAGAAAAAACAAACACAAAGTCACCACACACTAAAATGAATTTATATATACATAAAAAAAATAAAGAAACGTTGTCCATATCAAAATACTGAAAACTTGGAGAAAGTTTTCGAAGTAACAAGGATCACTTAAAGCTACCCTTGTCAGGACAAGAGCAACATTAAGGCCTCGTGCCCACGGACGTTTTAAAAAACAGGCTGTAAAGCTAGTACAGACGCCAGGAAAAAAGCATTGTCAAAAACGCGGGTTTTTTTTTGCGTTTTGCATTGAATTCAATGCACATTAGGCTGTGTTAGCGGTGTTTCTGTTTCTATTCAAAATCAATGGTTCCCTATGGGAGCCCATTGATTTGAATAGAAGTCGCACCAGAAGTCAGATCAAGATGATCCGACTTGCGGTGCGACTTGTGTGCTGAGAATCTTGAAGGGGGAACCCCCGAGAAAATGTAAAAAAAAATTTTGTGTGAGGTTTCCCCTCAAAGACTATACCAGACCCTTCGGTCTGGTATGGATCTTAAGGGGAACCCCCACACCCAAAAAAAAAAAAGAAGATCCATACCAGACCCTTATCCGAGCATGAACCACGGCAGGTCAGGCAGCTGCTGGACCATACCAAGCCACATGCCCTCAACATGGGGGGGTTGGTGCTTTGAGGCAGGGGGAGCCCTGCACCCCCACCCCAAAGCACCTTGTCCCCATGTTGATGCGGACAAGGGCCTCTTCCCAACAACCGTTGCCCGGTGGTTGTTGGGGTCTTCGGGCGGGGGGCGTATCGGAACCTGGGAGCCCCATTTAACAAGGGGACTCACCAGATGCCGGCATCCCATTCACCTGGGGGAAAGTGTAAAAAAAAAAAAAACTACAAAAAGGTTTTTAAAGTAATTTATTAGGCAGCTCCGAGGGTCTATTCTGACTTCTCTGCTCTCCGACCTCTTCTCCCACTCTTCTGCTGGGTTCCTCTGCCATCTTCTGTTCTTTTGCTAGCGGTTGGCCGCCTTCTTCCGATGTTGACTCGACGCTCTCTCCCGCTGTAACGACTTGCCCAGGACTGTGTCATCATAAGGGGCGGGGTCAACGGATGACATCACCTGGTGACCCCCGCCCCATGCCTATATAAGTCGTTGCGCACACGGCATTACAGCGGGAGAGAGCATTGAGTCAACATCGGAAGAAGACAAGAGGGAAGAAGACGGAGAAGACGGGCAACTGCTAGCAATAGAACGGGCAAAAGAGCAGAAGATAGCAGCGGAGTCCGGCAGAAGACAGCGGGAGAAGAGGCCGGAGAGTGTGGAGAAATCGGAAGAGACCCCCAGAGCTGCCTAATAAATTACTTTAAAAACCTTTGTAGTGTGTGTTTTTTTACACTTTTTCCCCAGGTGAATGGATAGAGGAGTACGTCATACCCTATACCCACATAGGTGGGGTGCCGGCATTTGGGGCGCCCAGATTCCAATAAACCCCCGCCCACCACCGGGCAAGGGCTGTCGGGAAAAGGCCCTTGTCCTCATCAACATGGGGACAAGGTGCTTTGGGGTGGGGGGCGCAGGGCTCCCCCTGCCTCAAAGCACCAACCACCCCTATGCTGAGGGCATCTGGCTTGGTATAGTCCAGAAGGGGGGCGCTCACTCGTCCCCCCCTTTCCTGACCTGCCGGGCTGCATGCTCAAATAAGGGTCGGTTATGGATCTTGGGGGGACCCCACACCATTTTTTCTTTTGAGTGTGGGGGTCCACCTTAAGATTCATACCAGACTGAAGGGACTGGTATCGTCTTTGAGGGGGAACCTCACGCAAAAAAAAAAATTAAAAATTCTTCATTTCTGCGGGGTTCCCCCTTCAAGATTCTCAGCACATAAGTCGCACCGTAAGTCGGATCATCTTGATCCGACTGCTGGTGTTACTTCTATTCAAAAATGGAGAGAAAAACAACCGGACAAGGCTTAACACATCGTTAAGCTTTGTTAAATCGCGTTTAAACACCTTTTGCCGGCGTCTGAAGTTTTTACAGCTCGGGTACAGGTCCTGTTTTTTTTTTTTTACAGCTTAAAAAATGGCTATGACAGTTACAGCTCAAAAACACCATGGTGGGCATGAGGCCATAGGCTAACATGGAGAGGCATTTTTAAGCTGCACAAAACGCTCATAAAAGCGGCTGTAAAAACGTCTGAGCATGAGGCCTAGAAATGCAAGTTTTAGTTCTGAACAGATAAGTGATAATTTGAATTTAGGTTTGCTAAAATCCTTGTAATGTATACAACACACCTGGATAGAAGCAATTTGATTTTAACAAATCTTGAGTTTCACTTTCATTTTAGTTAAAATGTATGCAATCGTGATGAGAAACACCCACTTTTCCCTTGCGGTTTCAAGCCCACTTGAGAGCAGTCAAGGTTCTAAGAGCTACTTTACTTTTTTTCCAATGCAATGCTGTCCAGTATCAAAACCAACTAGAAATTGAATACATGAAAGGGAAAACAATGCTAATAATTTAAGTCTTCAAGCAGCCTACAGCAGTGGATGAGGAGAATCTATCCATTATTATTATTATATATGTGCTTCAACTTTGTAGGCTCTCAATTTATAACTTAGGACTGCAGTGCACTAGGGTGCATTTAAGTGGCCCGATTGCTTGTTACAGAGTGGGGACCGGGAGCTGTGTGTGTCAACACACAGCTCCCGGTCCTGTCAGGGGAGAAATGTATGAACAGTGATCAGTCATTTCCCCTAGTGAGGCCACCCCCCCTACAGTTAGAACACACCCAGGGAACATACTTAACCCCTTCCTCGCCCCCATACTTAACCCCTTCACTGCCATTTTTATAGTAATCAATGCATTTTTAAAGCACTGATCGCTATAAAAATGCCAATGGTCCCAAAAATGTGTCAAAAGTGTCTGCCATAATGTCGCAGTACCGAAAAAAATAAATAAAAAAATGATCGCCGCCATTACTAGTAAAAAAATAAAAATAAAAAATGCCATAAAAACGACCCCCTATTTTATAAAACGCTATAACTTTTGCGCAAACCAATCAAACGCTCATTGCGATTTTTTTACGAAAAATATGTAGAAGAATACGTATCGGTCTAAACTGAGGAAAAAAAATATTTTTTTATATATTTTTGGGGGATATTATAGCAAAAAGTAAAAAATATTCATTTTTTTCAAAATTGTCGCTGTATTTTTGTTTATAGTGCAAAAACTAAAAACCGCAGAGGTGATCAAATACCACCAAAAGAAAGCTCTATTTGTGGGTAAAAAAAGGACGCCAATTTTGTTTGGGAGCCACGTCGCATGGCCGCGCAATTGTCAGTTAAGGCGACGCAGTGCCGAATCGCAAAAAGTGCTGTAGTCTTTGACCAGCAATATGGTCCGGGGGTTAAGTGGTTAAAGACATTAGTGCTCCATAAATTTCAACTCTAGCCATATCTAAAAAAAAAAAAAAACTTGTCCAACCCGGAGTAAAAAATAAAGATACAAATTAGAATTAACAAATTAAACCCTTTACAAATGGCACATAAGCCCACAAAAACAGTCCACACTTCTGAAATGGCTATGTGAAACCTTCTTTGCAATGACCAAAATGTATAACTTACCACTTGTGACACAGGAGCTACAGGGGTGGTGTTCCATGTTGTGGAAGTGCTTGTTCTGGCTTGCCAGTTTGTCCCACCAGTAAGTTTCTTCTCAGTAGGCTGATTCCACTGCATATCAGATCTAAAAGACCAGTAACAAATGCTTCAAATCTCTTCTTTATTATTCAGGGTGAAAATATCAAAACATCACATAGTCCAGCCAAAATTTCCACTCGCCTGCTCGCATTTGGAGAGTGAAAATATGTGGAGTGCGAGTATGGACAGGGATCCACCTTCACCTTCCTCCTGCTGCATATCCAAGGAATGGGGGCGGTGCATGTCTCAAGGCAGTCCTAAGTGGGCGGGCTCAAACCCTCTCTGTCCGCCCAGGGGCCCGAGCGCGATTCACAAAGAGCGAAGATCTTCCGTTGTGACACAGCTTGGATTTGAATTGCCTGGCAGCCGCAGTCAAAGTCCCACCTCATATGACAGACAGCACACTAGCCCAATGCTGGGAAATTTAAGTAGTGTGAAGTCCATCATAGGAGGCGGGACTTTGACTGCCAGGCAATTCAAATCAAATCTGTGTCACAGGGGGAGATCCCCGCTCTGTGTGATCTAGTGACGCTCCTCTCTCTAAATCGCCATTCACTGGTGAGGCTGCATTAATGGGGCAGCACTAATGGGCACTGATAAAGTTGTTAATTATTTTTGTAACTTAATTCTGCATAAAACATTTAACATTGTCATTTCGGTAAATAAACCGACTGTTTGTAAGCAGTATGCACAATGCTAAACATTAGGCCTCATGCCCATGGACGTTTTTACAGCCACTTTTCTGAGCGTTTTTTTGCAGCTTAAAAACGGCTCTCCATGTTAGCCTATGGCCTCATACCCACCATTACGTTTTTGAGCTTTAAATGGCTGAGCCGTTTTTTAGCTGCAAAAAAAAAAAAACAGGACCAGTGCGTTCTGAAGCTCTAGCGTTAGAGCTGTAAAGATGTCAGACGCCGGAAAACGTGATTTAACGAGGCTTAACGCTGTGTTAAGCCTCGTCTGGCGTTTCTTTTGCTTTTCAAAATCAATGGTTCCCTATGGAAGCTCATTGATTTGAATAGAGGTCGCACCAGAAGTCGGATCAAGATGATCCGACTTGCGGGGTGACTCGTGTGTGGAGAATCTTGAAGGGTTACCCAGCGAAAATTAAAAAAAAAAAAAAAAAAATTGCGCGAGTTTGCCCCCCAGGATGATACGGATCTTAAGGGGAATACCCCACACCGAAAAAAAAAACGGCGTGGGGGTTCCCCCAGGATCCATATCAGACACTTATCCGAGCACGCAGAATGGCAGGTCTACACCGTACCAGGTCACATGCCCTCAACATGAGGGGGGGGGGGTTGGTGCTTTGGGGCAGGGGGGAACTGCGTAACCCCACCCCAAAGCACCTTGCCTCCATGTTGATGGGGACAAGGGCCTCTTCCAGACAACCCTGGCCGTTGGTTGTCGGGGTCTGTGGGCGGGGGGCTTATCGGAATCTGGAAGCCCCCTTCAATAAGGGGGCCCCCAGATCCCGGCCCCCCACCCTATGTGAATGAGTATGGGGGGTACATCGTACCCCTACCCATTCACCTGGTGGAATAAAAATGTCAATAAAAAAAACACTGCACAGGTTTATTAGGCAGCTCCGGGGGTCTTCTTCTGACTTCGGGGGTCTTCCGACTTCTCCCTTCTGTCGGGCACCACCGCTGTCTTCTTTCAGCTCTTTTACCAGCGGGGGGCCCGGTCAACTCCCGACTTCGGGGGTCTTCTTCCGACTTCTCCGCTCTCTTCTCCCGCTCTCCGGTTCTTTTTCCCTTCTGCCGGGCACCACCGCTGTCTTCTTTCAGCTCTTTCACCAGCGGGGGCCCGGTCTTCTGCGTCGCCTTCTTCTCCTCTATGTTGACTCGACGCTCCCTCCTGCTGTAATGCCAGGTGTGCGGTGCGCTGCGATTTATATAGGCCTCTTATGACGTCACAGTCCCAGCATTCTCCGGGTGGTGACGGCATAAGGGGGCGGGGTTATGTCGTCACCACCTGGAGCATGCTGGGACTGTGACGTCATAAGAGGCCTATATAAATCATTGCGCACCACACACCCGGCATTACAGCGTGAGGGAGCGTCGCGGCAACATCGGAAGATGGAAGAAGGCAGAAGGCGACGCAGAATACCGGGCTGGCCACTGCTAGTAAAACAGCTGCAAGAAAATAGCGGCGGCCAGCCCCGAAGAAGGCACCAGAGAGCGGGACAAGAACCGGGGAGTGCGGAGAGCAGAAGGAGAGCGGAGAAGACTCCTGAAGTCAGACGAAGACCCCCGGAGAGCGGAGAAGTCGGAAGAAGACCCCTGGAGCTGCCTAATAAACTACTTTAAAAACCTGTGTAGTGTTTTTTTTATTGACATTTTTATTCCACCAGGTGAATGGGTAGGGGTACGATGTACCCCATACTCATTCACATAGGGTGGGGGGCCGGGATCTGGGGGCCCCCTTATTAAAGGGGGCTCCCAGATTCCGATAAGCCCCCCGCCTGCAGACCCCGACAACCAACGGCCAGGGTTGTCGGGAAGAGGCCCTTGTCCCCATCAACATGGGGGCAAGGTGCTTTGGGATGGGGGGCGCAGTGCAAAGCACCAACCCCCCCCCCCATGTTGAGGGCATGTGGCCTGGTACAGTTTAGGAGGGGGGCGCTCACTCGCCCCCCTTCCTGACCTGCCGGGCTGCGTGCTCGGATAAGGGTCTGGTATGGATCCTGGGGGAACCCCCACGCCGTTTTTTTTTCGGTGTGGGGGATTCCCCTTAAGATCCATACCAGACCGAAGGGCTTGGAATCATCCTGGGGGGAACCTCACGCAAATTTTTTTTTTTTAATTTTCGCGGGGGTTCCCCTTCAAGATTCTCCGCACACGAGTCGCCCCGCAAGTCGGATCATCTTGATCAGACTTCTGGTGCGACCTCTATTCAAATCAATGGGCTCCCATAGGGAACCATTGATTTTGAAAAGAGAAAGAAAAACGGGGCTGAAAACTAGCGTGGCAAAACGTGCATTGAATTCAATGCAAAACGCAGGAAAAATTGCGTTAAAAACGCCGCTTTTTTTCCTGGCGTCTGTACTAGCTTTACAGCCCGTTATTTAAAACGCCAGTGGGCATGAGGCCTCAAAGTGGTTGTAAACCATGTCTGACATGTTTTACCTACAGGTAAGGCTAGATTAAGGCTTACCTGTAGGTGTTTGCAATATCTCCTAAACCTACACGATTTTGTTTTTAAAATAGTATCGCTTAGGCCGATACACAGGTCGAATTTCGAATGAATTTTCTTTCGAAAATCTTATCTAAGAATTTTCATTCGAATTTCACACCATTAGTGGGCTGCAGCAACAACATTTTCGTGCGGCCATAGAATTTGAGTAATCGGACATGTTGAAAATACAAATGATTTTCTAATCAATGATGGGAGAATCGTGCGAGAAATGCAAAATCGAAAAAGAAATGCGCATGTGCAAGAAAAGAAGAATTTCCAGCCACAAATATTTTTTTTAGCAGATGAAATTGAAGGCTTGGTTGGTCGAATTTCAAAATCAATGGTCGCACCATCGGATCACAAATTCACAAAATTTCTGTTTTCAAAAGAAAATTCTTTTGAAATTCGACCTGTGTATGGCCAGCCTTAGTCAAGACAAAAATTTCAAAGATTTAAATCTTGACACAGTGAACTGCAAAGTGCCCAGATGCACTAAATCAGGTGTTACACTATAAATGCAAGGCACAGAAAAACATATGCTCACCTTTTTGGTGTTCCGCCAAAACCGAGATCTACAAAACATAATTGCAATTACTTCATATATTGCTCTACAATACAATGACAATAAAAATGAACCATGACACCAATCCATCATGAATTAATCCACTAAATATGTAAAATGTAATTTCTCTGCCTGCTTTCTCATTCAATACAGTCAAATAACCTGCCCCAAAAGTATTGGGGAAAATGTGCAGATAATGGGCTATTGAAGTCAGTTATACAAATAAAATATATATACACACACATAAAACCTGGCCCGTTAGTGGGCCCTGAGGACAGGGTTGATTACCACTGCTGTATCTGATCAAACTGGATCAAATTCAAAATAGATCTACCAAAACACATACATTTAAATGGATATTTTAAATAAAGAACACAACCACTTACTTCCCACTAGGTTAGCAAGTGAGGAATCAAGATCGCTGGCCAACAACATTCCACCATGCTGGCCTGCAGATACAGAGTTTTGGCTTTGTAGAGAAACAGTTGGCTGCAATACATCATCTGTAAAATAGGTAGCTGGGAAAAAAAAAATATCATGTCAAAAGTGTTTTTTATATACAAAAGCAGTACATTTTTTCAGACTCATTTAAAAAGGGACCATATCCACCCATGAAATGAACTTCTTGCCGACACGGTGCCTTGGGAGGCAGCTTAGACATACTCAGATGGCCCTGTGCACTAAAGCAGATGCCCAGAAGTACATCTGTAAAGGTGTTCATTTATTCATTTAAGTCATGTATTCACATTAGCTGTAGTTCACACACATTCAATTTCTCAGTCGAACAGTTTCAAATGCCAATAAACATGAACGTCTTTAGCTACTCAAATTATCTATTTGTTTGTAACATGCATTTGCTCATATCAAACAATGTCAGATTGATAACTCTGAATAGGAAATTTACAGTACTGTGTAAAATTGTTCAATTATCTAAAAATGGAAAAATGTGCAAAATTACAATATTCAATACTGAAAAAAGGGATTCCTTGGTGAAAAAATTATTTATAAATAGACCTTTTAGACACTTAAAAGTCCATTTCAACTTTTACAGACCCCCACTATATATGATGTGTTTCCATTAACAGATCATACTTACAAATTCGTTTGGTTGACCAATAAAATCCTTTCTTGGAGTATATCAAAGGACACAGGGCATCTTCCTATCCATTACAATAAAGTTATGCTGGCACCTTCAGGTGACTGGACACTGGAAAAAAAAAAAATAATACAGGCAATCCCGTCTCAGGGATAAACCCTCCCGGGTAGACACAGCTTCAGTTTTTGAGTAAGCCATGAATAACAGTGGATAAAGGGTGTGATTATTGTGTCCTATGATGTACTCCAACAACAGGATTTTACAGGTAAACAAAAAATCCAATTTTCTTTATCATACATCCCAGGACATAGGGTATCTTCATATCCATTACAATAGAAATGTCCCAAAGCACGCACTGGGGGGGGACATGCAAAAGGCAAACAGAACCCAAAACAACGAAACCAGAACAGGTTACAACCTCACGCAGCAGCCTGCAAGACTCACCAACCGGAGGTCACGTCTCTACAGGCTCAAACATCCACTTGGTAAAACTTCATAAAAAAGTATGAACTGAGGACTAGGTAGCGGCCTCACAAACTTGAGCTGTCAAAGCTTGAAGTCTAATAGCTCAGGAAGCACCAACACTCCTGGTAGAATAAGCCATCATTGAGCATGGTAGAACTTTGCCCTTTAGACTATAGGCTTGAGAAATGGTACATTTGGAAGCTGTGTGACCGTTCTTTGAGCCTACAGGAAGTACAAAGAGGGAATCAGACCGACAAATTGCAGCAGCCGGCATCAGGTAATTCTTGATTGCACAAACCACAATCAAGGTATAAAAAGAGTCCTGTCCCCCGGTATCTGAGGCTTGGGACAGAGAGGGTAACACAATGTCCTGGTAAAAATGGAACGAAGAGACAACTTTATGTAAAAAGTATAGCTGGGGCCAAAAACAGCTTTTATTCTATACGTCCCTGCTATAACTGCCCTTGCTGCACCACCCAAAACAGTAAGGCAAGACAAATTGCCCTCCATTTAACCACTGCAATACCGGACACTCTTACCCCTTCCTGCCCAGGCCAATATTTACCTTTCAGCGCCGTCGCACTTTGAATGACAATTGCGCGGTCATGCAACACTGTACCCAAACTAAATTTTTATCCTTTTGTTCACACAACTAGAGCATTCTTGTGGCGGTATTTAAATCACATGTAGGTAAAACCTTGTGAGCTGCCAAACCACTCCCCTAAAAAATAAAATGAAATGAAATCTAAAAAATAAAAATACTACGAAAAACTGCCAGCACCTCCCAAACATGTGACAATACAAATCGATAGAACAATAAATCAGTTTTAAAAAGTTATTACACGACTGCAAGCTTCTATTGTTTTCCACATGCATTGTATATGAGGAGACTGCTGATAGCCAGGAGGAAAAAGCGGTGTTTGATCTGCACTTTGGGATCTGGAGGAAGGAGTGATCCCCGTATCTGCATTTTAAGCCATAGTTACTTACTACAAGAAAAAGGGAACACAGGAAGATCTTGTCCAGCTGATAATTATATTTTATCACAGGCTTTTACATAAAGCCCTCGTCCAAGGAAGAATCCTACGATAATCGGATTGCTAGTACAGAGCTTTCGAGAGCCGATCACAATTCATCCGATATTATTTGATCGGACAAGCACGAAAATTACAATACAAATACATTACAACACATGACATCACTCTCGATTTTTTTTTCTGGCGTACACGATTTTTTGTGACTTTAGTAACCTATTCAATTCAATTTCTATCTGCGACTATTAAGCAAAAAAAAGTCGGACGATCTGTCGTCCGATTTTCCGATCAATTGTACGGGCCATTAAGGTGAGGGTACATTTTTTACCAATAAGGATTTTTGTGCATACTGTCACTAGTGCAGTACAGTGTTATCATAACTGGTGTGGCAGTAATCAGGGACACCGACTGGTGACATTAAACAAAAAACAAACAAAAAAACAACATTGTACTACTCATCATTAAATGAAATCCAGTAAGTTTGTTTTGTTGCGATTGGCCACAGCTAATCACATGGTACAGATAGATTGTGATTGGCCCCGTCTGTACCATGTGATCACTGCGACCAATCACAGCTAGCAACACAATTTTACAAAATGGATGACATAAAAAAAGAAGACATCCATTGTATACATATGTCATGTGATCTGCTGCGATTGGTCACAGCAGTCACACACTCCCAGCTGCAGGGCGCTACACTGATCAGTCCTTGGCTGGTGACAGATCTTCACAGCCAATGACAGAACGTGCCATGCACAAGGCAGAATCCAGAAGGACGTTATATGGTGTCCACCTGGATGGACAAAAGTACTGCCCGGGTGTCATTTTACTATATGCCGGGTGGGAACTGGTTAAGAATGTTGATGGCCAACGACCTCTCCTGTGGTGACAAAAGACCCCAGGACTGGGACAGTGTCTACCTAAGCCCAACAGGTTGGTGTTCATTGTCAAGACCCTCCAGGACAGAGGGAGGAATGGTTTTACACTCCAGCATTGACAAAGAGATCCATCAATTCAGAGACTGTTTCAATCTGGGGTGCAACTGCATTGAGAAATCCAAACGCACCATTTTAAAAATACATTCATCAGAGGGCCTGAAATGAAACTGGGCAAAAAGAACTGCCTCAAAAAAGGAGGCTACCATCTTTCCCAAGTCCCTCAGGCAAAGTCGAATCAAAGGGATTTGTCAGTGTTTGATGCAACTCTGAGTTCTCAGTGCCAGTGGTGTATTTAGGTTTTGTGCTGCCCTAGGCCTGACTAAACTCATGCAACCCCCAATTTAAATATGACCCACCCCTTCCTGTTTAAGGCCTGCTCTGAAATTTTCCAATGGGGACACTAGTTCTGAGGGCCTTGGGGGGGGGGGGGTGTTTTCCTTAATCTGCAGAGATTTTCTCACTTCCTGTTTGGCTATGGGGAAAGAAATGAAGGGAAATGAACGGATGACAAAAAAATAAAAAAGTCTGTGCCATCCCCATCATACCGTCAGCAGTGCGGCCACTTGATGGGGGCGCCAGACCAATTTGTCTTGCGTTCCAGTCCACCTCATAAGACTGCCGATACACTAAAAGTGTAACGCAAGCAGACAGGGACTCTTTTCATGCTGCCCTAGGCCAGGGCCTTGTTGGCCTAGGCCAAGAAACAGTGTTTCTCAGAGCAAAAAACAATGGTCTGGTGGGAGGGGGGATCAATCCTGAATATCCAGCATTAAACCCAACTAAGGCAGACTTCTGAAAATTCAGAACCCATCAAAATCTCTCCAGAGTTTGCACCATTTGAGTCACATACTCCAGAAGCCAAAACAAGTTGTTCAGGTAACCTATGACAGGAATACCCAGAGTCTGTAGGAGCCCCAAGACCAGGGCTAGCACCTTGGTGAATATTCTGGGAGCGGTGCAGTGGATAGGCCAAATGGCAGGGCCACACATTTAAAGTGATGGTCTTCCCACTGCAAACTGCAGGAACTGTTGAGGTGGGAATAATGAGATGTCCAGATAAGAATTCTTGATATCCACATATGTCAGAAAATGTCCCTGCTGGATGGAAGCAACTACACCATTTCCATCCAGAACTTCTGCACTTTGAGAAACTTGTTGAGCCTCCTGAGATTCAGGACGAGATGTACATTTCGCTTTATTTTCAGAACCGAGAAGAGGTTTGAGGAGAAACTGTGCACCCTTTCGCTCGCCAGTACCAAAACGATCAATTCCTGAGACAACAGGTGATCAAGTGCCTGAAAAAAGATGGACCTATTTGTGGATTCAAAGAAACATTTGAATGCATAAATTGTGGAGGAGGAAGGCACTGAGATTTCAGCTTGTGACCTTCAGCCACTATATTGCAGATACACTTGTCCGCAATATCGCTCTGCCAAACGTCCACAAAAGCCTGCAACCCTCCCCTCATCTTACCCGAATGAGGGGGGCACCCCTTCACTGTCACCCCTTCACTTGTCTCTTGGCTTTAGAGGGCTTTGGAGACCATATCCTCTGAATGAACTGGGCTTGGGGTCCTAGGCTTGCGATTGGCAAAAAGAATGCTTTTATATATTAAAAAAAAAAAAAAGGCATGGGTTTTTAGACTTTAAGCAGCAACAGGCTAGTCGCACAGTTACCTTTTGATGTAATCCTACAGAGCAGGATGGAACAAGCGTTGCCCTTCAAAGGGTAAGAAATCAACCTATTTCTTACACAGTAACTCGGCTCAACCATAAAATCCTGCCCATGGCCATAGACAGGATGCTCAGCTGAGAGAGCTGTTGCATGGAGTCAATTAAGGCATCCACGAGAAACTAAGGGCATGAGGAAAATCCTCTAGGTAACTAACCGACCCAAAAACTGACCAGCTCAAACCTTGAGGCTTTGACTCACACCAACAGCTGTAGTTGCAGGTGGTAAGGCTTCTTCTACGAAAGAAAAAAGGTGTCAAATACATTGGCCTCAAGACATTTGTCTGAAGCATCCTTAAATACCAGGACCTCATCCACAGGGACCACAAGGGTCTTATTGAAATGGGAAACGATTGGATACGCCATTTCTTACACTTTTTATCATGTATTGTTGAGCAAAGCATTTTAGCAGGAACAAAACACTTCTTCAGGTGAAAAAGAGGATATACATAGAAAGATTGGGGATGCTGCCACAATCGAAAACCTTTGATATAGAGAATGGTAATTTTAAGTTGGTCCAGATGTCTTCTGTAAGGGAACCCACAAAGGCGTTTTGGGTTTGAGATATAATCTGGTTCTGGGATTCCTCTGAAGAGGAATTTTCTGCATCTGCCACTTCCAGCAGTTTCTCACCTCCCATCTCTTCCTCAGTAGGCTCCTATTCCGATTAAAAGGAGGGAGGAGGGGAATGAAAACATTTCCATTTGCAACAAAGATGATCCAATCCAAAAAGGCTTCCAGAAAGCTGGCGTGGTAACCCAGTAAAAACAGATAAGAATTTCTCCCTTAAGACAAAGTAACTGGAGGAAGGTGCCTCGAAGGTAATGGAATGACCATACAGGTCATTGGAAACAAGGATTTAAGGAATTAACATATAGTGCAAGGGAAGTTGTGCTCAGGTTTCTCTCTACCTAATAAAGGGAATCTGGGAACTGTCTCCCTCCTGATTCTCCCCCCCCCCCACTTAACCACTTGCTTACTGGGCAAATATACCCCCCCCCTTCCTGCCCAAGCGAAATTTCAGCTTTCGGCACTGCTACGCCTTGAATGAAAATTGCGACATTGCTCCCAAACAAAATTGACGTCCTATTTTTTCCCACAAATAGAGCTTTCTTTTGGATGTATTTGATCACCTCTGCAGTTTTAATTTTTTGCGCTATAAAACAAAAAAAAGCGACACTTTTGGAAAAAAAAAATATTAACTTTTAGCTATAATAAATATCCCAATTTTTATTTTTAACTTTTTTTTTCAGTTTAGGCCGATACATATTCTTGTTAAAAATAAATAAAAATAAAACAAAAATAAAAATCGCAATAAGTGTATAGTGATTGGTTTGCGCAAAAGTTATAGCGCCTACAAAATAGCGGATAGAATTATGACTTTTATTATTATTTTTTTACTAGTAATGGCCAGGAATGAGATATTATGGCGGACACATCGGACACTTTTGACACATTTTTGGGACCATTGTCATTTATACAGAGAACAGTGCTATAAAACTGCACCGATTACTGTATAAATGTGACTGGCAGGGAAGGGGTTAACACTAGGAGGCGAAGAAGGGGTTAAATGTGTTCCCTAGGAGTGATTCTTACGGTGGGGGGAGGGGACTGACTGGGGGAGGTGACCAATCTGAGTCCCTATATACAAGGGACACACCATCGGTCTCCTCTCCGACAGTTTACACACACAGATCCACGTCCTTGGCTGTGTAATGGGCGATCGCGGGTACCTGGCGGACATCGCGGCCGCCAGGCACGCGCATCGGCATCTCAGTGACGTGGCGGGCAAGCGCTTGCGCGCCCCCCAGGGGCCGGAAGACCCGAGGCCGTCAATAGATGGCCTCCCGGACCGAAAGAGCTAACCTTGTGGCCGTCATTTTACAATGGCCCGGGCTCCAAGAAGTTAATGCTACTTTTCAGCAATCCCAGTCAACTGAGAGGAGTGGGTGCGGTTATTAAACACCTGTGTTGGTACCCCAGCAACAATATATGTGAAAATTCAGCGCAGGTCTATAGATATAATAAATAATGACGTGATGTCAAAATCTATTAGTGTATAGCTGCTGCAGCAAAAAATGTTAGATGAACAAATGATACAAATTAAAAAGAATGATTGCTGCGCTGCTAATATGGTAGACGTGTGTACATCATTACTGACATGATATAGTGAACAATAATACACATCACAAGAAAAGTGCTTATGTGCTAATAAATACAAAAGTGAAATAGTGCACAGAAAAATATAAAGTCCATATAGCTATGGTTTGCTAGATGTTGATTAAACGTGACAAATCTTCATATAAGCACCGAGTTGTGTTCAAAAGAAAATCCACACTTAGTGAAAAGCAGCTGATTGAAGCACCTCCACCTTAGGTAAAATTTCCTGCTTACCGAACACCAATTAATAAATCGCATGTAGTACTGATAGGTAACCTCCGTTCCCCAGCTAGGTTCTTCCACACCAGATGAAAACAATTGGTAGTCCTTAGCCAGAACGCACTCATGCGTTACACCCAGAGGTAAAAAACAAGAAGGGCAAACATAGAGTAGTACTGCTAACACAGCGATTTATTGAAAAAATAAAATTTATGCACTCACATATCCAAAATGGTAAGTTGGCGTGTGTTTAAAATGTAAAGCCGGCCGGCTTGTATAATCCGCTCGTTCCTTCCGGATAGTCGCGGGCAAACAATGATGACGTCAGCACGCCGTTCCTCCCTACGCCGTTTCGTCAGTAAAATGACATCTTCCAGGGGCACGAGCGGCGTGCTGACTCGCCACTATTTATGTGCATTCAATGTCAATCGGACCGCCCAGACTTGACTTCCGGGGATCGTGGACACAAATCCGCCATTTTTGATAAGGGATCCTATACCTAACAGTATATATCCCAACTACAATTGGGTGATGATGCTGGCAATAATTCCCAAAGTTGAATTAGATCAAACTATGTGGCAGCTAATCACTTATGGCTAAAATATACAAAGAAGTAAAATGTCTTACGGTCATTCACATTAATCAGATTAATCAGACATAAATTATGTGCCGCAGACATTTCAACATTAAAAAATACCTAAATTAAAGGCATAACTTAATATGAGGGCACATTCAACTTGAACTGGATACAGGTGCACGCACTTATTAAGGTGCAGATCCCATATCTATTGTTGGTTGACAGTGTGACATCATGAATATAAAATATAAAATCAAATCATGAATCGAATCATGACTATCTATATATAAAATAAAAGTCGAATCTAAGGAGGACCCATATTCATGAATCCACCTATGGTCCGATTATATACCCTTCAAAATTGTCCGATCATATATGGCAGGAAAACGATCGGAACTATGAAGGAAATTTTCCAAAATTTTAAAAGATTATTAAAAAATTCGCAAATTAGCAATATATCAAAATAGAGCCATACTGGCACACATATGGTGTACTGCTAGGAACAGAAAAATGGTAAATTAGAAAAAGAAAAAAAGGTAAAAAGAAAATACTACAAAAGGAGATGTATCCATAGGGAAGTCCTGATACCCCGGATGTCAAGTCAGGTTCACAGCATATATTTCAAAGGATGATATTATGCATTCCTATTCCGAAATGGCCTAACTATTGTCAATAAAAGCGTTGACATCAACGTCTATATTTAATCCATATGGGGTATATGTGCGGACACGGTGTATCCAGGCCATTTCTAGCCTAGAAAGTTCTCTTACTAGAGAACCACCTCTCCAATGGGCATCATATTTATCTATGCCCAGGAATAACGTTCCCTCAGGATTCCTATTGTGACACAAATCGTAATGATGCGATACTGAGTGATTTGGGAACCCTGATCGTATATTGGTTACATGTTCTCCCAATCTAACCTGCATGGACCTCTTGGTTCGGCCTATATACTGCAGCCCACAAGGGCACTGCAGCAAATAGACCACACCCGTTGAGCTGCAGGTGATGAATGGTTCGATGGTGTGCTCTCTCAACGTGCTAGTTGACACAAACTTCAGAGTTTTTTTAGATGCAACTTTATTTAATGTGCAGATTTGACATCTGCGACATTGATGGTATCCCGAGATACCCCTCTGAAAAAAAGAGACTTTTTTCGTGGGTGGATCAACAACATTAGGTGATATTTTGTCTCTTAGTGAGGGGACACCTCTGAATACAATCTGGGGGTTAGCAGGGAGAAAAGTGCTAATTAACCTATCACTACCCAGCAAATGCCAATGCTTTTTAATAATCTTCTTGATAAGGTAATGCTGGGTAGAATAGCTGGTAACAAATGGTATAATGGGGCCCTCCCTGCGTGACCTAATAGAGGAATCTAAAAGTTTAGAGCGGTCAATATCAGCAACCTCTTTCCTTACAGTATCTAAGTCACTAGGTTCATAACCCTTCTCAACTAGTCTAATTTTAAGGACTTCAGATTGAGTTTGGTAATCTTCAAGAGACGTGCAGTTCCTCCTCATTCTGATGAATTGGCTCTTGGGTACAGAATTGAGCCAGTTTTTATGGTGGCAACTCCCCACCGGAATGAAGGAATTCCTGTCAGTCTTCTTGAAGTATGTTTTTGTTTGAAAACTACCTTCCTTCTTATTGATGGTAAGGTCAAGAAAGTTAATTGTTTCTTTATCCATCTCATGAACGAGATGGATCCCCCTATTGTTGTTATTTAGGGAACCTATAAAGTCCTCAAGTTGGGGCCCAGTGCCATTCCATAGGAGGAGGATGTCGTCGATATACCTCGCCCACAACAAAATGTGTGGGTTCCGGTCCTTATAGACGACATCCTCCTCCCATTTAGCCATGAATAAGTTGGCAAGACTCGGCGCATATTTTGCGCCCATGGCGACACCTCTAATTTGCTGGTAGTAATTTTGATTGAACCAGAAATAATTGTGTCCGGCAGCGTATTCCAAAAGTTCAATCAAATAATCTCTCTGTACTTGAGGTACATCAGAGAGAGCATCCAGATAGTATTTGACAGCTGATATACCCAACTTATGTGGAATAATGGTATATAATGAACTTACATCAGCCGTCACCAGCCAGGTATCATCACTAGGCTGAATCTGAGACAGCATATTGATAACCTGCTTGGTGTCTTTCAAATATGATGGCATCTGTTGGACCAAGGGTTGTAGGAAATGGTCAATATACTTGCCCACCCTGGACGTAACCGAGTCTATGCCACTGACTATCGGGCGTCCAGGGGGGCAAGTAAGACTTTTATGGATCTTTGGCAAACAGTAGAGAATTGGGGTTCTAGGTGCCCTAGGAATAAGAAATTCCCGTTCTTTCTCATTTAGTATACCTAGATCAAAGCCCTTCTTAATTAACACCTCCAATTCATTTTGGTATAGATTCACTGGGTTACCCCTAAGGAGTGAATAGGTATTTCGGTCATCAACCAATTTCATGGTGCCTTCGATATAGTTCGAACGGTCCATGACAACAATACCTCCTCCCTTGTCCGCTGGGCGGATGACCAATTGGCTATTATTACATAGGGAGTCAAGACCCTTAATTAATTGTTGGTCCATTTTATGATTGGTTACCTTGATGGTTTCCAAATCCCTGAGTACCACATCCCTAAAGACCCTGAGGGATGGTGCCAGCGTCCTTCTTTTTCTAATTTACCATTTTTCTGTTCCTAGCAGTACACCATATGTGTGCCAGTATGGCTCTATTTTGATATATTGCTAATTTGCGAATTTTTTAATAATCTTTTAAAATTTTGGAAAATTTCCTTCATAGTTCCGATCGTTTTCCTGCCATATATGATCGGACAATTTTGAAGGGTATATAATCGGACCATAGGTGGATTCATGAATATGGGTCCTCCTTAGATTCGACTTTTATTTTATATATAGATAGTCATGAATCGAATCATGATTTGATTTTATATTTTATATTCATGATGTCACACTGTCAACCAACAATAGATATGGGATCTGCACCTTAATAAGTGCGTGCACCTGTATCCAGTTCAAGTTGAATGTGCCCTCATATTAAGTTATGCCTTTAATTTAGGTATTTTTTAATGTTGAAATGTCTGCGGCACATAATTTATGTCTGATTAATCTGATTAATGTGAATGACCGTAAGACATTTTACTTCTTTGTATATTTTAGCCATAAGTGATTAGCTGCCACATAGTTTGATCTAATTCAACTTTGGGAATTATTGCCAGCATCATCACCCAATTGTAGTTGGGATATATACTGTTAGGTATAGGATCCCTTATCAAAAATGGCGGATTTGTGTCCACGATCCCCGGAAGTCAAGTCTGGGCGGTCCGATTGACATTGAATGCACATAAATAGTGGCGAGTCAGCACGCCGCTCGTGCCCCTGGAAGATGTCATTTTACTGACGAAACGGCGTAGGGAGGAACGGCGTGCTGACGTCATCATTGTTTGCCCGCGACTATCCGGAAGGAACGAGCGGATTATACAAGCCGGCCGGCTTTACATTTTAAACACACGCCAACTTACCATTTTGGATATGTGAGTGCATAAATTTTATTTTTTCAATAAATCGCTGTGTTAGCAGTACTACTCTATGTTTGCCCTTCTTGTTTTTTACCTCTGGGTGTAACGCATGAGTGCGTTCTGGCTAAGGACTACCAATTGTTTTCATCTGGTGTGGAAGAACCTAGCTGGGGAACGGAGGTTACCTATCAGTACTACATGCGATTTATTAATTGGTGTTCGGTAAGCAGGAAATTTTACCTAAGGTGGAGGTGCTTCAATCAGCTGCTTTTCACTAAGTGTGGATTTTCTTTTGAACACAACTCGGTGCTTATATGAAGATTTGTCACGTTTAATCAACATCTAGCAAACCATAGCTATATGGACTTTATATTTTTCTGTGCACTATTTCACTTTTGTATTTATTAGCACATAAGCACTTTTCTTGTGATGTGTATTATTGTTCACTATATCATGTCAGTAATGATGTACACACGTCTACCATATTAGCAGCGCAGCAATCATTCTTTTTAATTTGTATCATTTGTTCATCTAACATTTTTTGCTGCAGCAGCTATACACTAATAGATTTTGACATCACGTCATTATTTATTATATCTATAGACCTGCGCTGAATTTTCACATATATTGCACATTATTTAGATACCACTTACAGCAGCGGTCTTACACTACTTAAGGTAGAGTTTATATATTATATATAATTAATAGTTTGGAATTATATTTGCATATTTTTTTCTTTACATAGATTTTGATTATTAGGGTTGGCACTCATTTTTATCACATTTAACTATGGATGTTTTTGAATACCGAGCTGCCAAAAGAGTTAATACTGATGGAGTATTCCAGATGTATCAAGAAGGAGATTTGAGTGGTCTGTTTGTCAGACTGAAAAATCTGACCATTGCTGAGATACATACCCAATGGGATGTAGCCTTCTTGGAAACTTATATCAAGTTAAGCATGGTCCCAAGAAGCCTGAGATGGCAGGTGAGCCCCCAAAAGGGTGACCTAGACCTCCAGGAATGGTTCAGATATTTTAATGAAGCAGGGGTAAATTTCTTGGAATTTTTGGTTACGAGAAAAAACACCAAGCTTACTAAATTAGATAATGAAATTAAAACGTTAAAGGAGACTATGTTATCTCATAAGGAGAGCGAGGAATATAAGGATAGATCCTCTAACCTTTTAAAAATTTTAGATAGAGAAGAAAAGGAACAGAAAATAAAGAAAAAGAAAAAGTATAATAGAGACTTCAGTGACTACCAATCGAGTCTAGTTTTTGAATGGCAGAAGAAACTGGCTGCTGAGGAACAATCTGAATCAAACTCCCGAATGGAAGCTATTATGCAGGGTGAGGAGACCCCAATCACAAGGGTCACTCTCCCACAAACCCCGAGGGTTAATAAAGATCTAGGCAAGACTCCTAAAAAGAAAAAGATTGCCAAAAAGGTAAATAAGACTCCATATACACTTCCAAATAAAACAACTGGTACTTTTCCCAATAATTACCATCAAGAACACAACTCGGGTTGGGTCAAACCATCTCATGGTAAATATGTGGGTAACACAGAACGCAATGGAAGTACTTATTACCAGGGCCAACATCACCATTATAGTGACTCCCCAAGGAGAGAAAGAAGCAATGCAAGAAATGGTGCTGAAGGCCATTATTATGGCCCCAATCAGGGACCTACAAGTCATCATGGTATTCGTCACCATACAGGTAGAGGTGGAGACGACTATGATGATGACAGTGACACAGATGTGAGAAACCAATTTTATCCATTAAGAGATAGAGATGGACCACGCAATACCAGCCAATTAGACTATGAAAGGGCTAACCAGATTCAGGAACTATATAGGCTAGGCCCCTCAAGAGATTTCCCTTTAGACCAACTAGGCACTCGTACCAACGATCAATGGGGTTTTCCCAGGGTCAATCACGGTGTGAAAAGACCAGTAGAAAACAAAGAGGGTGCAGAGGGGGGAGGCGAACAAGACCCAAAGAAACAAAGGATGTAGGGGATTTGGGCATTTATAATTTGAGTTCCCACACTTTGACACAACCGGAACTGTCATTGTTGGATAGAGGACTCAAATTTGCCCCCCCCAAAAAAATGAATAAATTTTCCACGTATATGGACGTTCATCGTTATATACGGAAAATTAACATCAAGCGATATTTCGCTGGCCTCCCTAATCAAGATAGAATTATAACTCAACATTCCTCTATCCATTCAGGGTTGGCTAACGCATCCACATGGAACCCTCCAGGGACGCTGGCACCATCCCTCAGGGTCTTTAGGGATGTGGTACTCAGGGATTTGGAAACCATCAAGGTAACCAATCATAAAATGGACCAACAATTAATTAAGGGTCTTGACTCCCTATGTAATAATAGCCAATTGGTCATCCGCCCAGCGGACAAGGGAGGAGGTATTGTTGTCATGGACCGTTCGAACTATATCGAAGGCACCATGAAATTGGTTGATGACCGAAATACCTATTCACTCCTTAGGGGTAACCCAGTGAATCTATACCAAAATGAATTGGAGGTGTTAATTAAGAAGGGCTTTGATCTAGGTATACTAAATGAGAAAGAACGGGAATTTCTTATTCCTAGGGCACCTAGAACCCCAATTCTCTACTGTTTGCCAAAGATCCATAAAAGTCTTACTTGCCCCCCTGGACGCCCGATAGTCAGTGGCATAGACTCGGTTACGTCCAGGGTGGGCAAGTATATTGACCATTTCCTACAACCCTTGGTCCAACAGATGCCATCATATTTGAAAGACACCAAGCAGGTTATCAATATGCTGTCTCAGATTCAGCCTAGTGATGATACCTGGCTGGTGACGGCTGATGTAAGTTCATTATATACCATTATTCCACATAAGTTGGGTATATCAGCTGTCAAATACTATCTGGATGCTCTCTCTGATGTACCTCAAGTACAGAGAGATTATTTGATTGAACTTTTGGAATACGCTGCCGGACACAATTATTTCTGGTTCAATCAAAATTACTACCAGCAAATTAGAGGTGTCGCCATGGGCGCAAAATATGCGCCGAGTCTTGCCAACTTATTCATGGCTAAATGGGAGGAGGATGTCGTCTATAAGGACCGGAACCCACACATTTTGTTGTGGGCGAGGTATATCGACGACATCCTCCTCCTATGGAATGGCACTGGGCCCCAACTTGAGGACTTTATAGGTTCCCTAAATAACAACAATAGGGGGATCCATCTCGTTCATGAGATGGATAAAGAAACAATTAACTTTCTTGACCTTACCATCAATAAGAAGGAAGGTAGTTTTCAAACAAAAACATACTTCAAGAAGACTGACAGGAATTCCTTCATTCCGGTGGGGAGTTGCCACCATAAAAACTGGCTCAATTCTGTACCCAAGAGCCAATTCATCAGAATGAGGAGGAACTGCACGTCTCTTGAAGATTACCAAACTCAATCTGAAGTCCTTAAAATTAGACTAGTTGAGAAGGGTTATGAACCTAGTGACTTAGATACTGTAAGGAAAGAGGTTGCTGATATTGACCGCTCTAAACTTTTAGATTCCTCTATTAGGTCACGCAGGGAGGGCCCCATTATACCATTTGTTACCAGCTATTCTACCCAGCATTACCTTATCAAGAAGATTATTAAAAAGCATTGGCATTTGCTGGGTAGTGATAGGTTAATTAGCACTTTTCTCCCTGCTAACCCCCAGATTGTATTCAGAGGTGTCCCCTCACTAAGAGACAAAATATCACCTAATGCTGTTGATCCACCCACGAAAAAAGTCTCTTTTTTTCAGAGGGGTATCTCGGGATACCATCAATGTCGCAGATGTCAAATCTGCACATTAAATAAAGTTGCATCTAAAAAAACTCTGAAGTTTGTGTCAACTAGCACGTTGAGAGAGCACACCATCGAACCATTCATCACCTGCAGCTCAACGGGTGTGGTCTATTTGCTGCAGTGCCCTTGTGGGCTGCAGTATATAGGCCGAACCAAGAGGTCCATGCAGGTTAGATTGGGAGAACATGTAACCAATATACGATCAGGGTTCCCAAATCACTCAGTATCGCATCATTACGATTTGTGTCACAATAGGAATCCTGAGGGAACGTTATTCCTGGGCATAGATAAATATGATGCCCATTGGAGAGGTGGTTCTCTAGTAAGAGAACTTTCTAGGCTAGAAATGGCCTGGATACACCGTGTCCGCACATATACCCCATATGGATTAAATATAGACGTTGATGTCAACGCTTTTATTGACAATAGTTAGGCCATTTCGGAATAGGAATGCATAATATCATCCTTTGAAATATATGCTGTGAACCTGACTTGACATCCGGGGTATCAGGACTTCCCTATGGATACATCTCCTTTTGTAGTATTTTCTTTTTACCTTTTTTTCTTTTTCTAATTTACCATTTTTCTGTTCCTAGCAGTACACCATATGTGTGCCAGTATGGCTCTATTTTGATATATTGCTAATTTGCGAATTTTTTAATAATCTTTTAAAATTTTGGAAAATTTCCTTCATAGTTCCGATCGTTTTCCTGCCATATATGATCGGACAATTTTGAAGGGTATATAATCGGACCATAGGTGGATTCATGAATATGGGTCCTCCTTAGATTCGACTTTTATTTTATATATAGATAGTCATGATTCGATTCATGATTTGATTTTATATTTTATATTCATGATGTCACACTGTCAACCAACAATAGATATGGGATCTGCACCTTAATAAGTGCGTGCACCTGTATCCAGTTCAAGTTGAATGTGCCCTCATATTAAGTTATGCCTTTAATTTAGGTATTTTTTAATGTTGAAATGTCTGCGGCACATAATTTATGTCTGATTAATCTGATTAATGTGAATGACCGTAAGACATTTTACTTCTTTGTATATTTTAGCCATAAGTGATTAGCTGCCACATAGTTTGATCTAATTCAACTTTGGGAATTATTGCCAGCATCATCACCCAATTGTAGTTGGGATATATACTGTTAGGTATAGGATCCCTTATCAAAAATGGCGGATTTGTGTCCACGATCCCCGGAAGTCAAGTCTGGGCGGTCCGATTGACATTGAATGCACATAAATAGTGGCGAGTCAGCACGCCGCTCGTGCCCCTGGAAGATGTCATTTTACTGACGAAACGGCGTAGGGAGGAACGGCGTGCTGACGTCATCATTGTTTGCCCGCGACTATCCGGAAGGAACGAGCGGATTATACAAGCCGGCCGGCTTTACATTTTAAACACACGCCAACTTACCATTTTGGATATGTGAGTGCATAAATTTTATTTTTTCAATAAATCGCTGTGTTAGCAGTACTACTCTATGTTTGCCCTTCTTGTTTTTTACCTCTGGGTGTAACGCATGAGTGCGTTCTGGCTAAGGACTACCAATTGTTTTCATCTGGTGTGGAAGAACCTAGCTGGGGAACGGAGGTTACCTATCAGTACTACATGCGATTTATTAATTGGTGTTCGGTAAGCAGGAAATTTTACCTAAGGTGGAGGTGCTTCAATCAGCTGCTTTTCACTAAGTGTGGATTTTCTTTTGAACACAACTCGGTGCTTATATGAAGATTTGTCACGTTTAATCAACATCTAGCAAACCATAGCTATATGGACTTTATATTTTTCTGTGCACTATTTCACTTTTGTATTTATTAGCACATAAGCACTTTTCTTGTGATGTGTATTATTGTTCACTATATCATGTCAGTAATGATGTACACACGTCTACCATATTAGCAGCGCAGCAATCACCCCAGCAACAAGGTAGAGGTTATGTTTTATCTTTTTCTGCCAGTGGTCCACTCTGTGAACATGTAACAAATATAATGCGTTCTCAATTGAGCTACAAAAGTGTAAATAAAATGAAATTTCTGATAACTCACCAATGGCAAAAACACCAAGTTCAGCACGAGAAAAGCATGCAGCAAAAGAGAACAGAAGACATTTTATTAGGTTAAGCATGCATAGGCAAACATAATTGTATGTATGTTATTGGTAACCTTTCCTAACTCAAAACAAATGTTGTATACCAGTGGTCTCAAAACTGCGGCCCTTTATTTGCCTTTATGTGGCCCTTGAGGCACTATTCTTCCCACTTAGGCCTCATGTACACTGCTGCTGATAAACGCACGTTTAGGAGCAGTTGGGAGTTTTTTCAACTGCCCCTGAACTCTCCTCTATGTTATCTCATCTGTCCATGTACACCGGGCTGTTTACCGTAGTTTCTAGGCAGTTGAGTTCAAAATGGGTTCAAAAGCTGCGTTTACAGGCATTTCAAATAGGTAAACGCAGTAACTCGCGTTTAGCCGCGTTTTGTTTACAGACATTTTTTTTGGCCTTATATATATATATATATATATATATATATATATGCAAACACGGAAAAACGCGGCTTGTAAACCCGGCAAAACTGAGGTTTTAAATGTCGGTGACTATACGTCAAGATGAGTCGTTCAGGAGAGGTTGCATAAAAAAAGTCCCGTGTACATGAAGCCTTATACAAGACACTATTTCTTCCACTAAAACCAACGATGAGGCATCATTCCTTCCTACGACACCAACAACGGGGCACCATTCCTCCCACTAATACAAACTATGAAGCACTATTCCTCCCACCAATATCAATAAGGCACCATTCCTCCCACCACAGAAACCAACGATGCGGCACTGTTTCTTACACTGACACCAACAATAGGGCACTATTTCTTCCACTGACAATAATGGGGCACTAGTCCTCTCATTGATACCAACGACGGGGCACTGTTCCTCACATTGACACCAACAATGGGGCACTATTCATCCCATTGACACAAACAATGGGGCACTATTCTTCCCACCAAGTCTAATGATTCACTATTCCTCCTACTCACCACAGACACTATGCAATTGTTTTAATCCCAATGACCACCAAGCCTGAGGGATTGTTTACTGACACTGGGGCATTTTGTACTCTAACTAGCCAATGTCTGGTCCCCTTAAAGTCTGAGGGACAATAAACTGGCCTGGTCCTTTTGTTTTTTTAGAAAGTTGGAAGATCCCTGTTATATACTGTAGCTACTAAACCAGAAAAGGTAAAAAAAGTAAAGTTAGATTTACAGGTAACTTGTTTTCCATGAGTCTTTCAGGACAGCACCTTGAGAGTGTGGCTCCACCCACTTGACAGGAAACACACCTCCACCAAACTTATTAAAAGGGAGGCTCCTTCCACTTAGTAGTAGTAGAGAAATCTCTGGCTCAAGCTGGAACACATAATCAGGAGTATGGTTAGTCACAGCATAATATTCAAAACAATAAGGGCGGGTTGCTGCTGTCCTGAAAGACTCATGGAAAACAAGTTACCGGTAAGTCTAACTTGACTTTTCCCTTAGCGTCTTTCAGGACAGCACCTTGAGAGGATAACAGAGACTTACCCACGTAGGGAGGGACCACAGCCTGCAAGACCTTTCTGCCAAAAGCCTGATCGCTTACAGACTGGACAGAAGATCCAGTCTGTAATGACGGACGAACGCAAGGCAACTTGACCACGTAGCCGCCTTGCAGATCTGATCTGGGGTGGCACCAGCTATTTCTGCCCATGTACTGGCCTAAGCTTTAGTAGAGTGTGTTCTAATTCCCAATGGGGGAGATAGCCCTGCTTGGGAGTAGGCTTCCAGAATAGGGTTTTTTAGCCATCTAGCTATTGACTCCTTTTAGATGCTTTGTGGCCCTTCTTTTTTCCTGAAAAAAGTATGAACAAGGAGTCTGAAGACCGAAAATCCTTGGTCACTTCAAGGTAATGTAGAAAGGTTCCTCTCACATCCAACATGTGGAATTGGCGTTCCTTCTCCCCTGACGGGTTAGAGCAGAAGGTCGGTATGACAATTTCCTGCGACCAGTTGAGGGCCGACGCCACTCTCGGTAGAAAGGCTGGATCAGTCTTTAGTACAACCCTGTCCGCATAGACGGATAGAAAGGGTTTCTTTATTGACAGGGCGTGCAGCACACCAATTTTTCTGGCTGTCGCAATTGCCACTAGGAACACCGTTTTGAGAGTAAGGTACTTCAGAGAAATGTCTTGTAGCGGTTCAAAGGGTTCCCTAGATAGTGTCTGAAGAACCACTGACAAATCCCAACTGGGGAAGTGTCTCACGGGAGCTGGTCTGGATCTAGAAAGCGCCTTGAAAAATCTCCCAATGCGGCTATCTGCACTTTAAGTGTACTGACAGACATGCCTTTTTCTGCTCCATTCTGAAGAAATTCCAGAATTGACACTAGATTTTTCACCACTCTATTAGATGAGTGACACCAGGAGTTGTAGACCTTCCAGTATTTAGCATAGATCTTCCTGGTAACCACCTTTCTACTGGAAAGCAAGGTAGTCACAAGTGGTCAAAACAGACCTTTTCGTCTCAATAACTGCCTCTCAGATACCACGCCGTGAGGCTTAGACAGGCCACCTCCGGATGGTATATCAGACCAAGGCGGCCTGACTGCAATTAGAAGAATGGTGGTAAACCAAGCCCTTTTTGGCCAGAATGGAGTAATTAGAATTACTTCCACCTTCTCCTTCTGAATCTTCCTTAGTACCAATGGAATTAGTTGAAACGGAGGGAAGGCGTAAGCCAGCAGGAAGTTCCAAGGCTGTATTAAAAGCATCTGTTCCCTGTTCCTCTGTTTCTGTGAATGGAGAAAAAGACCGGAAGTTGGGTATTTTCTTCTGACGCAAATAGGTCTATTTGTAGTTGGCCCCAGGCTCGGATGATCAATGTGAAGACTTCCGGATTCAGGAAAGGCCGAAGGGGAGGGCTTTGAATTGGTGGTGCACGACCTCTTTTCCTATGTTTACCGCCAATCTTCGAAATTTTGGGGATTAAAGGGCTATGGGCATATGCAGATAGGCATCTCGCAGGTCGATTGATGCCAAATCTTGTCAAAAGATTTTTGACCGTGAAGATCGAGTCCATACAGAATTATTTGTATAGGACTGATCTGTTCAGCGGCTTCAGGTTGAGAATAAGTCTGAAACTTCCGGACGGCTTTTTTATTATGAATACGTGGGAATAAAACCCCTGATAAAGCTCCCCCTGTGGTACTTGAGTTACAACCCTCTGGTTCATCAGATCCTTCAATAGGCTCTTCATTGCTAGGGACTTGACTATATCTCTTGGTAGATTTCGCAACAGGTACCTCTCTGGGGGAGGGTCGGAGAACTCTATTCTGTAACCTTGGGACAGCAGAGAGAGAATATACTGATTTTCTGTTATGCTTCCCCAGAAAGGGAGAAAACGTAGAAGTCTTCGCCCCCACCTGCAACCGGTTTTTATTGCGTTTTGCTGGTTACCGCAGGAGGATGGAAAAGGACATTTGCCCTTTCCCTTCTGCCCTGACCAACCTTTCTTCCCCTCTTGAGGCTTGTTTTGTTCTTGAAAACCTTTTGCCTGTCTGCTTTTTCTTCTTGACAGGAAAAGATTTCTTCTTGTCTGCAGTTCTGTCGATCACTGCATCTAAATCGGGGCCAAACAATAAATCCCCTTGGAAGGGTACTCCACACAGCTTGTTTTTAGATGCTGTGTCCCCCGGCCAGGTTTTTAACCACAGCGCCCTCCTAACTGAATTAGTAAGGGCCGCGGATCTTGCCTTCATTCTGATAGGCTACAGCTGCTGACAGGGTTGAAAAGTAGTCTAGGATTTCTTGCTTTGGAGAATCAGCTATTATATGATCCTTAAGCTGATTCAACCAATACTCCATATTTCTGGAGACACAAGTAGTCGCCATTGCTGGCTTAAGGTTGCCTATGATGGATTGCCAAGCCCTCTTTAATTGCTGATCCATCCTCTTATCCATGGGGTCTTTCAGAATCCCCATGACCTCAAATGCTAGATCTGAAGATCTTGAGACTTGAGAAAAGGCTGCATCGAGTTTTGGAACTTTATTCCAGGGAGCTGCTGGGTCTTCGTCAAAAGGAAACCTTTTCTTGTGTGCCTTAGCAAAGAAAGGTTTCTTTTCAGGATCAGTCCATTCTTTCTCGATCGCTTCAGAAATTACTGTATGGACTGGAAAGGTACGTATCTTGGGCTCACCGAGTCCTGCATACATCCGGTCGTGTAAAGATAATTTTTTACGTTCCTCCTCTAATCATAAAGTTGCATGAATAGCTTTTAGGAGGCCATCAACTTGTTCCAAAGACAATTTATATTTTGAAGACATATTCTCCAGCTCATCCTCCTCCTCATCTGATTCTTGAGAATGTGAGGGGGAAGGACCTTCCTGGTTCAGAGGACTCTCTTCTGCCTCCACTACCGGGACCAACAGTGAGTCTTGTGAGGATTGTGAGGTAGAGGTCTGTCTATCGGATGGTTTCGTGAGTGAAGACTTAAAAGGCTGAATAGGAGCATCCAATTCTTTAACAGATGCGATTATGTCGCTGAAAGCGGCAGATGCTTCCTCCTTCACTAATGAGTCAATACATGTCTGACATAATGCTTTTTTCAAGCCTTCAGGTAGTTTAGACTTACATGAAGGACATTTCTTTTTATTCCCAGGATCAGAGCTCTTGGCCTGCCATGATAAGGGAAAAGAAAAAAAAGGAAAAAAAGACAAACCATCCTTTTGAGTCAGCCTGAAAACCAATCAAGATGCTCACCACAGGTGCACAGTGAGAGATCCACCACACACACGCACACACACACGCCCAAACAGGCCCCCGCCACGAGGAGGGAAAAAATACTCACACCCCCCCTGAGGGAGAAGAGAGACAAAAAGAGACCCCATAGTAAATGAGGGTAGAACCTCAGTCTACCCCTTACCTGGGCCTTGCTGGTGCCAGTGCCTGTTCCACTCGCTGCGGATCCTGCGTCCATGTTGAGGCAGCAGCGTGATGCTGGTGGCAAAACCGCCGGTTCCAGACTCCACAAGCGCCACTGCACCGGACCAGAACCGCCTAACAAGGCACCAGACCTGTTCCTCCCTCCCTCCTCAGCGAATCCTGGCGGAAATGACGTCCATGCCATGCGCCCGCTCGTAGGATGCCGCCCCCTTCCGGTTACCTCACTTCCGGGGGAAGCAGCCTGACTGACCTTCCCAAGATGGCGGCAGCGTTCGGCTGCCGGACCGGAAAAAAAGATATCCGCGCCGTCTACCTTGCCGAGGAGCAGTGTCCCGGAGCAGTCCCTGGCTCCACTGAGCACCGATAAGGGAGAAGGAGCCCATGCACAAGGCACTCTCTATCCAGTGAATGGGAGGAACAGACTCTCTGGGATAAGAAAAACCTGTAGAGTAGGGATATTTGACCTCTCAGGTAGTACCTAGAGAGCTCCTAACCCCCACATGTGTTCCCACCGGAGGAAACAAAGACTGATAAGTGGAAGGAGCCTCCTTTTTAAGAAGTTTGGTGGAGGTGTGTTTCCTGTCAAGTGGGTGGAGCCACGCTCTCAAGGTGCTGTCCTGAAAGACAATAAGGGAAACATTTTTTTATTTTTTTTATTATACATCAGCATTAATATAAAATATCAGCAAATAAAATGGGGATTGGCATGCATTTTCTATATACTGCAATTCAATTTAGGGTTCAATTTAACAAAGGAAGACCAGACAAAAATGAGTGCCTCTTAACAGAACCGTTTTGTGTGAGAGACTACGAATGCCAACATCTCCTTCTGAAAATGCAAGTTGCTTGGTTGTCTGACTCTTTCAGCTTGAATACTGTGTCAATGACCTTGTACAAAGTATTCAGATAAGAAATTGTGACTATTCTCTTATCTTCTCTACTTTGATTCTGGTCAATGACCTAGGGAAGATTTACTAAAACTGGTGCACCTAAAATCTGGTGCAGTTGTGCACAGTAATCAATCAGCTTCCAGGTTTTATTGTCAAAGCCTAAAATGAACAAGCTAGAAGCTGGTTGGTTACTATGCACAGCTAGCTGCACCAGATTCTGTGTGAAGCAGTTTTAGTAAACCTCCCCCAGTGGGTCTACATAACGAGGCAGGAAGCACCTTCACAAAAAGGGGTCACCATTTAGAGACCCCCTTCGCTCACTGTATAATGACAAGTTTGACAAATAATAATAAAAATGCAGCGCAAATAAAGTCCTTGAGTGAAGAATCAAGAATTAAGATGACACCCAGTGAAATAGCAAAAATCTTCGGCAAATGTGATGATATCCTCCACCAGTATAAGAAGTGCCTCCTTACCAGATGAGATGGACCATATGTTTTCACAAGTGGTCAAAGACAGCTTGTTCTCACCATAAGGGAGATGGTTCAGTGGAGTCCAATCCAGCAGTGAAAAGTAGGTCCAATGCGGAATAAAAAAAAAAAAAAAACACGTTCTAAGTGTAGACTGTATTTATTCCAGGGAAAGGTAAAAAAAACAGCGCTTCACCATACTACAGTGAATCTGGTATGTCTGCAGACAATCTGCCAGAAAACAACTGGCCAGTAGGCTATTGGCAATATAAAATAAAAACTCTGAGCAACAGCAGAAAGGACGCGGGTGACGTCACAGGAAAAGCTCCTCCCCTGTATGCACGTTACATCCGGATTGGACTTCGTCAGCGGTGGGTCCTACCGCTGACGAAGTCCAATCTGGACGTAACGTGCTTATGGGGGAGGAGCTTTTCCCGTGACGTCACCCGCGTCCTTTCTGCTGCTGCTCGTGGCTATTGCTCCGAGTTTTTATTTTATATTGCCAATCGCCTACTGGTCAGTTGTTTTCTGGCAGATTGTCTGCAGACATACCAGATTGACTGTAGTATGGTGAAGCGTTGTTTTTTACCTTTCCCTGGAATAAATACAGTCTACACTTAGAACGTGTTTCTTATTTTTTTATTCCGCATTGGACCTACTATTCACTGCTGCATTGGACTCCACTGCACCATCTCCCTTATGGTGAGAACAAGCTGTCTTTGACCACTTGTGAAAACATATGGTCCATCTCATCTGGTAAGGAGGCACTTCTTATACTGGTGGAGGATATCATCACATTTGCCGAAGATTTTTGCTATTTCACTGGGTGTCATCTTAATTCTTCAGTCAAGGACTTTATTTGCGCTGCACTTTTATTATTATTTGTCATTTATATTTTTTGAGTTGTTTTGCGATTGCCTTTGTTGGTGTTCAGCTTGCAATCAATTTAGTTTTCTTTGTAACATTTGTGCGCGGATTGCTGTTTTTTCTAATAATGACAAGTTTACCTTAACCAATTTTGCTCCCACACCTGTATAACCCTATAAGCCAGAGCAATTTTTACATTTCTGCTATGGACCTGTTTTGAAAAACAGCTTTGTGATTACTTAGGACAACAAAGTAATTAAAATAAATAAAATTATATATAAAATATATATAATTATATATTTGTTAAAACGTTGCACGACCGCGCATTTGCCAAAGTGACGCAGTGCCATATTGCAAAAAATGGCCTTATCAGGAAGGGGGCAAATTATTCCGAGGCTGAAGAGATAACAACGAACGGTGCATAATTTTAGCACCAAAAATAAATTCAAACTAGGTAAGAACACACACACATCAACGAATATGTCAAAATAATCATGCATGAAGTCTGTTATGGTCTTCAGAATAAAACATAACATAATATAACGTATGTATATAAACATATGAAAGATTAACTGCCTGCACTGCAATTAGCACCAAAGACACAACCGAGTCAATTTACAAAGCTTTAATACGGGTTATGTTCGGTTATGAGAATTACAACTCTCATTGGCTTGCAATCCTGAAAATAGATAAAACAGTCACTATGGCAACTAATGTTCATTATAGTTTATCAACAGACCACATGTTCTGTATTCTAATGTGGGTGAGGTAGATTCAGATGTCTGGCATGTGAGCCAGATAAGACAAGCCACAGCAGAACCTGGCATATTATTGCCCCACTAAACAGAGGGATGAAATGATCAAATAGTCATATTGTCTACTTTAAATATACATTATTGCATAGTGGACTGGAAATCACATACCTGTTGTGTCTCTATTTTCCTGGGCAGTAGATTTTGCTCCAAACACTGCATCAAAATCCACGTTCATAGCAGTAGATGTGTTTTGTATGCCAGAATGCAATGGGAAACCTAAATTTAAATAACACATAATACAAGTTAATTTGTGACAAAACACAAAATTCCAAAAATTTTCTATCGGAAAAATATTGCATCTTTTAAAAAGGAACCTTGCTTTTAAAATGTATTACAACCATTAACAAAAACAGCAGTAATGGCTGGCTTTAAACCACATAGTGCTCAAAGAGAAAACAAAAAACAAACAAAACAAAAAGCAAAAATTTTAATAAATTGATCTTACATACCGATTTGCGATTTACAGGTAACTAAATTGCACAAAGATGTCACCACAAATTATTATCTATAGTATGCCCTATATTAAACTGAAATCAATTTTACAAGTTACCGACGTGAAGACAAAAGTGTTGAAATACATTCATGAATGTTGTGTAAAGTGCACGCAAGTTCTAAATGTAGATTGCAAATGTAATGCATTAATTTATCGCAAAAATCCTGAATTCACAGTGCCCTTTCTAAACGTCCCTATACACATGAAACCTGCAATTAAAAAAAAAAAATAATAATAATTAAGTTGCTATTTTGTTAAGAACTATTGCTCTTGCTCTAATGATCACAGTGATACTGTTTACATATGTGGCCATGCCTTGCATATGCGTTCGCTGCGGTGCGTGAGTTCGAAGGAACTGTGCTCTTTAAATTATTTTTTTCCTTATTTTACTTTATATTTTTACACTGTCCCTTTAAAACAAAAAACTGTCCCTTTAAATATATACAGTACAGACTAAAAGTTTGGACACACCTTCTCATTCAAAGAGTTTTCTTTATTTTCATGACTATGAAAATTGTAGATTCACACTAAAGGCATCAAAACTATGAATTAACACATGTGGAATTATACATAACAAAAAAGTGTGAAACAACTGAAAATATATTTCATATTCTAGGTTCTTCAAAGTAGCCACCTTTTGCAGCAGACACATCTCTAGAACTGTTAAGAGGAGACTGTGTGAATCAGACCTTCATGGTAGAATATCTGCTAGGAAACCACTGCTAAAGAAAGGCAACAAGCAGAAGAGACTTGTTTGGGCTAAAGAACACAAGGAATGGACATTAGACCAGTGGAAATCTGTGCTTTGGTCTGAGTCCAAACTTGAGATCTTTGGTTCCAACCCCCGTGTCTTTGTGCGACACAGAAAAGGTGAACGGATGGACTCTACATGCCAGGTTCCAACCGTGAAGCATGGAGGAGGAGGTGTGATGGTGTGGGGGTGCTTTGCTGGTGACACTGTTGGGGGTTTATTCAAAATTGAAGGCATACTGAACCAGCATGGCTACCACAGCATCTTGCAGCGGCATGCTATTCCATCCGTTTAGTTGGACCATCATTTATTTTTCAACAGGACAATGACCCCAAACACACCTCCAGGCTGTGTAAGGGCTATTTGACCAAGAAGGAGAGTGATGGGGTGCTGCGCCAGGTGACTACCTCTTGAAGCTCATCAAGAGAATGCCAAGAGTGTACAAAGCAGTAATCAAAGCAAAAGGTGGCTACTTTGAAGAACCTAGAATATGAAATATATTTTCAGTTGTTTCACACTTTTTTGTTATGTATAATTTCCACATGTGTTAATTCATAGTTTTGATGCCTTTAGTGTGAATTTACAATTTTCATAGTCATGAAAATAAAGAAAACTCTTTGAATGAGAAGGTGTGTCCAAACTTTTGGTCTGTACCATTATAATATATATATATATATATATTGGCCCAGATTCAGGTAGAACCGCGCAATATTTGCGTGGGCAAAGGGCAACGATTTTTGCTCTGCGCCCACGCAAATATTTCGATTTGCCCGCGATTCACGGAGCAGTAGCTCCGTAAATTGCGCGGGCGCTATGCTAATTTGCCCTGCGTAAGGGCGCCTAATGTAAATGATCCCGCCGGGGGCGGGAATCATTTAAATTAGGCGCGCCGAGCGAACAGCACATGCTCCGTCGGGAAACTTTCCCGACGTACATTGCGGCAAATGACGTCGCAAGGACGTCATTTGCTTCTAAGTGAACGTGAATGGCGTCCAGCGCCATTCACGAATCACTTACGTAAACGACGTGAAATTCAAATTTCACGAGCGGGAAGGGTGGCTATACTTTAGCATTGGCTGCGCCTACTATGAGTAGGAGCAGCCTTACGCTAAAGTCGCCGTACGGAAACTCCGTACCTTGCGTGCGCAGGGCCCGTGCAACTTTTGTGAATCGGTGGTAGTATGCAATTTGCATACTATACGCCGATCACAATGGCCGCGCCCCCTAGCGGCCAACGCAAGAATGCAGCCTGAGATATGAAGGCATAAGGAGGCTTATGTCCGTCATATCCTAGGCTGCAGTCCGCATAGCGATGTTCCTGAATCAGGGGCATTCGCTACGCGGGAGCTAGCTTCTTGAATCTGGGCCAATCACTTTTATTCCTATTACTAGGAATGTAAACATCCTCTGTAATAGAAAAAAAAGCAGATCAGGGCCTCTTTAACCACTTAACACCTGGACCAAAATGCAGGTAAAAGGACCTGGCCAGTTTTTGCGATTCGGCACTGCGTCGATTTAACTGACAATTGCGGGGTCGTGCTTTGTTTTCCAAACAAAATTGGCGTCCTTTTTTCCCCACAAATAGAGCTTTCTTTTGGTGGTATTTGATCACCTCTGCGGTTTTTATTTTTTGCGCTATAAACAAAAATAGAGCGACAATTTCCAAAAAAATGCAATATTTTTTCACTTTTTGCTATAATAAATATCCCCCAAAAATATATAAAAAAAAAAAAAAAAAAAAAATTTTCCTCAGTTTAGGCCGATACGTATTCTACTTATTTTTGGTAAAAAAAAAAAAAAAATATCGCAATAAGCGTTTATCGATTGGTTTGCGCAAAATTTATAGTGTTTACAAAATAGGGGATGTTTTATTGCATTTTTATTAATAATTTTTTTTTTTACTACTAATGGCGGCGATCAGCGATTTTTTCCGTGACCGCGACATTATGGCGGACACATCGGACAATTTTGACACATTTTTGGGACAATTGTCATTTTCACAGCAAAACATGCTATACAAATGCATTGTTTACTGTGAAAATTGCAGTTTGGGAGTTAACCACTAGGGGGCGCTGAAGGGGTTTAGTGCGACCTCATATGTGATTTTAACTGTGGGGGGGGGCGGGGCTGGACGTGTGACGTCATTGGACAATGACCGCTATACAGTGAAGAATGGGGAAGCTGTGTTTACACACATCGCTCCTCGTTCTTCAGCTCCGGGGACCAATCGCGGGACTCCAGTGGCGATCGTGTCACGAAGCTTTGGACAGGGCGCGCGCCCGCGACTGGGCACTTAAAGAGGACGTACATGTACGTGCTTGTGCCCAGCCGTGCCATTCTGCCAACGTATATGTGCAGGAGGCGGTCCTTAAGTGGTTAATGTGAGATCTGTGGTCAAAAAAACCTCAGATCCCACATTTACACTTAAAATGGACAGCAGAAGTGACATTTGATGTCGCTTCCAGTCCTCCGAGGGCATAGAGTCGAGTGGGGGCCCTCTTGTCCTCGACTTCCTGGCCATCCATCCCGGGGATTGGATCGTTTCCGCCGCTACTATGGCTCCAGTAAGCGGCGGACACTACTGGGAAGCAGAGGGAGGGAAGAGTGAGGAAGAATTTTATGTGAAAGCGGACCGCCCACCATTTAAAAAAGTACCAAGGTTAATGGCAGCTCTCTGCTGCCAAAACCCTGGTATTTAACGTCAAAGAAGCGACGTATCCACAGTGGGAGGATATTAAATGTTCATCTACAGGCTGCAGTTTTCTTACCTGTGTAATAAATAGGTATTTTCAATGCAACCTGCCATTTTAAATGTCTTCAATAAAATGTTATTTACCACTTATATGTCCCACTGATGGCTTAGAAGCAAACGTAGAAGTATTAAACTGAGGCGTTGACTTTACAACATCTTCAACTGGCTGCATGTCAAAGACGTCCAAGTGTGGAGGTGAATTAACACCATTGGATGAAAAGGGCCCTAAAAAAAAAAAAAAAAAAAAAAACATTTTAAAAATGTTACCTTACATGCAAAATAGTATAAAAAACGTAATCATTTTTATTACAGATATTTATACAAACCCGACAATTTGGGTGGCCCTTTACAGATAGATGGTACAGTCACATCAGTTCCTGTCTATAGGGAGCTTCCAATCTAAGGTCCTTAATTGACAAATATAAATACATGCACAAAGTTCTGAATTCCCATCAGCCCTGACTACTTAATTTCTGATGGTTTACAAAGAACAGACTGCTCCTCATCTCACCCCCTCCTTTCCCCTCCCTCCCTCATCTCCATAACCTCTCCTTGTGCACAGGAAGTTATTAAAGAAGAAGTAGGAATTTGTGAATGAGAGAACTACAAGGCCCTTCTTTCACAGCAGCAGATGGCTTGTTCTCAATGAACTGCAAGGTCACCTATGAGCACATTCGTAATTCATTCAGGAGTCTTGAAGCTTTCAAACTGACAGCCCATACTAAAAAGGTACGAGCTGTAGGGTCTGTCTACAGGAGACCAACATTACACCCCTGATCACTGTTCACAGGTGTAATACTTTGCAGGCTCCTGCGGTGAAAGAATAAATGCACATTTATGTTCTGCTTAAAAACATGTAATTATTTTATTCCAAAAGATCAAATTAGCCCTTGTCTCTCAAGATTTTGGACATGATCAACAGGTATTTTATGCACTTACTAAAACAGATATAACAAATAAATTTCAATTGTGTATTTACATACTGTAGTTACACAGTTCGGTTAAAAAAAACACAAGACCATCTAGTTCAAGTAATAGAAAAACATAACTTACATATTTGTACTCATACATAAATACATTAATATATTGCTTATTCCCAGAACTACACAAACTTTACTCCAATGAGGAAACTATGACAATTTGTGGGTTCAGTGTTATTTTAAGTTTTACAAATTGATGCTTTTAATTTTTTCCAACTAAAGAATCTTTCTCTTAAAAAAAACAAAACAAAAAAAAAAACCACACATTTAATACAGGGTGCATTCATGACCAGAATATCAAAACCATTATACATTTTTTTAAAGAAAGAGAACACCAAAAGCCATGTCCTCTGACTAGCTCTGTGGAGGACCCAAATGAGAACAGTGGTAGTGAAGTTCTGAGGATACACCAGTGATGGTGAACCTTGGCAACCCCAGATGTTTTGGAACTACATTTCCCATGATGCTCAATTACACTGCAGAGTGCATGCCCCCTTTTTCAAAGGGTGCCCCTGTTAAATGGAGGACAACTGCACTGGAGCCTCTGTGCTCTTGGGTAATCTGACTGAACCAAACCAAATTTTTTTTATCCAGAACATCTTAACTTTTGTTTGGACTACAACAGATAGGGGGTGGGAGGGAGCACGAATCACTGCTCAGTCGCATTCCCCTATATGTGTAAAATTCAGGTTCAGCTGTTGAGATCTGTAAAAGGCTATTTTTTAGTACAAGAAAGGATAGCTGTGCATCAGGGTTGCCAACTGTCTGTAAATTCGCAGAAAGCTTGTGAAATCCATGAGTTTTATATTGGTCCATTAAAGACATGCAGATTATTTGTTCGCAATGGACATTTTACAGATATATGTAAAAATCATGGATTTTACAAACTGTCCGTGAATTTACTGACAGTTAGCACCCCTGCGTCTCTATAATCACGAAATCTTGTACATATAAATTTTGTAGGGATAGAACAATTGTATGGCTACTTTAGAGGAACGTATAACCTTACCTCCCCATGTGCTATTTACAGAAGTTGCAATGGCAGGTGTACTCTGTACAGTCGGCACGAATGCTGGTTGCAGGTCAAACAGATCACTGCTAAGGTTGGGCATGCTGAAAAGGACAAATTTAGAGTCAAATATGTTTTTATTGCTTTTCAACAAAATAAAATACAAATAACACTCAGATATCAATGACACAAGGTGATACACTAAAAGTCATGCAGTCCAAACACTGTAGGGAGCGTGTCCAATGTAAGTCAGAACAAGTCATCGCCTTTGCTAGGAAGACAGCGATGTGCTATACAAAAAGCAGTGTAGGTCCACAAAATCTATTAGCATGACGTCTGACTACTAGGTGTAAGAAAATAGACGTAGGGAGAAAGAGGGGAAAGAAGGCAGTAGGAGGAAGAAAAGTGAGAGGGGGAGAGGACAGAGATAAAGGTGGACCGAGCAGACCCCGACGCGTCAGACCTGCAAAAACGGATCCGGGGTGAACTTCAGAGTTGTGAAAAGGACAAATTTAGGTATTTGACTGCACAGCACTGAACACAAAATGTCATGTAACCGAATAATATTAATGTGAATAAAGAGAATATTCCCGCGCTACCTGGATAATAATAAATAATGGAACACTAGTTGCAGCAGACACCAGATTGATCAATCCGTACCAACAATAAATCTATATGAAAATCAATATGTGGTGTTGCGTTCTAGTGAATGATGGCTCATTACCATAACTAAAGTGCTAAATAAAAATGTACATCACATGTGCAAATTTCACTAAAAAAAAATGCATACTAAACCCTACATAATCGCATAGAATTCAACGTGCACAGAGAATTGAAAAAATTGAATAAAAAATAATAAGATCAAAGTGCTAATGCTGACACAGTATAGAACTAGAGTCCAACAGTGCACATATCCAGAAAAACTTGATAAAGTGCAATAAATAAAGTTCTGTGCTCTAAGTGACAATCTGTGCAGATACAGTCTTTCAGTGCAGAGGATGCCATTTGAAAAGGAGCCTCTGGATTGGATCAGTGGTGGATAAAAGGAGTAAAAAGCATCACATTTAAAGTGGGCACATGCATTTTATGACCTTTCATTAAATGAGAGTCATATATTCAAGGTGAGAGCACACCTGGTGTTGGTTATTCACTGAAGGGTGAAGAGTAGAGTGGATGCACTACAAGAATACGGATTCTGGTTTGTGTGCTTAATAGAAGACACTAAAAAAAGACTATTTAATATGGAAAGTATTTTGCTTGTTTATATTGTATACACATTCAATGTTTGAAAATTAACAGATGGGACAGAGCTAGACCTATTTGATCTATATTAAATATAGTGAAGAATCCTTCTCAGCCTGCCACTGTTTAACCTCCTGCCCTATGGTAGGTGTTGTAGGATATCGAAAGCATGGACAGTTAAAGGGGTTGTAAAGGTTCAGGGTTTAAGAAAAAAAAAAAAACGCTTGTCAACTGCACGCCGTCAAATGACGGCGGGCGGAAGACTCTACTGTTCTGACAGGACGTCATATGACGTCCTGTCATTGAAAGCCGCTAGGGGGCACGCGAGCGCCCGCCGGCGCGCGCACCTGTCACGTTACTGGGAACACAGTGCGCGTGCCCGGCGGCTGCGATGGCCGCCGGGCACCAGCGATTGCCCAGTAACTGAGCAGGGACGTGGAGCTCTGTGTGTAAACACGTCCTGTCAGGGAGAGAGGAGACCGATCTGTGTCCCTTGTACATAGGGACACAGATTGGTCACCCCCCCTACAGTTAGAACACTGACTAGGCTACATATTTAACAGCTTCCCCGCCCCCTAGTGGTTAACCCCTTCCCTGACAGTCACATTTATACAGTAATCAATGCATATTTATATCACTGTTCACTGTATAAATGTGAATGGTCCCAAAAATTTGTCCGATGTGTCCGCTATAATGTTGCAGTCCCAAAAAAAAAAAAAAAAAAAAAAAAAAAAAATCGCAGATCGCCGCCATTCCTAGTATAAAAAATAATAATAAAAAAATCATAATTATGTCCCCTATTTTGTAGGCAATATAACTTTTGCGCAAACCAGTCACTATACGGTTATTACGATTTATTTTTTTTACCAAAAATATGTAGAAGAATACGTATCTGCCTAAACGGAGATAACATTTTTTTTTTTTTTTAAATGAGATATTTATTATAGCAAAAAGTAAAAAATAGTGTTTTTTTTTTTTCAAAATTTACGCTCTTTTTTGTTATAGCCCAAAAAATAAAAACCACACAGGCGATCAAATACCACCAAAAGAAAGCTCTATTTGTGGGGGGGGGGGAAAGACGTAAATTTTGTTTGGGAGCCACGTCGCACGACCGCGCAATTGTCAGTTAAAGCGACGCAGTGCCGAAAGCTAAAATTTCATCTGGGCAGGAAGGGGGTGTATGTGCACAGTAGGCAAGTGGTTGAAGTGCAAAGTTATTAATTTTGTGCAAAACACTATGTACAGAATATTTACTTTGACTTGTTACTAACATAAAAAAATATCATGAAATTTTAGGTTAGCCATAGATCTTAGAAAGCAATTGGATGTTTAAGCCCAATCTTACTGGCAAAGGGGCTTTCTATAATCATATACACGCTTGTATCGCAACAGCATGCATTTATGGGCAAGCAGGAGAAAAATAAATAAATAAATAAATAAAAGGACGACTCCAGCACCAATTGTACTTAGGGAGAAACCAGAATTGGTTAAAAATAACCACCTATGCTGCTCTGGTTTTCTCCAGAATGCCAACAGCTAAAACATGTAGCTCAGCCTGATGAAGACAAAGCCACCAGATTGCGGTACAATGATAAAACCCATAGAAGGCAATAACTCACCTGTTTGTCGTCGGTGCAGGTGTTGAGAACAAATCAACAGCTGTGGTATTGACACTTTTCCCAGATAAAGTGCTAGGTGAGGCGGATGTAGAAGTAGAATTTGACACAGAAATTTCTCTCAGTCGTTGCTCCTAAAAGTAAGGAAATTCATATTAATGCACAAAGTGAGATAATGTCAAGTATTTTAGAGAAAGCTAGCATGACTTTCTCCAGGAACAGAATATGAAGAGCGTGCTAAAAAGGGTTTTATTGTGAGTTATGAATGTTGGCAGACCTGAACAACGTTATCAAAAAGGTTATCAAACATTTTTTCCTGCCTTTCTTGACAGAAGAAAACAAGTTCTTGTTGCGAATAATAGATTTGCAGGCATTATATAGGGCAGTGCTGTCCACATTCTTAGGCAATAAAGCCAGATTTGATTTCCTACACTAGGCAAACAGCCAGATAAACAAATGGCATATGTGTAAAAAAATCAACGAGACTATAGGTTTGTTTTAAAAGGACAAGGACAGTAATGAAAACATGTAAAATATCAATAAAATCACAATTTTATAAAAAAATATTATAGGTTTATTATGTGTCCCCACTCACACACCATAACCTAACCACAATGTAAAAGAAGATTTTTTACCTTTTTAGTAATTTCTTTTGAGCAGGTTTAAAAATAGGATTATATAGACAGACTAAGGGCCAGTATTTTTTAAAGTGCAATAAAATACAATGGACAGACAGTGTAAAAATCTGGTTTAAAACTGATAATTAGATCTGCCAGCACTGTACAGACATGATTAAATGTGGTAAACTCTCCAGCCCCCTTCATAGCATTATACAGTTAGATCCATATATATTTTGACACAGGCACAATTTTCTTACTTTTGGCGTTATATGCCACCAGAATATAATTAAAATTAAACCATCCAAATGAAGTGCAGACTTTCAGCTTTAATTTATGGGGTGGGGTTGAGTATAAATATCAAGTACATATTTAAGGAACCACAACTATTTTTATACACAGTCCCTCCATTTTCCAGGGCTCAAATGTAATTGGACAAATGAATATACCGTATTTATCGGCGTATAACACACTTTTCCCCCCTGAAAATAGCGGGACAATAATGTGTGCGTGTTATACGCTGATAGTGTACCTCAGACTCGGAGGGGGACGAGCGCCGCCGGAATTCACATAGCCGTCATCTCCTGTTTACTCGGCTCAACGTCACACACACAGTCCCGCCACCAGCATTAGACCAGTGTTCTATCAATCACAGAAGCTGGTCCAATGCCGATGGAGGAGGCGGGACTGTGTATGTGACTGCTGACGCGACTGAGAGCCGAGTGACAGGAGATGACGGCTCGATGATTCCCTCACTGCACGAGAGATGGTGAGACTGCAAATTGGCACATAGGCTGCAAATGGGCTGGAGATGGGCACATAGGCTGCAGATGTACACGGACCATAAAATAAAAAAGTTTTTTTTTTCCTGAAACTTCCCTCTTAAATTGGGGTGCGTGTTATACCCTGGTAAATACAGTAACCATAAATAAAATGTTAATTTTTTATATTTTGTTAAGAATCCTTTACTAGCAATGCCTGCCTGAGGTCATGGACATTACCAAAGACTGGGTTTCTTCATTTCTGATGCTTTGCCAGGCTCTAACTGCAGCTGTCATCAGTTCTTTGTGGGTCTTTCTGCCTTTAGTTTTGCCTTCAGCAAGTGAAATTCATGCTCAATTGGGCTGAGATCAGTTGATTGACTCGGCCATTGCAGAATATTCCGCTTCTTTTCCTGCAAAAAGCTCCTGGGTTGCTTTTGTAGTGCGTTTTGGATTATTGTCTATTTGTACTGTGCAGCGCCATCCAATCAACTTTGCTGCATTTGGCTGAATCTGGGCTGACAGCATATCTAAACACTGCAGAATTCATCCGGCTGCTTCGGTTTCATCATCAATAAAACACAAATGACCCAGTGCCACTGGAAGCAATGCATACCCATGCCATCACACTGCCTCCACCATGTTTCATAGATAAGCTGTGTGCTTTGGACCATGAGCTGTCCAACCCTTCTCCACACCTTTTTCTTCCTGTCATTCTGGTACAGATTTATCTTAAGCTGGATACACACTATAAAACTTTTGCTGTCAGATTTCCTGTAGTGCAAGGGCCTGTCTGATTGCATACAAGTTAAAACTCTTAGGCCTTGTACACACGACCGGATCTGTCCGCTGAAACTGGTCCGCGGACCAGTGTCAGCGGACAGATCCGATCGTGTGTACAGGCTAGCGGACAGATATCTGGCAGACAAAAGTTTCTTAGCATGCTAAGAAACTTGTCCGCTGGAGAGCTGTCCGTCGTACATGTCCGCTGGTTAGTACGTCTAACCAGCGGACAGAAATCCCGCGCATGCGTCGAATTGATTTGACGCATGCGTCGAATTGATTTGACGCATGCGTCGAATTGATTTGACGCATGCGTCGAATTGATTTGACGCATGCGTCGAATTGATTTGACGCATGCGTCGAATTGATTTGACGCATGCGTCGAATTGATTTGACGCATGCGTCGAATTGATTTGACGCATGCGTCGAATTGATTTGACGCATGCGTCGAAGCATTGAACTCGCGCGATAGAGAACGTCGGTGTCGTCTACGTCACCGCGTTCTCGGCGGACCATTTTCATCGGACTGTCCGCTCGTCTGTACGGGGCCTTAAGGTATTATATGGTTTTGATAAATTTAAAGAAAATAAATAATTTGTATAGTGTGAATGGCCCCTTTCATCTGTCCAAAGAATGCTTTTTCAGAACTGGTCTGGCTTTTTTAGATCATTTTTGGCAAAGTAATCTGGCTTTTCTATTCTTCAGGCTTATGAATGGTTTGCACCTTGTGGTGAGCCCTCTGTATTTGCTCTTGTGAAGTCTTCTCTTAAATGTAGACTTTGATAATGATACGCCCACCTCCTGGGGAGTGTCCTTCACTTGTCTGAATGTTGTGAATGGGTTTTTCTTTACCATAGAGAAGATCCTGCGATCATCCACCACTGTTGTCTTCTGTGGACATCCAAGGCCTTTTTATGTTGCTGAATTCAACAGTGCGTTCTTTCCTCAGAATGTACCAAACTGTTGATTTGGCCACTCCTAATGTTGCTACTATATCTCTGATGGATTTGTTTTGCTTTTGAAGCCTTACAATGGCCTATTTCATTTGCATGGACAGCTCCCTTTGAACGCATGATGTAGGTTCACAGCAATAGAATACCACACTTAGAATCAATCCCATACATTTTACCTGCTTAATTGAAGAAGAAATTACGAAGGTGTAGCCCACACTTGGCCATGAAACCGCTTTCGATTCAATTGTCCAATTACTTTTGGTCTCTTGAAAAAAAAGGGGGAGGGGTGTTGGCTATTGTTAGGAGCTGTAATTCCTAAACCCTTCCTCCGATTTGGATGTACATACCCTCAAATTAAACCCGAGAGTGTTCACTTTCAGCCCATATTCATTATATAACCATAGCTTAATTATGTTTTGGTAAATATAAAAAAAAAAGAAAATTGTGCCCAAATATATATGGACCCAACTGTATAGAAGGGGAAAACTAGGCAGGATTTTATGCAAGCTAAAAAAGGGTAAGCAGCAATTTAAAATTGTGTTTTAAGCTATGCGAATGAGAACATGTGAAAATTAAGAAAATACATTTCTCTTCCGTTCACGGACACAGCAGCCTTTGACCTTAGGGTTATGCACCTTCCTTCCAGGAGAGTTAGGCAGAAAAACATCACTTTAAGTGTTAACAACACTTTCCTCATTACAGCTCCTCCCAGGGGGCGTGGTCCCCCGGGTATAACCCACACTCTGCCTCAGCAGCTCCAGTTTTTTTTCTGCCTAATGTCAGGAGAGGACATGGCCTTCTGGAGTCCCTGTACTCTGGATTTTTTTTGCGATTTTTTCGCTTTTGTTTCTGCATTTTTTTGAATCCTGAGATTCTTCTATGAACTGCCGACTGGGTGACAGGCTGGGTCTTGACTCTTGTAGTCCCCCCATGTTCGGCCATCGAGCGTGTGCCGGCCCTCAGCTCAGCTCTGGGTCGTCCACGACAGGTCCCATTGCTCCAGGGGCGGCCAGGGAACTACATGTTCCAGGGCACACATATGACCGGTCTCTATGGCCTTGTCACAGTGTGTCTGGCCGACAGCCATGCCGTTTAGCAGATGTTGGTTCTGTCCGGAATGCCTCCAGCCGGTGGTCGCAGGACGGGTAAGTAGGCCCCTTGCCCTGGCAAGGTGGTATGGCTGGTGCTTCCCTGAGGGTCCGCCCTGCTTTCCTCTCTCCCTTTCCTCTCCCTCCTTCCCCATACTGGGTGGCGGCTGTGAGGGGGGGCCTCCTGGGGTTTTATCACCACCAGGGACCGTGTGTTGCGGGGTGCTGTGAATTTTTTACGTTTGGGGGTGCTGCTCTGTGTGCTGGCCGTGTGTGGTGTTGTTTCACTGGGTTTTTAAACTGCGTTTGGCCGCGAACGCGGTTTACATGGTCGGTGACCATTTTTTTGTAGCCCGCATGGTACTTTTTTCCTCAGAGGGCAGCCATCTTGGAAAAGTATCCGCATGAAGGTCTGCCCCCCGCCCGTGTCTCGGGTGGGGGGCCGGCTTCGCGAATTCGCGGCTCTGTGGAGGTCTCTTCTTTCCGACCGTTGGGTTTGCGAAGTAGTTTCCTCGGGGTACAAGATAGAGTTTCTCCTGAGAGCGTCCTCTGGCGCAGAATTAGAAGCATGTGCAGGGCAACAGGGGTTTTGGCAATATCTCTTTTAAATATATTTTATCATTCTTTTAACTTTATTTTTACATAATTCCTATCACAAAGGGTCAATAAACCCCTATGTGATAGCATTGGGCAGGTGATGGGTACTCTTGTTGGACACATAAGGGGGTTTAATAGACCCCAATGTCTCCCCTGCCCATCACACCATCCAACCAAGCACAGATCGGCTTGGTTAGATGCGTCTCCTGGCTCTACTGGCCAGGAAAGGGTGCATATGAAACAGGAAATGACATCACTTCCGGTTTCACTGTTTGCATGCAAGATTGAGGCATGGATTTGACATGGTCTCACTGCAGTCTCTCTCCCCCACCAGCAGATATGTTCCCAGGCATTGTCCGCATCACTTTCACTTCGAAGCCAGTCGCTGGCTCTACAAAACCCACACAGGCTAATGGCTGCTACTGACTCCCTCAGCTTGTGATCAAAACGTTCATTATTTGGACGTACATAGTACACCCAAAGAGCTGAACTGGTTAAGGTCCTCCTTCCCCACCTGCAAAATGCTGACAAGATGGCTCCGATCCCTGCGTGCATGCTGCCCTGTGCCATGGTGTAATGCGGTAGTGGGATCAGTACCTACTGAGTGGTTACCAATCACGGTGATGGTACACAAACCTCCTCTACTGCATGTCACATCATATCTCTTCTCATTCACAGCATTGAGGTGAAGAGATGTAACAGGCAGTCACAGAAAAAAAGATAAAAATTGATAAAGTTAACAAAAATATGTCAGTTAAACAGGTTAGCTGGTTAGTCAGTTAATAAATAGGTTCGTGTTTGAAGCAGAATAACCAAGTTAGATCAACTTTTTCTAGGATTTTAAGCATCTGTGAATTACGGCCAGTCCAATACTAGAAATGCCTAATATCTAGAAATCTAAAATGCGCGCACACACACACACACTTGCTTATCAACCACACAGCACAAATTTTGTATCAAAACCTAACCATATTCGTGGTCCCTGCATTTAGGATAAATAGGGGAAATTGTTTACTAAAATATTTGTAATGTTACAAAATACACAAACAAATTAGAACTGCATTTTTGTGCTTTGTCCAGTTCTCTGCTTATATATCAAAACGTTTTAAAACAACTGGTATGTTGGATAGGTATGGTATGCTGGCATTTTAAAATATTGTGGCTTAACCACTTGACCCCCAGGCCAATTCTCACATGTCTCAAAATCAGCAGGGGGAAAAAAAAAAAAAAAACGCCATTTGTTTTGCAGCTAGAAAATTACTTACAGCCCCCCAAACAAATATATATTTCTAACTAAAAACCCCAGAGAATAAAATGGTGATTGTTGCAGTTTTTTTTATGCTGCATGATATTTGTTACGCGTTTTATCAAGCAAATCAAGGAAAAAAAAAAAACATTTAAAAAGGATAACCTTTTAAAAAAATAAATAAAAATAGAATAAAAAGGAAGGAAGGAGAATGAGAAATGCACATCTTTTTGCAGGAAAAAAAAATTTTGCATTTATTTTTACGCCTGTTTTTGGCGCCTGTAAAGCATCGCTCCTATTAACAGCAGATCGCAGGTTCCATACAGGACTCCTGCAGACTTGTCAGTGTATCTGTCTGCTCATACCCAGTGTTGCTCATCTTCCTTCAAAAAAGTAATTGGTTACAGTTACAAATGACTTGTCCAAAAAAGTAATTGAGTTAGTGACTCAGTTACTACATTGGCAAAGTAATTAGTTACTCAGCAAAGTAACAGACTTTTTATTTGCCGGCGTATGACGACCCCCTAATTTTCCAGCTAAAATTTTGGTTTTGGGATATACTCACTGTATTAGACGACCCCTCACTGTGCCACCTGTAACATGCCTCACTGTGCCTGTAACATGCCTCACTGACACTTTGTGAATCCGGGCCTTAACCTTCCCAGGACTTTCTATCCTCTTTGGCCGAGACAGCCGCGTTGCACCATTGGCTCCCACTGCTGTCATTCAAAGTCAGTGAGCCAATGAGGAAATAGAGGGGGCGGGCCGAACCCTGGCTCTGTGTCTTAATAGACACACCAAGTGGCAGCTCGGCTCGGGTGACCCCATATCAAGCTGCTTGCTGTGGGGGCACTAGGCAGGATGGAAAGGCCAGGAAGGCAGACGGGGGACCTGAGAAGAGAAGGATCCGGGCTGCTTTGTGCAAAACTATTGCACAGAGCAGGTAAGTATGATATGTTTGTTATGTTTAAATGAGAAAAACACTGAGACTTAATTATCACTTTAAGGTAAAAAAACATTTAGAACCACTTTAAGTGCACACGACACAGGCACACATTTGTTTACAATACACAATGACCTAGCAAACTACTGTCATTCATTTAGGGTTTACATCTATTTTATCATAGGAATTTATGAGTAGCTGATTTCAGTGGTTTAATGCACTCATCTAATCGTTGTAAATATGAAACAAAATGACAGCTAACTTTAGTATATTCTTGTTACCTAATAAAGCAAACATGGGGGCTGGCACATTTTAAATGTTATAGTGGGTGGGAACAATGGAAATCCCCCTAGCAAACCGCTCAGATCATAGATAAAGTAATGTTCCCAACAATATACAAAGTTTAGAAACTGCATTGTTGTATTTTCTTCCTCTGACAAATTTGGGGGGCGTAATTCTGCCTTCGTAAAGAAATGATGTCTACAGCATTCACAGAGATAAGATGAGATAACACTACCATGTTACATTTCCTTCCAGCCTGGTTATGTGAACTTCAAGATAAAAGAGCTGCATAAACCTTTTTGGTTTCCCTTGACCTTTTCCTAGTAATGTTCTGAGCCTTGCGAGTGTACCGAATGCAGAAGAAGCAAATCTGTAAGGCACAAACTTCCCCAAATGAAATGCAAACATGTTGACCTGTATAGAGCTTTTTATCCTATCCGGAGTCCGGACCGGTGGTGGTGGAGCAGAGCCACCGCGGGGGAGGTGTCGTCGGCTGAGGTGAGGAGGTGAGCCAGACTCACTCCCTCGTCCCTGCTGTGCTGTCCGTCCGTGACTCGGAGTCGGCGGGCGGGCGGCTCCGGACTGTGAGGGAGGGAGGAGGAGGCGAGAGGGAGCCGGCGGCCATCTATTATTCAAAAGCCGCGCCTCCTTCTCAGGCTGTTCCGTGATAGGCGGAACAGTCATTTTCCCAGCAGAGCCTCTGTTTACTGTTCAGCCTATCACGGATGTCCTCTCGTCCGAGGATGAGAAGGCTTCCGTGATAGGCTGAACAGTAAATAGAGGCTCTGCTGGGAAAATGACTGTTCCGCCTATCACGGAACAGCCCAAGTAAGGAGGCGCGGCTTTTGACCGACACACACACACACACGTACTACATGTAATTGCGGTAACGCCGCCCAAGTAATGGGCCCGGCGTTACCGCGAGGGGAAGAGTAATCAGGTAGATTACTCGTTACCCTCAAAAGGGGCATCGTTAGGTCACGGCGTTTATTTAAACGCCGTTACTTACAACACTGCTCGTACCTTATACGGGCAGGCAGATACACACTTACAGAAAGAGACAATGAACTACAAGCCGACAGCCACAAAGGCTGTCGGGACTTGTAGATTCCCATTTATATAACTCTGTGAATGAATGATGCAGCCGGGCAAGCAGATTTTTTAAATAGTACCTTTTGAGTGAAGGGAGAAGATCCCCCGCTTGCTGTTACTAGAGACAGCAGAGTGGGCACATGTTACACCCTGTAGCTAAGGTCGTATTAAATTGCTTTCTTTGTATTACCTTAAGTGCTTGTAATCTTGCCTGCTCCTCTTCCAGAGCCAGTTGCTTTTCTTTTTCATCCATTCTAGAAAATGATAAACCAGTGGAAGCTAGAGAAGATACTGCACTGGATAATGTGCTGGCTCTAACAAGATAAAAAAAAAAAATAAAGTTAAATAAAAAGAGAATAGTTTACATATTGTTGCATAATATTTATTCCTCATTAGGTTAAATGTAAATTTGAAAGTAAAGAAAAAAGTAATCTTGAACCGAACACATTTACCAATTTTTCATTAAAGCAAAACTCCAATTTTGAAAAATAAAAAGACAGAACTGTACTAAACAAGTAATTTTAACTGCCTGTTAATAAACATAACATTGCCATTTGAATCAGCACTGATTTTGTAGAGTTGGGAAAAAATGCAATATGGCTACCTGGACATTTCTGTAATCTGCATGTTTTTTTTTTTTATTATCAACATTTTTATTAGTTTTTCAACATTTCCATTTAACAATATATTACATTATATCACACCCTTATACAATAAACATCCTTATCTGTATCCCATACCACCCCCCCCCCCCAGGGGAAAAAAAAAAAGGGAGAAATAAATAAATAAATAAAATAAAAAGGGGAGACAAATTATCCCCCCCCCCCCACCCTCACTTACTCCCTGCGGCTCTCTCCCCCCCCTCCAAACACCAAATAAAATAAATAAATAAATAGAAATAAAATTAAAAAAAAAGTGATCCCTTAGATATGAGGCTTCTAAAAAGCCATTCTATAGCTTATCGCTCATTATTCCTTGTTACCCCCTCCCCTAAAAACACTTTTACCAAGTGTTTGAAATCTGAGGCCTCTATCAGGCCATAAAGCCACTATATATATATATATATATATATATATATATATATATATATATATATATATATATATATATATATATATATATATATATATATATATATATATATATCACAAGGTATTTGTGCAGCGGTGTTTTAAACGCAACTTTTTTGGAAAAACTAACGTTCATGAATTTTAAAACAATGTAAAAGTAAAGTAAGCCCAATTTTTTTTAATATAAATGTGAATGATGATATTACGCCGAGTAAACAGATGCCAAAACATGTCACACTTTATAATTGCACCCACTCGTGGAATGGCGACAAACTACGGTACCTAAAAATCTCCATAGGCACCACTTTAATTATTTTTTACGGTTACCAGGTTATAGTGACAGAGGAGGTCTATGTCTAGAATTATTGCTCTCGCTCTGACGATCGCGGCAATAACTCACATGTGTAATTTGAACACGGTTTCAATATGCGGGCGTGACTGCCGTATGCGTTTTCTTTGCTGCACGAGCTCGTGGGGATAGGGGCACTTACATTTTTTTCCCCTTATTTATTTTTATAATATAAAATTGTGTTTAAAAAAATATATATATTTTTGATCACTTTTATTGCTGTCACAAGGAATGTAAACATCCCTTGTGACAGTAATAGGTGGTGACAGGTACTCTTTATGGAGGGATCGGAGGTCTAAAAGACAGAACATGTAAGTATACAGTGAGACCTGTGTAAGTTCACCTTATATATTTTTTTGTAAAAGGTGAACCTACACTTTAAAAAGTTTGTTAAAAACAAAACAAAAAAAAACACACTGTATACTTGCCTGTTCTGTGTAACGATTTTATACAAAGCAGCCCTAAAGCTCATTTTCTGGGGTCCCACACCTGCTATGGGGGTATTTGAATGGGCTCAATTCCAAGCCAGTCTGTGTGTGTCCATTTTGATGCACAGCTCGGGCCTGCCCCCTGTGCAGACGTTTTGACTGACAGCAGCAGGAGTCGATTGCTCCCTTAAAGTTCAGCCAAGCCTATGAGAGAGGGCAGAAGAGCTGTTGCAGACAGAACAGCACTGGATCAAGAGCTGGCTCTGATATGTAAGGGGGTCTTGCACTACCACTGAAAGTTTTTTTTTTTACCTTAAAATTTATCTAATCAATATATGCAGCACTTTACATATACGAGGTAACAAGCCTTTTCCCTTTACAAGCACTGGTTTACATTATCTGCATCCACCGCGGATCGCTCTTTAGAGAGCATTTGACATGGCCTGGTTTGTCACCTCCTCACAGCATGCATTTCATGCAGTTGTGGGTCTTTGAAGTGTGACCTGCAATGGGGGAGAATATTTGGAAAGCACTGCGGCATGTTTATGCCCCCACCTGCTGCCTTTGCAGCTTAAGGGGAGCGGATGGGGGCAGTAAAAACTTGGCTCAACTGCATGCATTTACCACCCCAAACAAGTGTAAATGAGGCCTAAGACAGTTGAATAACCATCTCCTAGAAGAGATTTTATTGTATTCAGCTGAACTCTACATACATTTTAATGACCAACCAAACTTTGTTATAGTGCAACTCACCTGCTAGCAGCTGACAGTTCCTTTGTCTTTTTACCTTCAAGGGATGCTAAGTGCTGTTCAAGTGCCTCCAGCAAACTGCTGGGTGCCTGCAGAAGAAGAGTTGTCAGTTAGTGATAACCAAACACTGGAAATAAAAGTGCAGTCTCAAACAAAAAGTCAACATGTTTTTTTACATGAATTCCATCTAGATAGCTGTTCTTACAAGCAATATATACATTTTATATACAGCTGAATAACTTACTACATAAAGCAGAACAAGTTCTCTGAGATTACTTAAATCAGACACGTAGCAATACCCTCTTGGTACATAATTGGCTAAAATCAATGAGCCTCGACCATATCCCAATTACGAAGGTCAGTTACAGCCACCATCATTGTTCGGAACACATTTTTTAAACTTTTTTTATAGCTTATAAACTCACAAAATCTTTGGTTTACCAGACAATCATGACATGCAATATAGGACTATGGCTTGGCTAAAGAGACAGTACAGCACAAGTCTGATTACAAGCCCCTCTTGTCTGTATAGGCCTCCTAATGAGGTGTATGATAAAACATTAAACCTTTTTCCGTGTTTTTTTTTTTAAGGTATTGTTTAATGATTTTGTGCATATTTATTTTCTTCAGTATGGTTAGGTGTAAAAAAACAAAAATCGTATACACTTATTTTAGGGATGTATATATTCCAATAGCCAGCTATATAATGTATCTATTTACACCTGGTAACCTTTTCTATCATTGCCAATAGGTAGCATACGATCTTGCTAAAACAAGCCCCATTACTACCGACTGATTCATGGAACATACACTAGTCTGTCCATCCAGTGCATATTTCTGACAAATGTGGACTGCATAAAATCGCTCCTTTAAAAGCGGTATTAATCTCAAAATTAAAAAAAAAACGCTTACAGGCAGGGTCCTAATGATAACTTGTTATGCTTCCACCTTACTCAGCCGCAGCTTAGAGTACATGAACGGCACCAGATCTGTGCGGCTGCCGTGTGCTTGCATGGGAGTGATGTCATCATGGGCTGGCCATTAAAGTGTCTGAAAGACCAAACCCAGAAGGAAAACCGGGAGAAGATGGAACTACCCGAGGATGGACAGTGCAGCACTGGAGGGCATCTTTTGAGAGGTAAGTCCATCATAATGTGCTAGGATGCAGTGCACTCTAGCACAGTATGGCATAAACTCTATTTCACAGAGTTTAAATGAGAAATTTACCATAAAATAATAAATGGACTTTTTTTTTGCAGGTAAAAAATGTGCATTTTTTTTCTAAGCAGCCTGCAGAGCATTGCACCAACAATCAGCAGATTGTGGGTACAATTTCAGGCTCCTGCAGACTCAGTTAGCTTGCTTGGGGCCTCTGGTGCAGATTTATATTTGCAGTTGGCTTTGGTGGCCTCTACTTGACCAGATTTGTTTGGGCTGTGACTGCTGGTGCGATTCCCTGTCAGCATCATGGATGTTAACCTTTAGTTTTTAGTGCTTGATGGCTGTTTATAAGTTGTGGTTGTGATCCACCACACCAGTGATAATATTCTGCATATTTTGCACCCCTGAAAGAAAAATAATTTCTGAAACGTGTCGGTTAATTCCTGTTTGATTGGTCCACGACTGACTATTGTAATAACAGGCCCTGTGGAAAACCAATCCTTTATTATTCTTGTTATTCCGGTGTGAAACTGTTAAATAGTCATTTTTTACTGTTGGTAAAAATGCAGTTTGTACAAATTCTTTTATATTCAACTTTTCCACACATTTGCTTTTGTTATTTATGGCCGATAACGTCATATGGGGGTTTAGATTAGATTTATACATTGTATTTGGAATGATGGTCTAACAGGTTTCTGACTATACCTCCATTATGCTAAAAAAAAAAAAAATCAGTGGAACCTTCTTTTTATTCTACCGTTCATGTGCTTTCAAGTAAATGTATGGCTTAGGAGAGTCTTTTACAAACTCTGAAAGCTGTATATTAAAACCTTCATGTTTTTAGAGCAATTTGGTAGTTTACATTTTTGCATATGTTCAATTGCAACCATTTTGAAAAAAGGCCCAATTTAAAATTTACAAAAATATTTGTTATTTATTAAGGCAATACAGATTACACATTTATATTTAGTATGAATATAACCGTACTTTTGTAAGATTTGCTGTGTTTCTATCTAATGATGATTTTAGTGTATTTTTAGCAAAAATATTGTTTTGATAAATATTTGTGCAAGTATCGCGGGGCCTTAAAAATCAGTAGGACCTTCTTTTTATTCTATTGGTCATTTGCTTTCAGACGATGTATGGTTTGGGGTGGGGGGTCGTGTGTTTTACAAACTCTAAAAAGCTCCAAGGGAAAAATAGCAAAAATGGTCTGGCCACTGAGTTTAAGGCTGCATTCACATCTAGGCGGACAAAATCGCGGCGCTTTGTCCCGCGAATTGCGGCGACAAATAGCGGCGTTTTGTACCGCGATTTGCGGCGACAAAACGCTGCGATTGTCCGCCTAGATGTGCCCCTAGATTGTCCCCCTATGGAGATGGTTCCCATCTCCTATCCCGAACGCCGAAAGCCACCTGAAAAAATGGTCCGGGACTTTTTTGCAGGCGGCAGGCGTTCGGTGTGGAGATGTGAACCATCTCCATAGAGGGCAATGTTAAATCATCCCTCTGGCGTGTCGGGGCGGCAGCGGCGTCACACTACAGGCGACAAAACGCCTATGTGTGAATGGGCTCTAAAAGTGGAGCACAGGATCTGGCAGCGAGAGGGTTAATTCCTCTTTGGATTATAAAACATTTTAGTTTTCATGAATATGATCACTGTTCACTCACACAGCCAGTCATTTTGATACAACACACTGATCAGTGTATTGCAATTTAGTTTCAGCCTGCACAAATCAATGACAGGTTCAGAGGCCCCGTAGTTGTGCACATGTAATTGCCTTCAGTTAGGGACAAATAGGAGTCCTTGGACACAGTCTACATCGAGAGATGCTCATCTGTCCCTAGCCGGATTGATCAAATACATCATTTGTGAATGATGTCATCCTGTTATTGATTTTCACAGGCTTCCTGTTAACAGCAGAACGTAAACACCTGGTCACACCCATCGCAGAAATACACTGTTCTGGACACTGTATTCACACAGCTGTATCGTGGGATCAAGAAACTACACAAGAATGGACTAGCTGAAAAAAAATACACTCTTATGTTCTGTCCCAACAATGAGGGAAACAAACACATGTACATCAATAGTTTCCTGTAGATCTCCAGTACAGAGTTATAGTTCTCATGTATCAGTTTTCAGATCACAAAAAAACACACACACCTTGTAGCTTTACCTAGAATACACTTATTAGTCAAACAAATCATGAATCTGCATCTCAGAGAGGCATAGTAGCTTTTAGCATTAGGCTCACTGCTATAAACTTTTACAAAATACATCTCAATCCTCCGCTACCTGTTGACAATTCATTTTGACCAGGCCCAGTCGTTTGCATTCTTATCAGAATAATGTGACACTGTTAGAATGAGAAATCATGGAACAGTTACGACCCAAACCCCCCCAGTTGATGACATATGAGTTCACCAGTTCACATGAACAGTTTCCATATATAAAAATATATGGAAGAGAAAGCTTCTCAGGAGAATGGTTTATGGCTAAAACAACAGAGGAAGGAATTGGAAATGATACTATATAGATGAATGTGAAATGCACACTGACCTGAGTAAGATCTGGAATATCACCCTGATCAATTCCAACTTGCTGAGTTCACAATAAAGGGGGAAAAGAAAAGTGTACATTATTTCATGCAGTGGCAATGGAGAGTGCTGTGGGTTCTGAATGTTTACACACACATATTATGATGGAAAAAAGGGACTTTACTAAGGTAATGGACTGGTACAGTGGCACTTGCTAACCACAAATATCACAAGCGTTACAAAAGTAATCAGGCAATTTAAAACTTGCACGCATATGCCAATCTTTGAACTGTAAATATCATGCAACTGCTGCTAATGCAATTCAATACAAGTACGAAATAGAGTAATCAAACATTTTGGCAAGAAATGTTATATAAAAATAACAAAAAGGTTGCTGTTGGCCACAAGACAAACCTAAAGGAGAATGACAATGGTATCAAGCAGGATAAGCATTACTTAGGTGGTAGTAGCTTTGTGTTGAATGACAGTTTGCAAACCAAGATTCTTTTTGCAGCATTCAAAGTTGTATCGTCATGCACAATACATGCTACTGTACCAGTGCCAAGAGCTAAATAAGGCCCCTTTGGTGCATGACTGACTGGACTTACCTCTGCCACTTTAAGGAATTCTGACAGTTTGGTCATACGGGCTAGAAATTTCTTATAGATATCTAATGCTTCTTTACACTGGTTCTTCTTCATGTCGAAGTACTTTTCTACAGGAAGTAAAAATGGCACACACATATATTGGATTAAAACGTCAATCCCGAATCTATTGAAAATATTTAAACAGTTTGTGGATATCTCAAATTTTAAAATTAATGTTATCAAGACCGAGATCCTAAATGTAAATATCAGTAAGTCAGAAGAACGGGCGTTAAGGGTGGAGTCCCCTGGCAGAAGGAACTTAAATATTTAGGAATTAAACTTGCTATCTCAATCAAGAAAGTATATGAAATAAATTATATCTCCTTACTGGACAAAATTAAAATAGAAATAAAAAGGGTAACAAACAGACCAATTTCCTAGATAGGTCGTATTAATATCCTGAAAATGGTCCTTCTTCCAAAAATCCTTTATAAATTCCAGATGATACCAATCGCATTGCCGCAACCTTATCTTAGAGTATTTAAAACTCTGTTAATGAATTACATATGGAAGAATAAAAAAAACACAGAATCTCCTTCCTGGTTTTAAAACAGGAAAAAAAAAAACATGGTGGACTTGCGGTTCCGGACATTAGAAAATATTATAATGCAGCGGTACTGTCTAGGGTCGTGGAGTGGGCCAGAGACAATCAACAATCAGGAAAACTGTGTTTCAATCGAAGTAAAAACTGACATGTAAAAAAAGGCAAGTACACTCATAAGCCTGGGTTAAAATCAACATACAAAAGACACCAACAAAACTCTGCCTCCATCTGCATCACCAACCTCATCTCAAAATGTCACTTAAACCATCCTCTCTGCTCCTCCCAAGACCTCCAGCTCTCTAGCTCCCTTGTCACCTCCTTCCATGCTCGCAACTTCGCAACTACAGAAACTACCTTCCTCTCACTGACAAGAGTGACTGCAATGTGACTCCTGTCAGCAGGGCCCCACCCCCAGAGTGCAGCGATACTCAGTACCCCCATCATGTGCTAACAACTGCCACATGTCCTAAAAACAGAAGCTCATCTCCTGTAGTTCTTTGCATCAGCATTTACTGCGCATACGTTTTTCTCCCAAATGCGCATGCACAGGTAACGCTGATGCAAAGAAGCAGGTGTTTTTACACGAGTACAGCCATGATGTACAGTTTCATCCAAATTTACAGGCTATAAGCAGCATGTGCAGCTCTGTGGTATGGAACATCACTGGGAGATCTATATTGGGAATAAAAATAAATTGCCATTTTAGTCCGTATGCATAAACCCTTTAAGCTGTATGCAGAGATAAGACTGTAGCTATGGAGTGAACCATATTAAATAAATAAAAAACGCATCCCATGATGTGCAGACTCTAACCTGACAATCTTCTGCAAAGAGTAGCAAGCACAAGAACACCTACAAGGATGCTCTTTACACTGCTGAAAGTTTTCTACCATTCCTGCAATTTTATTTTCATTTATGGTTTTGCTTCCAGCCATTGCTCTTTCCAGAAAGTTTTAAAGTGAATGTTCTACATGCAGTTGAGCTTGTGTCGAAGAATAATTTTACACACTTCCACCAACTGCTCAAAATGGAAGCAACCCTTAGGCTGGCTATGCATTATACAAATTTTCTTATTCAATTTCTTTTAGATTTACCTTCAAGCATATTGTGCAAGGGCCTACCTGATTGCATAGAAATTGAAAGTGTTTAAAGAGGGGGTTTACCCTATAATTATTTTTTTTTTTTTCTAGCATTAAATTAAGCATAGTAGCGCGAGCTACAGTATGCCTTTATTTATTTTTTTTGCCCCGTACTCACTGTTTAATCCTATAGTGAACATTCCGACTCCCCGCGGGGAATGGGCGTTCCTATCCAGAGGAAAGATGATTGACGGCCGGCTCTGGCGCGTCACGCTTCTCCGGAAATAAACGAAATAGGACTTGGCTCTTCACGGCGCCTGCGCATAGTCTGTGCGCAGGCGCCGTATAGCGCCGTGAAGAGCCGAGACCTACTCCGGCTATCTTCGGGGAGCGTGACGTGCCATAGCCGGCCGTCAATCATCTTCCCTCTGTATAGGAACGCCCATTCCCCGCGGGGAGTCGGAATCTTCACTATAGGATTAAACAGTGAGTACGGGGCTAAAAAAATAAATAAAGGCATACTGTAGCTCGCGCTACTATGCTGAATTTAATGCTAGAATGTTGGTAATGAGGGTGAACCACCGCTTTAAGTTTGACCTCATATTATATGAATTTAGTAAATCTAAAAGGAAAACTGTACAAAAATAAATTTATTATAAAACATGGCAATAAAACTTGAGCCAAAAACATACCTAGCAAATTAATAACACCTTCATTGTAGGCAGCAAACAACCTTATAGAATCCTTGAACAGAAGCATGAAGCCCGTATTTATGACACCATTCGTTAATTCATTTGGATTTGCCTTTAAAGAAAAAACAAAGAAAAAAATTCAGAAGACATAAAAGTAAAATGGTAAAAAAAAAAAAAAAAGCCTCATTAGTAAAAGTATCTAAAATGTAAAAGTAAGCAACTATCAGCCACAAGGAAGGCTGTGGTTGCAGTAGGTTACAGACTTATAAATGAACTACCAAGACTATATAATGATATATAAATAACATAATACTATGGCCGGCCATAGATGGAGCAATTGCAGGAAAGAAATTCGCTTAAGCCACGCCCCCCCTCCCCATATTAACAGACAGTGTTCACAGGGGAATCCCTCCTGCTGAGTCATTGCACACACACACACACACACACACACACACACACACACACACAAATATAGTATACATACACTACAGTGCAAGTGTGAAACAATGCTGTAAATCAGGGGTCTCCAAACTTTCTAAGCAAAAAGGGACAGATTACTGTCCTTCAGAGTTTACGAGAGCTGGACAGTGGGAGTCGAAAAGGTCCTGACATCAGTGAGAAAAAATTAACGCCCCATTGTTTGTTTCAGTGGGAGTAATTGTGCCCCGTCATTGGGTCCCATTGTTGGTGTCATTGTGAGCAATTGTCCCCCATCATTGGTGTCATTGTAAGGAATTGTGCCCCATCCTTGGTGTTACTGAGGAATTGTGTCCCATCGTTGGTTTCATTGGGAAGAATTGTGACCCATCGTTGATGTCATTGAGCCCCTTTGTTGGTGTCAGTAGTAGAAACCATGCCCCATTGTTGGCATCAGTGCACCAATGGCCAAATAAAGGCAAGCAAAGGGTAACATTTTGGAGACCACTGCTGTAAAATAAAAATGAGAACTTGGCAGGTAGGTTGCTCCAAATATCTTGGAGAACTAATCAGACAGATCTTCTGTGGATGTAGGCTGCATTAAATCATTTTGTCCCTTCATCCAATCCCAGACCGACTTTGGATGTTGAGATCAACACTCTGTGGAGGCCAAACCATCACTCCCAGGACTCCCTGTTCTTTACACTGAAGATAATTCCTAATAACATTGGCTGTATGTTTGGGGTCGATGTCCTGCTGAGGAATAAATTGGGGGTCTTTACGATGGTATGGCATGATGGATAAGTATCTGCATGTATTTCTCAGCATTGAGGTCACTATTGATCCTATTAAAATCAAACCTCTGATTCCATTTTCAGAAATGCAGCTCCAAATTTGCAAGGAACCTCCACCATGCTTCACTGTTGCCTGCAGAGATTCATTATTGTACCGCTCTCCAGGGATGAAACTGCCTCCCGCTACAGCCAAATATTTCAAATTCAGTCAAGAGCACCCGCTGTCACTTGTCTGCATCCTAGTGCCTATGTGTGCGTTGAGTCACTTAGCCTTGAAAACAGTATATGGGTGTACCTGGGTCCCATCGGTTTCTGACAGTTTTGAGCTGATGGAACTGCTGGACATCTTCAGATGTCAAAGTGAAGTAAGCATGAGGTGTCTCATCTGCTGCATTAAATTTCCATGGCTGACAACTGCATGTACAGTCCTCAACGTTGCCCGTGTCTTTGTGCTTCTTCAAAAGAGCTCGAACAGCATGTCTTGAAACCCCAGTCTGCTTTGAAATCGTTGCCTGGGAGAGACCTTGCTGATGCAGTATAACTACCTTGTGTCTTGCTGCTGTGCTCAGGTCTTGCCATGGTGTACGACCTGTGACATGAAACGGTCTTCCATAACCTCATCTTAGTGGCAAAGTTTGGCTGTTCCTCGCCCAGTTATAAGCCTCCTACATAGTGGTTTGTTTGTGAATGACTGTTTCAACCTATATATGAACGATGATCATTAGCACACCTACTTGGTATCGTTGGTTAATCATTGACCCGATTAATCCTACAAAATCCCGACTTTGTGCAAGTGTACAAAGTGTGCAAGTTGATGTTGGTTTGAAGCCAATGGGTAGTCACACCAAATTTTCATTGGATTAAGATTTTTCTTCTGTTTGCTCACTTTCCATTTTGTAAATTGATAAAAATAAGCAATTAAAACATATATTTTGAAAGCATTTTTACTTTACAGCACATGTTTACACCTGCTTAAAACTTTTGCACAGTACTGCACACACACACACTTACATCAAAATCTAGTAATGCATCCAGTTGGTTTTGAATGATTGGAAGAGTTTTCAACAGTTTTTCTGTGGCCATAGTTCTCATCACCCCATCTATCCTAAAACACAGAGAAAATCAGTTAGTTAATGAAACCAGCAATAACTATGCAGACTGTAGCCAAGAATGAATGCTTTGGTGACCTACCCTCTTTTCATTTTGGTAAAGTCGACAGCTACAAGTCTGTAAGAAAGTGCTTTTTCATTTAAATATCTGCTGTAACGCCTTATGAAAGTTGACATGTCATAACCTAGGGAAAAAACAAAACAAAAAATGTAAAACATTATTACAGAAGAAATTATAATTTTCATCAAAGACTGTACACATAACTTACACACAAAGGAAATAAAATTAAACCAAAAGAAACAAAAATGATCTGCTTACCCTGCATAGCACCTTTATCAAGGAAATTGTTGAGGTTAAACAATGTGTTTCTGGATGCAAGATACTGAATAAATCGCTGAAAAGAGTACAAACTGCAATAAATATACTGTGTACTATTAAAAAAAAAAGTGCTAAACATGCAACATTATAAGCTACATGCAGAGTGACATATCTAGAAGCAATTTCTCTTTCTATATAAAGTCTAATGCCGCGTATACACAATCATTTTCCGGGTTGTAAAAAAACAATGTTTTTTAAAAATGTCATTTAAAACGATTGTGTGTGGGCTTCAGAGCATTTTTCGGGTTCTAAAAAAAGGCCCAATTTTTTTTCAAACATGCTCTATTTTTTCATTTTTTTAAACATTGTCGTTTTTCGGGTTGCAAAAAATGGTTGTGTGTGGGCTTTAACAACGTGAAAAACCCGCGAATGCTCAGAAGTTATGAGACGGGAGCGCTCGTTCTGATAAAACTACCGTTCGAAATGGAGTAAGCACATTCATCACGCTATAACAGACAGAAAAGCGCAAATCGTCTTTTACGAACACAAAATCAGCTAAAGCAGCCCAAAGGGTGGCGCCATCCTCATGGAACTTCCCCTTTATAGTGCCGTCGTACGTGTTGTACGTCACCGCGCTTTGCTAAAGCATTTTTTTTTTTTTCACGATCGTGTGTAGGCAAGGCCGTTTTAATGATGAAGTTGAAAAAAACGTTTTCTCTAGAGCCTGAAAAACTTTTTTACAACCTGAAAAATGATCGTATGTACGCGGCATAAGATCCATTCATTCTGTTACACAAATTGTTCACCTAAAAAAAAAATATCATACATGGACCATCAATAAAGATTTATTGGCATCGTTTACAGCAACACCATGTAAAAAGTTATTGTTTCTAATCACTTAGGCCACCACATGCACCTTAGACAGCAGGACAGTCCAATGAACCATGAAAATGTGATGGGCTTCTCAGTAGGGGAATGAGCAACATTAGCAACATACACTGATCCCTGCTGAGCAGGCGGATGGCAGGTCCATGTCTGTTCCACTTATGCAGAGCAGACACCGACACAACCCCCTGTCCTCTATGGGCAGGCAAATGTAAATAAACTTCCTGTCCATTAACATTCGACTGCCATCCAATGTGATGGATGAATTAGCGGATGGGATTGGATGTCAGTGGGTGTCCATTTATATCCACCGCTCCATGGAGGGCAATGGATGGTCTGATCAGGTCCACCTAAAAAAAAAAAAAACAGGCGAACCCAATCAATTAGTCTGTCAGTGTGAAAGGGGCCTAACTGAAATTTGGCCAGTTCAGCGGGGCCTGCTTAACAAAAGTAGACCATTTGATACATTTCTGTCAAAGGGATCTGTTGGAAAACTTTCTTAATCAGTGGCTGCAGCCGCTAATCAGTGTATTCCGACAGTGGCAGGTCCTGCTGTTAGAATACAATGTCCTGACAGGTGGGATTCCTCCATTCATCTCATTTGTGTTGATAAAAGGAACCTGTAAGTTTTTTTGGTTCAGCCTGCTGATGGAATGAAAAACATAAATAAAAATACATAAAAAAAAAAAAAAAAAAAATGCACCCCCCAGAATTTTTTTATGATTATTATACAGGATTTATATAGCGTCAACAGTTTGCACAGTGCTTTACAACATGAGGGCAGACAGTACAGTTACAATACCATTCAATACAAGAGGAATCTGAGGGCCCTGCTCGTTGGAGCTTACAATCTAGAAGGGAGGGTCAGGTGAAACAAAAAAAGGTAATAACTAACTGTTGGGGATGAACTGATGGAGAAAATGAAAATGCAGTTGTTGGGTGTGGGTAGGATAGGCTTCTCAGAAGAGGCGGGTTTTCAGGGATTGCCTTAAAGCCAAATGAGCAAGGTCAGACAGGTTGGGGGTAAGGTGGTACCATAGGATCGGAGAGGCTCTGGAAAAGTCCTGAAGCGAAAAAAGGAGGTGGCGACGAAGGAAGAACGATTAGGTTGGCATTTTGAGACAAAGGTTAGTGATGTAACCTAGTTGTGGATGGCTTTGAAAGGTTAGTATTTTTAATTTAATTTGTTGGGTGAGCGGGAGCCAGTGGAGGGAATGACAGAGGAGTAGCAGACACAGAGCGAATGGTAAGGTGGATGAGTCTGGCAGCAGCATTCATGATGGATTGAAGGGGGGGGGGGGTAGACTATGTCAGGGATATGCAATTAGTGGACCTCCATCTGTTGCAGAACTACAAGTCCCATGAGGCATAGCGAGACTGACAGCCGCAAGCATGACACCCATAGGCAGAGGCATGATGGGACTTGTAGTTTTGCAACAGCTGGAGGTCCACTAATTGCATATTTCTGGACTATGTAGAGGTAAGAAATGGAAAAAGAAAATATGGACAGCCGCACTCCAAAAAACCTTGGTTGTCTTTATTTAAAAAAGGAACAATGCACTACAAGTCACAGCACACAACACAGGAGTAAAACAGCTGACGGGTTTCGCACTATAAATTAGTGCTTAATCATAGCTTATGATGAGGTAAGCCAATGAGTAGGGAGTTGCAGTAATAAAGGCGAGAGATAACCAGAGAGGGAATTAAGAGCTGCGTTGCGCCATTGGTTAGAAAGGGATGCATTTTGGAGATGAAAAGGTTAATAAAGCAGGTGAAACATTAGGAAAGGGGCTGTCTGGTCTTTTAGGAGCTCCTGTCCTTTAATGTGCTTCAAATTGCTACATAGGATTGGTCACTCTGCATGTCCAAGATGGCAGAGTGACCAGACATCTTTCCCACAACTCTGCTTGAGTGACCTCCTGCAATTATCCTTACCTGGGGTCCCGTGTTTCCTGCGTTGCTGTAACAACTGCGGGTGCCTTCTAGATCCTCCGGCCGTGGGAAAGGGGGTAAGATGGGGTTCGCTGCACTCTGCAGTTGAGGACGTTGGAATATAGAGCCGAAAATGCTGAAAACAGATCCCGGCGAAATCATTCACATCATTGGCCTGGCGGAGGGGTCTGAGGGTAGAAATCCTACCACCTTTGTCAAGGAACTCCTGCGTTCCCCTCTTGCCTGTGGCCCAGTTGTCACCCTATTTTAGTGTGGCGAGAGCCCATTGGGTACCGCCGCAGCCGGGGCCACAGTGAGCCCCGCTACACAATTTTTATTTTCCGGCTTCTTAATTTCAGAGATCGAGATGAAGTTCCACGGGCCACGAGACTGGCGGGTGAGCAGACATACAAGAACAACCGGCTGCTGTGCTGATGTTCCCCCGACTACTCCGTGGGGACGCACAGAAGCTATGCCTGTCATTCGCACCAAGGGTATCAAATACAGTGTCCTGTTCCCAGCCAAGCTGAGGGTCATCGACGGAGAATCTGTCCGTTTTTTTTTTTACCTCACCGGAAGGCGTGGATGATTGGTTACAATCCCTGCCTCCGTATGGGTTGAAGATTTCCAGCTCAGTGCAAGAATGGTTGCTGCTTTCAAGGTTACTCCCACCGTCGTTGGACATGGGCATGGGGCTCTGTTTTCATGGAACCTTTATACTTCTGCAAATGCCGTTCTATTGGTTTGTCCCCAGTTTGTTTACTCTGCTGACCTATGAAGGGCACTACCCAATTATAACTATACAGGTTTTCTAAGTTTTGTGCCCCTGGCTTAGTCCAGGTGATCGCCCAGATTCATGTAATATTTTTCTGATCCAGCATCTCCTGATGGGAACTCTATGCACTTGCTACTTTTGTCAATAGGAAAGCAAGACTGAGGACTGTCATGGGGTGATTGCTCCTCAGCATTCTATTGCACGTCTCCCGAGTTATTGTTGCCTTCATGCTGGTTATAGGGGATCCAAGCGGCCTCACACTATGTGGGACTTGAGGGGTGGAAGGAATGGGGCCAAGCAAGGTTGGACAAATGGGTTTTTATCCCCATCTTTTTTTTTGAGTTCTTGTTTTTTATTTCTATATTAATGTCCCTTTGAAGCTTCGAATGTGTGTTCTCCACGATGTACAATATATTATGCTGCAGACTTGGGTTGTTGCTGGGCGTGGGGTGGTCCTACACGGGCAGATCTGGGAGTATGGTGCCCCTTGGGGGGCTGGAGCATATGTTCCCTCGTTCACCTTGTACTTCATTTATATGACACTGGTACAATGTCAAAGATATTGGTATTTTCTTAACTCGCCTATTAAGCGATCTCTAGAGTTTAACAATCTTAAAAAAATACAACCCTCAGGATTTGTATTCTGCAGAATGCGCATCTTGTAGTATTCCGCATACTAGGCCTTAAGTGGGCATGGGTTGGTTTGCATTACCATGCAAACGTACTCTAGCTACTCCGGGGGGGGTTAGTGTCTTTGTGCACAGATCGCTTCCTTTTCAGCTTCTGGATGTCAGGACAGACCCAGCGTGTCGCTATATTGTGATGCATATCTTAATTGCAGATTCTCCCTCGATTTTGGTGGGCCTTTACTTGCCTCCTTCAGCTGAAGTCTCTACTTGCTGCCATTATGCAAATAGTGCTCGACTATGATGTACTCTTAGTGGGGGATTTTAATACGAATCCTCTGGATCTTGACAGGCTCTCCCCCGCTTCCCGGAGATCCCCCAGCTTGGCCCAGTGGGTGAACACGTGTGCTCTTCTGGATGTCTGGCAACACTTTCACTCTACCCTTCGAGAGTTTTCGTGTCACTCTGCATCCTTCTGTACGTTCTCACGCATTGACCTAGTTTTGCTACCCAGACCTTGCTGCGTAGAGTATCGGAGCCACTATCCTCCCTAGGTGAATTTCTATTTATGCAGCGGTGAGCCCACCTGGGGAGTGGTTGTGGAGACTGTCTAGATACTGGATAGAGGACCCCGCTGTTCAAGGGCAAGCAGGAGGGAATTTGCCAGTATTGGTTGTGTAATGTGAAGTCTACTACCCTGTGATAACATGGCATGCCTTTAAGGCTTGGACTCAGGGAGTGTACATTTCCCCATTGCAGCTGCTCATAAGGCATCTGCGAAATCCCTGGACGAGTTGGAGAAGGAGGGTAGTCCAAAGGAGGGAGCTCATGTAGACAACCATAATACTTATGGAGTTTGCTCTTAAAACAGGTGTCCTTGCTTTGAGTGGACATGATGTAGAAGTCTTGGATCAATACTGCGCAGATAATTTTTGAACATGGCAATAAGAATGGTAGGTTGTTGGTGTGGTTAGTCAAGCGTCAGTTTGCTGCAACGTATAATAGTGGTATTATTGCCCTAGGGGGTGGACTACTGCGGTCACCCGCTGACAAATAACCGTTTTCTTCGCTACTACCGACACCTGTACTCCTCTCGTGTTGTGATTCGGTAACTAGTTCCGACCTAGATTTGGATATCACCCTGGAAGAAGTTCAGCTAGCTATAACTCAACTTAAGCCTGGTAAGACCCTGGAGGTGGATGGTCTTCCCACTGAGTTTTATTCCCAACAGCTAGATCTACTTGCTCCTTTGTTTGCACAGTTCTATACTTTGGGAGCCTTGCCTGATTCCATGTCCATAGGTTGGCTAGGTCAACCCCAACTTCCGGTGTGGTGGGTTGGCACTACCGTATATCAGGGTCCATTTTTCGGCGACTGTCTTGGTTACTGTTAGGTGGTATACACTCTGTTGGGCTAATGCAATGGCGTGCCTTGAGGATGCCATTTTGAGATCTCTTCACGAGCTGGGGGATTTAGTTTACTGGGGGCCTCGGCATATCCCAATTTGCCATGTCCCACTAAGACCACTCTTAGGGTCTGGGCGGTAGCTAAGAGCAGACTTCGCAAACCCGATAGATGGTCCCCCTTTAACCCATTGTGGGGAAGATCAAACTTTCTGCATCTCCTTTCCATCCCTGATCCTCAGCTTTGGGCTAGACATGGGGTCAGGACTCTGCATGACATTTTCAGGGCAGGCACACTTTCTTTTGCAAAACTCAGGATGGAGCGTATGTGGGACCAGTGAAGGGCTGACATACCTGATCTGGACAGAGAGGACAGCATTAAATTACGGATCTCATCTTGGGACAAGTTAACCACTTGAGACCCGGACCATTATGCAGGTTAAAAGGACCTTGTCCCTTTTTGCAATTCCACACTGCATCGCTTTAACTGACAATTGCGCTGTCGTACGACGTGGCTCCTAAACAAAATTGGCGTCCTTTTTTTCCTCACAAATAGAGCTTTCTTTTGGTGGTATTTGACCATCTCTGCAGTTTTTATTTTTTGCGCTATAAACAAAAATAGAGCGACAATTTTGAAAACAATTCAATATTTTTTTCTTTTTGCTATAATAAATGGCCCCAAAAATATATATAAAAAAATATTTTTTCCTCAGTTTAGGCCGATACGTATTATTCTATTTATTTTTGGTAAAAAAAAAAAAAACGCAATAAGCGTTTATTGATTGGTTTGTGCAAAAGTTATAGCGTTTACAAAATAGGGGATAGTTTTATGGCATTATTAATCTTTTTTTTTTTTTTTACTAGCAATGGCGGCGATCATCGATTTTTTTTCGTGACATCGACATTATGGCAGACACATCGGACACTTGACACATTTTTGGGACCATTGTCATTTTCACAGCGAAAAGTGCTATAAAAATGCACCGATTACTGTGAAAATGACAATGGCAGTGAAAGGGTTAACCACTAGGTGGCGCTAAGGGGTTAAGTGTGCCCTAAGGGAGCGATTCTTACTGTAGGGGGGCGTGGCTGTAGGCGTGACGTCACTGATCGTCGGTCCCTATATCAGGGAACAGACGATCAGTGTCACTGCCACAGAGAAGAACAGGGAAGTTGTGTTTACCCACAGCTCTTGTGACCCGATCGGGACACCGGCGGCGATCGGGTCCGCGGTCACGGAACTTTGAACCGGGTCGCGCAACCCACGGCTCTTAAAGGCGACATATAGGTGCGTGCCTGTGCCCAGTTGTGCCATTCTGCCGACGTAAATCGGCGTTAGGCGGTCCTTAAGTGGTTAATACAAATAAATTCTTGCATAGGGTGTACTACACACTTCAGAGACTACACAGGATATAGCCCCAGAATGTACCCGCTGTGGGGGAGATGTAGGTACCCATCTTCATATGTTCTGTAGCTTTCCAAGGTTGGCTCGCTTCTGGGGAGAGGTGGTAGAGCTCATGAAGATCCATCTCCAGCTGACCCTTCCGAATACCCACGAGTTGCTCCTACTAGGTATCCACAATGATGTCCAAAGGACTAGCCATACTAAGTAGAGGTCGACCGATATGGGTTTTTCTCTGGCCGATGCCGATATTTGGAAATCGGGGCGGCCGATGGCCGATATGTGTTGCCGATTTTTGCGGCCGATATTTTAGGCCAATTTTTTTTTCCCCTCATCTCAAAAAACCTAGGGTGGAGAGGTGGGGAGGAGAGAATTGTTTAGGGTGGAAAGGTGGGGTGCAGCCTGTCAGTGCCCCACCAGTGCAGCCCATCAGTGCCACCTCATTAGTGCCAACCAGTGCAGCCTATCAGTGTCCAGTGCCACCTCATTGGTGTCTCAGTGCCACCTCATCAGTGCCCACCAATGCACCAGTGCATCCCATTATTGCCCACCAGTGCATCACCTCATCAGTGCCAACCAGTGCATCACCTCATCAGTGCCAACCAGTGCATCACCACATCAGTGCCAACCAGTGCATCACCACATCAGTGCCCACCAGTACAGCCCAATGTCCTTCACTGCCACCTCATCAATGCCCACCAGCGGAGCGCTCCAGGCTCCGTTCCATCTCCTAGCCTAGCACAAGAAAGCTCCATTTGTCCCTGACGTCTTGCCCCGCCTCTGTTTACAATCCCCAGAATGCAGAGCGGGCCTTGTAACAGCCAATCGGCGGCCGCTGCCAACATCCTCCACTGGTCAGAAACGATTGGTTATACATGACATGTGGATTGTTTTACATTGAAGTGAGTCCAATATTTTTTATTAATAAATTCTTTATGGAAAACACGACACCGTTACGCATCGTTCGCTTTTCCCTGTAACGTTCGAGAGATTCTAGATGAGACTATCGGCAGATTGGGAGCGTTTAAACAAATGTGGTGAAACATTTATATTGCTTGGCTGACCTTCCTTGTGTGGGGGTCCATGGTGCCATCTTTCCATTGAAGCATTCTGTTTAGTGCCTTTGCTGACCACATTTCTTGAGCACTTTAGAACTACTGTATATTGAAAGGACTTGATAGTCTTTCCTTAGTGGGGAATTGGATGTCACAATCTGATTATTGCTTTAGCGCTGCAGTTTTATTACATTTTGTATATCTATACCTCTGCCTACAAGCCCCAGAATGCAGCGCGGGCCGGTAACTGCCTAACCTTGAGTGCGAAACGCGTCGGCTGTCCTGTTTTTGTGATTGCTGTGATATTGCATGTTCAGTGGAAAATAAAGACAACTTTATTTTAAGTTATTTTGGAGTGCGGCTGTCCATATCCTTCTCTTCAGTCTACTATAGCATCAGGAAAGGCAGCGGCTTCGGCCTAGCTCCGGAGCCGTGGCACCGCTAGCGACCATGGTAAATATCGGCCTAATTTGGATGAAAATGGGCCGATGCCGATATCTCCAAAACGGACAAATATCGGCCTGCCGATATATCGGTCGGCCTCTAGTACTAAGTTTGTTAATCTCATACTTGTTTTACCATGCTAAAAAAATTAATTACCCCACCCCCGTAGCTTCCTGTAAAAAGTCTATAGGAATTGCCCTAAGAAATTTGACAGGGTGTGGCAGCCATGGATCGCATGGGCGGCCGTTTACCTAATGCAGTGGCTGCTATGCCCTCTCACTCAACTTTTAATGTTTTTTGGCACACAGGCAATGTTGTAGCAGGACTTTCATATTTTATTGTGCTTTTGTATATGCTCTGTTATGATAACTATGCTCTGCATTTGTTGTTCATGTATACCATATTTTTGTTTATTGAAACAAAGGCATAATACAAGAATTCCAAAATGGAAATAAGGAATTTTTTTATTTTTTTTTGTAACAAAAACAGAAACACCTCACCTAAACAGTTTTTTCACACCAAATCCAGCCACATCTACCAGTGTTTGGGCTTTTATTTCTTTGACCAAAATGTTAATTTATTCTGGCCATTGAAATAAAAAATTAAAGTGGAGTTCCGTGCCCCCCCCCCCCCTCAGCAAAAAAAAATAAAAGTCAGCAGCTACACATACTGTAGCTGCTGACTTTTAATATTAGGACACTTACCCGTCCTGGAATCCAGCGATGTCTGCAACCCATCCAGTGTCACTGACTGCATCTAAAATTATGCAGCTCCTAAACTCCCCTAAAAGGTCTGTGTGTGCATGGACATATAGGCTTTTATTGAGGTGTGTTCAGGGGCTTTGGCGGAAAAAGCCAAAACCCCCAAAATCTTAGTTTGGAAGAAGCAGATTATAGGAGGAGGTCTTAGGATGTAGATATACTGTTCAATTATCGGTTTACATGTACTTTGGCTTACAACCTACAAATCTGTATAACAGGCTGTAAAATTAAACAATAGTAACTCAAATTGTGGTTACAAACAACTAAAACTACACTATAGTTTTCATACAGCACATCTATCAGACTATACTGCATTTGTCAAACCTGATTCACTGCCTTCAAATATGAAGCAATCGGTCTTGAATATGGAGATGTGTACTTTAGTATACTGACAAAAAACTGCCAAGAATTACTTCCACATCACAGGGTGGTTTACTTTCCAAAATGCCTCTTCCATATACACTGTTTAGGCAAGGTTATAGCTCAGACGAGAGAGAGATAGATAGAGAGACAGTTGACCAGTTGGTAGGTGTTGTAAAAGATAGGGACCGGAAAATGGAAAAATCAGGAAAAAAACTGATATGGCAACGACATGAATGCTGCATGAACACATGGGTGACTTGTGGAAATTTTTTTTTTTTTTTTATCTAGAATAATCTGGGAGATAAAAGCCAATATATGTTTGTCCGATTCTTTTGTTCTAGCTAAAATGAATAAGACCCACTTTAGTGAGTTGTACAAAATGGTAGATAATATGACTTGGTCTTACCTACCTCATTACCATACATCATAAGGTGATGCGTTGTGATAAGGGCTTTGAATACTACAACCCAGCTACCATTGGCAGTCCGTTCAAAGAGTGTATCAGCAAGCTGTGGTATATTAACGTTCATTTCATTTGTGCACTGGATAAGATCTGTAAAAAAAAAAAAAAAAAGTAAATTAAATACACTGCAAAAAGTAAATAGCTATGGTGACCTCTTTAGCACTAAAACCAATCAAGGAAAATAAAAAAAAGGGAGTATCAAAATATTAACACAGACTCGTTTTAATTTAGTATAATTCCCTAATATACGTCCCCCACAAAAACAAACACGGTTTAAAGATATTGATTCCATACTCCTTTACATTCCTTTGGTACACGAAAACAAAAATAAATAAAATAAAAACTTTCCCTAACGATATTACAACTGGGCTCCAGGGGGTGGGCCAGAGTCCAGCATTCGTGTCAATGGATGCAAATGCTGGACTGCAAGGTAACCCCCCAGGGGAGTGCTTCTCCTAGGGGGGGGGGGGTTAGCTGAAGCGGGGGAGGAGCCGCAGAGTGATCCCAGAAGTCGAGAATCTGGGCCACTCTGTGCAAAATGAGCTGCACGCTGGAGGCAAGTATGACATGCTTTTTTTTTTTAATAACAAACACACAAGACTTTACAAATCACTTTAACATTCTAATTCTTCAGAAGTCTTATTATGCCTCCCAATTGGTTTACATTCCTTGGTGGCACTTCCCACAACTAAAGAACACATCCACTGCTACAGAAGCTGTCGTATCCTCAACTGGCGAATCTCACACAGATGTGCACAACCACTGGAATTGAGATTTTAAATGTATCCCCAATAAACCAAAAATTCACCAATGTATCCCTTCCAAGCCACCCATTTCATTCAATCTTTGCTTTCACATTTTTCTTACTCATTAGCCGACGGTCTACAAAAGACACAGAAGGGTCTGAAAAGATGTTTATCAATTATACAGGTGCATCTCAAAGAATGTATATCATTTTTTTATATATTTCAGTAATTCAATTCAAAAAGCGAAACTCATATTATATAGATTCATTACACACAGAGTGGTACATTTCAAGCATTCCTTTCTTTTAATTGTGATCATGACTTGCAGCTAGGGAAAACCACAAATTTCAGTATCTCGGAAAATTTGATTATTACACAAGACCCCAAAAAAAGGGAGGATTTTTAATACAGAAATGTGGGATTACTGAAAAGTATGTCCATGTACAGTATAGTACGCACTCAATACTTGGTCTGGGCTCCTTTTGCATTAATTACTCCATCAATGCGGTATGCCGTGGAGGCAATCAGCCTGAGGCACTGATGAGGTGTTATGGAAGTCCAGGTTGCTTGGATCGCGGCCTTCAGCTCATTTGCATTCTTAGGTCTGGTGTCTCATCTTCCTCTTGACGATACACCACAAATTCTCTATGGGGTTTAGGTCAGACAAGTTTGCTGGCCAGTCAAGCCCAGTGACACCATGATCATTAAACCATGTATTGGTACTTTTGGTAGTGTGGGCAGGTGCAAATTCATGCTGGAAATTAGGGGTGTAACGGATCAAAAAACTCACGGATCGGATCGATCCTCGGATTAGGAGTCACGGATCGGATCATTTTCGGATCAGCGCAAAAAAAAAAAAAAATGTGTGTGTGTTATATATATATATATTATATATATATATATATATATATATATATATACACACATACACACACACACATACATTTCACGGGTGGATTAAAGAGGAAGCAGGTGAGGCTGTTTGGGACTTGTTAAAAGTACAATCTTGATGTTTTTACAATATATATATATATATATATATATATATATATATATATATATACACATATACACATATATATATATATATACACACATATATATATAATTATATATAGCTGTAAAAACATCAAGATTGTACTTTTAACAAGTCCCAAACAGCCTCACCTGCTTCCTCTTTAATCCACCCGTGAAATGTGCTCTCCCCCCCCCCTCCTCCTCTCACACTAGTGCTTCTCTGCTACTATTCCCTCTCCATGTCGGCTTGCCAGAGCCCAGTGCACAGCGTGACACGCCTCCCCGGGGAGGCGTGTCACGCTGGGCTCTGGCAAGCAGACTGGGTGGAGCAAGATCGCTCCGGAGCTAGGCCGAAGCCGGGGACTTTCCTAGGCCTAGGCTCCGGAGCGCTCCGCGGATCGCGGGGTGTGCCGATCCGAACGGGGTGGCCCGTTCGGATCACGGATCGGTGACGATCCGTTACACCCCTACTGGAAATTGAACTCAACATCTCCATAAAGCTGGTCAGCAGAGGAAAGCATGAAGTGCTCTAGAATTTCCTGATGGAGGGCTGCACTGACTTTGGACCTGATAAAACACAGTGGACCAACACCAGCAGAGGACATGGCTCCCCAAATCATCACTGACTGTGGAAGCTTCACACCGGACCTCATGTGACTTGGATTCTGTGGCTCTCCACTCTTCCTCCAGACTCTGGGACCTTGATTTCCAAATGAAATGCAAAATTTACTTTCATTTTAAAAGAGGACTTTGGACCACTGAGCAACAGTCCAGACCTTTTTCTCCTTAGCCCAGGTAAGACGCTTCTGACGTTGTCTCTGGTTCAGGAGGGGCTCGACACAAGAAATGTGACAGTTGTAGCCCATGTCCTAGATACATCTGTGTGTGGTAGCTCTTGAAGCACTGACACCAGTCGTAGTCCACTACTTGTGAATCTCCCCCAAATTGTTGATAGGCCTTTGCGTCACAATAATCTCAAGGCTGCGGTTATCCCTGTTGCTTGTGCACCTTTTTCTACCACACTTTTTTCTTCCACTCAACTTTCCATTAATATGCTTTTACCTTTTAAAACATACCCTCCTTGAGGAGGGCGTCAATGACTGTCTTCTGAATAAAATGAAATCCCCATGATTGTGTAAACCTACTGAACCAGACTGAAAGACCATTAAAAAAAAAAATATTGCAGGAAACATTTATGCCTCGTAGACACGATCAAGATTCGCAGAAAAAAAAAAAAATGTGATGCAAGCTTTTTGTTGTGAATTCTGACCATGTGTATGGTGGTGGGCATCCCTGGTGGTCCAGTGTGGGTATCCTTGGGGGGGCTGCACTGATAATCGATCAGCACAAACCCCCCCTGTCAGAGGAGCAGCCGATCGGCTCTCCTCTACTCGCGTCTGACAGACGCGAGTGAGGAAAAGCCGATCACTGCCTCGAATTGTTTACATTGTGATCAATGTCTCCGCCAGAGACTCTTTACCTAGATCGGTGTTGTGGGGTGTCAGACTGACACCCCACAACAACGATCGCCACGATGCGTGCCCCCGGGGGCGCGCAGTGGCTCAATATCCTGAAGACATCGGGTCAGGATATAGAAACCACTTTGCCGCCATCTTTTTGCAATAGGGCGGGCGGCAAGTGGTTAAATACTAACACAAGCTCCATAGGTCTAAAAAAATAATACAAATTTAATATGGGTACAGTGTTGCATGACCGCTCAATTGTCATTCAAAGTGCGATAGCACTGCAAGCTGAAAACTGGCCTGGGCAGGAAGGGGGTGAGAGTGCCGGTAGGCAAGTGATTAACATGTGAAAAAAAACACTTTAGCTCTACTGCTGGTAAGCAGCAGAGCTAAAGGTTTTTTTTTTTTTTTTTTTCTCCATGTGTCATGCATCTGTAAAGATACACATCGGGGCGACATAAGAGAAGGGGCTTGGTCGTTGAAAATAAAGCTTTGTTAGTTTAAACTACCTAGTAAAGATGTCTATACTTACCTATGCTGATGGTGTTTCGGACCAGTCACCAGATCTCTCCAGCAGCTGGCTTCAGGGAAGAGGAGGGACAGCTTTAAACCCAAAATGTAATATACTGCAGCTTACCAGTCATTAGATGTGATGGCTGCATGTTTAATTTTTTTCCCCCCCCTTTTTCTGTTTTCACCAGGTTACCTGGCCAGTAACACACCTGCATTAAAGTGTGCCTACTCTGGATGAATTAGCAGAGGGGACACCTCTGAACAGCAGCAAATTTAAAATTAATGTTTGCTTTTGAATTTAATACAGCTTTTACGAATAAAACCTTCCAGTGTGTTCTCTCCCTTTCCCTTATACTTGCCCGACTCCAGCGTAGGTCAAGCACTGTGCCTGTCTGATGGTCTCTCCTCTCCCTCACACGCTTGGCCCAGAGCAGCGGGAACCTTTGGCTCCTGTTGCTGTCAGCCAAATCCTACGCTGTGCGTTTATAGACAAACACAGTCCAGCTCAAGAAAATAGCGGCTTGCGATGAGGGCAAACACAGGACAGGAAAAGCCACGATCTCTAGTGGGCGGCCCCAGAAGAGGAAGCATGGGGCGGCTCGGTGCAATGTGCAGGTTAAAGCGGGGGTTCACCCTGTTAAAAAAAAAAAGTTTTTTTTTATTAGACCATTAAATTCGGCATCGTAGCGCGAGCTACGGTATGCCGGTCTTACATTTTTTATGCCCGTACTCACTGTGCTATCGATGATTGAAGAATCCGGGGAATGGGCGTTCCTATGGTGAGAGAAGGTGATTGACGGCCGGCCCTGGCACGTCACGCTTCTCCGGAAATAGCCGAAATAGGCTTGGCTATTCACGGCGCCTGCGCATAGCCTGTGCGCAGGCGTCGTGAATAGCCGAGACCTACTCCGGCTGTCTTCGGGGAGCGTGACGTGCCAGAGCCGGCCGTCAATCATCCTCCCTCTCCATAGGCACGCCCATTCCCCGCGGGAGTCGGATTCTTCAATCATCGATACCACAGTGAGTACGGGGATTAAAAATTTAAGACCGGCATACCGTAGCTCGCGCTACGATGCCGAATTTAATGGTCTAATGATGGAAAGGAGGGTGAACTACCGCTTTAATAAAAAAAAGGAGGGATTAAAAAAAAAAAAAAAAAAAAAAAAAAAAAGCACTGACTGCATTAAAAACGTACCGAAAATGCACTGGAACGCGTCAAAAACGTGCATGCAAAAAAAGCACCTGGAACGCATCCGGATTGCGTTTATGGTGTGAACTGGCCCTTAAAATGTTTATTTAACCACTTCCATACAGGGCAGTTATACACACATCCATACCGGGCCTATTCAGGAACTTCTCTTCAACATGTACAAATCATATTTTTTTTGCTAGAAAATTGCACAGAACCCCCAAACATTATATATGTTTTTTTAGCAGACACCCTAGGGAATAAAATGACGGTCATTGAAACGTTTTATCTTGCACGCCATTTGCGCAATAATTTTTCAAACGCCTTTTTTTTGGAAAAAAATTGTTTCATGAATTAAAAAAATAACAAAACAGTAAAGTTAGCCCAATTTTTTTGTAAAATATGAAAGATGATGTTACACCGAGTAAATAGATACCTAACATGTCACGCTTTAAAATTGCGCACACTCATGGAATGGCGCCAAACTTCGGTACTTAAAAATCTCCATAGGCAACGCTTTGAAATTTTTTACAGGTTACCAGTTTAGATTTACAGAGGAGATCTAGTGCTAGAATTGTTGCTGGCGCTCTAACGCACGCGGCGATACCTCACATATGTGGTTTTAACGGCGTTTACATATGTCGGCGGGACTTGCGTGTGCGTTCGCTTCTGCGCGCGAGCTACTGGGGACAGGGGCGTTAAAAAATATATTTTTTATTTCTTTTTTTTTTTTTTTACATATTTATTAATTTTTTTACACTTTTTTTTATTTTTTTATTATCACTTTTATTCCTATTACAAGGAATGTAAACATCCCTTGTAATAGGAATGTGTGTGACAGGTCCTCTTTATGGAGAGATGCGAGGTCAATAAGACCCCACATCTCTCCTCCAGGCTGGAAAGCATGAAATCGGTGAAAAAAAATTCACCGATCTCATGCTTACGGTTGCTTAGCAGCCGCAATTGCGGCTTTGTTTACTTACGGGGACCCGGGCGTGACGTCATCACATCGCGCCCGGGTCCTCCGACGGTCATAGAGATGACTGGTGACCATCTGGTCACCAGTCATCTCTATGCTTCCTGCCAGCGCCGGACGATTCGTTCTCTGGGCCCCCGATGGCATGGGAGAGCCCGGAGAAGCACCGGATGGCGGCGGGAGGGGGGGGGGGGTGTCCCCTCCCGCCGCCTGTAAGAACGATCTAGCGGCGGAATCGCCGCTATGATCGTTCTTACGTTGTGCAGAATCGCCGGCAGGAGAGAAGGATATCTGAATGATGCCTCTAGCTGCAGGCATCATTCAGATATCCACCCGGAAAGCCCAGGACGTCATATGACGTCCTCCTGGATCGAGGAGGGGTTCCTGCCGCCGTCATTTCACAATGACGCGGTAAGGAAGTGGTTAAACAGAGGGAAGGAATAAAAAACCCAAAACAATGCTAAAAAAAAAAAAAAATCAAAATACACACTTTAAAATAAATTACTGTTCAAGAATAATTTTCCTAAAGAAAGAAATGACAAGCCAATAATACAAGCAGAAAATACTTCTATCTGACCACAGGTAGTTTCCAAATAATTTACCTGTTTCAAATGGAAACAGATTTCTAAAATGTGCCCATACTTGGAAAGAGATTTTCATCATATGCTAAATGTTTCGCAATAACTAATGACAATGCTGCGAACAGCTGCAACAGATAGCAAGAAGACACCAAAGACATTACTGTATAATGGTAGTTAGAAGCTGCTGTTGTCACAGTGTATGGGGTGAATGAAAGATGTACAGTAAAAGCTGCATACAGGATGAAATAGGCACCCAACAAAAAGGCCTCATGCACGCCGGGCATCTGACAAAGCCCATGACAGAACTCCTGGTAGGAAAATGCTGCTTAAAAAAATGCATTCTACTGGTCAGAATATTGACATACACTATCTGACAAAAGTAAGTACACCCCTCACATGTTGGAAAGATATAATAAAATATTCACAATGTGACAACACTGAAGAAATGACACTTTACTACAAAGTAGTGAGTGTACAGATTGTATAACAGTGAAAATGTGCAGTTCCCTCAAAATAACTCAGTACAGTCATTAATGTCTAAACCGCTGGCAACAAGAGTGAGTACACCCCTAAGTGAAAATGTGACACTCCTTAATTAAAAAAAAAAAATAGATCAAGATTTGATCTAGGTAAGTGCCAGGGTTAGTGTTTGGGTCAAGTAAAGGTCAAAGATAAAAAATCAGGGTCAGTACATTTTGGGCAAGATTTTTTTTTTTTTTTACAAAAAATTGTATCACCATCATTTATGTGATGAAAAAAAAAAAGACATTTTGTGAAGTAAAAAAACAACGTTTTTGAAACTTCAATTTTCAAAAACGACGTTGCCTACACACCATCATTTTTTCACAATGCTCTAGCAAAGCGCGGTTACGTTCAGCACTTTTTTCCATTGAAGCTCGCTTCATAACTTGCTTCTGAACATGCGCGGGTTTAAAAATGTCGTTTTAAACATTGTTTTTGCTACATACAGTGATTTTTTCTGAAACAAAAAACGACGTTTTGAAAAACGACCCAAAAAATTGAAGCATGCTTCAATTTTTTTTGTCGTTTTTCACAAGACATAAAACAACGTTTTCCCCCACACACGGTCATTTAAAAAAAATTTTCATCACAAAAAGTGATGGTGTGTACGGGGCATTAGTGTTTTATGTAGGACACAATAAAAAAGGAGGAAAATGTGCACGAATGTTTCTAGGCTGTACTATGGGTACAAACCTACACATATGTGGCATCACTTCAATTGTCAGGAGCAGGATAATTTATTCTGGGTTGTTCTTTGGTGGTAGGTTTTGGTAGCAATAAGAAATAAAAGAGCTAAATCTAAAAAAAAAAAATCAAGGGGGATCCATTACCATTTACCACCAACTGAAAGCCCAAGTTGTCCTGAAAATAATAAAATATACTTCACCTCGATGCCCAAAAGTAGTTTTAATGATATGTACAGTTTTACTAACACATCGTTGCAAAATTGTGCTTAGGCATATTTGTTTTGCCCTTAGGGGTGAAGGGTTTAAGCTCCATGTGTATGAGGTCATAAAGTGGTACATATTCTTTTTAGAGGAAATTTTTCTCAGGGGTCTCCAGCCTCAAGTACTTTAATTTGACTTTTCTAATGTACCCCAACTTAAAGTATTGACTGCAGTGTGCAAGTATAGCAGCCAGAAATCTAGCATTTTCTGTGCAAAGTCAGCAACAGCAGTCTAGAGATTTCCTCTATAGTAAACCTTCCCCATTTGGAAACCGTATAAAGTGCATAGATAAATATGTTCTTCAATCTATTTCTGACACTCAGGGAAGCCATAAATACCCTATAGAGCAAAAAACAAAAACAAAAAAAACACACTATAAATAGACCCTGTTACCGTGTTCATTACCAGCAAAGTGACAGTGTCTGTGTAAAGCCCACCCCCAACCACCTTATACTTACCGCCCAAGTGGTCCCATGCCACACCTTCTTACATGGCTGCCACTGATAAATACTCAGTGTCTAGCATTAGATGAAGCATGTGACCACCTTCCACGATGCAGTACTTGGGACTATAGGCCAATCACCAAGCCTGAGTGCCGTCACATGCCAAAGCTGTCACCGCTCCCTCAAAGCATTGATAACTAGTATTTAGATGACGTCTGCAATGAAGAAAGGAGCAAGGGCAGCACTGAAGTGGCAAGTAAAAAGTAGATGAGGGGTGGGCTTTACAAAAAGACTCTGTCTTCGACAGCTTTGGGACAAGGAAAGACGGCTTTTCAGGGCATTTCCAACATCATACTTGGTAGAATTAGGTTTCAGTCAAGAGTTATTTGTTTATACATATGTGCAACCACCTGGACATAGTGAATGGAAGCAATCTTATCACTTGAAATGAAGCCTGACATGAAAGAAAAAAAGAAAAAAAAAAAAATTGAAATTGTTCACCAAGGCTCAGGATCACAATAATTGACAACAAAATACATTAACAATAAAATTGTGTATGTATTTGAGTACAGTAAATATAAGTAAAAATATAGATAATTTTTAAAAGCCAAATTGTATAAGTGGCGATCTTTCTACTAATAATGAAAACTGAAATGGAGATCATGGTCCACATGTGCAAGCCCAGTGGAGTCTGTTTTGGGAACAAGCTGTGAACACCAAAGGTGTATACACAACAAAGAGGTAAATAGAAGACTTGCAGGTGAGGGCTGGAGGTGATCAAACAGAACCAATAATCGCAACTGCACTGAAATTGCAAATACATTTAAAAGCGGAGGTCCGCCAAATTATTATTTTCTCCCTGGTGTGGAGAAAGCCTCTTGAGGGAAGAGGGGGCGAGCAGGAGAGTCAGGACACCCACTAACACACAGCTCCTTTCTCTATCTGCAAAGTAGAGAGTGTCCCGACACTCCTGCTCGCCCCCTCCCCCTTCAAGAGGCTTTCTCCACACCAGGGAGAAAGCCTTGCATTACGGTGTGTAGTTACAGACAGAAGAACAAGAAGTGAGGATTTCTCAGAAGAAATAAGGACATTTAAAACCAAAAATCGAAGGATGAGGCAAGTGAAGGAGGACTGCACTAAGGTAAAGGAAGCTATTTAGGGAAAACATTTTTTACCTTTACAAACCCTTTAATCCACATCGCTGATGTGCGGTCACGTGACCACTAGGCTGACGTCAGAGGAGATCTCAGCCCATCCAACTGTAGTCCTTAGGTCGGAGAAGGAGAGCGGCGGGCTGTCATGTGACCGCACATCGGCAACATGTATTAAAGCGGGGGTTCACCCTATAAACCCCAAAAAAAAATTTTTTTTTCTTCTACCATAAAATCAGGCATTGTAGCGCAAGCTACAGTATGCCTGTCCCGATTTTTTTATCCCCGTACTCACCGTGTACTCGTACATCGAAGATACCGACTCCCCTCGGGAAATGGGCGTGCCTATGGAGACGGAGGATGATTGACGGCCGGCTCTGGCGCGTCACGCTTCTCCGGAAATAGCCGAAATAGGCTTGGCTCTTCACGGCGCCTGCGCATAGCCTGTGCGCAGGCGCCGTGAAGAGCCGAGACCTACTCCGGCTGTCTTCGGGGAGAGTGACGTGCCAGGGCCGGCCGTCAATCATCCTCCCTCTCCATAGGCACGCCCATTCCCCGTGGGAGCCGAAATCTATAATGTACGAGTACACAGTGAGTACGGGGGTAAAAAAAAATAATCGGGACAGGCATACTTTAGCTCGCGCTACAATGCCTGTCTCGATGGTATAATCGTGTCACTGAGGGTGATCCACCGCTTTAAGGCATTTAAGATAAAAAATAAAAAAAACACAACACGTACACCAAATTGTATAGCTTGTTATAACAGAGGCTGCCAGTAATTGGCAACACTGACTTAACCACTTTAAAACCCAGGCCTGAGAAAAAACTCCCCACCCCTAATTCCCCCTATACCACCGGCCCACACATATTTACAAATGTATTTTCTAAGGCCCCTTTCACACGGACGGACAGAATGGTGCTTTTAGCTGCGGATTTTACCGCAGCTAGAAGCACACAATGCTTTCCTATGACATCATTCACACACACACACACACACACACACACACACTACGGTTACCTGTGGTTTTGTTTCCGCACAAAATTGTGGGTAGAAAAAAAAAAAAATAGAACTGAAAGCGTCCAGCTGCGAAATCCCGCAGCAATCGGCACATAACCGCAGTGTCAGCTGCGTTTGGTATGAATCTTGAGGGAGAACTCCTCGCCAAATTTCAAATAAAAAACGGGCATGGGTTCCCCCTATGGAGGAATACCAGGCCCTTGGGTCTGCTAAGGATTTTAAGGGGAACCCCCGTATGCCGAAAAAATGGCGTGGGGTTCCCCCCAAAATTCATACCAGACCGTATCCGAGCAGTAGCCCGGCCGGTCAGAAAAGGGGGTGGGGAAGAGCGAGCGCCCCCCCCTCCTTAACCGTGCCAGACCGCATGCCCTCAACATGGGGGGGGTAGGTGCTTTGGGGCAAGGGGGAGCCCTGTGGTCCCCCACCCCAAAGCACCTGTCCCCATGTTGATGAGTACAGGACCTCTTCCCCAACAACCCTGGCCGTTGGTTGTGGGGGTCTGCGGGAGGGGAGCTTATCGGAATCCGGGAGCTTCCTTTAATAAGGGGGACCCGATGCCGACCCCCCACCCTAGGTGAATGAGTATGGGGTACATTCACCTGGCAAAAAAAAATAAAAAATATGTAAAAACACACTACACAGGGTTTTAAAGTGATTTATTAGTCAGCTCCGGTTGCACCGGAGCATGATGGGACTGTGACGTCATAAGAGGCCTATATAAAAATCGGTGCGAGCCGCGCACACGGCATTACAGCGGGAGGAAGCAACGTGTCAACATTGAAGAAGAGAAGAAGGCAGAGGGCGACAGAAACCCGGGCACCCCCCCTCGTAGAAGAGCTAAAGAGAGCGGGGCCCCCGGTGGAAGAGAACAGGCGGTGGTGAAAACCGGTACCCCCCCCTCCGCAGAAGACATCGAAGAAGCCTGGGAGGGGGCAGCTGTAAAAGAGCTAAAGAAGAAAGTGCCCCCCCCGGCAGAAGAGAACCATACGGCGGTGAAGACCAGGACCCGCGGCAGAAGACATCGAAGAAGTAGGCCCCCCCCTCGCAAAAGAGCTAAAGAAGAGAGGGGGGCCCCGTAGCTGACTAATAAATTACTTTAAAAACCCTGTGTAGTGTGTTTTTTTACATTTTTTTTCCGCCAGGTGAATGGGTAGGGATACGATGTACCCCATACTCATTCACCTAGGGTGAGGGGCCAGCATCAGGGGGCACCCTTATTAAAGGAGGCTCCCGGATTCCGATAAGCTCCCCTCCCACAGACCCCGACAACCAATGGCCAGGGTTGTCGGGAAGAGGCCCTGTCCTCATCAACATGGGGACAGGTGCTTTGGGGTGGGGGGCCACAGGGCGTCCCCCTGCCCCAAACCCCCTTTCCTGACCGGCCGGGCTGCTGCTCGGATACTGGTCTGGTGTGGATTTTGGGGGGCCCCGTACGCCGTTTTTTTCGGCGTACGGGGCTTCCCCTTAAAATCCATAGCAGACCCAAGGGTCTGGTATGCTCTTGGAGGTGGAACCCATGTCGGATTTTTATTTTAAATTTGGCGTGGAGTTCCCCCTCAAGATTCATACCAAACCCAGTGCTTGGTATTGGCAGGGATCCAAGTCGGATCCCCATTCAATACCGTGCTGTGGCTAAACGCAACCGCAACTAAAAGCGCTGTACAAATGCAGCTGATCGCTGTGCCTGGAGTCTTGAATTCCAGCAAAACATAAACATGCTTTTAGCTGCAGCAAAACAGCCGTCCGTGTGAAAAGGGCCTTAATGTAAACCCTTTAGTTACTTACCAGACTTAGTCTTCACATGATTCTCTGCAGCACCTCTTCCATGTATGGAGACCAGTGATCTGCTGCTGCAGTCCCGGTCCTGTTGCCGCCCCCTTTTGTGATGTCATCATGCCACCGCAGAAAATCTTTGAGACTCTGTAAGGACCTTGACATTGGCATCTTTATCAGCCAGTAATGCAAGTAAAGTTGGGGACCACTATATCGGACGCATACAAAACATACATTGCTGACATACTGTACCAAATAGTACATGATGTGTATCATACTATGACCCTATTGCGAGAGGCTCTTGTAACTGTATTGCACACATGGCATCCTCCGATCACCTCTTCTGAAAATGCTAATCCCCTAGCTGCCACAATGGTTCAAATAGCTTAAACTGTTTTTATGCCACAGGCTTGTAAGAACTATGCAGATGAACTGTTCTGACCTTCCTGATCTGCAAATTTGTCTCAGATCAGTGACTAAGAAAGCATTAAAGCTAAAAACAGACATACAATTAGCATTTCTAAAAGGTCAGCAATACCAGCACATTTCTCTTAGTACAGGATTCCTTAACTTCACCTGCTAAAATGCTTTCAGCCCTGCTTGCATCCAGCTCCTACTACACCTGTGCACTGCTTGTTTCCATAATTCCTACAGCTGGAGTATGAACCATTCAATAGCAATGAATGTGCTGAGTTAAACGGTCCTTTAGCCCAGGTTCACACTGGGCTGCGGGTGTGAAGCTGTGCGAGTTCAGCTGAATTTCACTCCCGCTTGTCAGTCCCGGTTTTGGCCACGATTAGAGAGACATCTGTGCAGATTTCTGCACAGATGTCAATGTAAATCGCTGCTGAACTTGGGACTGACAAGCGGGAGTGAAATCGTGCGAGTTCTGCTGAACTTGCACGGCTTCACACCCGCAGCCCAGAAAGTAATACAGAAACGACTTTTTGAAATTGGTGCAGCGCCGCACCGCTTAGGACAGTGCCATTGCCGGCAAATGCCGCAGATTTGACATGTCAAAACGCAGCAAGTGTGCATCAAATTGTACATCCACTGGCTTAAAACTGGCTTTATGCATGTAGAATTTCTTTTGAAAGATTTTGTTTTCAAAACGTTCATTCATCAAGAGGTTTAAAGGGGAAGATTCAACAATCGGATTCAACCAGACCAACTGAAAAAAAAAAAATCTAACAACAAAAAGTAATCGTTTCATTTGCTCCTGGCCAAAAAAATAATAACTACTCACAAGTCATAAGTGCATGCACTTGTCAAAAGTTATCTGGAAGTAGAATGTTCATTTTAGGGAAATTGAGACACGGACATGGTACTCAAGCAAAACATTGTTCTAAATGAGTGGAGTCCAAGGAACCTCTGAATGGTCAGATGAGCAATTGTCATACTTTTTTACTTGAACGTTCAAACAAAACGGGTTTTAACTTTTTAAATTTTGATTAGAGCAAGGGAGGGTTATAACCCCGTCAGATTTTTTTTATTGCCATCTGTGTCCCATTGTGGAGATTTACCTTCACTTCCTGTCTCATAGCCAAACACTAAATGAGAGGAAATACATGCAAATTAAGGGAATTCCTTGGGGACCTCCAGGTCACTGGAACTAGTGTCCCCCATTGGAAAATTTCCCCTCCATTACTTTTCTGGGGGCAACCCAAAATTTGAGGGTTTTTTTAACTTTCATTTTCAATAATAATGGTAAACAGGACAAATAGAGAGGGTAAATCTCCTTAACGTGGGGCACAGACAGCAATAAAAAAACTGAAACATGTTCCAATCCCTCTCCACTCCAAAAAAAGTTTTGCCTTTAACCACTTAATACCCGCACGCCGTCATATGACGTCCAAAACAGGGAACTTTTATCCCGGGTGGACGACGTCCTGGGCTTTTCGGGGGGATATCTCAATGATGCCTGCACCCAGAGGCATCATTGAGATATAATTTTTTAGCGGCGGCGATCCTGCGCACCGTAAGAACGATCATAGCGGCGGTTCCGCCGCTAGATCGTACTTACAGGCGGCGGGAGGGGACATTCCCCCCTCCCGTCGCGATCCGGTGCTTCTCCGGGCTCTCCCGTGCCCCATCGGGGGCCCAGAGAGATGATCGCCGTCCGCCGGATGTTTACCATAGAGATGACTGGTGACCAGATGGTCACCAGTCATCTCTATAACCGTCGGAGGCCCGGGCGCGATGTGATGACGTCACGCCCAGGTCCCCGTAAGTAAACAAACCGCAATTGCGGCTAGTTTGAATGAGATCTGTGAATTTTTTTTCACGATGTCATTCTTTCCAGCCTGGAGGAGAGATGTGGGGTCTTATTGACCCCACATCTCTCCTTAAAAAGAGGACCTGTCACACACATTTATAGAACTAATCACTGTATAAATGTGAATGGTCTAAAAAACGTGTCAAAAGTGTCTGATGTGTTCACCGCAATGTCACCCCCCCCCCCCCCCCCAAAGGCTGTGTGCTTAATAAGAAAACAGAAGCACTGCAGATTACTCCCCGCACATGAAAATTAAGAATCAGTTCCCTTTCTGACATTCATTTTAGTGGGTCGGGCTAAATTGCCAGGCAACCAGAATTTTAAAAAGGAAGGCCACCACCAGTGATCCCTGTCATGTTGGGTTTATTTATGGTCCCTGGCACTGGAATTTTGAACTTTTCTCTGTATAATTTAAAGTTGTATATAAAAAAATATAAATAAAATATATTATATATATATTTATTAATTTGGTGAAAGTGCTAAACCAGTGCTAAACCAGATTCTTCTTTTTTTTATTGCAGATGTATGCAGTATTTACTGCAGAGACATCTCACAAGGCAGGACTGCCCTAGTGAGCGAGACAGAATATGAATGCTACATTGAGACTTCGCCGGCCAACGTGACGTTCACACGGAGGAGACTTCGCCGCCAACGTGACGTTCACACGGAGGAGACTTCGCCGCCAACGTGGTCACTTTAAGTGAACATAAGTGATTTACCCCGGGGGTGGGCCTTAGAGCCTTGCAGCACTGGGGTTCTTGTTTCAGATTCTGACCAGGACACTATCTGCATGGAGTTTGCATGTTCTCCCTGTGCTTGCGGGGGTTTCCTCCGGGTACTCCGGTTTCCTCCCACACTACATGCTACTTTTGCGTTGGTGGTGCAGTGGTAAGCATAGCTGCCTTCCAAGCAGCTGACCCGGGTTTGATTCCCGGCCAACGCCATCTCCAATACTTGGAGTCCTCAGAGAGAAAAGCGCTATACAAGGTCAATGTGGAGTATATATTAGCGGTGGAATAAAGAATGAAGAGAACGTGTGAAATGTTTGAGGAAAAAAACGTTCCCCCAGAATCTATAGAAGGAGAACCCAGCAACTGATAGAAGACGCTTAGCTTTGGCTGCGATCACACCTAGGCGTGCCGGATCGCGGGAGGAATTACTGCAATTTCCCGAATTGCCGCAAAACGTGCGACATGCTTGTGATCCCATTACTTTCAATGGCACCCCAATCATGGGACAATATTGTCACCTGACAAATCACAAACAAAATGACGGGACGCCCATTTCCCAAAAGCAGTCCTGCGATTTGTCAGGTGACAATCGTGGCAAAATCACGCCTCGATTGGGGCGACATTGAAAGTAAAGGGAATCGCATACTCCACCCAGCAGGAATATTATACCCCCTCAACTGTCTAGATTTACATTAAAGTTTCAAATACATAAATCCTTCATTGCTGCAGACCTCAGCACACGCCATGTGTGATGTAACCACTTAAAGACCACAATCAATATATACAGCATCTCACAAAAGTAAGTACACCCCTATGTGTGCGGGAGATCACATACAGTATGTCACAAAAGTAAGTATAACCCTCGCATTTGTGTAAATCTTTTTATGTGACAACACTGAAGAAATTACACTTTGCTACAATGTAAAGTAGTGAGTGTACAGCTTGTATAAGGCTGCTTTCACATTGCAGCGTGGAGCCGCGGTGACGGTATAGCCGCGCTATTTGTAGCGCGGCTATACCGTCGTGTTTACCGCAATATTCAGGCGCTAGCGGTGAGGTTTTAACCCCCGCTAGCGGCCGAAAAAGGGTTAATACCGCGCTTTCCCATTGATTTCAATGGGAAGGCGCGGTGAACACACCGCTCCTATACCGCGGTAAAGATGCGGCTAGCAGGACTTTTGGAGCGCTCCTGCTAGCGCACCGCTTCAGTGTGAAAGCCTTCGGGCTTTCACATTGAACACTACAGGGCATGATTTTTCATGCGGTATAGCAGCGCTATTTTTAGCGCTGTACCGCATGAAAAACGCCCCAATGTGAAAGGGGCCTTACAGTGTAAATTTGCCGTCCCTTTAAAATAACTCAACACTCAAGAATTTTATACAGGACATTCAATGGAAGAAAGTGTAGAACTCTTGTCATTTGGCAGCTCAACCAGCCAAAAGTAAAAGGTGTATCACAAAACTGAGCACATTGCCAGGAACTAAACAAAAATACCTACGTTTTGACGTATAAATTGTGTATGACAAGTAGATCTTGTGGGCGTGAGAGCAATTTATAGAGAAGGAACAAAGATAATTTTTTAAAGCTCTGCTCTAGCTATGACATCTTCCACTCTAACCAGCCCCATAGACACTGTTTAAAGGGGTTGTAAAGACAAAAATATTTTCCTCTTAAATTAAAGTCTGACAGTAGCTGATAAAGTAAAAAGTAATGTTTTGCATTATAACTAGTTTGATACCTGTTGAAATCGAGCTGTTTTATTCACCTCCGTCACTCCTGAATCATTATTCTCACTGACTTCCTGGTTTGCGGTGCGCATTCATTCTTGCTACATCACGGCCTAATGGGAACTACAGTTCCCATTAGGCTTAGCCTCCATGCCTGTGAGGGATAAGAGAGCATCTTCACCCAGGGCTGTAGTCATAGGGAGGGGGTGAGCACATTCTGCTTTCAACCATGCAAAACAGCTCAGATGCTGGTGGAAAGCAAGAAGAGGAGTGACAGGAAATGGCATTTTCAAACCTGGATTACTGTATTTTGGAGGCCAAAAGGAAAAACAAGGTAAGTGATATTTAAATGCTCTAGCTTACAGCAATCAATTGATCTAATAAAAAACGAACCTTTAGTGTTCCTTTAAAATCGCTAAAATTTCCTGAAATGATCACTAAACTTAAACAGCTTTTTCACAAAAACGGTAAAAGATATCAAACTGAAGATATAGCCGGATAGCTGAATATGTTGTGAACATTAAAGTTTGTTTGGCGTCTGTAGATGTAAGTATGAAGAATCTGAAACTTTTGATAGCGGAGAAGATTTTAAGGATTTGAAGCATGCTCTCATTGACTGAAGCATGCTCTAAAAGCTTAATATTATATTTTAAAAAGTATAAATAGTAGAAAAAAGTTGAAGAAGTCCCATCATTAGCTAAACATTTTAAAAGTTGAATGGTCTTAATAGCTGAAAGTATGCAGAAGTTACGCAGAGAATAATTAAGAATAATACAAAAAAAAAAATGAATAACAATACTGGGAATGCTATTGAGTATTCCCACTAATTAATAAAAAGAGATATATATATATATATATATATATATATATATATATATATATATATATATATATATATATATATATATATATATATATATATATATATATATATATATATATATATATATCAGAGCGCAGCGCGGGGGAACACAGGAGAACAGTTTTCATTTTACTTGCCGTGTTCCCGTCGCTCACCGTCATATTCAGCCCTGCCCCTTGGCCGGGGAACTTTGATTGACAGATCATCTGTCTATCAAAGTTTCGGGACCAGGAGGCGGGGCTGGATCTGATAGTGAGCAGCGGGGAACACGGCAATTAAAATGAAAACTGTTATCCTGTGTTCCCCGCGCTGCGCTCTAAACATCCAGGCGGCTCTCTCTTCCCCCTCCACGGTCACTGGGAGAAGAACCCCCATTACACACAGGCTGCTGGTGCTCACCCCCCCCCCCCCAGGCAGCCCTTCCTCGATAGACCTCAAAATCCACTCGCAAAATGCAAGCAGATTTTTTGAGGTGTGTGTGTGTGTGTGTGTGTGTGTGTGTGTGTGTGTGTGTGTGTGTGTGTGTGTGTGTATATATATATATATATATATATATATATATATATATATATACACATATACAGTGATGAAAATAAGTATTTGAACACCCTGCTATTTTGCAAGTTCTCCCACTTGGAAATCATGGAGGGGTCTGAAATTGTTATCGTAGGTGCATGTCCACTGTGAGAGACATAATTCAAAAAAAAAAATCCAGAAATCACAATGTATGATTTTTTTAACTATTTATTTGTATGATACAGCTGCAAATAAGTATTTGAACACCTGAGAAAATCAATGTTAATATTTGGTACAGTAGCCTTTGTTTGCAATTACAGAGGTCAAACGTTTCTTGTAGTTTTTCACCATGTTTGCACACACTGGAGGAGGTATTTTGGCCCACTCCTCCACACAGATCTTCTCTACATCAGTCAGGTTTCTGGGCTGTCGCTGAGAAACACGGAGTTTGAGCTCCCTCCAAAGATTCTCTATTGGGTTTAGGTCTGGAGACTGGCTAGGCCACGCCAGAACCTTGATATGCTTCTTACAGAGTCACTCCTTGGTTATCCTGGCTGTGTGCTTCGGGTATTGTCATGTTGGAAGACCCAGCCTCGACCCATCTTCAAAGCTCTAACTGAGGGAAGGAGGTTGTTGCCCAAAATCTCGCAATACATGGCCCCGGTCATCCTCTCCTTAATACAGTGCAGTCGCCCTGTCCCATGTGCAGAAAAACACCCCCAAAGCATGATGCTACCACCCCCATGCTTCACAGTAGGGATGGTGTTCTTGGGATGGTACTCATCATTCTTCTTCCTCCAAACACGGTTAGTGGAATTATGACCAAAAAGTTCTATTTTGGTCTCATCTGACCACATGACTTTCTCCCATGACTCCTCTGGATCATCCAAATGGTCATTGGCAAACTTAAGACAGGCCTTGACATGTGCTGGTTTAAGCAGGGGAACCTTCCGTGCCATGCATGATTTCAAACCATGACGTCTTAGTGTATTACCAACAGTAACCTTGGAAACGGTGGTCCCAGCTCTTTTCAGGTCATTGACCAGCTCCTCCCGTGTAGTCCTGGGCTGATTTCTCACCTTTCTTGAGATCATTTAGGCCCCACGAGGTGAGATTTTGCATGGAGCCCCAGTCCGAGGGAGATTGACAGTCATGTTTAGCTTCTTCCATTTTCTAATGATTGCTCCAACAGTGGACCCTTTTTCACCAAGCTGCTTGGCAATTTCCCCGTAGCCCTTTCCAGCCTTGTGGAGGTGTACAATTTTGTCTCTAGTGTCTTTGGACAGCTCTTTGGTCTTGGCCATGTTAGTAGTTGGATTCTTACTGATTGTATGGGGTGGACAGGTGTTTTTATGCAGCTAATGACCTCAAACAGGTGCATCTAATTTAGGATAATAAATGGAGTGGAGGTGGACATTTTAAAGGCAGACTAACAGGTCTTTGAGGGTCAGAATTCTAGCTGATAGACAGGTGTTCAAATACTTATTTGCAGCTGTATCATACAAATAAATAGTTAAAAAATCATAAATTGTGATTTCTGGAATTTATTTTTTTGATTATGTCTCTCACAGTGGACATGCACCTACGATGACAATTTCAGACCCCTCCATGATTTCCAAGTGGGAGAACTTGCAAAATAGCAGGGTGTTCAAATACTTATTTTCCTCACTATATATATATATATATATATATATATATATATATATATATATATATATATATATATATATATATATATATATATATATATATATATATATATATATATATATATATATATATATATATATATATACACACACATACACACACACACACAGTCATTTTTCGGTCAAATGCATCCTAAATTTTCAGTACCAAAATTTTAATTTCGGTGCACCACTACAGAAGACTTATTCTTTCCCATATATGAAATGTCCGATTTATGAACAGTCTGGGAAGAATTAGCTAAAACTGAGGCAGACAGAAGGTGGAGCAGCTGCGCACAGTATCCAATTAGCTTCTTGCTTCTGGAAGCTGATTGGTTACTTTCCACAGCTGCTCCAGTCTTAGCAAATCCCCCTCAACCCGTCCTTTCCATGCTCTGACTGGCTATAGCAACAGAAGAGAAACTGGATGCGTCATAAGACACTGTGCAGTCGGGTACCTCCAACCTGGATCTGCTATTGCCAATAAAGGCTGGGTTTCTCTGCATCCAATTTGCATGGCACGAGAATGTGACCCGGCTCTCTATGGAGCCGGTTCACATATCTCCAGGGCTGCTGCAGAGTGTCTGTGCATCTTTGACTATGTTTCAGGACCGAATTCAGACAACGATTCGGCCCCCGATTCGTCCCTGAACCGCAGAATGGGGATGCACAGTGTTCCTGTGCGATCCGCAGCTGGCCCAAGTGTGAACTGAGCCTAAAGATGATGCACAAGTACAAACCGCACGCGTGTTTGATAAATGCACTAAGTAATTTCAAAACTATCCGTGGTTCTGCAATTAAAGTTTTGCTCTAAAGAGGTAGTAAAGTCTTGTTCTTAAAAAATGGTCCACTGTGCAGACTTGGGTCATAATGTACTAGTATGCACTGTATACTAGAACATTATGACAGACTTACCTGCAGAGGGAGCCCTCTAGACATGGATCTCCCTGGTCTCCGGCGGCTTACATCTTCTTCCAGTCTTCCTTCCGGGTTCCCGATCTTCAGCCGTGTCACAGATGAAGTCACTCCCATGCAGGGGAGTCACATCGCCACAGAACAGACCGTAAATGTGATCTGAACTGCGCATGTGTGGCTGATCACATTACTCGTTGAAAGGTAGAGGGGGACATTTATGACAGAAGAGACCACTAGAGTTTACAACCTGTCTGTCTTTAGGGCTGCACAAAATAATTAGGTTTTAAGCTTTAAAAATAACTTTTCTCATAAAATGTTGACGCTATTACATGCTGAGTGCAGCATAATGGAAAACAGTGTTAGAAAATGCTATATGCATCATAAAAGACTTTGTAGCAAAAAACAGCTCTAAAAAGTAACAGAAAAAGTATGCTAGGTAGAAAAAAATAAAGTGCCTTTTTTTTTTTTTTTTTTTTTTTTTTAGGAACTTTAGGAATATACTGTACTTTCCTAGTGGACGGTGCAAGAGCAGCTCAAAATACATCCCGACTAGAGAAGTACAGACTAGTTCATTGCTGTGTAAATAAGCGCAGACAGAACATTTTAGTTCAGGTGGAAGCACTGATAACAGCAAATTCATGGTAACATAGCATGCACATAACTCAGATAGGCGTGTTCCGAAAAATGTTAATGGAAATAAAAACACCCAGATGAAGTGCCAAATAGAAGGCACCATAAAGGCACAGGGACAGAGAATGGGTGTGCCAACATGCCACAAAAACCATAAGTTGGGGTATTTCAGGAACACAAGCTATAAAATGCTTTGTCCGATTAATTTTAAAGGAGAACTTCACCCAAAAGAAAAAACATTCCCATTTAAGTCCTCTAACCCCCCCCCCCCCCCCACCCACAGTCTCCTGGGACATGTCAAGGGATCATTCACAAAGTGCAGTGTGGTTCACACACATGCAGTGAAGCCAAAAGTCACACAGCCGGCTGCCCACGGTAAGGGTGCCAGCGTCAAAAAACCAAAGGCTAGTGAAGAACTAACCTGGGTGATGACGGAGCTGGATCCCTGGACAGGCAAGTGTCCTTTTATTAAAAGACAGCAGGATTTGTAGCTGGTGGATTTTTTTTTCAGCAGCTACAAGAACACCTTTTTCAATACCGGTCACTACTACTCCCTACCTGCCCAGGCCAATTTTCAGCTTTCAGGGATGTCGCACTTTGAATAACAATTACTCTCCCAGTCATGCAACACAAATAGAGCTTTTTTTCAGTGGCATTTAATCACCACTGGCTGAAATGAAAAAAGACTGACATTTTGGGGAAAACAAAGCATTATTCTTTCGTATCTTCAAATTTTGAAAATAATCTTTCTTCATTAATTTGGGCCAAAATGTATTCTGCTACAATTCTTTGGTGAAAATAACCCAAATCAGTGTATGGAATTTTGTCTGTAGAAAAGTTAGAGTGTCCACAGTCTATGGTATATATCCTAAAACATATCAATCCTGATGTACCGACACCCCATCTCCTCATTTCTTGAGGCACGAAAACATCAGGACAGTACAAATACCCCCAAATGACCCCTTTTTAGAAAGTATACAGTCCACGTTATTAACCACTTCAGCCCTGGAAGATTTTGCTGCTCAATGACCAGGCCATTTTTTGCGATACAGCACTGCGCCGATTTAACCGACAATTGCGTGGTCGTGCAAAGTTGTACCCAAACAAAATTGAGGCCCTTTTTTCCCCACAAATAGAGATTTCTTTTGGTGGTATTTGATCATGTCTGCGGTTTTTATTTTTTGCACTATAAACAAAAAAAAAAACAATTTTGAAAAAAATATATATATTTTGTACTTTTTGAAAAAATAAATATCGAATTTCTTTGAGGAAAAATTTTCCTTCTTTTTTTTTTTAAGCTTAGGCCGATACGTTTTCTTATACATAGATTTTTGGAAATAAATCGCAATAAGCGTATATCGATTGGTTTGCGCAAAAGTTATAGCGCCTACAAAATAGGGATAGGTTTTAAAGCATTTTTATTATTCGTTTTTTTCTTTACTAGCAATGGTGGTGATCTTTGATTTTTAATCGGGACTGGCGACATTATGGTGGACACATCAAACACTTTTGACACATTTTTGGGACCATTGTCATTTATACAGCGATTAGTGCTATACAAATGCACCGATTACTGTGTAAATGTCACTGACAGGGAAGGGGTTAACACTAGGGGCGATCAAGGGATTTTTTTTTTTTTTTTTTTAAATACAGTGATCAGAGCAATACAGTGTTACCATAGTACCACTGTACTGGGGAGGTGATCAGTATTTTTCACACACTATGGTTGCCTATAAAACTTTGCATTTTACAGTGATAAGCAACAATTTTTACTGAATGAAAATCAATCATTTAGTGTTTTCTATTGTGATATTGTGATTAGCCGATTATTGGCCACAGTAATCACATGACACAGACGAGCTGTGATTGGCCTTGTCTATACCAAGTGATGACTGACCAATCACAGAGCTCATCACAATAGTACACAACAGCATGCAACAATGCCTTTTATTGTGTACAATTGTCATGCGACCTGCTGAGATTGGCCACAGCGGTCACATGGTACCGGCAGCAGGGCCTGAAGGGCGTAATCCTGGAAGGACATCATATAACGTCCTCCCGCCGGGCCTATTATACATATGATGTCCTCCCAGGATTGTGCCCTACGGGCCCCACTGCCTGCACCATGTGACCGCTGCAAAGGTGTTAAAGTGATATTTAGAAATAAAAAAAGCCTGCATCCGCATCTACTCATGTCCCTCGCCAGCACTTAGCCCCTCCCTCCTGCCCCCAGTGCAAGCCGCTTGCTGGGGGCACCCAACCATGGCTCATTCCCGAGCTGCAGCTCTACATGTTCATTCACTCACAGCCATGACTCAGCCCAGCCCCCACTCTCTCTCTCTCTCTCTCTCTCTCTCTCTCTCTCTCTCTCTCCTCACTCACTCCTGCTGATCTCTCAGCCAATAAGGAGTAAGTGTCCCTGGAGAGCTGAGGCTCTTGTGCATATCGCTGGATCGAGAGGGAGCTCAGGTGAGTATTAGGGGGGGGGGGGGCTGCTGCACAGAGAATGCATGAAAAGTTAAAAAAAACTTCAACCTTTGCAACCACTTTAAGTACTGGAGTACTTTAAAACAGATATTTTAAAGATACAAGTAATACCAGTATAGCTTTCTTTAACAGATATATAGTTGCCAATAGGTCTAGGTAATTTTCCAGAGACATGATGTTCCTGAATCTATTTTCTTTTTCTTTTAACAAAGACAGAAGAAAACCCAACAGCCAGAATGTTAGTTGAAAGGTAATGATCACACCACAAGCAGCCGAGGTGCACATTCCAGTGGTGCGTCAGAAACCTCTTTATAAAGCTACAACTATCTTCCCAGGAAAATCACAAAGTCTGGCTTTGGGATCATCATCTACACAGCCTTTCATAAACAAAGGTGTGTGCGGCCAGCAGCACCTACATTGACAAAGTATGTAAACCCAACATTTCATCTTCCTGATATGTGTCTGCTGTACCATTTACTTGTATGAAAACATATCCCCTTCTCTGTGTATTGCTTCCTTTGTGTGTAATCCATGGTGATCCTGCCAGTCCCCCTCCTTTCCTATCAAAAACTGACCACACTAAGCAGGAGAGCACACTGTGATCAGTTATTTAGCTGTACTGGGAACTCCTCCAATAATCAGACACAAAGAACTGAGAACAGAGGGAATGTGATCACTTATGAAAAAGGTATTTTTAATGTTTTTTACAGTGCCTTGAAAAAGTATTCACACCCCTTGAAATTTTCCACATTTTGTCATGTCAAAAACGTAAATGTATTTTATTGGGATTTGATGTGATAGACCAACACAAAGTGGCACATAATTGTGAAATGGAATGAAATGATAAATGGCTTTCAACATTTGTTACAAATAAATATCTGAAAGGTGTGGCGTGCATTTGTATTCAGCCACCTTTACTCTGATACCCCTAACTAAATTCTAGTGGAAGTGGAACCAATTGCCTTCAGAAGTCACCTAATTAGTAAATTGAGAGGGAGAGAGAGAGAGAGAGAGAGGGAAAGAGGGAGATCATCTGGAATATGCAGTTCAGTTTTGGACTTAAGTTCTCAAAAAGGATATCAGGGAACTGGAGAAAGTGCAGAGAAGGGCAACCAAACTGATAAGAGGAATGGAGGAGCTCAGCTATGAGGAAAGATTAGAGGAACTGAATTTATTCTTTCCTGAGAAGGAGATTAAAAGGGGAATATGATCAACATGTACAAATACATTAGGGGTCCATATTGTGAACTTGGTGTTGAGTTTTTCACTTTACGGTCAACACAAAAGACAAGGGGGCACTCTTTACATCTAGAGAAAAAAAAAAAGAGATTTCATCTCCAAATACGGAAAGGTTTCTTCACAGTAAGAGCTGTGAAAATGTGGAACAGACTCCCTGCAGAGGTGGTTCTGGCCAGCTCAGTAGATTGCTTTAAGAAAGGCCTGGATATGTTCCTAAATGTACATAATATAACTGAGTACCAACATTTATAGGTAAAGTTGATCCGGGGAAAATCCAAATTGCCACTCGGGATCAGGAAGGAATTTTTTCCCTTGCTGTAGCAAATTGGATCATGCTCTGCTGAGGTTTTTATTTTTGCCTTCCTCTGCATCAACTGTGGGTATAGAATTGGGTATATGGGATTCTACGATATTTTATTTATTTTTATGGTTAAACTAGATGGACTTGTGTCTTTTTTCAACCTGGCTAACTATGTAACATATGGAGGACACAGGAAACATGTGGAAGAAGGTGTTCTGGTCAGATGACACCCAAAAATTTAACTTTTTGTCTTAAAAGCAAAACGCTATGTGTGGTGGAAAGCGAACACTGCACATCTCTCTGAACACACCATCTGTGAAACATGGTGGTGGCAGTATCATGCTGTGGGGATCCTTTTTCTTCAGCAGGGACAGGGAAGATAACTTTTGCGCAAACCAGTCACTTATTTTGCGATTTTTTTTTCTTTTTTTACCAAAAATATGTAGAAGAATACGTATCGGCCTAAACTGAGAAACAAAAATGTTTTTTTTTTTTTTTTTTAAAAATTGGGATTTTTATTATAACAACAAGTAAAAAATATTGATTTATTTTTTTTCAAAATTGTCGCTCTTGTTTTGTTTATAGCGCAATAAATAAAAACCGCAGAGGTGATCAAATACCACCAAAAGAAAGCTCTATTTGTGGGGAAAAAAGGACGTCAATTTTGTTTGGAGCCACGTCACACGACTGCGCAATTGTCAGTTAAAGCAACGCAGCGTCGGAAGCTGAAATTTCGCCTGGGCAGGAGGGGGGTATATGTGCCCAGTAAGCAAATGGTTAAAGGAAAATATACTGCACACGTCAAGTATTTGCTCTAGATCTGAGGGGAACCTTTACTGATTTCTATCATCCAATCATGTACAAGCAAAAATTCTGAATATTTTCCTTGCACGTTATTGGGTATTCTTTGCAAAGTGAAGCTTTACCTCATTTACTAAGCTCGGGAGCAACTGCATTTGCATTGCACGGTATATTTGCCTTTAGTAAATCAACCCTTAAAGGGGTTGTAAAGGAAAAAAAATAAATAATCACCTTAATGCAATCTACGCATGAAGGTGAAAAAACATCTGATGAGGCCCCGTTTTACTTACCTGACCCCTTGAAAGTCCCGCGTTCGGTCCCAAGATCCTCTTCGCCGCTCAGCCTGACCGCTGATTGGCTAGAGCGGATGGATTAAGAGCAGCGCAGCCATTGGCTGGCACTGCTGTCAATCACATCCAGTGACGCGGCGCGCCAAGGCCGAGTGATACAGTGAGCGGCTATGGCCGCTCACTGTATCACAGGAGCGCGCCCGCAAGGACTCATCGCCATGCGCACTCTCTCGCATGAACGTGATGAGTTCTTGCGGGGAGGACCAGAGACAGCCGAGAGGGACCCCAGAAGACGTGGATCGGGGCCACTCTGTGCAAAGCGAACTGCACAGTGGAGGCAAGTATAACATGTATGTTATTTTAAAGAACATTTTTTTTTTCCCCTTTAGTGACACTTTAAACCCTTTGTACACACGATAGGATTTCCATCAGACAAATCCATGGAATTTTGTGCGAAGGGCGTTGGCCGTGAACTTGTTCTGCATACAGACGGCAGAACTTTTTCTGCCAACATACACAAAACTACATGGTTTTTCTGCTCTTTAGCACCACCCTTTGGGCAACTTCTGCTAATGTTGTCTTATGGTTAGCATTGGTTCGGAGCATACATGGTTTTACTTTGGATTTTATTCCGACGGACTTGCTATCCCACATTTGTTGTCGGAAATTCCGACAACAATTGTCTGATGGAGCGTACAAACGATCGGATTATCCGACAAAAACCCTCCCATCACACAATTGTCAGAAAATCCAATCGTGTGTACGGGCGTTTAGCGTGACCAGGGACAACCAGACTAAGTGTGAATGGGACATACAAGGGAGAGCAGCCGGACTGAACTCCTAAAAGCTGGGCTCTGGTACACTTGCTAATATATGGCAGCAGTATGGTCAGACAGCGGAGTGCATGTTGTACGGCAGCAGTATGGTCAGACAGCGGAGTGCATGTTGTACGGCAGCAGTATGGTCAGACAGCGGAGTGCGTGTTGTACGGCAGCAGTATGGTCAGACAGCGGAGTGCGTGTTGTACGGCAGCAGTATGGTCAGACAGCGGAGTGCATGTTGTACGGCAGCAGTATGGTCAGACAGCGGAGTGCGTGTTGTACGGCAGCAGTATGGTCAGACAGCGGAGTGCGTGTTGTACGGCAGCAGTATGGTCAGACAGCGGAGTGCGTGTTGTACGGCAGCAGTATGGTCAGAGAGCGGAGTGCATGTTGTACGGCAGCAGTATGATCGGACAGCGGAGTGCATGTTGTACGGCAGCAGTATGATCGGACAGCGGAGTGCATGTTGTACGGCAGCAGTATGATCAGACAGCGGAGTGCATGTTGTACGGCAGCAGTATGATCGGACAGCGGAGTGCATGTTGTACGGCAGCAGTATGATCGGACAGCGGAGTGCATGTTGTACGGCAGCAGTATGATCGGACAGCGGAGTGCATGTTGTACGGCAGCAGTATGATCAGACAGCGGAGTGCATGTTGTATGACAGCGGAGTGCATGTTGTACGGCAGCAGTATGATCGGACAGCGGAGTGCATGTTGTACGGCAGCAGTATGATCGGACAGCGGAGTGCATGTTGTATGACAGCGGAGTGCATGTTGTACGGCAGCAGTATGATCGGACAGCGGAGTGCATGTTGTACGGCAGCAGTATGATCGGACAGCGGAGTGCATGTTGTATGGCAGCAGTATGATCACACGGGGGGGGGGGGGGGTATGTCCCCATAGAGCACAATATACAAAAAGTATTGGGGGGGGAGGGGTACATGTCCCCTGTCAGTCCCTATAGAGCACACTATACAGGAGGTACATCTCCCCAGTCAGTCCCTATAGAGCATTCTATATAGAGGTATTGGGGGACGAGAGGTACATGTCCCCTGTCAGTCCCCATAGAACACACTATATAGGAGGTATTGGGGGGGGGGGGGGGCCTGTCCCCTGTCAGTCCCAATAGAGCACATGACATAGAAGTATTTGGGGGGGTACATGTCCCCTGTTAGTCCCTATAGAGCACACTATATAGAAGTATTGGGGGGTACGTGTCCCCTGTCAGTCCCTATAGAGCACACACTATATAGAAGTATTGGAGGGGGGGGGGGCTGTCTGTCCCCTGTCAGTCCCTACAGAACATACACTATATAGAAGTATTGGAGGGGGGGGTCTGTCTGTCCCCTGTCAGTCCCTACAGAACACACACTGTATAGAAGTATTGGAGGGGGGGGGGTGTCTGTCCCTACAGAACACACACTTTATAGAAGTATTGGAGGGGGGGGGGGGTCTGTCCCCTGTCAGTCCATACAGAACGCACACTATATAGAAGTATTGGAGGGGGGGGGGTCTGTCCCCTGTCAGTCCCTACAGAACACACACTATATAGGAGTATTGGAGGGGGGGGGTCTGTCTGTCCCCTGTCAGTCCCTACAGAACACACACTATATAGAAGTATTGGAGGGGGGGTCTGTCCCCTGTCAGTCCCTACAGAACACACACTATATAGAAGTATTGGAGGGGGGGTCTGTCTGTCCCCTGTCAGTCCCTACAGAACACACACTATATAGAAGTATTGGAGGGGGGGGGGTGTCTGTCCCCTGTCAGTCCCTACAGAACACACACTATATAGAAGTATTGGAGGGGGGGGGGGGTCTGTCCCCTGTCAGTCCCTACAGAACACACACTATATAGGAGTATTGGAGGGGGGGGGTCTGTCTGTCCCCTGTCAGTCCCTACAGAACACACACTATATAGAAGTATTGGAGGGGGGGGGGGGGGGTCTGTCTGTCCCCTGTCAGTCCCTACAGAACACACACTATATAGAAGTATTGGAGGGGGGGGGGGGTCTGTCTGTCCCCTGTCAGTCCCTACAGAACACACACTATATAGAAGTATTGGAGGGGGGGTCTGTCTGTCCCCTGTCAGTCCCTACAGAACACACACTATATAGAAGTATTGGAGGGGGGGGGGGGATGTCTGTCCCCTGTCAGTCCCTACAGAACACACACTATATAGAAGTATTGGAAGGGGGGGGTCTGTTTGACCCCTGTCAGTCCCTACAGAACACACACTATATATTAGTAGTGGAGGGGGGGGGGGGTCTGTCCCCTGTCAGTCCCCATAGAGCACACACACACTATATAGAAGTATTGGAGGGGGGGGTCTGTCCCCTGTCAGTCCCTACAGAACACACACTATATAGAAGTATTGGAGGGGGGGGGGGTCTGTCCCCTGTCAGTCCCCATAGTGCACACACACACTATATATTAGTATTGGAGGGGGGGGGGTCTGTCTGTCCCCTGTCAGTCCCCATAGAGCACACACACACACTATATATTAGTATTGGAGGGGGGGGTCTGTCTGTCCCCTGTCAGTCCCCATAGAGCACACACACTATATAGAAGTATTGGAGGGGGGGGGGTCTGTCCCCTGTCAGTCCCCATAGTGCACACACACACTATATAGAAGTATTGGAGGGGGGGGTCTGTCTGTCCCCTGTCAGTCCCTACAGAACACACACTATATAGAAGTATTGGAGGGGGGGGGTCTGTCCCCTGTCAGTCCCCATAGTGCACACACACTATATATTAGTATTGGAGGGGGGGGGGTCTGTCTGTCCCCTGTCAGTCCCCATAGAGCACACACACTATATATTAGTATGGGGGGGAGGGGGGGTGGTGACACTCACAGTCCAGGTGCTTCTTCTTGGGTCCCATCAGCTCATGGGTGGTCGCCTTACACACAGCCTTGGCCAGGGCCGATCCGGTGACACTGTGCTGGGCCGCCGTGATCCGGTCTGTGATGGACTGTCCGGACATCTTCCCCCGCCGGGCCTACACTCTCTCGGCTGTCACTGTATACCGGCTTCCTTCCCTCACTCTGTGCCGGGTCTCCGTATTCCCTGGAGGAGCTGTGCCTTGTGATATGACCCGGCTAGGGAGAAGAGTCACCTCGTCCTATCTTCGGCTACTCTCCTCTCTCTTCCTCCCCTTCTTCCTCCTTTCCGGCTCCTCTCCCCTCTTCTCCCTTTACCTCACACTTCACTTCGAAGACAAAATGGCGGCGCCGTGTCATGTGACCGCTGTCCGCACAGCGCCGGCTGTTGTTAAGGTGACAGTGCCGCTCGGTGCCAGGACCGGGATGGGGAGAGGAGAGGAGCTGGATGCCGGGGGAGGGTGACGTCTGCCGTATCACACAACACTCATTAATGGAAGTGTCCGGGAATGTGGAGAACGTTTCTAGGTCTGTGCTGTGGGGAGAATTTCTAATCTCCTATCAGCTCCCTCATTGACCTTCATCTGGAACCAAGTCTTCTGACCCTTTCTTATACTTCATTCAAAGGGACAGTCCCTCTGGTAGAACCCTCTACCTCAGTCCCTGGTAAATCCCAGCTGTCCCGAGCTCCCTGTCCCTGTGTCTAGCTGGTAATTGTATGTCTCCACCCCCGAGGAGCTGCAGGGTTCACCTGATGGGTCACTTTTTCTCCCACTGATCCCAAGGATGGTATACTATTCCTCCCACGGATACCAATGATGGGATACTATTCCTCCCACTGATACCGATGATGGGGTACTATTCCTCCCACTGATACCGATGATGGTATACTATTCCTCCCACTGATACCGACGATGGGATACTATTCCTCCCACGGATACCAATGATGGGATACTATTCCTCCCACGGATACCAATGATGGGATACTATTCCTCCCACTGATACCGATGATGGGGTACTATTCCTCCCACTGATACCGATGATGGGGTACTATTCCTCCCACTGATACCGAAGATGGGATACTATTCCTCTCACTGATACCGAGGATGGGATACTATTCCTCCCACTGATACTGAGGATGGGATACTATTCCTCCCACTGATACCGAGGATGGGATACTATTCCTCCCACTGATACTGAGGATGGGATACTATTCCTCCCACTGATGCCGATGATGGGATACTATTCCTCCTACTGATGCCGATGATGGGATACTATTCCTCCTACTGATACCGAGGATGGGATACTATTCCTCCCACTGATGCCAAAGATGTGATACTATTCCTCCCACTGATACCGAGGATGGGATACTATTCCTCCCACTGATACCGAGGATGGGATACTATTTCTCCCACTGATACCGAGGATGGGATACTATTCCTCCCACTGATACCGAGGATGGGATTCTATTCCTCCCACTGATACCGATGATGGGATACTATTCCTCCCACTGATACCAAAGATGGGATACTATTCCTCTCACTGATACCGAGGATGGGATACTATTCCTCCCACTGATACCCGATGATGGGATACTATTCCTCCCACTGATGCCGAGGATGGGATACTATTCCTCCCACTGATACCGAGGATGGGATACTATTCCTCCCACTGATACCGAGGATGGGATACTATTCCTCCCACTGATGCCGATGATGGGATACTATTCCTCCCACGGATACCAATGATGGGATACTATTCCTCCCACTGATACCGATGATGGGGTACTATTCCTCCCACTGATACCGATGATGGGGTACTATTCCTCCCACTGATACCGAAGATGGGATACTATTCCTCTCACTGATACCGAGGATGGGATACTATTCCTCCCACTGATACCCGAGGATGGGATACTATTCCTCCCACTGATGCCGATGATGGGATACTATTCCTCCTACTGATACCGATGATGGGATACTATTCCTCCCACTGATGCCGAAGATGGGATACTATTCCTCCCACTGATGCCGAGGATGGGATACTATTCCTCCCACTGATACCGAGGATGGGATACTATTCCTCCCACTGATACCGATGATGGGATACTATTCTGCCCACTGATACTGAGGATGGGATACTATTCCTCCCACTGATACTGAGGATGGGATACTATTCCTCCCACTGATACCGAGGATGGGATACTATTCCTCCCACTGATACCGAGGATGGGATACTATTCCTCCCACTGATGCCGATGATGGGATACTATTCCTCCTACTGATGCCGATGATGGGATACTATTCCTCCTACTGATACCGAGGATGGGATACTATTCCTCCCACTGATGCCAAAGATGTGATACTATTCCTCCCACTGATACCGAGGATGGGATACTATTCCTCCCACTGATACCGAGGATGGGATACTATTTCTCCCACTGATACCGAGGATGGGATACTATTCCTCCCACTGATACCGAGGATGGGATTCTATTCCTCCCACTGATACCGATGATGGGATACTATTCCTCCCACTGATGCCGAGGATGGGATACTATTCCTCCCACTGATACCGATGATGGGATACTATTCCTCCCACTGATACCGAAGATGGGATACTATTCCTCCCACTAATGCCGATGATGGGATACTATTCCTCCCACTGATACCGATGATGGGATACTATTCCTCCCACTGATACCGAAGATGGGATACTATTCCTCCCACTGATACCGAAGATGGGATACTATTCCTCCCACTGATACCGAGGACGGGGTACTATTCCTCCCACTGATGCCAACAACGGGACACTATTCTGCCCACTGATACTGACAATGCGGTACTATTCTGCCCACCGATACTGACAATGGCCAGGCCACTATTCCTCATACTGATGCCGACAATGGGCTACAATTTCTCTCACTGATACCGATGATGGGATACTATTCCTCCCACTGATACTGATGATGGGATACTATTCCTCCCACTGATACCGATGATGGGATATATTCCTCCCACTGATGCCGAGGATGGGGTACTATTCCTCTCACTGATGCCGACGATGGGTCACTATTCCTCTTACTGATACCGATGATGGGATACTATTCCTCCCACTGATACCGATGATGGGGTACTATTCCTCCCACTGATACCGATGATGGGATACTATTTCTCCCACTGATACCGAGGATGGGATACTATTCCTCCCACTGATACCGATGATGGGGTACTATTCCTCCCACTGATACCGATGATGGGATACTATTCCTCCCACTGATACCGAGGATGGGATACTATTCCTCCCACTGATGCCGATGATGGGATACTATTCCTCCCACTGATACCGAGGATGGGATACTATTCCTCCCACTGATACCGATGATGGGGTACTATTCCTCCCACTGATACTGATGATGGGATACTATTCCTCCCACTGATACCGAGGATGGGATACTATTCCTCCCGCAGATACCGATGATGGGATACTATTCCTCCTGCTGATACCGAAGATGGGATACTATTCCTCCCACTGATGCCGATGATGGGATACTATTCCTCCCACTGATACCGAGGATGGGGTACTATTCCTCCCGCTGATGCCGAGAATGGGATATTATTCCATCCACTGATGCCGATGATGGGATACTATTCCTCCCACTGATACCGATGATGGGATACTATTCCTCCCACTGATACCGATGATGGGATACTATTCCTCCCACTGATACTGACAATGGGGTGCTATTCTGCCCACTGATACTGACAATTGCCAGGCCACTATTCCTCATACTGATACCGATGATGGGATATTATTCCTCCCACTAATACCGATGATGGGATACTATTCCATCCACTGATGCCGATGATGGGATATATTCCTCCCACTGATACCGATGATGGGATATTATTCCTCCCACTGATGCCGATGATGGGTTACTATTCCTCCCACTGATGCCAAGGATGGGATACTATTCCCCCCCACTGATACCGACGAAAGGGGCACTATTCCTCCCACCAATTCCAATGATGGGTCACTATTCCTCCCAATGATGGGATACTATTCCTCCCACTGATACCAGCGATGGGGCACTATTCCTATTACTATTCACTAATACCCATTATGGGTCACAATTCCTCCTACTGACCACAGGCGTTATGTAATTTTTTTACTCCCACTACAGTCTTGCCCCCTAAAGCCTGCAGGGCAGTAAACTGGCCCTTTCTTTAAAAAGTTTGGAGACCCCTGCCTAGGTGATCTCACCAGAAGTGGGAGCATGGGCCTGACAATACTAGGTACTCACTTCCCCAAAATGTTCCAAAAGTGTGGCTTAAAGCAGACCCTCCCTTTTTAGGTAAAGTTCCACTTTAAAGCGGATGTCCACCCTAAAAAAAAAATAGCCAAAACGGCTCAGAAAAAATAGAAAAAAAAATATATATATATTTTTTAGACTTACCAGAAATGGCTGTTGCTAGGCAGATCGCCCTAATCTGCCATCTTCTCTCTTCTCCCCCTGGCATTGCCTCCTGGGAAATGGGGTGTGCTGTCTTCTGGGACCTGTATGTGTCGCAGAAGGCAGCCGCCCATTCACAAAGCGCCGCGGGACTCGGGCATGCGCAATAGGAAACGGGCAGTGAAGCCACAAGGCTTCACTGCCTGTTGGCCTTAATGAGGATGGCGGGACTGGCACAGTGTTCGTAGCTGCTGACTTTTAAAAAAAAATTTACGCAGCTGGACCTCCGCTTTAAAGTTATTGTAAAGTCTTGTTTTTTTGTTTGTTTTTTTTTATTTAAAAAAAACAAACATGTTATACTTACCTGCTCTGTGTAATGGTTTTGCACAGAGCAGCCTGAATCCCCCCTCTTCTCATTGGCTCACTGACTTTGATTGACAGCATCAGGAGCCAATAGCGCTCCACTGCTGTCTTAGCCAACAAGGGGGAAAGTCCCGGGCAGCCGAGTGTCTCCTGCAACATCCCTGGATAGAGATGGGCTCAGGTAAGTATAAATTTATCATCAAGAATCGTTATTGAGAATTTTCTCTCTGCTCTCAGCCATTAAAAGTCAAAGTCTGGGCAATCTGCCAAGTCCGGGCAGTCTGCCAATTTTTAAAACATTCTATCAGTGGAATGTTAAGTCTAAACATTGTATCAATTTGACTTTTACATCAAAGGAATACACTTCATATACTCTATATATATATATATATATATATGTATATATATTTTTAGTAGAGACCCTAGAGAATAAAATGGTGGTTGTTGCAATATTTTATGTATTTGCGCAGCGGTCTTTCAAATGCAATTTTTTTGGAAAAAAATGACTTTAATAAATAAAAAAAATAACCAGTAAAGTTAGCCCAAATTTTTTTTGTATAATGTGAAAAATTTTACGCCGCGAGAATCGTGATCTTTATTCTAAGCAAAAAAATCGTAAATCTCATTTTGGTCAGAATCGTGCAGCTCTAGTAAGCATTAGGGGCAGATAAACATGTAACAAGGGTGCTCCAAAATTTCAGGACCTAGCACATAATGTCTGCATTGGATAAGGGTATTCAGAGGATGTGATCTTCAAACACTTCAGGCCGCACTTAAAGGGTCACTAAAGGAATTTTTTATTTTTTTAAATAACAAACATGTGATACTTACCTCCACTGTGCAGTTCGTTTTGCACAGAGTGCCCCCGATCCATGTCTTCTGAGGTCCCTCGGCGGCTGTCTCTGGTCCTCTCCGCAATTTGTAACCACAGTCATGCGAGAGCTCGCATGGTGGTCACTAATTGTGGGCGTGCTCCCGTGATACATCGAGCGGCCATAGCCACTCACTGTATCACTCGGCCCCGCCCCTCGGCGCGCCGCGTCACCGGATGCTCTCAATCCATCCGGTCTAGCCAATCAGCGGCCAGGCTGAGCGACGAAGAGGATATCGGGACCGCGAGGGACTTTCGAGGGGTCAGGTAAGTATAACGGGGGCTCGGGGGGGGGGGGGTGTTTTTTCACCTTAATGCTTAGATTGCATTAAGGTGAAAAAACATTTTCCTTAACAACACCTTTAAAGAGGAAAGCAATCTCTAATAGAAAACAGATAAAAGAAAAAGGGCCCTCGCAGAATTAAAAACTTTTAATATCCCCAAAAAGGATTAAAAACACTTACAGGATCGAAGATAAGGAAGGGCATATCATCCGTGTATACAATGGGTACACAATTTTTTCAAAATTGTCGCTCTATTTTTGTTTATAGCGCAAAAAATAAAAACCGCAGAGGTGATCAACTACCACCAAAAGAATGCTCTATTTGTGGGAAAAAAAGGACGCCAATTTTGTTTATGAACCACGTCGCATGACTGCGCAATTGTCAGTTAAAACGATGCAGTGCCGAATCGCAAAAACTGTCCGGGTCCTTTAGCTGCCTAAAGGTCCGGGTCTTAAGTGGTTAAGTCAAATTTCATTAATGGAGGTTTGCAGCCACTTTAAGCTAAATAATGCTGAGGGTTTAATACTACTTTATGTTGGCCACATGCTGATTGATTTTCAGCCAGCTCCTGATGAACCAGACAACATTTACTGTATATAATGGCTTGCTCTGTTGGCACCCTCCAGCCCAGCATTCTTAAACTGAAAAATTGATGTTCGGGTATTTTGACAGCTGCGGAAAACAATAGCCACAATAGGAGATTCATCCATGTGCGCTGTAGATGGACGCAGGCTAAACAAAAAAAATCTAATAGTGTATGGCCAACTTTAGTGTACAGCTGTACATAAGCTTATCTATGATTGTTATTGTTCTAACAATGTGCTTGGGACGGAGGGGGCAGCCTTATTTGCTCACTACATACGTATGCTGGTTATGTTTCCTGTTTAGTACCATGGCATGTTTGGGCTTTCCAAATGTATCAGTCTGACTTGGCTTTCTTATGTCAGCAGTTCTTCAGCGCGAATGCTGACTGTGTTCCCTGATAGTCACCAGAGATAAAGCTTTATACATCAAATACAATAATTAATGAACAGAAAACTAGTATAATCTGAAAATCATAAAAAAATACACTCTGGCCCGGATTCAAGAAGCAATTGCGCCTGTGTAACCATAGTTACACAGCGCAATTGCTTACTTGCCCCGGCGTAACGAATGCTCCTGATTCAGGAACCTCGTTACGCCGACTGCAGCCTAAGATATGCGCGGTATAAGGCTCTTATGCCCGCATATCTTAGGCTGCATTCTTGCGATGGCCGCTAGGTGGCGTTCCCGTTGTGCTCAGCGTATAGTATGCAAATTGCATACTAACGCCGATTCACAACGTTACGCGAGCCCTGCGTACGCAGTTTACGTCGTTTCCGTATGGCGGTTTTCGCGTAAAGGCTGCCCCTGCTATTAGCAGGGGCAGCCAATGTTACGTATACCTGTTGTTCCCGCGTAGCGAAATTTCAAATTTACGTAGTTTGCGTAAGTGATTCGTGAATGGCGCTGGACGCCATCCACGTTCACTTTTGACTTCCTTGCGGCGTCATTTGCCGCAATGCACGTCGGGAAAGTTTCCAGACGGAGCATGCGCTCTACGATCGTCGCGGGAACGCGCCTAATTTAAATGATTCCCGCCCCCTACGGGATCATTTAAATTGCGCGCGCTTACGCCGGGCATTTTGCCGGCGCGCCCACGCAATTTACGGAGATACTGCTCCGTGAATCAAGGGCAGCACAGTAAATTTGCGGGGGCGCAGGGCAAAAACGTTGCCCTGCGCCTCCGTAAAAAATGCGCAAATCTACCTGAATCCGGGCCTCTGTATGTATGTTTCCAACGACCTGAGAATGTTTACTGACTGAGAACACACTATACACTGTATTTCTGCTATGCAGACTGACGCTCTCCACATAAGTGATATGAGAAATGTAATTGAAGCATGTCTTTTAGAAGCAATGACAATAAAGTTCAGAGGTTACATTACTTCCTTGTTCATTAACTTGGTAGGATTGTACCCGCTGCACCTATATTATCAGCTGTTGAGATATGTTCATATGGCAACTGCAGCCTGTCAATATATTTTGGATGGTGTGTTTTTGTGACGCAAGTAGTGCACAGAGCAGAAAATGAGGGCGTAGATTTCCTTTTGTGATTTCATAGATACTACATGATAGCAATGGACCATAGTTTTTACTTCAGTATTAACCACTTCAGTACCAGGCACTTATACACCTTCCTGCCCAAGCCAATTTTCAGCTTTCAGCGCTGTCACAATTTGAATGACAGCTGCGCGGTCATGCTACACTGTACCCAAACAAACTTTTTATCAATTTGTTCCCACAAATTGAGCTTTCTTGTGTTGGTATTTGATCACCCCTGCAATTTTTTTATTTTTTTTTGCAACAAAAAAAAAAGGACCGATTTTTTTTTCTTTGTTTCCATAATTTTTTTTGTAAATAAGTACATTTTCTTCTTCAATGACGGGCACGGATATGGCAGCACTGATATGGCTGTACTGATGGGCACTGATAAGGCGGCATTGATGGGCACCGATAAGGTGGCACTGATGGGCACTGGTAGGCGGGACTGATGGGCACTTATGGGTGGCACTGATGGGTACTTATGGGTGGCACTGATAGGTGGTACAGCTGGGCACTGATGGTCGCTGATAGGTGGGCACTGAGGGAAACTGATGAGTGGCACTGATTACACTGGTGGGTGGCATTGCTGGGCATCACTGCCTTTATTAGATCTATAATGGTGCCAGTCAGTGCCCATTTGTTTGGCACTGATTGGCATATGTTGGCACATGTGGACGGCCATGGGGATGTACCTGGCCATCCACATGTTTGGGGCTTCCCTGGTGGTCCTGGCGGCTTCCCTGGTGGTCCAGTGTGGGCATTCGAGGGGGGGCTGCGCTGATCGGCTCTCCTCTACTCAGGTCTGTTAGACGCGAGTGAGGAAAAGCCGATCAACGGTTCTTCCTGTTTACATCGTGATCAGCCATGACTGGACACGGCTGATCACATGGTAAAGAGTGGCTCTTTACAGAGATCGGTGAAGCAGTGTGTCAGACTGACACACCGCACCACCGATCGCCGCAAAGCGCGCCCCCACAGGCGAGCAGGGGCTGTTATCCTGCTGGACGTCATATGACGTCCAGTCAAGATAACTGAACCACCGCCCGGCCGCCATTTTGCTATAGGCCGGGCGGTACGTGGTTAATAAACCAGAAAATATACTGTAGTCTGAAAACTGTGTGCTGGGCACCCAACAAATTGCTTAGTACTGAGCCAATCACTATAATTTTTTATATTATTATTATACAGGTTTTATATACATTATGAGCTATTTACAGAAAACTGCAAAATACAAAAAGGGAACAAAAGATCAGAGTTTCACTTCACTTCACATTTACATTTTTGTCTTATTTTCCCAGATAATAAAATGTGAAAACTGTCTGGTCACCGTCAACAGCTCTTTTTTTGTTTGCAATCTGTTTTTGTTTTTGTTATCAATAGTCTTCTATTTGTGTGTCAGCACTTATTATATTTGTGAATCAGTGGATCATTGCTAAAGGGCAATGAGGAGGTAGGTGTATGCTTTTAAAACAAAACATAAATATTATAAAAGGAAAAACTTATAAAATAGTACAAAGCATGGCCTCTGTGAACAGAGGGGATCCCCTTTCTGGGAAATTAATCAATATTTGAAACAAAGTAATTCGGATTCAAAAGAAATACTGCAACCAGCTTATAACATTGACAACGAATCCACGAGCATATGGATGCACAGCAGTATGGAAATAATATAAGCTTTATATAAGAATATATTAATAATAGTACGTACATCCAAAGCATTAACAGGTATTATCAGCAAAAGGGACTGATAGGAGTCCTGGTGGATTTATGCACATGGAGATATACATTAGTTATTAATATAGCTACTTCCAGGTGAATGTTGCAGAAAAGTTCAATTGCAGGGGCCGCTGAGGATAATGTGGTGTCTGTCTTTGGGTCAGAGACCTGAAGACAGGATCAGCAGTCACAGGGGATCCTCCAACTGTTGTCCAACCAGCCTGGAATGCAGCTTTTCCCTGGCACTGTGGTGTGGCAGTAGAACTCAAAGTCAGCCTATATACTTTGTGCTTTAGTCTCTCCGTAATAGATTGCAATCTGACATGCAACTGGACCTTTAAGCCTATGATACCGATGTGGCCAACAGAGGCCTAGCCTGGCTCTAGCCTATGCTGGCTATTGAGCCCTGAGCCTAAACTAGCTATAGAATCCTAGACCTGAATGGACAGAGTTAAAAAAAACAGGAGCTTCATATACCTAAAATAACAGGAGTTCCAAATAAATAATTTTGCAATAAAAGGTGACCCCTACACATACGTTAGCACAGAATAACAAGGACAGGGAAGAAAATAGATACTGGGGGAGACTTACTAAAGCTTGTGCACACAGAATCTGGTGCATTTGTGCATAGTATTCAGCTTCTAACTTCAGTTTGGTCAATTAGGCTTTGACAATAAAACTGAAAGCTGATTGGTTACTATGCACAGCTGCACCAGATTCTGTGTGCACCAGCTTTAATAAATCACCCCAATATGTCTGTAACGGAATGACCCATGACACCCAGAGACTTTTGAAGGATGAGGGGTACTCCTGTGCCAGCGTCACTAATGACTCTTGGGTCTAGGGTCATCCTGTGCCCCCTTTGGGCATAGGGTGACTGGGAAATATTAATTATAAATTACATGAGATGGGACATTACTGATAATTCATGTTTTGCAGGATATCTTGGAATATTACAGTTTGGTTCATGCTGACCCACACCAGGTCAATAGACTCTTGAAAGACACTCCATTGTCCATTGTGTGATGCTGTGATGCTAATACTGTGTTGTGTCTCTTGTACTGATTAAGTCTGGAAGGTCAGATGTCTCCTTTCAGGGGTAGGGAATTAGCATGTCAATTATGTTTAGTAAAGGAATGTGTTTGTGTGAAAAGTCGATTGATGATACTATGTGATAGGAATAGCAGGTGAGAGTCATAATGTCTGACTTCTCAGCTGTAGTAATTAGGTCATGTTAAATTGGTGCCAAAACGTCTGACATAGAAATGTGTATTATGCAGGTGAATCACTTAGTATCGGAGTCCGGACGTCTGGGGAATAATTAACTTCTCTGAATGTCATTATCTAAAAGAATGTGATTTAAGCCCCCCATTGTGTGATGTGTGGGTGGAGAGTTCCTTTGTTCCTTTGATTACTGTAACATGCCTGTACTGCATAAAAAGCTGAGAGCTAACCATTAAAGTTCATACATTTTGACTCAGAACACAGAGCTCTGTCTCGTCTCTCTGAGGGAATTCTTATGGATCGTGTCTGTTGGATTGTGGAGTGTCAGATAAGCTGTCGTGGGTTGATGGAATGGGAATATCGTAAACGGTGGTGACCGTTACAATGTCTGTCACAATAATTTAGATATGCCCTCAGGAGCTGCAGGTAAACCAGATCATATGAATACTTGCATAACAGATCCTTCTGGCTTAAAGCGGAGTTCCACCCTAAAAATGAACTTTTTATGAACAGCTTGCCTTTAATGTAAAAAAAAAAAAAAAAATCGTAATTTTTTTTTTTACTAACTTCTATCTGGCTGTTACTCGGCAGATTTTGTAATCTGCCTAGTTCCTAGTCCGCGGTGGTAGAACTTCCTGTCCTAAGACCCCATTGCCTCCTGGGAAATGATGACACTCATTTCCCAGGAGTCTCTGGGCATTACTGTGCCTAAAAATCCCAGCATGCACCTCTCTTGGAAAATCCAGGAAGAAACATGAACTGGGCTTCATAATGCCCACAGCTATGATGGAAACGGCCACAAGATCCCTGAGATGATATCAGCAGGGCCGTCTTACTGAGCGGGCACCCCTGGGCACAGCCTGGGGGCCCCACGTTCACCTGGGGCCCCATCAGAGATGGAAAAATAGCACTAGTCGGGGGGAAGTGTCAGTTAATGCGCTCGAGGTGCGCTGAATGAGTAGTCGGCCGCTCTATAGGAGGATTCCTGGCCATTCCCGGGTGTGCTGTGGATGTTCCCGCGAGGGGGAAAAAGAGAGCATGTTCTCTATTTCCTTGACGGGAATGGAGAAAATTGGCTTGTCGAGTTCCTCGACAGCCTAACAAGGAACTCGACAAGGAAAACGATGTGTTTCGCCCGTCGAGTTTCTCGGTCGTGTGTACGAGGCTTTAGACTCTCCACAGCACCAGAAAGTTCAGAAACACCTTCCGTCGCTCGCGGAACATCCGCAGCACACCCGGGAATGGCCAGGAAATCCGTAGCTTCTCCTCACCCTCCTTTCATGTCTGCTGAGCCACTACATCCTCACTGCTCAATGTGCAGTGACAAGCGGCTCGGGAGGTGTGGCTGTCCTGGAAGGGATCCCCACGCTGCTCCGCCCTGTACCCTCCAGCATGACACACATCCCTTCTCCCGCCCCCCTCTCCCTGCATGTGTGCCGCTACGTCTGTGAAGGTGACGGGAAGATTAAGGAGCCAAAGACCACAAGAATGAGAGAAGTCACTGACTGAGAGCCCCCAGGGACCATTCAAGTAAGTGAGCACTGTGACCAGACCCCCTTCTCCCCTCTTCCTTCTCCCCCTTCCTTCTCCCCCCTCTTCCTTCTCCCTCGCCTTCCTTCTCCCCCCCCCCTTTTCTTCCCCTTCCTTCTCCCCCCTCCCCTTCCTTCTCTCCCCTCTTGCTTCTCCCTCCTCCTTCTCCCCCCTTCTCTCCCCTCTTCCTTCTCCCTTGCCATCCCTCTCTCCCCCACCTCCCTCCCTTTTCTCCCCCTCCTTCTTCCCCCTTCCTTCTCCCTCGCCTTCCTTCTCTCCCCCACCCCCCCTTTCTTCTCCCCCCTTCCCTCTGCCCCCTTCACTCTCTCCCCCTTCCTTCTCCCCTCCCTTTCTTTTCCCCCTTCCTTCTCCCCCCTTCCTTCTCCCTTGCCTTCCTTCTCTCCCCCACCTCCACCCCTTCTCTCCCCCTTTTCCCCCCTTCCTTCTCCCCCTCTTCCTTCTCTCTCGTTTTCCTTCTCCCCCCTCCTGCTCCCCCTTCCTTCTCTCCCCTCTTCCTTCTCCCCCCTTCTCTCCCCTCTTCCTTCTCCCTCGCCTTCCTTCTCTCCCCCCTCCCCTCTCCCCCTTCCTTCTCCCCCTCCCTTTCTTCTCCCCCCCTTCCTTCTCCCCCCTTCCTTCTCCCCCCTTCCTTCTCTCCCCTCTTCCTTCTCCCTCGCCTTCCTTCTCTCCCCCACCTCCACCCCTTCTCTCCCCCACACCCTCCCTTCCTTCTCACCCTCCCTTCCTTCTCTCCCCTCTTCCTTCTTTCCCCCACCTCCCCCTTCTCTCCCCCCCTTCCTTCTCCCCCTTCCTACTCTCTAGCCCTTGCTTCTCCCCCCTTCCTCCCCCCTTCCTTCTCCCCCTCCTCCTCTCTCCTCCCTCCTCCTCTTCTCTCTCCTCTTTTTTTCCCCGCTTTCCTTCTCTCCCCCCTTCCTCCCCCTTTCTTCTTCCTCCCCCATCCTTCTCCCTCCCCACATCCTTCTCCCCTCCCCTTCTCCCCTTTTCTTCTCTCCCCCTCCTCCCCCCGCCTTCTCTCCCTCCTTCCTTCTCCCCCCCTTCCAGACACGCTGAATCTGGTGGCTGGTGATAGTGGCAAGTGACACGCTGAATTTGTTGACAGGGGAGAGGTGGCAAATGACACACTGTAAAGTAGAAATATTGTACTTCCATTCTTGAGAGTAGGTGCGTAGATTGGGGCAACCTTGTAGGGGCCCCATAGCATTACTTTGCCCAGGGGCCCATGATGCTATTAAGATGGCTATGAATATCAGGTAAGTTTTTGAAACTGTTTATATACCGATCGTGCTTTAGTAATATGTTCTTAATGAATATTCATGTAATTGAGATTGCAAAAAAAAAAAAAAAAATGTTATGCCCGCAACCCCGCTTTAAAGGGGTTGTAAAGGTAAATGTTTTTTCACCTTAATGCAACCTATGCATTAAGGTGAAAAAACATCCGACGGTACCGCCCCGAACCCCCGTTTTACTTACCTGACCCTTCAAAAGTCCAGCGTGCGTCCACGTGATCCTCTTCGGTTCCCAGCCTGGCCGTTGATTGGCTAGGCTGGACGGATTAATATAAATAAAGTGGAAAAAGGAGACATGAGGCTATTGGTATGTAGTATGTGTATCAGGTCAGTAATTCAGTCCTTTGCTGCATATATATAAAGATATTCCAGTCATAAGAGACCGAAAAACAAGAAGGACTATTATGAATACTCTGACTATATAGATTATTTCAAAAAGGTATAAAGTTTATTAAATTATACATGATATGAAGAGAGGTCTAAGTAAGGGATACAATCAATTACAGTGAGATCTGACCCAGTAAGGATATTTAATCAGATTAACACTGTGACATACACGATTAAGACAATAGACATGACATAAAACATAAAGGAGGACCATCCAAACGTCAGATAGCAGAGGGAGGGTGTCTATCTCAGAAGGGGAATTCCCTAGTGTTATGAGGTTATTAAATAAGATAAATAAATAAATGAGATAGACTATCCTCCCTGGCCCTCTGGAGCTCGAGCGTTTACCCCGAAAAAAAATTCTGCCTTTAGCGTTCCTTTAAGGTTTAGCAGCAAGGGCTGGGCATGTGGCTGAGACCTTTTCTCTTTCACTTCCTCCATTTGGGGTTTCAAAGCCAACAACCCAAGGACAGGAAATTATACATAATACATTTACAGGCATGCAGGGCCCCTTAGACAGTTTTAGGCCTGCCCCCCCTCTCTGGACCTGACCATCAACATTCCTCAGGGCCTGCCCACTGGCAGTCCCGCCGAGTCCCATCCCATGTCCTCCTCTTTCAGTCCCAACTCCTCCATCCCACATCTTCCTCCGCCAGTCCCATCTCCTTCATCCCATATCCTCCTCCAGTCCATCTCCTCCATCCCACATCCTCCACCTCCATCCCACATCCTTACACAGTTTTAGGCCTGGCCCCCCCTCTCCGGACCTAACCATCAACATTCCCCAGGGCCCGCCCACTTGCAGTCCCACGAGTCCCATCCCATGTCCTCCTCTTTCAGTCTCATCTCCCTGATCCCATGTCCTTCTCCTCCTCCTTCACCTCTCATCCTCCTCCTCCTCCAGTCCCATCTTCTCCATCCCTCATCCTTCTCCTCTTCCAGTCCCATCTCCTCTATCCCACATCCTCCTCCTCCTCCAGTCCCATCTCCTCTATACCACATCCTCCTCCTTTTCCAGTCCCATCTCCTCCATCCCACATCCTCCTTCTCCAGTCCCATCTCCTCCATCCCACATCTTCCTCCACCAGTCCCATCTCCTTCATCCCATATCCTCCTCCTCCTCCAGTCCATCTCCTCCATCCCACATCTTCCTCCTCCTCTATCCCACATCCTCCTCCTCCTCCTGTCCCATCTTCTTCTCCTCCAGTCCCATGTCCTTATCTTCTGCCAGTCCCTACTTCTCCATCCCATGTCTTTATTCTTTTCCAGTCTCATCTCCTCCTCCTTCAGTCCCATCTCCTCCACCCTACATCCTCCTCCTCCTCTAGACACATCTCCTCCATCTCATCGCCTTCTCCTTCTCCAGTCCCATGTCCTTATCCTCCTCAAGTCCCATCTACTCCATCCCATGTCCTCTATCCCATGTCCTCTTCCTCCAGTCCCTTCTCTGGTTCTGGTGGCAACTGTCTCCAAGGGCATTGCTCTCTCACTGCCTGTTGTGTCTAGGGGACCTCACAATGAGACACAGACGGTAAAAAAAAGAATGTGGGTTTTAACTCTTCCATACTTTAGCCAAAATGGAAAAAAGGTGCTTGCTTATTATAAACTTATTATACATAACTAGAACATCTAATAGGGTTATATCATTGCATGAGATTTCCCCTCACTTCCTGTCTTAGTGTCACCAGAACAGGAAGTGGGGGAATCTCACTATGGGGAAATAGCTTGCAATTGTTGCCTTATAATGTCCAAATGATATATATCTCTATATCTATCTATCTATCTATCTATCTATCTATCTATCTATCTATCTATCTATCTATACGTATATATATATATAGATATATTGATAGATAGAAACAATGTCTGGCTATATCCCCACAGGGAGATTCCCTCACTTTCTGTTCTGGTGACATCAAGACAAAAAGTGAGGGTAAATCTCTTGCATGACCCTGTTATATGTTCTGGTTATGTATCATAACCTCCCTCATAACATCTCCCGAGTCCCAGCCTTGCCAGCTTACTATGCTTAGCCTACAGCCGCGTCTCTTCTGCAGACCTGCACTATTTCTCCTCTAGCTCCTCGCTCCTGCAAACTTCCTGGTTGCCGCCAGGCCCCGGGCACCTTCAGACGCTCAGGTCCGGTACATGTGTATGGGCTGTACCCCCCTGATGGCGGCCCTGCAGGCATGTACAAATTCAGACAGTAGAATGCAACAGATGCCTACAAGTACTATCGCTTCCTGCAATTAAAATTGCTGATGAATGGAGGATGGAGAGACAAATGAACGGTCGACCTCCCCCATTCATTGCACACTTGATTTTCATTGCAGGAAGCAATAGGACAACTTCTATAAAGGGAGGAGGGGGGCAGAAAGGGCGGCCATAGTGATCACTTCTGACGAGTGCCTGTGATAGGTCCAGTTGCTCATAGTAACCCCTGCAGCAGCAGATAATCCCAGCTGCTGGGGTATCCAGGAGCAAAGGAATGACTAGCAGTACCCAGCCCATTACACTTTCCATTCACTGTAAGTACCGTCCCTGGTGCTGACTTAACCACTTCAGCCCCAGAAGGTTTTTCCCCCTTAATGAGAAGGCCATTTTTAGCGATACGGCACTGCGTTATTTGACTTGATTGTTGTACCCAAATAAAATTGATGTCCTTTTTTCCCCACAAATAAAGCTTTCTTTTGGTGGTATTTAATTACCTCTGCGTTTTTTATTTTTGTGCTTTAAACAAAAAAAGTGTAAATTTTGAGTAAAAAAATATATTTTTTACGTTCTGCTATAAAACATCCAATAATAAAAAAAAAAAAATGTCTTCATCAGTTTAGGCCAGTATGTATTCAGGTACATATTTCTGGTAAAAATCCCAATAAGTGTATATTGATTGGTTTGCGCAAAAGTTATCGCATCTACAAACTATGGGGTTATTTTTTTTTCTACTAGTAATGGTGGCGATCAGCGATTTTTAGAGGGACTGCGACATTGCAGGAGTCAGACTCCTAACTGACACTTTTGACACTTTTTTGGGAACCAGTGACATTATTGCAGTGATCAGTGCTAAAAATATGCACTGTTACTGTAATCACACTGGCAAGGAAGGGGTTAACATCAGGGGCAATCAAAGGGTTAAGTGTGCTCCTAGCTGGTGCTTGCTAACTGTGTGGGGATGATCTGACTGTATGAAGACAGAGATCTGTGTTCCTGCTCAGCAGCAATACAAGATCTCCATCTTCTTCCCTCTCACAATGGCGATCTGCCTTGTTTACGTTGGCTGATCGCCGTTCTGCCTTTCTGGGGAACAATTGCGGGTGGCTGGCGGACATCGAGTCTTCCGGACCCACTGATTGGCATCCCCTATGTTCAATCAGCACGATCGTGGCTCCGGCAGCACGCGTGCGCCACCCAGTGGCTATTGCAGGGAATTACATACAGGTACATGATTTCACACAATAGAATCGACCTGCTGCCGTAAGTATGCGGTAGGCAGTCGGCAAGTGGTTAAAGAAAAATATTTTACTAAACTTAATTCTGAACTAAAGCCCTCCATTAGAAAACTGCAGGCGGCAGGCTCTTTATTACAGAAGAGACATACAATGTCCCTTCATTAATAAAAATGCTCACAATCTGCTTTAGAATGTACATTGAGCTGCATATGTGCAGCCCAGTTTATTTGACAGCACAGATCCTGTGTGCTGGGGTGACTGAATTCCTAAGAATTAAAGGAGTGTCGTCAATCTACGTAGGCCAATCAGTGGCACCGCAGCCTGGCACGCGGCAGAAACCAGGACATTGGACAGTTGAAGCAGAGGTAAGTGTTGCACACTCTAGGTCTGTTTTAAGCTTTAAGACCAGAATGCTCCTATGTCTTAACTTTAGCAGGAAATTTCGACCCATCTGTGGCTGAAAGGGATTCCCGCATTAACACTGTTTGTGTTGCTAGAGGAATCAAGCAAATTTCTTTCCTGCAACCTGCTCTGTGTATGGGCCATACTATGGGTCTAGTCTTCTCTACAGAATGATGAAGTATTGGCCCTACTTACTGGGTGATTTTTGCTAAGAGTTTGTACAATTTTCTGAGGCACTGGCGATTGTCCACTATCACAGCAGAAACAGCTTTAACTTTAAAAGTCAGCTGCTACAAAAACTGTAGTTGCTGATTTTTAAAAACACACACACTTACCTGTCCCAGGATCCAGTGATGTCTTCACCTGACCCAGCTCTTTGCTGGTCTTCGGGTCCCTGGTGCCAGCATCTTATCTGTGGGCAGCCAGCTGTGACCCCATACAGCAGGAGTGTCAAACTCAATTTCATCATGGGCCGCATTGGGCATTATGGTTGTCCTCAAAGGGCCAGTTGAGAACCACCTTACGCCAGATGTTAAGAGCCCCCCCCCCCACCATCAGAAGTCAAGAGTCCCCCACTCTCTCTTACATCACAGTTCACCCCCCTTACCTTGTGCTGCTGGAGGGTGGAGGTGGAAAGCAAAAAGTGCAGGGTCTGGAGGAGGACCAGAGTGGGGTTGATGCCAGCTGAACGACGAGACCAGGAGAGGGCGGAGACCAGGGGGTGTTGCGGCTGGATCTGTAGGAGGCACAGGATCAGTAGAAGGAGTTCTGGCCTCCTTTCTGCTGCCAACTGCTGAGGTGGGGAGGGGGGGCAGACATGAGCCTCTCTACAGCTGCACAGAGGAGGGCAGGATCTGGCAGAGGAGATCTGTCCTCCTCTATGCTGCCGACTGGTGAGACAAGGTGGGTGGCAGGAACAAGGAGGTTGTCACAGCTGCAAGGGAGGTGCGAGGGCCAAATGAAATGGTCTGGAGGGCCGGATTTGGCCCGTGGGCCTTGTGTTTGACACCTGTGCCATACAGCTTCACAGCTAGCTGCCTACTGTGCATGCACAAGCCACTCTGCACCCAGTGAATGGTTCTGCAGTCTACTGGGACCTGTGATGTATACCAAGAGGCTGTGGGAAGAGGTGGGGGCTCCGATAGCCTAGGCCAGGGGTGGGCAATTATTTTTACGATGGGGCCACATGAGAAACTAAAAATATTTTGGAGGGCCGGGCCAAAAGGCTAAACTCAATACTGCATAAAATCAATTGTATTTCTTTATAAAAAGCAGTAAATATCATTGTTGGACAACTGGTACGAGTACTTGTTATGCCGCGTACAGACGGTCATTTTATGCGATGTAAAAAAACGACGTTTTCTGTGAAGTAAAAAACAACGTTTTTGAAACTTCAATTTTCAAAAACGATGTTGCCTACACACCATCGTTTTTTCACAATGCTCTAGCAAAGCGAGGTTACGTTCACCACAGTTTTCCATTGAAGCTCGCTTCATAACTAGCTTCTGGGCATGCGCGGGTGTAAAAACGTCGTTTGAAACGTCGTTTTTTGCTACACACGGTCAATTTCTGTGAAGTAAAAAACGACGTTTTGAAAAACGACACATAAAATTGAAGCATGCTTCAATTTTTTTTGGTCGTTTTTCAGAAGACATAAAACGACGTTTTCTCCCACACACGGTCAATTAAATTGACGTTTTTAAAAACGTTGTTTTTTAACATCGCATAAAACGACCATCTGTACACGGCATTATAGTTAAACAATGAAAAAGTGAGGTTGCCTTACAAGAACATTTTTTTAATTTATTAAACAAAATTTCCCAAAACAATGAACATTTTTCACTATTTGTGACTCATATTAGTGAAAATTTCCAGAGAGGATCAGAGACTGCGGACATGATACCAGAGAGGATCAGAGACTGCGCACATGATACCAGAGAGGATCAGAGACTGCAGACATGATACTAGAGAGGATCAGAGACTGCAGACATTGTCCCCATAAAGTCCTGCCAAACGACAATGTATGCCGTGTCATAAATTATGGTTTATGTATGTCTTATTGTCTTAGTGATTGATTCACATCACAACTTCATTGATAGCTTTTTTTTTGTATGATTTTTAGTTTTGCTCATTACTGCCACACACGTGCAATGCATGGCTGCATGTGTGTGGCAGTGATGAGCAAAAGCAAAAATCATACAAAAAATAAGGGTATCAATTTCAAATCAATGAAGTTGTGATGTTAATCAATCACTAAAGGCTCATACACACGGTAGGACATCCAACAAAATTTCCCTTGGATTTTTGTCTTAATTGATTTGTCCGATCACACCCATAGCATACACACGCTCGGACTTTTCTGCAAACTTTTCTAACACTTTCCCAACATCACGTGGTTTTACTTGCTCTTTACCGCCACCCTTTGGTTAACTTCTGCTATTGTTGGTTGAGTTTAACATTGGTTCTGAGCATGCGCATTTGTACTTTGTCCAAAAGTCCGATGGTTTGCTGTACACACGGTCGCACTTTGCACAATCGGACTTTTCGGAACAGAAAGTTGGTCCGTTCACAGACCCAACTTTTTGTCCGATTGAAGCCAAAAAAGTTGGTCCGATGGAACGTACACACGGTCGGACAAATACGAAAAGTGCCGGATTTTGAAGTTGGTTGGGCAAAAGTCCGACCGTGTGTACGGGGCTTAAGACATACATAAACCAGTGTGCCATCAATTGCTGCCAGTGTGCCATCAATTGCTGCCAGTGTGCCATCAATTGCTGCCAGTGTGCCATCAATTGCTGCCAGTGTGCCACCAGTGTGCCATCAATTGCTGCCAGTGTGCCATCAATTGCTGCCAGTGTGCCATCAATTGCTGCCAGTGTGCCACCAGTGTGCCATAAATTGCTGCCAGTGTGCCATCAATTGCTGCCATTGTGCCATCAATTGCTGCCAGTGTGCCATCAATTGCTGCCAGTGTGCCACCATTGTGCCATCAATTGCTGCCAGTGTGCCATCAATTGCTGCCAGTGTGCCATCAATTGCTGCCTGTTTCCTACCAGTGTGCCATCAATTGCTGCCAGTGTGCCATCAATTGCTGCCAGTGTGCCATCAATTGCTGCCAGTGTGCCATCAATTGCTGCCAGTGTGCCACAAATTGCTGCCAGTGTGCCATCAATTGCTGCCATTGTGCCATCAATTGCTGCCATTGTGCCATCAATTGCTGCCAGTGTGCCATCAATTGCTGCCAGTGTGCCACCAGTGTGCCATCAATTGCTGCCAGTGTGCCATCAATTGCTGCCAGTGTGCCATCAATTGCTGCCAGTGTGCCATCAATTGCTGCCAGTGTGCCACCAGTGTGCCATCAATTGCTGCCAGTGTGCCATCAATTGCTGCCAGTGTGCCACCAGTGTGCCATCAATTGCTGCCAGTGTGCCATCAATTGCTGCCAGTGTGCCATCAATTGCTGCCAGTGTGCCATCAATTGCTGCCAGTGTGCCATTAATTGCTGCCAGTGTGCCATCAATTGCTGTCAGTGTGCCACCAGTGTGCCATCAATTGCTGCCAGTGTGCCATCAATTGCTGCCAGCATCCCCACAAGCAAGTACCTGATGATGATGATGATGAAATCTCTGTACTGTCAGTGTTTTGCTGCCTGCAGTCCTCGGCCGTCTCGAGTCTCCTACAGCGGCCTGTGCAGTGTGCACAGTGTGAGGTGAGGAGTCGGGACCGGGTCATTACTTGGCGAGAATTGGGGGACTTCTTTGAATTCGGGGACACTCACTCCACGTGGTGACAGGCGGCTGGGAATGACGTCAGCGGGGGGCGGGAAAGGAAGCGTGGCCAGCTCCAATGGCTTCTTCGGCTGAATCAGCGGGGGGCAGGAAAGGAGGCGCGGCTAACACCCACGGGTTTCTTCGGCTGCACCAGCGGGGGGGCGGGAAAGAGGTGCGGCTAACACCCGCAATTCTTTCGGCTGCAAATTCAGACTTCAAATTCAGATTTCTAGCGATCCGCCCGGGGGCCGGATTAAAAGGTCCGCCGGGCCGTATACGGCCCGCGGGCCGTAGTTTGCCCACCTTTGGCCTAGGCGGTTGGAGCGGACGTAGGAGCAGGTATCTGTGAAGATCAGGTACCCATCCCCCCCAAAAAAGACATTTCAACTATGGGAGAGGGGTGGAGGAAAAGCGGAACTTCCTCTTTTGGGTGGCGTTCCATTTAAGGACCAAGTTGTATTTTTTGGGGTTGGTTTACTAAAGGCAAATAGGCTGATCATTTTGCTAGAGAGTTTTTCACAGTTTAGTGAATAAGGTGAATGAATCCCATCAAAAAAAACATGTGCGAATATACTTTTTTTTAATTTGTTGATTGGGTATTCTTTGCAAGGTGAGTTTTTACCACATGTGCAAATTTTTCTTGCAATCGTGAACAACCTACCTATCTGTAGTCAATCAACCTCTTATGCCGCGTACACACGACCGTTTTTAATGTCATGGAAAAAAACAACGTTTTTCTCGACGTGATTCTTGTCAAGCCTTCCTTGCATACACGATCGTGAAAAAAATGCTTGCGCAAAGTGCGGTGACGTACAACACGTACGACGGCACTATAAAGGGGAAGTTCCATTCCAATGGGCTGATTATGCAAACTTCCCTTCTCATAACTTGCTTCTGAGCATGTGCGTTTTTTTTCCCTGTCGTTAAAGCCTACACACGACCGTTTTTCATGATAAGAAAAACGACGACGTAAAAAACGATGAGAAAAAATAGAGCAGGTTCTAAATTTTTAATGGCCAGAAAAATGGTTGAGAAAAATGGTCTGGAACCTACACACGATCGTTTTTAATGACCAATTTAAAAAATTGATTTTTTCTCGTCATGAAAAAATCGTTGTGTGTACGCGCCATTAGTGTCAAAAGACAGCATGGCACAAAAAAGACCTGAATGTGTGTGTCCTGTGAGGATACAGCCATGGTGTCCAATTTATTCCCATGGTAAGCCTCTTGTTATGATATAAATGTGATTTCTCTTTCCAAAAGCAGGAAAAGGCTCTGCAGTTTTTTTGCCGATTTATGCAAAATGTGTCACAAACAATATACTAAAGGATATGAGTCAGATAAGCAGAGAGCTAAATTTAAGATGATGCCATGTTTTTACTGGGTCTGACAAGGTTTTGCTATTTTTATATGTAAAAGATAAAACAAAAAAGCATCCAATATTTTTTTTTTTTTATATTTAGGGGCCATTGACAACTGCGTTGGTCTCTGAACAGCAATCTTTTCAGAGAGAGGTGCAGCTGACAGGCATTCAGAATGTGATATTGCCTTTTTTCCATTTTGACAGCCGAATGCGGTTTTTGAATGGGAATACAGTCGCAACTGCAAACCTGGCGTTTGTCGCATCGCAAAGCATCATGGCTGCAGCATGTGTACAGTCCCGTCCAGCTGCCTTTGCAGCCTAAAGCGGAACTAAACCTGACATTTAAAAACAATAATGACCTGCTATGGAACTAAACACAAAATTACAAAGATTCAGAGCAGGCAGACATGCAGTGTCTCTTTTACAATAAAATAAATCTACCTGCCTGCTCGTAGTGTTATTAAAGCGGGGGTTCACCCTATTAATAAAAAAAAAAAAAAATTTTTTCCTCTAGCATAAAATGAGGCATAGTAGCGCGAGCTACAGTATGCCTGTCTTTATTTTTTTAGCCCCGTACTCACTGTGCAATCATAGAGACAAGATTCCGACTCCCCGCGGGGAATGGGCATTCCTATGGAGAGGGAAGGTGATTGACGGCCGGCTCTGGCACGTCACGCTTCTCCGGAAATAGCCGAAATAGGACTCGGCGCTTCACGGCGCCTGCACATAGTCTGTGCGCAGGCGCCGTATAGCGCCGTGAAGAGCCGAGACCTGTTCCGGCTGTCTTCGGGGAGCGTGACGTGCCAGAGCCGGCCGTCAATCACCTTCCCTCTCCATAGGAATGCCCATTCCCCGCGGGGAGTCGGAATCTTGTCTCTATGATTGCACAGTGAGTATGGGGCTAAAAAAATAAAGACAGGCATACTGTAGCTCGCGCTACTATGCCTCATTTTATGCTTAAATGTTGTTATGGAGGGTGAACCACCGCTTTAAGATCTACACTGAGCTGCCAGCCCGACCCCTGTGTGCCAGGATGACTTAATTTTGCACATGTGCAAGAGTGATGTCATCCTGTGCTGGCCAATCAAGATGGCTGAACACTGGGACCCATAAAAAGCTGGAGAACAGATGCTGGCGCCAGCTAGGGATCGCTCACGGATATGAGAGGAGGTAAGTTCTGTAACCTTAGTTCCACTTTAACAAAGACCAGATCACATTTTTATCAGGATCCCGTCTTGCATTTAGCTTCTCTTCCAGCTTGTACCCCATCATACACAAATCTGTACATTGAGGGAGGGTAACACCAGCTGATCTCCAGGGAAGACTCATCCTTAAAGCTAATGGCACAGGTTCATCAACAGCTTCCCCATGCCATGGACAGGATCATTGGAGTTTTTTTAACTTCAACCTACCTGCCTCTGCCTACTTTTGCTGCATCTTGATGCCCAGCTGTTAAGGTCCTTCTGGCTTGTGTCCTAACTATGATTTTTTTTTTGTCGATCAGGTGTCACTATGTTTTGGTTCCTGCTTACTGTCTAGTGATCCACGGTCATCAGTATCATGCATGCCCCTCTGTGTCCTTATACCTCCTGTCATCACTACCAGGGGTGTTGCACAAGAGGTGCAAGGGAAGAACCCTCTCCAGATTGATCTCCACCCGATATGTGACAAAAATATAAACAGCTTAGACACATTTTACAGAAACATTGGCACATTTTTAACCAGTATCAAACTTAAAATATCTTGTTACAAAATGTTCTGGTCCCTAGCCATTTCACTAGGGCCCGTAGATGAAACCCATGTTTGTTTCTACCATTGGGCCAGTAGTGTATTTAGATTTTGTGCTGCCCTAGGCCTGACTAAATTCGTGACCCCCTAATTTAAATTTGACCCACCCCTTCCTGTCAAGGCCACACCCCTTTCTGTTTAAGACCCGCTCTAACATTTTCAAGTTGGGACACTATAGCCGAGGGCCTGCGGGGGGGGCAATGGATTCCCTTAATTTGCATAGATTTCCTCTTACTTCCTGTTTGGTTATGGGGCAGGAAGTGAAGGGAAATCTCTGCAATGGGACGGGGATGGTAAAAAATAAACGGACAGGGGCTATAACCCTATCTTACTCTATCCAAAATGAGAGATAAAGGCAAACAGGTGGTAAGATCGGCTTGAGAGAAAAGTTTGGTGACTTCCTCTGTAGTAACAAGGTCAAAAGAGGAAAGTATAAAATGTGTTTTTTGTCAGATGTTAAGTGGGGCAGATATCTGCTCAACAGAGATTCCCCCACAAATTGCACCAATCTTATTATAGGCACTGATCACTGTATTTTGACAGTGCTGGGGCTCGCTCCCAGAATGCAATGTCCCGGCAGGGGTGTTCCTCCATCCACCTTGTTACTTATTACTACTTATCTTTGGCCAGCTTTACTGTACCTTTACAAATGTTAGGATTTGATACCTATATTACAGTACATGTGTATGCATACAGTACTGTATATTGACCTATTTCTGCTAAGCTCCAGTATTTTTTTTATACCCCATGTCACTTTCTTGGTGCTTTAAAGTATCTTCTCAAAAACCTCCATGGAAGTCTATGCCAACGCTCGCTAACACCTGAGGGGCTTTTATTCAGCTTAAGATTTTCTTTGTTTTAGAGGTATCAATGAGCCTTCCTTCCCACCTCCATCAATGAACCTTCCCTTCCAACCTCCATCAATGAGCCTTCCCTACCCACCTCCATCAATGAGCCTTCCCTACCCACCTCCATCAATGAGCCTTCCCTCCCCACATCCATCAATGGGCCTTTGCCCCCCCATGACCCTGTTACTGGGTCACTGTTTTTTCTTCTTGGACCAGCATTGGTCGTTCCTGACCACTGCAGACTGGGAACATCCAACAGGATCTGCAGTTTTGGAGTTGCTCTGACTCTATCATCTCGCCATTACAATTTGATCCTTGTCAAAGTCCCTCAAACCCTTACACTTGCCCATTTTTTCTGATTTCAACACATTAACTTCAGGGACAACATTTTCACTTGTTGCCTCCATTAACGAACCTTCCCTCCCTACCTCAATCAATGAACCTTCCCTTCCAACCTCCATCAATGAGCCTTCCCTGCCCACCTCCATCAATGAACAATCACTCCCTACCTCCATGAATGAGCCTTCACTCCCCACATCCATCAATGAACCTTCTCTTCCCATCTCCATCAATGAACCTTCCAACCCTACCTCCACCAATGAGCCTTCCCTCCCTACCTCCACCAATGAGCCTTCCCTCCCCACCTCCATCAATAAGCCTTCTTTCCCATCTCCATCAATGAACCTTCCCTTCCAACCTCCATCAATGAGCCTTCCCTACCCACCTCCATCAATGAGCCTTCCCTCCCCACATCCATTAATGAGCCTTTGCCCCCCATGACCCCGTTGCTGGTTCACTGTTTTTTCTCCCTTGGACCAGCATTGGTCGTTCCTGACCACTGCAGACCTGGAACATCCAACAGGAGCTGCAGTTTTGGAGTTGCTCTGACTCTGTCATCTTGCCACTACAATTTGGTCCTTTTCAAAGTTCCTCAAACCCTTACACTTGCCCATTTTTCTGATTTCAACACATCAACTTCAGGGACAACATTTTCACTTGCTGCCTCCATTAACAAACCTTCCCTCCCTACCTCAATCAATGAACCTTCCCTTCCAACCTCCATCAATGAGCCTTCCCTCCCCACCTCCATCAATGAGCCATCACTCCCTACCTCCATGAATGAGCCTTCACTCCCCACATCCATCAATGAACCTTTTCTTCCCATATCCATCAATGAACCGAACCTTTCAACCCTACCTCCATCAATGAGCCTTCCCTCCCTACCTCCACCAATGAGCCTTCCCTCCCCACCTCCATCAATAAGCCTTCCTTCCCCACCTCCATCAATGAGCCTTCCCTTCCCACCTCCATCAATGAACCTTCCCACCCTACCTCCATCAAAGAGCCTTCCCTCCCCACCTTCACTAATGAGCCTTCCCTCCCCACCTCCATCAAAGAGCCTTCCCTCCCTACCTCCATCAAAGAGCCTCCCCCCACCTCCATCAATGAGCCTTTACTCCCACCTCCATCAATGAGCCTTCCCCCACCTCCATTAAAGAGCCTTCCTTCCCACCTCCATCAATGAGCCTTCCCTCCCTACCTCCATCAAAGAGCCTTCTCTCCCCACCTATATCAATGAGCCCTCTATCCCCACCTATATCAATGAGCCTTCCCTCCCTACTTCCATCAAAGAGCCTCCCCCCACCTCCATCAATGAGTTCTCCCTTCCCACCTCAATCAATGAGCCCTCCTTCCCAACATCCATCAATGAGCCCTCTCTCCCAACATCCATCAATGAGCCTTGACCCCCCCATTACCCTGTTGCTGGTTCACCGCAGACCTGGAACATCCCACAAGAGCTGCAGTTTTGGAGTTGCTCTGACCCCGTTGTCTCGCCATTACAATTTGATCCTTGTCAAAGTCCCTTAAACCCTTACACTTGCCCATTTTTCTGCTTTCAACACATCAACTTCAGAAACATTTTCACTTTCTGCCTAGATTAATGAACCTTCCCCTCCAACCTCTGTCAATTAGCCTTCCCTTTCCACCTCCATCAATGAATCTTCCCACCCTACTTCTATCAATGAGCCTTCCCTCCCCACCTCCATCAATGAGCCTTCCCTCCCTACCTCCATCAAAGACCCCCCACCTCCATCAATGAGCCTCCCCTCCCACCTATATCAATGAGCCTTTGTTTCCCACCTCCATCAATGAGCCTTTGTTTCCCACCTCCATCAATGAGCCTTCCCTCCCCACCTCCATCAATGAGCCTTCCCTCCCTACCTCCATCAATGAGCCCTCCCTTCCATCAATGAGCCTTCCCTCCCCACATCCATCAAAGAGCCCCCCCCCCCCTCCTCCATTAATGAGCCTTCCCTCCCCACATCCATCAATGAACCTTGGCCCCCCATAACCCGGTTGCTGGTTCACCGGTTTTCCTTCCATGGACCACTTTTGGTCAGTCCTGACCACTGCAGACCTGGAACATCCCACAAGAGCTGCAGTTTTGGAGCTACTCTGACCCCATTGTCTCACCATTACAATGTAGTATTTACAGCTTCTTGTGCACTAATAGATAATTTTTGGAATACAAAAATGTATAATGTAGTACCAAGGGTAGCCACAGCACTCTTTGCTTGGAGTTAAGGCCCAGGTGCTCACCCACAAAGAAATACATATAAATCCAAAATTGGTTTAGAGGCACTCACAAGTCTTGCAGGGGAGGATCTGCAATACCCATGAGTGCCTTTAAACCAGTTTTAGATTCAAATGTATAATGTAATTAACCTACCAGCATTTCTTTGGAGTATGGGTATGGGTGGAAACTGGAGTAACCAGAGAAAACCCCCCCCCCCACACACAGGGAGAATATGCAAATACCAGGCAGGTGATGTCATGGTTAGCATTTGAACTGACAACCCTAGTGCTGCCAGGCTGAAGCAGTAACCACTTGGCTATTGTGGTGTCAGTCATTGGTGTTGCACACAAAGTCACACTTTTTGGGTAAGAATGTAAAAGTATAACTGTAGAAAAGACAAATCAGACAAATGTATTTGCAATGAAACAATTCCATCCATCTTTTATTAGAAAAGAAACTTACAATGTACATGCAAATATATACAAAGGTAACAATTTAAACAACAAGTTTCAAATATGCTCTTAAGTACAAATATTTTAGGGAGAGATGAAATTGAATGCTATTCCAGTGATTAAATAGATACAGCTATTTACAAAGTGTAATGCTTAAATTAGTATTTGGAATATATACTCGTATATTTGTAATCTGTACTAAAGAATTTACATACAACAGTTAATATAATGCCATAGCCTGCCTTTACAACAAAATTCTTTAACCTTCATGTTATAAATTACCCTGAGAACATCTGCAGAAATCTGACATCTGCAACAATACTTCATACTCAGTGGAGGCAATATTCAGAACATGATTGTGTGCATAGCAAGGGTCTTCATATCCCACTTTAAAGCAGTCAGAGGGGCATCCACATTCGTCTCCTGGAAAACTTACAAAGACATTTTACAAAATCCTGAGAATCTAAAACAACATATATTCGTATATTTTACTACTTGTTTAAAAACCTATACAGAGGGAATCTGGAGACTACCACTTCTCATGAGAATGCGAATGCTTGGCTCTCATGCTAATCTGCTGGCTAAAATACTTTCAGTGGCATAGAACTAGTATAATATGCGGATCAGTGTCTCAGAAAATACTGAAGGCAAAAAAACAGGCGACTAGCAATTTCTAGAAGACCATCAGTAAATGGCATCCCTCTATTTATCTCAGTACATGTTCCATTCATGGGACCAATAAACAATTGCTAATATGGCTATATACATAATCTTTGATAAATAGCCTAGCCCTAGGCTAGGTCTAAATGCTTTAGACCTGAAGACATTTGCAATAAAATTGTTAATCTAGTATGGTAGGATGGCTGTGAATTTTTTCTGCATACAACAGACTCCCATTTGTATAACCAAATTGTAGCATGCTGCAGCCAACTTCTCTTAGTAGGGAAACTCTTTACAAATAACACTATTTGAGTTATCCAAGGCTTAGGCGGCCATTTTTTTTAAATTCAGCCTACAGGCTGATTTCTCCATTCATGCTATACAGTGTGCAGATGGACAAATCTTTACACTGTGCCAATTGTATTCTGACAGCCGACCCTCCAGCTGTCAAAATACCCAAACAATCGCTGCACCTGAATAGATGCGGGAACTGCTCAAAAATCTTACGCAGCCAGCTTTATTGTACATTCCAGCTTTTATTTTAAGGTGACCCATAAAGTACTGACTAATATATTCTGATCTGCTTTTGTAACAGCTGGGATTTCTGCATCACTTAAAATATAACAAACTTAAAAATGTGATCACTGTGAATTTGGAGCAGTCCTCAATTCATAGCTTATAAACACTCATAGTGAAACAAGGCCTGTTGTAGGCGCTGATTCGTGTGTAGTAAGAATTTCTGAGCTTACACGTATACCTGACACTACCTATTGTGGAGTGCTACTGGGTACAGTATGTAAATGTGTGTTTAGTTTCCTAACAGCTGTCAATTACAGATGCTTTGCTTGGACACCTTGGATGCTGTGCTATCAGTTCTTGCTACCTACAGTGCTAAGCAATGTACTAATGAATGCTTCCACCACAGAAAAAAAAATACTTGAACAAAATACAAGTAGTACTACTAAATGTAGATGCACTTAGAAGTAATGAATGCAACTGGATTAATTTACTAAAGGAGTAAAGCATGTGCACTTTGCAAGGGAGTGTCCACTTAGCTTTGTAAATATAGTGAAAAATCGCTTTGCAAAGTATACCAAATCATGTGCAAGAAAAATGAATTAATTGCTTGCACATTATTGGATGACTGCATAGACACCCCACGTTCACTAAGATAAGTCAGAATTTCCTTGAAAAGTGAATATGCTCTACTCCTTTAGTAAACAATGAGATTCCGAATGTAATAACTAAATCCTTTATGGCCTTTATATTGCTGTAGTGTCAGAATTACATTTTTATTTGTTTACTAAGCACAGACACTTTTTTTTTTTTACTTTGGATTGTTGAACGACTATCAGAGCAATTTGGGTGTAGCCTTCATATGAAAATAATAAGCGCTGTGTCTAAAAATACATTTGCATTGTTATAAGTAAATGTTTTCATTCGAATGCTTTGCATTTTGCATTAGGCAACCTCAACGTCTTGCTTGCCTGGTGCGTAATTTGTACATGATGGCCAATACACAGACATCATCAAATTAAGTTGTTTTTGCTTTAGTGTACCATATGTACAATACTGAGTGATGAGTAGTAACTAGATTCCAGTAATAAAATAATGTAACTAAAAATGGTGAAAAATGCTAAACTTTTACCATAGAGCATGGTGTACACAAGCCCAATGAATAATGGTGGTATTACCCATAACAGCCTGTTAGAATCCTGCTGTCATTTTTCTAGTTTAAGTTTGAAAATGAAAGCTAGCACCTGATTTGTTGTGAGCATCCAAACTTCCTACTGTGGAGATGCCGACATGCACCAGTGATGGAACAAGGGTTTCAAAGGGCACAATAATGACCACTCATAGCCAAGAATTAGATTCCCTGCTTCCACACTTCCCTCTTTTAACAGGATCTTTAAAAAAATTGTAGGTGGTTATGTGCATATGAGGTCTGCAGAGCGGTGTATAACTAAGGCCTCGTACACACAACCATTTTCCTCGACAGAATCCATCAAGAAACTTGGTGGCAGAGCTTTTTTGCCGAGGAAAACGGTCGTGTGTATGTTTTTCGTCGAGAAAACTGTTGTGAAACTCGCCGAGAAAAAAAGAGAACAAGTTCTCTTTTTCCTCGTCGGGAGTTTAAATTTCCTCGTCGTGTTTCTCGTCGGGCTGGTTTACGACGAGAAACACGTTTGTGTGTATGCTTAAAAACCTGCGCATGCTCAGAATAAAGTATGAGATGGGAGCGTGCCTTCGGAAAAATTGGGTTTGTAATGAAGATAGCACATTCGACACGCTGTAACAGACTGAAAAGCGCGAATCGTCCCTCACCAAACTTTTACTTAACATGCAGTAACATGAGATTAGCAAAAGCAGCCCAAAGGGTGGCGGCAGTGGAATCAAACTTCCCCTTTATAGTGCCGTTGTACGTGTTGTACGTCACCGCGTTTGAGAACAACGAGATTTTGTCTTGACAGTGTGTACGCAAAGAAAGCTTGTCAAGTTTCTCGACAAGCCTAACAAGGAACTTGTCAAGGAAAATGATGTTTCATTTACGACGAGTTCCTCGGTCGTGTGTAAGAGGCCTTAGGGTATACACATTTTGAGAATTCAAAATGATATATAAGCATAAGTAATAGAAGTTTAAAATGTTTTTATGGCAAGTCCTTCCTGGTCTGCAGTCTTTAATTGTTTAGGATATTTAAATGTCTTACTACTGTATTTAGATGAAAAAAGGTTATATACAACAATTGTTTTGTGGCAGGAAAATTTCCAAATGGGGGTTTGAAAAGTTGTTTGAAATTTCATACTTCCCTACTGAATATCCTAATACTGTGTGCCAGCTATGATAACACATAATTACTAAGATAATCATAAAGTATAAGAGTCCCTTATAAATGTAGACAGTTAGCATATTTATATCCAGAAAAATAACGAGTTTACATAAAGAGGTTGCAAACCCTCGTGTTTTAAAAATCCAATGGTGCGGGCGCCGGGGGGCGGGGACGAATCCGGCATTCTGTGTCTATAGACACAAATGCTGGACTCGGAGCGTGCCCGCAAGGTAACCCCCTAGGAGAGTGCATCTCCCAGGGGGTTAACCGATGCGAGGAGAAGCCAAGAGAGCCCAGAAGACAAGGTTTGGGGCCACACTGTGCAAAATTAACTGCACAGTGAAGTTAAGTATGCTATGTTTATTATTTAAAAAACAAACAAAAAAAAACTAAGGTTTACAAACCCTTTAAACCATTGTTTTATTTAGTTGTGCTTAGTAATTCCCAAGTCCACTTCCCATTATCAGAGAGGAACAGGTGCATTCATTAGATAGGGGACTTTATAGACCACAGTTGCGACCCATTGGTTTACAATGGCTCTTTTAAAATGATAGTCAAAACAAGGCACTTTAAACTGTAGAATTCCTAAATAGGTTTAACATATCACAGTTCTGTGATGGTGAAAATAATTAGTAAACTTTATTTAGGTACTTTATTCTTTGACTGGTCTTAATGGGGCATGTAATACCTGAAGTAAAAAAAAAAAAAGACAACATCAGTGGAACAAAAATGGATTATTGATGGGGCATTCTGTACTATTTTCAACTTGTCTTAATCTTTGAGAATGATGGTTCTACATCTAAATAAAGCACAAAACGAGTAAAAAGAAAAGCCATTGAGCAAAAAAAGCAAAAGTAAACCCATCAATTTAACAGTTTCAAAAACAGCAACATTCCCGACACTTGCTGGAAATGTAACTGTAACACTGGATGTGCTCTCAACCAAACTGTTAAACCATCCAATTGCTGGTGTCATAACTGATCACATGTGCAGCATCATAGCAGTTGAAGATTAGACAGAGACAAGATGGCAGCTTCCTTGGCTGAAAACTATAGGAGGGTTTACTTCCACTTTAAACACATCAATGAGTACCTTAAATATATGCTGAAAAAATGTAGCAGAAATGTTATGGGGAAGGAACATAAAGATGCCATACAGGAATTCCCTATAGGGCTGTGCCCATGATTAAATGATGGAAAGCATAACAATAGCCAATGCCAATTGGTACATTCAGACCACGGGAGACATCTTTTTAGTAGAGGTAATTTGCATCTACTGTACTGGGCTCCTACTCTCCTACTCATTATAGGCCATGTGTGGAATAAACTAGAAACCCACATAATAAAATTTGCATGAATAAGCCAAGTAAACACCCTGGCAGAAAGGTCATAACTTACAGACATTACCTTACCCAGACAAAGTTCTGCTATAGCCCTCAACCTTTATAATAGCCCTTTGTCAGAGCAGGTCACCACACATTGGAGAATGAGGAAGTGATCTTTGCATTATCCTTCGACTTGGGTTTTTACAGAGCCGTTTTGTTTTACTTTATTTGAGTAGCTATATTGATTTGAATACATTTTAAGAGTTTTACGCTATGTGGGGTGTCTGGCTCTCTCTTGTCTTCCCATGGTTACTTCTTTGAATCAGAGGTGAACGTGTATTGTGGATGGAAGCCTGTTCATTTCAAGCGCTATGTGAATTCTCTAATTAGAGGGTGATATCCTTGTGGTAAATGTGTGTAGCACTGGTGAAGGAGCATATATTTGGTGCTGTTTTGTACCTCAAGGAGTTTGTTTTACCATCTTTGGATTTTTTTTTTGCACAAGTTTGATATTTATGGCAATATTTTGATTTCACTAAGAACATTGACTTCAATGCGGATATTACCATACCTTTCTTGTTTTTTTTGTTTGTTTTTTTATACTTCTTTTTGATTATTTATATCTCCTGTAATTAGTGCAGCACTATTTAGTTTTAGTTTTATATTTTTAGCATTGGTATGCTAGCGGATTTTGCTCTTTTTGTCACCCATTAGCACAATTTTATGTTGTTTCAAGCACGATCCAGGGAATAGATTTAGCATGCTCTGACATCATTTTCTAGTGTATTTTGATATAGGCAACATTCTGAGATGAAACGTATGTCCTCTATTAATAGGAGTTTTTATTGCTATTAATAGGCACAAATTGTCAGCAGAACATTTGTTGAGTGCAAAGCACGTTAGGAATGGAGAGTGATTTTTCCATATGTCTGAGCAATCTGCTGCTGGTTCAGGGAGAAATCCATTTTGAAAAATGAATAACTATCCTGATACAGAAGGCTATATTATTCACCTATACACACCAAATGAAATAAAAACACTTATTTAAAGTTTTTCTACTGCTCCTTATAAGGTCAGAAATGATACATTTTAGATTATTTCTAACTGTGCAACTAGAAAATCAATTTGGAGCGGGAATGTGTAAAACACAGAGAAGAGTTACAAGACCCTCCGCAGCTTAGGTAATGCACAGTATTCAATGTGACATTATAAATGATATGTCATCCTGCCTTCAATAATACCATTGTTTTTAATTTGTGAGGAAGTTCAGACACACAGGGGGTTAATTACTAAAACTGGAGAGTGCAAACTCTGGTGCAACTCTGCATAGAAACCAATTAGCTTCCAAATGTTATTGCCAAAGCTTAATTGAACAAGCTAAAGTTGGAAGCTGATTGGCTACCATGCATAGCTGCACCAGATTCCAAGTGCACCAGTTTTAGTAAATCTTCCCCATAGTTAAAAATATATATATACTTTTGGGGGTAAAACAAAAGTGTATCATCCCTCCAACATATAGTTTTCTATTATTATTCGTTTTATAAGTAGTCAGGTGGATGAAGTATTTCAGATGTAAAGTGTGTGTGTGTGTGTGTGTATATATATATATATATATATAGTGTATATGTATATATATATATATATATATATATATATATATATATATATATATATATATATATATACATACACATTTACTGAAACTAGGGTGTAAGTTGATGTCATCTTTGCCATAGCTCTTAGCTCTGAGGAAGAGGGCTTGATCCTCGAAACACGTAAGCCTTTGGATGCTACAAGAACTTGCCACACCACTGGCTAAGCACTGCGGACCAGAGGCTGTCTCGTCTACATCCTTTTATATGCCCATACTTGTTATGCATTTTTAAGTAGATCCCTATTTACTTTTCAAAATAAAATTGTTTTCTTGTGAAAAAATAAATAAAAATTGTTATGTTGGTAATGCACAAGGTCAGTGCGCTGTCACTTTTTTTTTCTAATATTACAATGCTGTACTAATTCTTATCATCATCTGTTAAGCACATGGAAAGTTGTCAAACATGTTCCTCATAGCCAGCTGGTCCTGCCAGAAAACAAGTAAAGCATTTTGTGGAGCCCTGTCGGGGACTCATAAATCCTCATTCTCACCTTGTCTCATGGAATCCAGTTAGCTCCCACTAATTTGGTGCTTTGCTTATTGCAGGGGGTGAGAAGTTCTTGCTGAGGGGGGTATTAAAGTTTGGCCTCATCTGCCAATGGCCATAGGAATGCCACTGATGTTCCTGCATCTGTGGTGGTCAGACTATTGCAATAAGGCTATTCTGTTATTTAAAGTTGTGCTGCTTTTTCTCTGTAACTCAGAAGGTGGCAGGCTTCCCTTAAAAGTCAGCTTCTTATTTACTAGTAGGGGGTAGATGATGTAACAGAGATTTTAAACTGTTTTTATGCAAATGGTCTTTGCAACATTACAGCTTTCATACATCCTGCCCCATGGATCTATAGTAGTATTGCTCATTTATTGCAGCAATAAGATACATAGTGAAATTGTGTCAGTTAAAAACCACTATGAAAAACAGTTACATAAGGCATAGCATCTCCCTACAGCATACAAAGCTATCATAGCCTTCCAGATGTCTTACAGTGTTAATTAGGATATAATATAAGTAGTAAACCAAAGCATGGACAATTTTGCCTGTATAGCCAGGTTAAATTGCTTTACTTTGCAAATAAAATCCACACAAAAAACTGCAGGATTCTTTTGTAACAGAGTGTAAGGAGCTATGGTGATGGCAAACTAAGAGAATTAAGTATACTAAATCATCTGTGCTGGAAATCTTCATTAAATAAATAAGCCTGAGCAACTTTAAATAAGAGAACTACAAGAAACACAAACAAGAATATATGCATATAATGTTAAAAGAACTGAAAAATGTAAACACTGATTCCTTTTTTAAAGCCACATTAAAGTAAAACTAAAACCTCATACCCTTAACAGCCAGGAAGCGGCCATCTTAACCGCAGTCACAATAAAAATCGCAGATCTCCGCCATTACTAGTAAAAAAAAAAAAAGTAGATGCCCCGCCCACCTCTACACTCCCCGTCAACATGCATTTTCTCCTGTGTATTCTCTGCTATGATCACTAACATCCAGTCAAAACCCAGAAAAGTCACCACATGACTTCAGCATGTCCAATCATGCTGAGGTGTAGAGCAGCCAATCCTGGGAGAGCTGGAAAAGAAAGGAGGAGGAGATCTAAAATACACAGAATACCTCTCTCAGGCTCATGCATGAGATATGTAAATCACCTCTCACTCAAAGCAAGGGTGAAGAACTGACAACTCCTATTTCTGGGTGTCTGTTTTTATCTTACTGAAAAAAGATAAGAGGACTGCTCAGAGCTGGATTAACTCTTCGTGGCAAGACTGGGCACAGATTACATGAAATCCTATACTATACAAGATGCAAGGCTTAATTAAAAAAAAACTGTGTTTACATCCACTTTAAGCTTCTGTTTGATCTTCAGTTGTCATGGTGCTGAACATGTGATCAGCATTGACATCAGCCATTTGATGGCTTGAGAGTTTGGTTGAAAGCAAAGACAACTGTGTTGATTATTATTCACAGGATGCTTGGAACTGGCAAAATTGGTGGATTTAGTAGTTTAGGTCCATGCTCTGACAGTGAAATTCACATTATGTTTTAGAAAACCTGCTCTCTATTTTCCTTTCGGGATTGCCCGCTTTTTTTTTCCGTCGTTGTGTGTAAGCTTTTCCGAGGAAAAAAAAAATGCGTATGCTCAGAATCAAGTATGAGACGGGAGCGCTCTTTCTGGTAAAACATTTGTTCGTAATGGAGATAGGACATTTATCACGCTGTAACAGACTGAAAAGCACGAGGCTGAAAAGCGCAAATCGTCTCTCACCAAACTTTTACTAACACGAGATCAGCAAAAGCAGCCCAAAGGGTTACGCCATTGGAATGGAACTTCCCCTTTATAGTGCCGTCGTACGTGTTGTACGTCACCACGCTTTGGACGGGCAGGATTTTGTACGAAAGACAAGCTTGGCAGGAAACCCGTCAAGCTTGGCAGGAATCCCGTCGGGAAAACCAACTTTTTTTTCTCCTGCCAGGAAAACCGGTCTTGTGTACAGGGCTTTACTCCTAAGGCTATACTCACACTTTTGCCTGAGATGTGTTGTGCATTTTAGGCGTGGTTTGATTTTGACATATTTTGGTCTTCAACCTGCATTTTACACATATTAGCATTCAGTCCTATGGGAGGTGTGGCCAGACAGCTATCAGGTGTGTCTGCAGAAGCCTGACATTGCACCTGCAATCCACTAATCACAGCTGCCATGCTTTGCAGGCTGCATGGTAAAGAAAATAATAAATGCAAATTTTTTTTTAGATACAAAATTATGTGCATTTATTTATTTATTACATAGCCTTTAGAGAAGCTACAGCTTTCCACCATGACAAGAGATGTATGGCAAGCCAACATACAAAATCTGCTAGAGAGGACTGGCAGTGTGCTTAGTTTGCTGATTACTAATACAAAGATTGTCCACAGATTATTTCAAATGTTGTTTCCAAACCCAAAAACAAAAGACATTCCAAATAGAAATTGAAAAGGACTCCCTTGAAGGATAAATGCAAAGATGCAAAAATGGGAACAGCACAAATCATCCATTTCCCAAGTATTCTCTTTGAGAAATTCATACAGATTCTCCTAATTCCCCATGGTTGTAGCAGGGATAATTGTCTGTACTGTCAAGATTTTGGCAGACACATCTGAAATGTCAATCTATACCAAGCTTCTACTAAGAGGTGCAGACAGTGTAGAGGAGACACTGAATGTAATGCTGGAGGTTGGAATGTAACCAGACAGCGTTATTGGGACAAAATTCAACACAACATTCTCTAGATATGAGAACCATATGCAAGAACCATATACATTAATCAATCAGTTACGTTTTTGAGTGACACGGTTGCATAATGTTGTGTGTTTTTACAATACAGCATAACTAGGAAGAAGTATTTAATTTTAAACAAGGACTGATAATTGGAATAAAAAATCTTCTGTGCCAGGTTGGTTAATGGGTTTTGGAATGTAGTTATCCTGGATGATCCCGGGCCATCACATACTTGTCCTGCTTAAAAGCCCCTATGTCTACCTTTGTATATGTTCTCATATCTCTTGTTACCAAATGTACACCTGCGTACTATATACTTGTTGAAAGATATATTCTGTTGATTTATTTGTATGACTTTTGTATAAAACTGATGTGGAACAAATAAAAATGGTCTGTGCATTGTTACTTTTTTACGGTATAAAGTGCTGGTCAGTGATAATGCTCTGTTCTAATGTACTGCTAGTGCTTTAAAAGGTGATGCATTTGATTAAAGTGATATTAAACCTCAGCATTTAAGCACTGATGTAATCACTTACTGAGTATGCAGCCTATGTTCTTGTTTTAGCTGGTGCCATGACCGCTGCCCCAGGCTTTGTGTTTCAGGGTAGCTCCTTTCTCTTGCAGCATTTTATGGAGTCCTACACTGTATGCATCAATTGAAACACACAGCCTTGTAGCCTAGGATGGCAAACAATTCCCCTAATTCCCTATCTAAAAGACTGACTGAGGCCTGTACTATCCAATGTTAGCCCTTTCATGTGAAGACCGGACGTTCAGGGAGGCAGGATGGAGGAAGCAGGAACCAGCCGCATTCAAAGTTGTAACTGCAAGTGCTGGGTAACATATTTTAACAAACAGTTTACTGGGGAATGTGTTAGTGGTTGTAAACCCTCTCCTACATCCAGTGAAGTGAATAGCCTCAGATAATACACAGCGATTAAACAAATCTCCCTATATAAGTTTTACTTGTATATCTTCTGTCTTTCCCTTTCTACACTCTTTGGAAAGTGCAGATCTTGTTATAAATATTTTTTCCTCTTTCAGCAGTGGGTGTGGAGTGTGGGCTTACACTGTGTGAGAGCTGATTGGAGGACAGGCACACAAACTCCCTCCACATAGGCAGAGGAATAAAGAAACATGCAGAGCTGTAGTGTGAATAGACCAGCTCTCTGCTTATGTACCCCTAAGCTCCCTCCCTGACATAAATCTCCAGCTACTGTTATCTTGTGTGTCGGAGAACTTGGCAGATGTGACTCTGCTGATAACAGAGGAACAAAGCAGCAGAAAGACACGGCACTTAGAGCTTTGGAGAGAGATATTTAAAGATATATTTTGCCTAGGTCAAATTTCATGAATGGGGTTTACAACCAAGTTTAAAAACGCTCATGGTTTATTACCACTTTAAGTACCATAACAGCTTACAAAGTTTTCAGTGACCTCACTATGAACAGAAGTATTTTTTCATGCAGTTTTCAGTATATCACACTTTCCTACTCATTACAATAAGGGTCTTAAAGAATAAGTGCACTTGTCACATCTCGGGGCTCTTTCTGTGGAACGCACCCATATGTACCTGGAATATCTGTCTGTGAATGCCCACAGCCCTGGGGGTACACAGCAAAACCAATCACTATAGCTTCAAATAACCTACCTCCATTCTCTTAACATTATTTATCAATTGTCTCCTAATGCACCAGCCACATTTGGAAGCTTACACCTCTCATGTGAGTTTAGGACCAAGCCCATGAAACAAAATGCATTTAAATACAAGTTATTCATTGATGTAACTGCCCAATAAAGAAAAAAAGGGAGTGAATCATAAGTTATGTCATTTTTGTTAAAATAAAACTGCTTTAAACAAACCACAGCATTAATGTAGTCATTATACAAATAAAAAAAACAAGCAAAGACACTCAAGAAACATTTTCTTGATGGGCAAATAAAATACATTCGGGCTTAATAACTACTAAAGTCTACAAATATAGACTTATTCAATAAGGCAGTAGTACAAAGAACAGTGATCATAACTCACAGTGCAGTAGCCAACAGCAAAAAAAATAAAAATTTCCCTGATCAGTGACTGTCAGTAGATCTGAGGAATTGCTGGGCTGTTTGTGCTCGAAGTGTGCAAAACAAACCTTCACAAATGATTGCCTGAAGAAAAAGTCCATTGACCAGTTTGGACTGTGTTATGGTCTACAGCAGCCTTTCGCAACCTTCTCAACATTAAGGAACCCTTGAGAAAAAGTTTCCAGGTCTCGGAAAACTCCTACTAATAATTATTCGGTCTACAGCTCACAGTACAAATTTGACTAAAGCATCGTACACACTGGCCGAATATCGGACAAAATCAGCCGGTACAGTAGAAACCTTCCGACATTTGGCATGTATGTAGACAGAAGCCAATCTCATGACCTGGAAAAGCAGAAGCCGAGCTGATCAGCTGATCAGCACCCTCAGCCAATGGCTGCGAGCGCTGACCGGTGTGTTCTATCAGAGTGCAGGTCCCCCTATCAGAACAAAATTGCATAGTGGAAAGATCGCTGTACTAACATCAAATAGTGAGTACAGAGACCTTCTTGCAAGCCGCTCATTTTTTTTCATCACAAACGTACTATGTGTACCAGGCATTACATTTGTGGTCATCTTGAAGAATGCCCCCCTTACAGATAGCTAAAAAGACAATAGGTGCCCGTTATTTCTTATCTGAGGCCTCGTACACACGACCGGTTTCCTCGACAAAATCCATCAAGAAACTTGGTGGCAGAGCTTTTTTGCCGAGGAAAACGGTCGTGTGTACGTTTTTCGTCGAGAAAACTGTTGTGGATATCGACGAGAAAAAAAGAAAACAAGTTCTCTTTTTCTCGTCATAAGTCTCAATTTCCTCGTCGTGTTCCTCGTCAGGCTGGTTTACGGCGAGAAACATGTTCGTGTGTATGCTTAGAAACCCACGCATGCTCAGAATAAAGTATGAGACGGGAGCGCACCTTCGGTAAAAGTAGTGTTTGTAATGGAGATAGCACATACTTCACGCTGTAACAGACTGAAAAGCGCAAATCGTCTCTTACCAAACTTTTACTTAACACGCAGTAACATGAGATTAGTAAAAGCAGCCCCAAGGGTGGCGCCAGTGGAATCAAACTTCCCCTTTATAATACCATCGTACGTGTTGTACGTCACTGCGTTTGAGAACGACGAGATTTTGTCTTGACAGTGTGTACGCAAAGAAAGCTTGACAAGATTCTCGACAAGCCTGACAAGGAACTCGTCGAGGAAAACAATGTTTCTTATACGACGGGTTTCTCGGTCGTGTGTACGAGGCCTCAGAAGCAGAAGTTGCTTACTGTTCAAGTAACCCCCAGCAACCTCTGGAGGAACCCTAGGCTTCCACTGAACCCTGGTTGAGAAAGGCCGACCTGCAGCATGTGCATCTACTAATCTTTCTGGAAAAGCTGGAGGCATAGCCCTAAAACCTGACACTGGTGTATGGAGCCGACGCAACTGCAGGAATAGCCATGATACATAGCACAGTTGACTCTCTGTTGGCTTTTATAATTAAAAAAAACAACAACACTGATTTGATTTCTTCCTTCGTGTTGATATTATATAACTATGCTTTCTGGCAAAATTTTCCAGCTATAGATACATGTTGTGCTAATGTCACCTGTGTATGGCACTACTGGATGACTTGTAGTGGATAAGCCCTCTGGTATGTCCATGTCACCAACATCTGAATGAACCATGGCTTAGCTGACAAGCTTCTCATTTGTGCAGTCAGAACAATGATATGATTGCTTATTGGTTGGTATGGGATACTGCATTTTGCATGTTGCTTTTTTACCTCATTAAATGGCAGCATACAGAAATTCAGCACTTTGTGGACTATAAGTATGTATTCATAGTGAATTCTCATTTTTTAAGGAAAGCAGTATTAATTATTAATAATAATAATAAAAACATAAACACAAATTTAATATTAACCACATTCATTTGCCTTCAGAGATACAAATATGGAAGCTGCCATATTGAATTTTTGTTTCAGTAAAGTAAAAGCTAATGTTCTCTTAATACTTTGATATTTACAGTGCCACCTAGTGGCCAAGGTCATTGCCAATTCTTCGTGGAGATTGTATAATATACTTTTTAACAAGATGAGCCATATGATCTATGTACTGTATGGAGCATTTTTGGGGTGCTTTAAAATGTAACTAAGAATGCCGCATAAAGGCACTACTGTAAATTATTAATTAAAAAATGGGTCCCTAGCCTCATAAAATATATATAAGGTACCAACCTTAAATGCACAGATTTAATATTTCTTCCTGATATAGAAAATATGCTATGCACATGAGGTCACCCTCCAATGAAAACATATGATACATCGACAACATATCTTTTTGATTGTTTACAAGTACAAATTAATAGGATCACTGTTAAAGCTGAACTCTAGCCACCTATCCAAACACAATTAAAACCAGTTATGATTTATAAAAAACACGCTGAATTTTTTTTTACAAAGAACTAACATTAGGGTCTGAATTTGTCTTGTAATTCATTGCACAGCAGCAGCTCTATTGCTCTGCACAGTGCTACCTGTGAATATGCTTCACAGTGGGGAGGGGGGAGCAGAAAGATGACCTCAGCGTGCTGCGGCTCCTTCGCAAATCACTGGCCAGGACAAGTCCTGCAGGAGGCCGTATTTACTCAACTGCAGAGTAGTCTGTAGAGTGATCCAGGACCTGACCCGTCTGCAAGGGGTGCCTGGATCACAAGACTGGCTGAACAATATGTAAAATCATTTGGCAACTAACAAGATTCATATAAACATATTCTGGCCGTGTAGTCAGGTGTTTGGAGTTCAGCTTTAAAAAAACTTTAAATACTTTGACACTGTCATTGTCTCTCCTTTTAGCCATGAAGGCCAATTGGTTGCAGACTCTAGTGCTTAGCCCACCCCTACAGAAAACAAGGCCTCGGCTTTGTGCATCCAGACATGCTCTTGCACACACTGCAAAGACTGGAGTGATGAAGATTTGTACAAGCAGAAAGAGGGGCAGCATATGAAGAGCAACCTCTAGGATGGAGCCACCTATATAATAGAGCTGCATGATAAATCGTCAAGAATCGTTATCGTGATTTTTTCCCCTTTGCGATCTTGACAAAGTATTTCCCGATCTTTTGTATGCAGAGAATTCTCTCTGCTCTCAGCCACCAAAAGTCCGGGCAGTCTGCCAAGTTTTACAACATTCTTTATCAGTGGAATGTTAAGCCTAAACATTGTAACAATTTGTCTTTTACATCATAGGAATAGACTTCTGTATGTAAATTAGGAAAGTTTAACCACTTAAATGCTAAACCTTTTTCTGACATTTGTTGTTTTCAAGTTAAAATCACTTTTTTTGCTAGAAAATTACTTAGAACCCCCAAACATTATATATATATATATATATATATATATATATATATATATATATATATATATATATATATATATATATATATATTAGAGACCCTAGGGAATAAAATGGTAGTTGTTGCAATATTTTATGTCACACTGTATTTGCGCAGCGGTCTTTCAAATGCAATTTTTTGTGAAAAAATGACTTTTACAATTTTTTTTTGTATAATGTGATAGATTTTACTCCAAAATCGTGAGCGGGGGGGGGGGGGGCTGAGCGGGGGGGGGTGGGTGCTGACGGAAAAAAACGAGTGTAATCTCTTCTCTCCTGTCGCGGGCCCCTTACAGGTGTAATGCCTGTTCCCCCCTGATGGCGGCCCTCTGATCGTAAGAGAATCTTGATCTTTATTCCAAGCAAAAAAATCATTATTCTCATTTTGGCCAGAATCGTGCAGCTCTACTATACAATAAGAAAAGGCCAGGCCTTATTAGAGTAACGCTCCAACCAAGATCTCAAGTATACCCTATTTGTGCTAGCTATAGATTGCTGGGGAATCTGTCAGTTATACTGAAGCCCTATACTACTACTGCAGGCATTGAACCATAACAACTATTGAGCCCTTTTAATAGACACAGCCAGCACAAATATATTCATTTGAGAGGTGCAATGTAATAACAGACTGTTATTGAAATATGTACATATACTGTACACCCACATATAAATAGTTAAACCAGGTGCTTTGCATAAACTACAGTGCCACAGTAAGTATAAAAACTTTGGAAAATTATTGCACCTACTAAAAATGCCAATGTGCACTGTAATAACTGAGAGAATTGGACAGCTCCTTACATTGGAAGCATCGCTGTTCACTCAGGAGGAAGAGCATTGAAACATTATGACTAATGATCAAAAGTGTCAAACAAGAACTGTTTCTGTTTTTCATAGTAACCAATCTACAAAAAAAAAGCTGATTGGTACAAAACAGTTAAAACACTTGTGTTTACAGAGCCCATGATATATTCAAGGCTCTTTATTCCATATGGCTTATCAAACATCAATTGGTAAAATATAAAGTACAGAAACAATTAGTCACGTGCGCCGGTACAAGCGGTTCTGGCTGAATTCTGTATATACTGTATACAAGCAGTGCTCAGACTGGATCAGTGTATGGTAATACATACATCTTGTTATAATATACAAAAATCACTTATGGAAATAAATAGTTTGTCCCTTGGCTTTATATTTCCACCTGCAGTTTGTACTTTCACGGTTCATAAAAATGTCCATTTTAGCTGCTATATAAAAATGACTGAATCTAGTGCAAAACATAAGAAGCCTCTGATGAAATACTTTTACACCTTTGACTGCCTCTCATCAGACCACTCTTGCTTGGTGCTCTGCAAAGCTTGTGTCTTCTTCTCATCCACTTGTACATAGTCCACTCTCTGCTCTTCAGACAGGAAAGGTTTCTTAAATTAAAAGAGAACAACAAAAAAACGTTAGATACTAATCTTCAAAGCACATAGACACACGTGAAAGATTTCCAGGTGCGATAAACTTTTTTCGTCCACTGACTAATGAACATAACAAACATTTTGACGCCCATAAAAGCTTTTTCAGTTTTGCTGCTCAGTGGACAGGAAAACCACTACTACTATTACTAGCAGATAAGGATGCTCGATGTTGGTTTTAAAAAAAAACCACATACAATATACCGGTAGTCTGAGCATATGAAAGCAGAGAAAGAAATAGATGTTTTGGGGATTTAACTGAAAAAAATATGGGGGGTGTCATTGCTGACCTCCTTCTGAAAATATGTGTGGCCTGACTGTTGAATCTCTGGCTTGAGCTGGAACAAGTATGCAGACCAGGAAAGTAAGATACAGTGGAACCTCCGTTTAAGAGTAACTTGGTTTGAGAGCGTTTTGATTTGCGAGCAACCTTTTTTTAAAATTCTGACTTGGTTTGCGAATTCAAGCTAAATAGGCCTGCAGTACCTAATTTGGCCTGAGGTACGGGGGCGCAGAAGCCGAGCAGAGCCGAAAACAGGCCTACAGTACCTCATTTGGCCTGAGGTACAGGGGCGCATGAACCGAGAAAAGCCGAACATTGGCCTGCAGTACCTCAATTGGCCTGAGGTACGGGGGCGCAGGAAACAATCCGAAGTGTCCTCGGGCCTTTTCGGCAGTTTTTGGTGCTCTCTGGCCGCATTCAGTATTGCATCCCATTGAAGTCAATGCGGAACAAATTATTTTCATTTCCATTGACTCCAATGGGAAAACTCGCTTTGATATGCAAGTACTTTGGATTACGAGCATACTCCTCGAACGGATTATGCTCGTAATCCGAGATTCAACTGTAGATGTTTTGGGGATCTAACTGAAAAAATAATGGGGGATGTCATTTCTGACCTCCTTCTGAAAATACGTGTGGCCTGGCTGTTGAATCTCTGGCTTGAACTGGAACAAGTATGCAGACCAGGAAAGTAAGATATTCTTATCGGTATACTTGCTCGGGGTTAGAGACTTTGAAGAAAATGTCATTTTTTTAGTTTTAGTGCAAGGGACTGCTCTATTCAATACAAACTGATTAAATAGTTTAAGTATGTCCTCATCATACATAGGTTTGTTAAATCTAAAGGTGAATGTAGAAAGACTGTATGGTCATATTGTAATGTGTTTGGTGAGACATAATGTCACGTCCCTGGCGGTATAGCCGGATGTGCGGAGGATGGCCTCTCTTACAGCTCTGACTCCGAGCCCCTGGTAGAGCAGACAGGAAGCGCAAGAGTACAGAGTCGCACGAGTGCCTGGCAGGATCGCTGATGAAGTCGCTGGGCTGGGACCTCTGAAGAAACCGCAGGAGGACACCGTTGCAGGAGAAGCCCAGGAGCAGCTGTCAGCAGATAGCAGAAACGGCTTTGTGCGGGAGCACCACAGGCAGGAGGGCAGAAGAAGCTGCGGATGGATGGGTGCACAACAGGACTAGGAAGGACTGGAGAGGAAGCGCGTGCAGGCAGGCCGGGTCATACACTGGTGGGCACGTCAGGAACCAAAGCGGAGGCAGGAGCAGAGTCAAGGTGCAGGCCGGGTTGGTATTGGGCTGGCAGTGAGGTAGCAGGAGAGGTAGGCAGGAGCAAGGTCAAACAAGCCGGGTCAAATGCAGGTAGAAAGCAGGAGCATCAGAGACAAGCGGGGTCAGGTAACAGAAACAGGAATCGGATACAGAATCAGGATACACCAAACGCTGTAGAACGGACAGCACCTGAGTCCGGGAAGTGGCCCAGCTTAAATGGCCTGTCTGGCGCCAAACGATCAAGGGATGCACGCCGCGGCGCGTGCACAGGCGTGCGCATGCGCGCTGACGGCGCTCTCACAGGAACAGGAGTCACTGGCCGTCTTCTACGGCCGCCATATTGGATGTTGGCATGCCCTTTCTGATTTTAGCGGATCGGATGTCAGCGCTAATCCGATGCTCCATAGACCTGTATGGAGCGCCCGTTCAGGTCCGCCGAAAAAACTGACAGGCGGACCCGAATAGTCCGACTGCGTGAAAGGGGCCTATCTCACAAAAGTGAGTAGACCCCCCTCCCATTTTTGTAAATATTTTTTTCTACCTTTTCATGTGACAACACTGAAGAAATTTAACTTTGCTACAATGTAAAGTAGTGAGTGTACAGCTTGAATAACAGTGTAAGTTTACTGTCCCCTCAAAATAACTCAACACACAGCCATCAATGTCTACACCGCTGGCAGCAAAAGTGAGTACACCCCTAAGTGATAATGTCCAAATTAGGCCCAATTAGCCATTTTCCCTCCCCAGTGTCATGTGACTCGTTAGTGTTTCAAGGTCTCAGGTGTGAATGGGCAGCAGATTAAATTTCTTCACATGAAAAGATATAATAAAATATTTACAAAAATGTGTGGAGTGTACTCACTTTTGTAAGATACAGTAAATGCTGTATATTACTGTAAATTACTGTTACATCACTTTTCACATATGGCCCCTAGTAGTTGCCTGGTTCAACCTTCTAGAGCAAAAGTTGTCTTAACCTCTTTAAAAACATATGGCCATTTTGTTGCATTTTACCTTTTGCACAGGTGATGGAGATGCAGAATTAAAATCCAGGGCAAGATAGTCAAGGCTGAATTTCCTTGGCCAAGGGAAGCTTCCATTACTGGGTGATGCCCCTTGTCTGTGTTCCTTTTAATAGAAAAAAATGTACATTATACAGCACTATTTCATAAACACCTATTGTTAATGTTTAATGTAACAATTCAAATAGCTAGGAGGAAAGCATTGTAAAGTGCATGAGGCATATTTAGGGCCTTCCCCTTTATCTCCAAGTGATATTAGCCCAGCATCTCAGTTGCTGTACCCTGGCTGGGTGGCTTCCAGTGTTCTATCTCCCCACCATACTGAAACAAACCCTTATGAGCTTCAGCACTGGGTTGGCACTTCAAAAACAGTGCCCCCCCCCCCCACTTGAAGGAACATCCTCTCAAATCCCCATCAGGCTCTTCCATACCATCAATGCCTAAGAACATGAAGTAATGTGCAACTTAAAAGGTAATATTTATTTTATTTATTCAATGCAATTTATGCAATGTTTAGATATATTGAACATTCACAACAGTCACTGCCTTCAAGGAGCTTATATACTAAATGAGCAATTACTAGTACATACAAGTCATTATCAGTGAAAGAGTGAGAACTGGTCCATGGGCATCTCTTCTGAACCCATTATACAGTAACCCTAATGATTCTGCACCCATGTAGCTGAAAGATCTACTGTGGACAAGCCTCCTAACTGTGCTTTTCCTATGCAGGACAAATCAATAGTTCTACTTAATGCAGACCCCCCAAGATGCATATTCTTTCCTCCCTTTTACTCCCCCACCACTCCCTTCAGCCAAGATGAGTAAAAAGCAAAAAGCCTGTGTAATCTACGTTGCTTAATTTGTTGCAAAGGTTAGTATGGTAAGACAATTCCAATTTAACTAAGCAGAGAATGTGCATATCTGTAGGTTAAAGCTTTGTATAATTAAGGGGAGACAGATGGTGAATTCTGAAGTAATGGCAACATCATTATATAGCATTATGGAAAATCAGAAGAGTACAAAGCTATCATTTTATTTATATGGTATGCAAAAAAATGAAAAGTAAATGTAAAAGTATAGCGAGCAGGCAGAGAGATTTATATTCACCTTTATTATGTCAGTTATAATCTCAGTATAAATGTGAGCTGATAATCCTGGCTTCAATCTCTGGAGTGTATTCTCCATATATTCTGATGTAGGACCTGCTAAAAGTTATCAACAATACAGGCCTCCACTGCACACACCAGAACATATGGAGAATGCACCCCAGGCAGGGGAACCGGGAATGTTCATCTTACAGCAAAGCTTTGGCTGTCACAGTAGGACCAACACTGTATCCTGGCCAAGGCCAACAAGGCCCAGGCCTAGGGCAGCACTTTGCAGGGGAACAGCATGGAAAGAGTCCCCGCCGGCTTGTGCTACACTGTTAGTATAGCGCCAGTCTTATAGGGTGGACTGGGCAGAGAGGTAAATTAGTCTAGCACCCCCATAAAGCAGCCGCACTGCTTCCGGTATGCGGGCGGCTGGCATTCCACAACTGTTGGGGGGGGGGGGGGGGCTGCTTCTAATTTTGACTGTCTTATCATCCCGGACCACAAACCTTCCTCACTGTGCTATATGTATCCTGCTGCACCATTGGCATGGTTATTGGCATGGTTAGTCCTCTCCATAAAATTATTAGAAATCTGTGCTTCAAGTAGAACTATAGGCAACACTTTTTTTTTCATTTTGGATAGAGTAAGAGAAGGTTATAGCCCCGGTCAGTTTATTTTTTACCATCCCTGTCCTATTGCAGGGATTTCCTTTCACTTCCTGCCCCATAGCCAAACAGGAAGTGAGAGTAAATCTATGCAAATTAAGGGACTCCATTGCCCCATCCAGGCCCTCAGAACTAGTGTCCCCACTCGAAATTTTCAGGGTGGGTCTTAAACAGCAAGGGGTTTGGCCTTGAAAGGAAGGGGTGGGTCATATTTCAATTAGGGGTGCACACGTTTAGTCAGGCCTAGGGCAGCACAAAACCTAAATACACTACTGAGTGGAACAAGAAGTTACAGTGGGAAAGGGGGAATTATGCCTCTAGGGATTCACACAAAAGTAAAGACCCTGCTGGAATTTAAATCCATCTCTACACTTCCAAAATGGTTTTTTTTTTAAAAGTCAGTGGGTTCCACTGTGAAAAGCAACTGAGCCTAAATTTTTGAGCCAGCCTGCTTCAAGATTAAGAATGTGCCTGCTATTGTATATGACTAGCTTTAGGGAGTGCTTCCTTATTAAACTGGAGGGTATATGTTCTAAAGTTGTTATTTGCACCCTCTAGTGAATTATTTAAAGGAAGTATTCAAAACTCAAGCTGGTGTAAGCTCAAACACTGAGCTTGGCCTGAAAAGCTGTCTACACACATTACAGATCTGAATATATAACCTTCTACAGATTTATCAACAATATGTACAGGCAGTCCCCGAGTTACGAACACAATAAGGACTGTAGGTTTGTTCGTAAGTCGAAGTTGTTCGTAAGTCGCAACACTGCATTTGTAAGTGTAACTTCCGGGCGGAACATTGCATTCGTAAGTGTAACTTCTGCCTGTGCATGGATGTGGGATGTTCCGGGCGATTTTATGTTATCTTGGGCTCTTCTGGCCTAGGAGTACTGCAGTGTGGGATGTGTTCGGAGGTATCTAGGACCAGCGTGGAGCACAAGTGGCTGCATTAGAGGCCGTTCGTAAGTAGCAGTCATTCGTAACTCGGGTGTTCGTAAATCGGTGGACTGCCTGTAGTGGAAATGCCTGCCTAGTTGGATACAAACTGAATAAGTCCCCATATTGTACTGGGGTTATACAATCAATTTGTCACATGTATGACATGCTTTAGTACCCCTAATGTAGCTCATAACTGGGGGGTTCATAGGCCAGCCACACAAGTTCAGCCCTAGGTCTCCCACTAGATGTTATAAAAATGTCAGTAGCGTTAGCTGTAGAAAGCTGTAGCATTTTTTTAGCAAAACTATACTCCCAGAAAAGCTTATGGCTCAAAAAACGCTGAAAAACGCCACATAGACACTTTTTTTTTAGCTTTTATCAGCTGAAAAACTCCTATTAAAACCCATTAGTTATGGGTGTTTTTTCCAGCTAGAAAATGCCCCTGACAAAAAAGCTGATAACGGCATATGTGTGCATGGACACATAGGATAACATGCTGGGGAGTTTACTGGCTGCAGAAAAAAAAAACGCCTGAAGCCAAAATCAGCAGCTGTAAAAACGTCCAGTGTGTGTGAGGCCTTATTATCTTGTTATGTTTTTTTCTTGGGTGAGGTTGTTCTTTAATGCATACATTGTTAACTTATCCCACATCAGCAGTTACTAAAAAGTCCAGCTATTTTTACTATTTCTGTATATTGTACAAAGCATTATCCCCAGCACAACAACTGAGTCACTATATTGGTCTGCGTTGGATAAAACAAAGCCAGTGCATGCACAACGTGATTACCATTGGAGTATAGCACTCGTCCTCTTCTCCTGAGACAGGATTGGCAAAGATATTTGCTGAGCTAATACAGTCGCTTTCTGGGGAGATAAAGCTGGTCCGATTACTAGGAAGAAAAACATGGAAGAGGTCAGACAAGCATTTTACAGATGCTCTGAAATGCAGCCAACTCCTGACATTGCACATATGTCCCATAAACATGCCCTGCTTTTGCTGCTCTGGTGGGAACAACAATATAGAAGTGAGCTTCCCTGGCAAAGAGTCAGCAGGAATCAGACATCACCAAGATAGGCATCTAGATGGTAAACAGGTCAGTCGTTCAGGCAAATGGTTTTATGAAGGTTGTCCACCCAGCGCAATACAAGACAGACATGATGCGCCTGTCTGCAATGCACCGAGCAGCTGTGTCTCCATGCAATATTTATTTGTTTCTCTTCCAAAGGCAGGGCTTGATTCATACCTTACTGCTTCTTTCTCTTCTCTTTGTCATATTTGCTTTATGAGACACCAGGGGCCCTTGTATTGAACTGATCATCTGCTGCCAATGTTCAGGTTTGCAGCTGTGCTGAACACTGACACACAAGCTTCCATGAAGTCATGTTTACAAAGCACTAAAAGGATGATAAATATTAGTAAAACTAAACACTAAAAGCGTATTAAGAGTGATAACAGCAGCCCCGACGTTTCACCGAGATGGGTGTGGTCCTTATAGAGACGTCAGCGGTATCATTACTAGGCAACACTTTAATTGTACGGTGTACAACTAACAATTATTACAGCGGGAATCTGTCATCTCCAGCAAAGTACACTATCAAGACAAATGGCACCCACAATGATCCAATGACTCAGCCAAGGCCTCCTGAATAGACAGTCTCAAATACTGTACACATTTTTCATCATGATGTCTGTTTGCTTTGCAGCTCATCATTGTTATTTTTTTGGTTTCTTTCTGCAATGATAACATTACCATAGCTGAACATCAAGTTATAAAAACTAGAGTGGAAATGTACTGGAAAAACAGTTGTGCATCTTAAACATATGAGGTATACCCTAAAAAAATAAAAATAAAATAAAATATCTTGGGTGTACCTCGTATGTCCTCATTCCTCTCCCGTGATGCAGCAAAATCACCAGTGACTGCATAGATAACTTATGTTTGTTATTGAAACCACTAGACCCTGAAGAAGGGGTTCACTGCTACAAACTTGAAACACGTTAGAAATTCTTTGTCCTATTTATATATCGACATAGTCCAGTGGTTATTTGTATAATATTGTGATATTGAACCGTAACTGTATATGCATCCAGTTTTGAATTCATTATGTTATTTTTCATGATTTTAATTTTACAAAAAAAAAATTAAAAGATTATTTTCAATACTTTACAAACTTGAAACACGTTAGAAATTCTTTGTCCTATTTATACAGGTCATTCTCAAAAAATTAGCATATTGTAATAAAGTTCATTATTTTCTGTAATGTACTGATAAACATTAGACTTTCATATATTTTAGATTCATTACACACAACTGACGTAGTTAAAGCCTTTTTTATTGTTTTAATATTGATGATTTTGGCATACAGCTCATGAAAACCCAAAATTCCTATCTCAAAAAATTAGCATATTTCATCCGACCAATAAAAGAAAAGTGTTTTTAATAAAAAAAAAGTCAACCTTCAAATAATTATGTTCAGTTATGCACTCAATACTTGGTCGGGAATCCTTTTGCAGAAATGACTGCTTCAATGCGGCGTGGCATGGAGGCAATCAGCCTGTGGCACTGCTGAGGTGTTATGGAGGCCCAGGATGCTTCGGTAGCGGCCTTAAGCTCATCCAGAGTGTTGGGTCTTGCGTCTCTCAACTTTCTCTTTCCAATATCCCACAGATTCTTTATGGGGTTCAGGTCAGGAGAGTTGGCAGGCCAATTGAGCACAGTAATACCATGGTCAGTAAACCATTTACCAGTGGTTTTGGCACTGTGAGCAGGTGCCAGGTCGTGCTGAAAAATGAAATCTTCATCTCCATAAAGCTTTTCAGAAGATGGAAGCATGAAGTGCTCCAAAATCTCCTAATAGCTAGCTGCATTCACCCTGCCCTTGATAAAACACAGTGGACCAACACCAGCAGCTGACATGGCACCCCAGACCATCACTGACTGTGGGTACTTGACACTGGACTTCAGGCATTTTGGCATTTCCCTCTCCCCAGTCTTCCTCCAGACTATGGCACCTTGATTACCGAATGACATGCAAAATTTGCTTTCATCCGAAAAAAGTACTTTGGACCACTGAGCAACAGTCCAGTGTTGCTTCTCTGTAGCCCAGGTCAGGCGCTTCTGCTGCTGTTTCTGGTTCAAAAGTGGCTTGACCTGGGGAATGCGGCACCTGTAGCCCATTTCCTGCACACGCCTGTACACGGTGGCTCTGGATGTTTCTACTCCAGACTCAGTCCACTGCTCCCGCAGGTCCCCCAAGGTCTGGAATCGGTCCTTCTCCACAGTCTTCCTCAGGGTCCGGTCACCTCTTCTCGTTGTGCAGCGTTTTCTGCCACACTTTTTCCTTCCCACTGACTTCCCACTGAGGTGCCTTGATACAGCACTCTGGGAACAGCCTATTCGTTCAGAAATTTCTTTCTGTGTCTTACCCTCTTGCTTGAGGGTGTCAATGATGGCCTTCTGGACAGCAGTCAGGTTGGCAGTCTTACCCATGATTGCGGTTTGGAGTAATGAACCAGGCTGGGAGTTTTTAAAAGCCTCAGGAATCTTTTGCAGGTGTTTAGAGTTAATTAGTTGATTCAGATGATTAGGTTAAGAGCTCGTTTATAGAACCTTTTCATGATATGCTAATTTTTTGAGATAGGAATTTTGGGTTTTCATGAGCTGTATGCCAAAATCATCAATATTAAAACAATAAAAAGGCTTGAACTACTTCAGTTGTGTGTAATGAATCTAAAATATATGAAAGTCTATGGTTTATCAGTACATTACAGAAAATAATGAACTTTATCACAATATGCTAATTTTTTGAGAATAACCTGTATATCGATATAGTCCAGTGGTTATTTGTATAATATTGTGATATTGAACCGTAACTGTATATGCATCCAGTTTTTAATTCATTATGTTATTTTTCATTATTTTAATTTTACAAAAAAAATATTTTCAATACTTTGTAATCACTAAGAAGTCCCATAGAGGAATCTTTTTTTGTATCGTGACTGCATAGGCAGCCATGTGAGGCAATCCACAGACTTTAGTATAAAGCCTCGTACACACGCTCGGTTTACTCGGCAAGAACCAGCAATAAAACTGCTGGCAGAGCTTTCTTACCGAGTAAACCGAGCGTGTGTATGAAACCTGTTCTCTATTTTCTCGTTGTGATTAGTGTTGCTCACGAATATTCGTATTGCGAATATTCGGCTCGAATATGGCATATTCGAGTATTCGCGATATATTTCGAATTTCGCGGTGAATATTCGCAATTCCGAATATTCGCATTTTTTCAATTTGATTTTTAAAACAGATCACATCCTATCGACGTCTAAAAGCATTCCTGGTATGATTAGAGACCCTGGGCCGAGTAGCTAAGCTGAGGCGATCCTTTTATGTTGCCAAATTGAAAAAAAAAAAATTGCGAATTTTCGCTATTGCGAAAATGATTGCGAATTTTCGATAACTGTGGTAGGAGAACTCTGATTGTCTCTGATGCAAAAGGGGGGGGGCTTTGTGTATGTTTCTGTTATGAATATTTGTATGTTTGATATTATTTTTTTTTGTAAGAAGGAAAAAATTGCGCATACCTTAAAAAAAGGGGAGAATACAGCAGCAACTCAAAAATGTTATACAACATAATTTAATACAAGACAGAAAATGGAGTCGCTCTACAAGAATAAAAAATATGTCTAGTGACAAGACATGTGGGCAAATTATAAAATAAGCAAGCGCAAATAACTTGTGAAATACACAGTGAAACAAATATATAAAGAAATATAGTCCCAATAATAGAAAAATAATCTTTCATAAAAATGTCTTTGATATGTGAAGTGAAAAAAAGTCCAAAGCATGCAGCAGGAACGTGTTCAATCTTCAAGGTGTTTGATTGACAAACGGCTGTGACAGATGGATAGAGTAAAGAATCACCACCAATGCAAAACACTTTTTATTTTCTATTGTAAAATATCAATAATATTCTGAGCCAATCAAAGTGCTCCTTCTGCATTTGCCGAATATTCGCAATTATTTTGTATTGTAAAATATCAAGAATATTCTGAGCCAATCAGAGTGCTCCTTCCGCATTTGCCGAATATTCGCAATTATTTTGTATTGTAAAATATCAAGAATATTCTGAGCCAATCAGAGTGCTCCTTCCGCATTTGCCGAATATTCGCAATTATTTTGTATTGTAAAATATCAAGAATATTCTGAGCCAATCAGAGTGCTCCTTCCGCATTTGCCGAATATTCGCAATTATTTTGTATTGTAAAATATCAAGAATATTCTGAGCCAATCAGAGTGCTCCTTCCGCATTTGCCGAATATTCGCAATTATTTTGTATTGTAAAATATCACGAATATTCTGAGCCAATCAGAGTGCTCCTACAGCATTTGTCGAAATTGCGCAGTAAATATCGCATTCGCATTTTGCGAAATTTCGAAAAAATATCAAGAATATTCTGAGCCAATCAGAGTGCTCCTACCGCAGTTATCGAAAATTCGCAATTATTTTCGCATTCGCGAACATTCGCAATCATTTCATTTCGATAAAATATCACGAATATTCGAATTTAGCGAATATATCTCGAATATTCGACTATATATTCGAGATATATCGCGAAATCGAATATGGCATATTCTGCTTAACACTAGTTGTGATTCTTGGCAGTGTGTATACTTACCTGTCGCCGTGGAAACCCGCGCATGCTCGAAATGACTTTGACGCATGCACGGTAGCTTCCTAGGCATATGTAGGATGCAGCAAGATGGCAGCGACGGCATCGAATGTAACGAGTGCATGCTTGTCATACGCGATGACATCACCGCGTTCTTGCCTTCCAAAAGAACAGCGATTCTTTTGAAAGGAGTGTCTGTACACTCGGGCGGCAAGATATTCTTGCGAAGAATCGCGTCAGCAAAAAACATTTTTTTTTCCTGACGAGATTCCGGCCCGTGTGTACAGGGCTTTAGACCCACAGCATAACACCAGCCCTACTTTAAAGTAGACCTATAGGAAAAACTTTTTTTTTTTTTTTTTGGATTAAGGGAGGTGTGATGGAAGTGAAATAAAATGAATATTTTATTCTATGCTATTTTGTGTTATGATTGCTTTCCTCCTGAGCTACTCAAATGTTACATATGTATGTGTGAAAATATGTTACAATGCTGTTAGTTTCCTTAAAAGACATTATAGGGTTAAAATCTTGGCCAGGATTTAAGAGTGAAAATGGATATCTTCAAACCCCTCCTAAACAGCTGTCATCCCTCCTCCCTCTTCACTCCAAAGCCCCCTCCACCGAAGAAACAAAGATGGCCCCCAAAGACTTTGAAACATGTGCCACGATGCCAAGAACAGACGTTACATTTATGCACCTGTGTGCATAGGCACATTACAATTATGGGCTGTATTTTAGCTCAGTAAAAAAATAAGCTGTACTGAGCTTTTTGAAGCTGCAGTGTGCAAGAGGCCTAAGAGTGTTTAATGTGTTTTTTGTCAAAAACGCAAACCAGAAGTTTTTTTTTTCTGCCTCTAAAGGCCAAGCTTAAAATATGCCTCTAATCATCCACTTTTGCTGCACTTTCAGAAAGTGCACCAAAAACACCCAATCTAGTAGTGTAGGCAACCTACGTAAAAACTGCGCTTACACCGCGCTGTACCTGTCCTGTGGGGAAACCACTTAGGAGCAGTCTGAAAGCGCCCTTAATGTGTAAACTTCTTTGATGAGCTTTTTTAGGTCTCACTCAACATTCTATAAAAAACGTCAATCATTCGTTTTTCTGAATGCATTTTCCCTGAAAACAATACAGCAACCTATATATTAATGTGAAAACACTTTGTTACAGCAGACATTTGATAGGCCTTATAATGTGTTATTACTGGAGTGTGACCAAATATCCAAGTGTGACAAATTCAAAGCAAATACATTGTAGCGGTTCACACTGCCTTCACAAGTTCACCACTACCTTCAAGCAAACACCAAATGCATCACAAGTGTGCAGCATAATAGGACTGTTCAGAAACGAAACATTCTCAATTTTTAAATTCCGTTTAAAAACCCAATACATTTTCACAATACATTTAAAGGCAAACTATTATAGATTTGGGTACATTTTTCTTAACCACTTAACCTCTGGAAGATTTTTCCTCCTTTATGACCGGACCATTTTTTTTGCTATTAAGTACTGTACTACTTTAAAGGACAAGTTCACCCTTTTAAAACAAATCATAAATGCACATCTTTTTGCAGGTAAAATGTTTTTTTTTTGTTTTGTTACTAGGAGCTTGGAAAGCATTGCACCCGTGATCAGCAAATCATGGGTGCCATGCAGGACTCCTGCAGACTTTTCAGTGTATCTGTCTGCTCGTACTTCATACGGCCAGGCAGATACACACTGACAGGAAAAATGAATGAACTACGTAATTTGCGCCAGCTATAAAGACACAAATGACGTGTGCGGGAAGAAAAATAAAAGGTATTTTTTCCAAGCAGGAACAGCAGGCACATAGAGAAGATGCTTGCCCACTGTCACTAGGAAAGGGGGAATGGCTGCAGATGCTGGAACATGTTCTAAAAGGTGAACCTATCTTTTAACTCAGAGGTCGTCAACCCCCGGTCCGCGGCCCAAAGCCGGGCCGCACCGCCTCCCTAGCCGGGCCGCAACGCAAGGGACACGGTCCGGGCCGTACCGCCGCTATATCCGGGCCACGGAGGAGACTGTCAGAAATGCAGCTGCCCGAGCAGAGAGATGACGCCATCTCTCTGCGCTACGCAGAGGCACGCCGCTGTCCCGCCCTAACATACGGGGCTGCAAGGCTACGCGCGGCCGCCCGATGAGAGCGAGAGAGAATGACGTCATCTCTCCGCCCACCCTCCCTATGCATTCCCGCAATCTCTAACAGCTCCCCCCCACATTCCTGTGCTGAGACTGTAAGTACAGGGGGCACTGCAGAGGGACTTGTATATTTTTTTTATACTGGGACATTTATTAATTTTTTTATACTGGGACATTAAATGTCCCAGTATAAAAAAATGATTAAATGTCCCAGTATAAAAAAAAAAACGATTAAATTATTTTTTTATACTGGGACATTTAATATTTTTTTTATACTGAGACATTTAATAATTTTTTTATACTGGGACATTTAATAATTTTTTTATACTGGGACATTTTATTAATATTTTCATACTGGGACATTTAATAATATTTTTACACTGGGACATTTAGGGCTGGTTCACACTGCACCGATGTCAGAGTTCAGAGTTCGGTCACTGCAGTGCACATCACATGCGATCTCTGTGCGATGCGATTTCAGCCATACAAATTGTATGGCTAAATTCACATCAAACTCGCGCAGGACCCTTTTTTTTTGTCCGTAGCAGAAATGGATCGCATTGGGTGTTCACACCCATGCGATCCGATTCCTGTCCGAGTTTGCAGATCGCACTGCGATATGCGAACTGATTTGGTGGTGTTGTTAACTTTTAACGGACACTCACAGCAGTTTGCATAGGGCAATGTGAACTTCCGCCGCAAAACCTGTGATGCGGGAACCCGCAATGGATTTGCAGGGTTCCCGCACTAAACGCTAACGCAACACATCGCGATTCCTCCGACCAGGCCTTGGAAAAATATTCTTCCACAAACCGGTCCTTGGTGCTAAAAAGGTTGGGGACCACTGCTTTAACTGATAATTGCTCGGTCATGCAAGTCTGTACCCAAACTAAATATATATAATTTTTTTCACACAAATAGAGTTTTCGTTTGGTGCTATTTGTTCACCAATGTAGCTGTGTGCGACTATGTGCAATTAGCAGCAGCCGATGTGAGCCCGCCATGAGTTTAAATGGGCTGAGCGGACGGTGCTAATCGCATAATCTGGTCATTCCTGCAGCAATAATTCACAGATTCTTGCCGCAGGAATCCAGGAGCCACAACAAACTGGTTGGTGATTGGTTTGCATTAAATGTATAGTGCCTACAAACTATGGTGTATACACTAATTTTTTTTTTTACTAATAGCAGTGATCAGTGACTTATAATGGGACTACGATAGTACGACTGGGGAATCTGCAACTAACTGACACTAGGGGAACTAACTCCCACTGACATCACCAGTGACATTAATTCAGTGATCAATGATAATACTATACACTGTCACTGGACTAATGGCACTGGCTCGGAAGGGGTTAACATCTAGGGAAATCAAGGAGTTATTTATGTGCCTAACTAGGTGTAATGTTTTTAAAGTGTGCTGCTTTTACTAATAGATTTCTTAGATCGTTCCCTCTGTACAGAGCTCTATATTGATTGTCAACACAGAGTTTTGGGCTGTGATTGTACACAACTGTTTAGCAGGTCCCAGCCGTGAATCATTGACCAGGCTCCCTCTGTGTACAATCACAGTGGGTGCTGTACGTGCCCTAAATCCAGAAGCAGGCAGTGACATACAGGTACATCACTTTATCTGTGTGTCCCGCCCGTCCACAGTACATTGCAGGCAGGTGGTCTGCTAGTGGTTAGTTATACATTTTAACTGATGTTTTGGATGTTTTGTTGCTCTTGATATAGATTCATTTTACAGATAAATATTTAATGTGGCAGAATCACTTTGATACAGGGTGCATCAATGACACTGGATTCACAGAGCACTGTGGTTTTTCAAAGAGAGCATGTTTGCTTTCACACTTTCTCTATAGGTAAAAACAGATATGGGATATGGGTTCCTACTTAAAGGAAACTTCTTTTCTGGGCCTTTTAAAAGACTCTGCCATTACTTTTAGCGTTTGCAATAGTCGAAAGTGCTGGACCCTAGAGCCCAGTCCTCCGAAGAGAGACATTACAGGCAAAACCATGCGCGTGAGGCCCGTATACCATCCAATTGGGGCGTAATAAATTAAGCATCTTGGATGGAACCAAAGCATAGCTCTTTTGCCCAAAGGGCCTCCATGGCAGAGCTCCCTTTAGCCCTCATTCTCATCGCATCCAATCTTCTTAGACACTGGAGAAAAAACTGAGGTACTTCCTGTATGGGAGGGGTTATATGGAGGAAAACTTGTTCTCATAGGTTGTGCCAGTGTCCAATCACCTCTGGTGACCATACAACCCACTATGTAATGACTAAGGCTCTGTGTCCCGTGGTGTACAATAAAGAAACAGATCTTACTAAGTAGTGACGGAGGAGGGGAAAGAGGCACTTCTCTGTTCATTTAGCTCTGGGTGTAAATATCAGCTTGCATATTGAGCTCTGTAAACAGTAGGATCTTTATATCTTATATAAGCAGACAAAGACAGTCTAAACTCTAAAACTTAATCTGTTAGCTAAAAATGAGAATTCAAAAAATACTACAAATTTGCCTGTTTAATAATATATTTTGTTTAAGTACTTAAAAAAGGAACTTTACTCTCTCAAACATCACTGACTATTTTAAAACTTTATGCTTCAAGCATTAGTAAATAGATAGGAATGGATGTCATATTTACTGGTTTTAAATGTTTTTTTATATATATTTCTTCATTTACTTCCTGGTTTTCAGGTCTAGGCAAATAATGTCATACATCCAATAAGTCTTTGGGGGGGGGGGGGGGGGGGGGGGTTCTGAGCTAAGCCCACCTTCCTGCATGCCTGAGCAGAAGGATTCCAGGAAGTAAATGCTACATGAATTATCAAATTAGCCACAGCCAGAAATGCTGGGGAGTGTTTTTCAAAGTAATTTCTCAGAAAAATAAAGAATGGAGGTCATGGACGGATGGGGAAGTTTGCTTTCAATATTAAAAATGAATAAAACCGCATTTTTGGTCTGTGACGCTCAAATGCATTGTAGTTCCGCATTAAAGTGCACCTCTCATCAAGCAGCTGTATTCTTGTGCAGATACTGTAGGATGGTACCGAGTTTTTTCAATTACCTTACTTCCTTCCTGCAACTACCATTCCAATTCTAATTCACACTTTGCATAGCAAAAACGAGGGCTCCCGCTCGCATTGTTTGCGCTTTCACTCGACTGGATTGCCCTATGTGCAAAATTGCACCAAAGAAGCGCCCACATATTTTTGGGCATGGAGCATAACGCATTTGTAATGCATTTGACGTGTCACAATGCATTTCTACCGACCGCATTTGGGATACCATTAACCATTAATGGCACTATAAGCATGACGCGTGTTTGCAGCTTGATTCCAAAACGTGCACCGAAACACGCGTTTCCTTTGCATTTCAGGAAACACAAAGTGGTAATGGAGTCTTGGGCTGCGTACACACGGTCGTTCCAAACCGATGGGAATGGTCCGACGGGCCATTTCCATCGGTTCACCGCTGAAGTGGCCTGATGGTCTGATGTGTGTACACACCATCGTTCCAAAAACCGATCGGGTCAGAACGCGGTGACGTCAAACACTCGACGTGCTGAATAAAACGAAGTTCAATGCTTCCAAGCATGTGTCGACTTGATTCTGAGCATGCGTGGGTTTTGAACCGATGCTTTCTGTACTAACCATCGGTTTGGACCGATCGGGCAGCGGTCCATCGGTTCGATTTTGAAGCATGTTTTAAAATTTTGGACCAAAGGAAAACAGACCAATGGGCTATACACACAGTCGGTTTGGACCGATGAAACTGAACCTCGGTCCATTCTCATCGGTTTTGTCCGACCGTGTGTACGCGGCCTTAGTATCAAGCTTCCAAGTTTGATTTTAACCTTCAGCTGCCATGCTGCATCTTTCAAGCACATGTACTAACAACTAACAACTTACAAGGAATAAACAGATGAAGTGAATACTAAAGAACATGCAATCCTCTGCTCCATTCATGCCTGGACTTCACTAAACTGCACTTTATTTTAAAATGGCTGCCAGGAATACAATGATAAATCTCTGGTAATAGCAAGAGAATGGTATGCCCACATCTAATATGCCTAATTTAGATACATGTGATTCTATGTGCATAATGTTTTAATGCATTAAGACATTTATATTACTGAAAAACAACAGCACAAAAAAACATAAACAAAAGAAAAGATAAAGTATATACTAGTACTTACTAAGGCACTGTCCATGTTTTTGTAATTGTTGCATGTTCTCTTATTGTGGAAAGGTTCCGCAGATCCAGGGGAGGTGGGCGCACTGCAGAAACAAATGTTTGGTGTTAGTTTATAGCATGCTACAGAGAGATGATCAATAAAACTTCCAGAATATCAGAAGGACTTCAGTGATTTTTTCATGAATCATCTATCATCTTTTTAAACATGCTGTGCTAAAACTCAATTCTTTGACTTTTAGCAAAATGCCACTGACAGGACTGAAAAGAGGGCCTAAGCTTGGCCACAAATGACCCAATCCAATGGCAACAAGCTGGTGAGAATGGGGTCCAAACAACAGATTTTGTTAGCATCATACTTTCATAACTACCAGTCATAAATAGGCTTATTTAATTTAATAAATATAAATTATAAATTAAAAGCACAAAAAACGTTCAGCAATACTAAAGGGCCATACACACAAGACGAATATTGGGTGGCATAGTTTGGCTCGATATAAACCAGCCAACATTCTGCCAGTGTGTACAGCAGCAGGTTTGACCGAACAGCCGGCTTCTGTCAAAGTGGAATGGCTGAAAAATATCTGCCGATAAGCATCCGATCAGCACTCTCAGCCAAGAGAGCACTGATCGGTATGTTCTGGAGGGGGATCGTCCCCCTGTCAGAACACAATAGCTCAGTGGGGTGATCGCTGTACTAATATCACTAATATCACATAGTTGGTACAATGGCTCCTCCTGAGCTCTTAAGTTCTTTTTCGTTCAGCCCGCTGGGCAGAATGAAACAAACAAATAGTGTATACCAGGATTTTATCTCAGACATTGGCTGATTGGATGCCGATTGGAAGGCCTTTTTCGGTCACGCCCCTTGTTGGCTGGTTTCTATTGACCTGGCCTGATATTGGGCCCATTTATACAGTCCTTTGGGCATACACACTTATCGAATGAAACTTTGTGAGCTAGACATTATCCATTGTTCTGTCTGCCCTCTTAGAGTGACCTATTAAAGGGATCTCTTATGTATGAATGGACAATTGGATGCCATCGCTAAAGCATTCCCCCGATTTCCCGGATATTTCACCTCTGGATTGGTTATGTAACATACATTTGCAACAGGACTTCTCCTTTGGCTTCTTTTTGTGCTTGTGATTTTTTGTTGCTCAGTGTCTGCATATCTACAGAGAGACTCCCCCACTAATGACCTACTGCAGTCTACACACCCTACTAGTGACCTACTACTATCGACACAACCCTTCTAGTGACCTACTGGAATTTGAAAAGCCCCACTAGTGACCTACTGCAATCTGCACACCCCCACTAGTGACCTACTGCAATCTGCACACCCCCACTAGTGACCTATTAGAATCGACACACCCTCATTAGTGACCTAGTGAAATCTGCACAGTTCATTGGTGACCTACTGCAATCTGCATACCCCCCTTAGTGACCTACTCCACATCATCCTTTGAGACTATTATGACTATTGTTGAATATTGTTTGAGGTGAGATATATGTCACGTTTATCTCTATATGCTCCCCCCCCCCCATAGTATATATCCTGTTTGTCTGGGGGTTCTTTTGGTGCGGGAGGTGGTCTGTGGTGGTGGTGTGGTTTTTTTTGTATGTTTTTTGTTTGTTTTCTCCCTTCCCACCCCTCCTTGTCTTCCAGACATCAACTGTTTTCATATATTTTGCACTTTGATTGATATGATTTTGTACTTTTGTATTGAGTAAATTTATTTTTGTTATATTGCCATCATTGTTTTGTAAAGTCATATCATCTATCTTCACAAGGGCTTGCATCCTGAGGAAGCGAGAATATTGCAAAACATGTTGATCCGTTACGCTATCTTGAAATCGCAAATATGTGTCCATTATGTCAGTTTTGAAAATTGATCTGTTCTTGTGTACTTATTTTTAACTGAATTTTAACTTTGTAATAAAGTTGAATGGATTTTAAATTGGTACTGTGTTTCCCTGAAAATAAGATCTACCCCGAAAATAAGACCTAGCGTTATTTTCCAGGAGGGCTGCAATATAAACCTTACCCCGAAAATAAGCCCTAGTTTAAAATGCTTGTAAAATTCCTATAATCCACTCTATTACAGTAGTATATAATGTACAATGTGTGTGTTTCTGTAATATAATTGCGGGGAAAAGAGCTCCGGCGGTTCACAGAAGCGCAGAGCGATGCTATAACGAAGGTATTTGGCACAACTATATTACAGAAACACGCACATTGTACATTATAAACTACTGTAAGGCCCCTTTCACATTGAGGAGTTTTTCAGGCGGTACAGCGCTAAAAATAGCGGCGCATTGCGGGCGGTATTAACCCTTTATCGGCCGCTAGCCGGGGTTAATACCGCACCGCTATCGGCTGATTCCCGTGGCAATCCTGGCGGTATAGCGCTGCTATTTTTAGCGGCGTTATACCGCCACCGCGGCTCCCACCCCAGTCTGAAAGGGGCCTAATAGAGTGGATTATAGGATTTTACAAGAATTTTAACTCAGTTAACACTGGGGATTCCTGTCATGCAGGGAGAGAGGGGAAGAGAAGATGGCACATTACATGGTAAGGCCTAACTCAAAAATAAGCCCTACTATGTCTTTTGTTGTATATGTCCTCTTTAAAGCACAATTAAAGTCCCAATTCGCTTTTTCCTCCAGCTGGCGAGAGAATGGAGAAGGATTATTATAGGATTTCTAGTTACCAAAGGGATGGTGCTATAGGAGGGGCTTTGTTTGATGGTTCTACCCAGATTTTTCTTTTTTTGCAGGAACACGGGGGGAACGCAGTTCTGGCACCTCCAGCACTAAATGTATATGCCAAGAGTGCTGGGATGTGCTGTGGGATCTATTGATGTTGGCTCAGGGGACTCTATTGTCGCTAAGGGGGATCTACTGTTGCTGGGGAGCTCTGTTTCTTCTGGTGGGGGTCTATTGTTTCTGGGGGATCAATTGCTGATGGGAGAGATCTACTGTTGAGTGTATGGTCTATTGTTGCTTGCTGCCGGAGAGTCTATTGATGCTGGATACTGAGAGATCTATTATTGCTGGGGGTATTTTTTGTTGCTAGAGGATCTATTGTTGCTATGGGGAATCTATTGTTGCTGGCTGCAGGGGACTTATTTTACTGCCTTTCAATAGCAAATTCAATACAAACTACTTTGCATCGAAAATGATACTTTTCCGTATTCTCTAGGTAAAGGGTGGAACCAAAGGACAGTGCTCAGAGGTGGGCAGTGGGCATAGACAAGGGGTGACTTGGAAAGGGGGAGTACCTGCACCTATACTCTGAAAAAAAAAGCCCTGGTTCTCTTTGTGATTTAGAGTGGATAAAATATTTCTTCATACCCAGAACAGCCGGGTATTTCCTTTGGCTATCGGTGCTGAAAGGAATTATAAGAGAGTAAAATAAAAGTAAGTGTGAGTGTAAAGGGCGAAGGAATAAAACAAATATATTGCTTTGCCCTGAATGGACAAAGTACAGGTCTACTTTAGGCTGGGTTCACACCTATACAAATTGGATGTGTGTTTCCCTGCATTCCAATTCGCATGTTAAGAAATTATGACCGGCTCTCTATGGAGCCAGTTCACATATCTCTACTGCAGCTCCGGTGAGAATTTGAACAGGGGTCTTGTGCATCTTTTGATCCGTTTCAGGTCAGAATCAGCCCAAAATTCATGCGGAAATCGGACCTAAAAATGGTGAACGGGGACGCCCCAGACCCCCTGTTGTGAGCCGAATGCGGCAATAGTGACTGTGAACCCAGCCTTTAAAGGTAAGAACCATTTGCCTGTCAGCATTATCAGGAGAAAGCTGGCAGAGCATCGCAGCAACACCTCCTAAAAATGCTGACCTATTTTTCTTATGGAGGATGATGAACAGCGACAAAAAGAAGAGTATAAGACTCCTTTCACACAGAAGCGTTTTTACAGCGTTTTAGCGTTAAAAATAGCGCTCATAAAACGCTTTCCGTGCATCTTAATGGACCCTTTCACACTGAGTCCTGCAAGCAGCATCTTTGGAGCAGCTTTTGGGCGCTGAAAAAAATGCTCCGAAAACACCCCTCTCCATTGAAATGAATTGAAAGCACTGTAAAAACGCCTTGCCGTTTCACACTGAGGAGTTACACTGGCGGGGCGTTGAGAAAAGTCCTGCAAGCAGCATCTTTGGAGCAGCTTTTGGGCGCTGAATAAAACGCTCCAAAAACGTCCCTCTCCATTGAAATGAATTGAAAGCACTGTAAAATTGCCTTGCCGTTTCACACTGAGGCACTGCAAAAACGCGCAAAACCGTTAGGGTCTTAGCGGTGCTTTACCAGCGTTTTTCGGGCGCTGGCAGTGTGAAAGGGCTCTGAAAGCACTCGGGCTTTCACATTGGGATTGCAGATGAGGCTTCGCTCGAATAATGCTCCAATAACGCTCGAAAAACGCCCCAGTGTGAAAGGGGCCTAAAGCTTCTAATAATCTCCACAGTTAAAATTCCCAGGAAGGAGACATCCACTGGTGACAATACACAGAAAGGTGAGGAGGTCATCCTGTTTTTTGTTAAAAGAAGAAAACTCGTAAAATGTCGATACAAGAAAGAAGAAGAAGAAACAACTATATAATAACTTTACTGGCTAATTGGTTCTTTTATTCTCTAGTGTGAAGGTTTGAGTTCCATTAGTGATGTACTTATTCTGTCGAGAGTATGTTATAATTAATACCACAGTGGTGGGAGGTAAAATCAAAAGAGATTGCTTTCAATAACAGCACAACGTCTTTTCTTAACTCAAACTATTCCAAGAATTAGAATAGCATTTCTCTCGCTTCTTTTGGTAAGTCTACAAAGTAAAAAAAAATTGAAAAAACTCTGCATCGACAAAAATAATATTTTAATGCAGGTAACACAAGTTAAGAAGCCATTAAGGCCTTTTGTTTGTAAAACAAAATGTTAGAAATAAAATTGCTTCTCTGATGAAAGCCCCCCTTGTGTGACGGAGAACTTGGCAATCATCACCAACATATAGAGTATGTATGGGATTCTGTGAAGGATCTGCATTCTTTGCACACAAGCAGTGGGCTTCTCAAAGAACATGAAGACAAAAATAACATATAAAAACTACTTAACAGCTAAAGAAAAATATCTATATCCTATAGCAGGCAATTAGACTCAACAGGTCATATGTAAACGTAGGTTGGGAAATGAAAAGAAGAATTACATTGCTGCAGGTTGCTGCAGGCGACGCAAGCTTTCCTTTCTCTTCCTCCACTTTTTATAAATAAGGCATATTTTTAAGAAAACCAGATGCTTGTTAGTGCATATTTGGCAACATTTACAAATAATTTGCAGAACTAATTTTCTGGCAGTCAAGTCATGGAAATATATTACGCATTGTACAATCTACTTTTGATCGACATCCCAAGTGGTCTGTTATTGTCAAACACATTACATTTATAGGGTCACTATGAATCAACACTGGACCCAAATGTTAAGCTGTAATTCAAAGGACACACTAATAGGTAGATTCACAAAGAGTTAGGCCGGCTTATCTACAGATAAGCCGACCTAACTCTGAATCTAAGCCGGCCTATGTTTAAGTGTATTCTCAAACAGAGATACACTTAAACAAAGCTAAGATAGGCCGGCTTGCGCCGTTCTATCTTAGCTTGCAATGTTTCTTTTGTCCGCTAGATGGCGCTTCCATTGCGGCCGGCGTAGATTATGTAAATTAGGGGATACGCCGATTCACGAACGTACGCCAGGCCTACACCGTCGCATTACGTCGTTTCTGTACGCGATAGGCCGCCTAAAGGTATTCCATCTATGAAGTGGAGTAACAATGTTAAGTATGGCCGCCGTTCCCGCCGCGAGGTTCGAATTTTTGGCGTCGTCTGCGTAAGTCGTCCGCGAATCGGGATTTACGTCGTTTACGTCCGTGTCGAAATCAATAGGACCGTACAGCGTACTTAGCCGCAATGCGCACTGGGAAATGTAATCGCCCGGCGCATGCGCAGTACACAAAACCGTCAAAAAACGTGAGGTCAAGCCTCATTTCCATACAACACGCCCCCCTCCTAGTCATTTGAATTAGGTGCGCTTACGCCCGCTCGTTTTAGGCTACGCCGCCGAAAATTAACAGGTAAGTGGTTTGAGGATCACTAATAGCCTAAATAATTTACGGCGGTGTAGCCTAAAAAGACTAGGCTAGGCCGTCCTAATTTTAGGCCAGGGTACGTGAATCTACAGATAAAATATAAAATTTGGTTCAGTTTTAAGATGCAGAATGATTAAAGGTAGGGGATAATACGTAGAGGATCATTTACGAAAACTGGAGAGTGCAAAATTCGGTGCAGCTATGCATGGTAGCCAATCAGCTTCTAAGTTCAGCTTGTTCAATTATGCTTTGACCAAAAAAAATGGGAGCTGACGAGTTTCTACGCAAAGCTGCACCAGATTTTGCACTCTAGTTTTAGAAAATCAACCCCATAGTGTTGTTTGAACAAATATCAGCTTAATCTCTAGCAACTCCCCGATGATTGTTGTAGTCAGAACTCCCTGAAGCAACAATTAAAATGCTGCTTGTCACCATTTATTTTTTGTTAATTCGTAAAGTACACAGAGTTGGACTCCGGGGAAAGAATAGAAGGTGCTATGTGTCTTGCTTTTGTCTGTATGCATAGAAGCCACGGTAGAACTGGTTACTGATAATCTACAGTTATTTGAATTCAGATACAGAATGGGCACAGTAGTTGAGAGCAAACCATACATTTGTCATTTGTTGGTAAATTACATCTGAAACCACTATCAACTCTACAGAATGAACGTTCCCCAACAGATCAGGAAACTTCATTCTACCTATGGGTAACTACATAAAATGGCTGGAAAGAAAAAAAAAAACTTAGCATACACATCCCATGTGATATACCAATACACAGTAAAACCTTGGTTTGAGAGTAACTTGGTTTGAGAGTGTTTTGCAAGACAAGCAAAATGTTTTAATACATTTTGCCTATATATACAAGGGATGTCTTGATATAAGAGTAGCGTCATGTCTGACGCTACTGTCACAACTGAGTATAAAAAAGAAGAGAGGAGACTCTGAGGCCCTGTACACATGGTCGGTCCATCCGATGAGAACGGTCCGATCGGTTAACCGATGAAGCTGATTGATGGTCTGATGTGCCTACACACCATCAGTTTAAAAACCGATCGAGTCCAACGCGGTGATGTAAAACACAATGACGTGCTGAGAAAAATGAAGTTCAATGCTCCCAAGCATGCGTCGACTTGATTCTGAGCATGCGCAGGTTTTGACCGATCGGTTAGGCGTCCATCGGTTCAATTTTAAAGCAAGTTCAAAATTTTTCGACCGAAGGATAACGGACCGATGGGGCCCACACACGGTCGGTTTGGACCGATGAAACTGAACTTCAGTCCGTTTTCATCAGTTTACAGGGCCTGAGACCCCATCCACACCTGAGCATTTTGTAGCTTGAAGCCTGAAGCTACATAATGCTGGAGGGGAAGAAAATCTATTATTCGCTATGGAGATGGTTCATAGATGGAGATGGGAATCCCGGCCGTGTGTATGCTCCATGGGCACTGACTCGCAGTGTTTCCCATAGAGTATTAGTAAATCTGGCAGCAAAAAAGACACTGGGAATCCCGACGGCAAAATAAAGAGCAGGTTCTCTATTTTCCCGTCGGGAAACATACACACCTCCGGTTTTCCCGGCCAAAAGCTCTCTTGGCAGTTTTCCTGGCAGGAAAACCGGTCGTGTGTACGGGGCTTTGGAGTTTCTAATTTTGCTCCACACTAAAAAAGTTTTTGTGCCTCTATCGTTGTCCTTATTGGCCAAATTCCTCTTTACTCCCTGTTCCTCTGTGAGGCCTCGTACACGCGACCAAGAAACTCAACGTGCGAAACACATCGAGTTCCTCGTCGAGTTCCTTGTTAGGCTTGTCGAGGAACTCGACAAGCTTGCTTTGCGTACACACAGTCAAGCCAAAATCTCCTCGTTCTCAAACGCGGTGACATACAACACATACAACGGCAGGGGAAGTTCGATTCCACTGGCTAAACTCTTGGGGCTGGTTTTGCTAATTTCATGTGTTTGCGTGTTAAATAAAAGTTTGGTAAGAAACGATTTGCACTTTTCTGTCTGTTACAGCTTTAAAAATGTGTTATCTCCATTACAAATGCTACTTTTACTCCCGTCTCATACTTTATTCTGAGCAAGCGCGGGTTTCTTAGCATACACACGTCCGAGTTTCTCGTTGAGCCAAATCAGACGTCCGTCCAGAAAATAGAGAACTTGATCTCTTTTTGGCTCGTCGAGGTTCTCGACAGTTTCCTCGACGAAAATGTACACACGACCGGTTTCCTCGGCAAAAAAATATCTCCCAGCAAGGTTCTTGCTGGTTTTTGCCGAGAAACTCGGTCGTGTGTACGGGGCCTTAGCAAGGCAGGCAAACAAGGAGAAATCTCTTCGAAGCAGACCAAAGCAGCAATTAAAACTTTCCAACACTACCATACTTTGTCCAAAACTTCAATACATTTTTTGACTAGAATTGGGCTTTTGTTTTTTAGTAATGGCATACGATATATTGGAACTGAAAAGAGAACATTTAATGCTTCTAAGTTTATTAGATTCACAAAACAGCAAAGCAACTCACTCTTTCGTCGTGGCTTCAGGTCCCGATTTACAGGAGGCGGTTCCAGGTCTGTGGGGAGATCTGGCAAAGGGCTGGAAACCTTTGCGTTTGCTGATGCAGGGAAAGGGAATGCTGCAGTTACTGGGCTCATAGGTATATACCCGTCTGTGCTACAGTCTGACTCTGAACATGGTGGGGAAGCATTTGGGTTCATGGGGACATAGCTGTCATCTGAGCAGTCTGAAGCAAAGGAATGTTGTGGTGTAAACCTGGGCTAAAATACAAAAAAATAAAAAAATAAAAAAAAAAATTATTATAAGAACTAGTCATAGACAGTAATAAACATCAGGGATCAATACCTACAACAATTTGTGATTATATATAGCAGCGTTTAATAGTAATATGCCCAATACACACAAATATGAGAATTCTGAATATAAAGGAAGTGTTTACATTTGAGACCCCACAATTTATATGCACACGGACATAAAAAAAAAATCCAATGTAAATTGCTGGGTCCCACCAAAAACACAGAGCAGGTTCAAGCTCAGCTGCAGTCTTTAAATTTGCGTTTTTTGTCCACAAGTAACTGACCCCAGCCTCTTGGACACTTGGAAAGTGGCAAAGACTCTTAAAGCAGCTTTTATGGTGGGAGCGCAATACATTTTCCTCAAAAAAGATCTGGTAAATGTAGTGCCAAGATTCTTTGTACGATATTTTACATCTTTGTAGTTCGCCTTCAGTCCGCCAAGCACTTCAGCAGCAGCAGGTGTATTGTGGTGATTTGATTAATCAGTTAATTGATTCACATTTTGTACTGGATCCGAGGAGATATAAAGTGACAACTCTGAGGTTTTGGTCGCAAATTGCTGTATCTTGTATTGTGTATTTTTTAAAGCAAATACACAATTTCAAACACTGACATTTATCCGGGCTTCTTTCACCACACACTTTCTTTTTTGGTATAATACACTTTCCCCCTTCACTAGATCAATATGTTTCTTTCAAGCAATGTGCAAAATAAAAAGCTGAAATATAAGCCCCATACACACTATCAGTTTTCCTGACGGTTTTCTCTTCAGGTTTACCAAAACCATCTAATATGAGGTCAAACCTCAAGAGTTTCAATTTGTATGCAATCAGGCAGGCCCTTGCACTACATGGTTTTGGTAAACCTGAAGAGAAAACCGTCAGGAAAACTGATAGTGTGTATGGGGCTATAGTGTGTATGGGGCTTCAGAAGAGCTTCAGCTCTTGGCAACAATAAATGTTTACTGAATGAATGCAATTCCACAGTTGACCACAAGGAGCCTCTACTACATTCTGAAAAGTTACAGGTGTTACTGTAGTCAAAGTCATAGTGGTTACAGTAAAGTCTAGAATTTTTAAAGCATACATTTACAGTACTTTGGCTGCCACTGCTGACTTTCATCTGAAAAAAAATGCTAGCTGCCTGACTGCCACTTTAATTCTTTAAAGCAAATTATTTCTAGGAGATACATGGGGCTGCCACTTTTAAGGATGCTAGTTTTCTGAATTACTGGGTTCAATAAGGTCTGAGCCATTGACCTGAAACATGTCAGATTAAAGTCAGACATCCTTATTTGCATACATGTTCAGGAGAGCCAGGAAACTAGCATTTTCAGAACAAGGAGTAGCAATGGCAGCCTCAGTGCCTCCCTTAGATTGAGTTATCTTTAAAGCCCCGTACACACGACCAGTTTCCTCGGCAGAATTCAGCTTCCGACCGAGTTTCTGGCTGAATTCTGCCGAGGAAACTGGTCGTGTGTACACTTTCAGCCGAGGAAGCCGACGAGGAGCTCGACGAGGAAATAGAGAACATGTTCTCTATTTCCTCGTTGTTCTATGGGAGCTCTCGTCCCGCCGAGCTCCTCGGCGGCTTCAGTGCTGAACTGGCCGAGGAACTCGATGTGTTTGGCGCGTCGAGTTCCTCGGCCGTGTGTACGAGGCTTGACAGAGTAAGCATGCAGCAAGTAAATTCATATCTCTGCCCTTTTTCAGGTCAGTGACTCCATGACTCAGATAAACATTAAAGGGTCACTAAAGGAAAACATTTTTTTTTGCTGAAATGACTGTTTACAGGGTATAGAGACATAAAAGTTAACTGATTCCTTTTAAAAATGATTAAAAATAGATTAAATTCAATCATATAATGTGCCTCTAGTTTCACTTACGGTTTTAAACTGGTTTCATGTTTCTGTGAAGTAAAGAGACCCACAGAACAAAAACAAACAAATCCAGGGCAGTGTTTTGTTTTTAAAATGAATCTGATTGGTTCTGTTAAGTTTTAGACACACAGTAATGACCGCTTAGACCACCGTGAGAAAGCTTCCAGTACGATGGTTATAAGGAGCCAGACAACCAGGAAGTGTGGAGATCACAGCAGAATTACAGCAACTTCAAAGCAAAAACGAACAATAAGGACATGAAACCAGTACTGCAGTAAGGTAAAGGAAGCTATTTAGCTAAAAAAAAAATCCTTTAGTGATCCTTTAATGTTTTTGGATCAGTATGTCAGCCATGCAATCAGCATTTTCAGAAGCAGCCATATCCTAGTACTACAGGTTTCCAGAGTACTGTAGTGCATTTCAGACAAGCTCCCCCTTTTAAAAAAAAAATACTGAGACCCAGACATCTTATCAAGCCCATTGCCTTTTACATTTTTATTACCTTTTTTTTAATTCGATGGGGTTGTAAACAATGACCTTGTAAAATAACCCATTCAGTTTAAAATAAGAATGAAAGTCAAAGCATTTTTTTATATTAAAAAAACATTATAAATACAGTTTTTATCCCTTGGTCCTTAGCTGCAAAGAACTGGGGGAGGAGGAGGAGGAGGAGGAGAAGCAGCAGCACACTGAGCTTCCCAGTTAATGGCTGTGCAGGGTGTGTCAGGACAAGTCTGATTACTAGAAGAGAGCAGGCCGAGTTCCCAGCACAGCCACTATGTGTTTTCCTGCTTAGTGTGGTCAGTTTTTAATAATAAAGTGAAGGGACTGGCAGGAACACCAGGGATTTCACATAAAGGAAGCAATACAAAGAGAACAGGATACTTTCTCATACAGGTACAAGCAGGGCCGGACTTACCATTCGGCTTGACTGGGCTGAAGCCCATGGGCCCCGCCCAAGGGGGGGCCCCCGGAGGAGGAAGCAGGAAGAGCCCTGCAGCACGGGAGGAGGAAGCAGGAAGAGCCATGCAGCTGTGGATGAAGAGGTAAGAAGTCCGGAATGCGGTAGCACCCCCCCACTCAACAACTACGATCGCCACCCCCCGCTCAGACACTGTGATCGTGCCGCGGCCCCCCCGCTCAACAACTTAGATCGAACCCTCCCAACAACTATGATCGGTCGTCGATCAGCGCCCCCCCCCCCTTGCTCAACAACTTTGTTAGCGGTTGGGGCCCCTTCAATCAACACCTAAGCCCAGGGGCCCCCACCATCCTAAGTGCTGCCGTGGGTACATGTCACAGCAGGAAGATATCAGGAATATGAATTATAAAGTGTTGGTGTAACAAACGTTTTAAAGCGGGTTTCCGGGCATACATTTTTAAAAATTTTTTTGCAATCTCAATTACATTATTATGAATATTCATTAAAACATATTCATAAAGCATGATCGGCACATAAACAGTTTCAAAAACGTACCTGATATCATCTCAGGGATCTTGTGCCCGTTTCTATCATAGCTGTGGGCATTATGAAGCCCAGTTCATGCTGGGATTTTTAGGCACAGTAATGCCCAGAGACTCCTGGGAAATGAGTGTCATCATTTGCCAGGTGGCAATGGGGTCTTAGGACAGCAAGTTCTACCACCTTGGACTAGGAACTAGGCAGATTGCAAAATCTGCCTAGTAACAGCCTTATAGAAGTGAGTTAAACCTTTTATTTATTTTTTACATTAAAGGCAAGCTGTTCTTAAAAAAGTTACGGTTGCACCAATGCAGGCGCCTCCCTTCTCCTCCCCCTCGTATGCGTGTCTCTGGGCAGGTAACTTTGGGGGGGTGGTCCCTATAAGAGGGTGTCACCTATGGCAGGTACAGGCATTTGGCTCTTCACATGTCATCACTCCATGCAGCACACTCGGAACTCACAGGTGATCCTCTTCCTCTCTCCTATACCTCACCACACCCAGTACCTTCACCTCACTTTACTATCTTTATATTCCCATTACTCTTTGTCTTTCTTCCCCCATCCCCCTTTTTTCTCCCTTTTTTTTCTCTTTCCTTTTCTTTTTTTTTTTTTTCCTTCTCCTTTGCTTGTTCTCCTTTCCCCCCCTTTTTCCTTTTCATCATATCTCCATATCCCATTCAAACATAATACATTCTTCATTTATTTCTAATACAGCCATCATTCCTTACCGACCACAGTGCATTCAATACACCATGTCTCATGCCTGTGCCACCTGGGTGCGCTCTCCTGACGGGCCCTGCACCCCTCATTCTCCAGCCCTAGTCCCCGGCAGTGACCACCCCAATCCTGGGGTCCATCCGGAGCTTCACTCTAGTGCCAGCGGCAATCGGCAACCTGGTGAGTACCATCTGGGGCTTTTTGATGAGTCCTCAGCCCCCACAAATGTTGGATGCTCCGTTTAACCAGCTATGTGCTTATGTCGTTCCAGATAACCAATGTAATGCATGCCTGCTCCTGATGAGCGACCAACAGTCGCGAAACGCGTAGAGCTCTATATCTCATGCATTAATGTATTATCACTGCAGTGCCATGTGATGTAATTTCCATTTTAATATGCGATATCTATTTTATGTCTCAAAAATATAGTACAGCTTGATGTACTCATTGCATTTATATATTTGGGTCACTGCCCACGTACCTTGTCCCCCAACTAATCTGTGAAACATATATGTTTATCTATTTCTTCAATAGTGCAATATAGTCATGGACGGTGCATTATGTGAAAGTAATAAAATATTTAAACCTATTCCAGATTTATTATCTTTGATTCATTCCCCCCATTTATTGCAACAGTTTCCCGCACATGCTTCATTTAAAGTCCCGCACTTGTTTCTCTTTTCTATACCTAATTAGGGATGGAGGTAATTGACCCATTACCTCATTTAAAGTCCCAACCAACCCTCCCCCCGCCCACTTTATATGCCATAACTAGGGATGGAAGCATGTATTTTACGGGACTACATTTTTGTCTATTTTGTGTCAATATCCAGTACTGCATTATTGTTGTTTTTCTAAGTGCTAGCAGCAATGTGCTTATAACTGTTTTATTAGTATCTGTCACATTTTGAGTACGGCTGGGTATTTTGGGCCATTCCACATCTGTTCACAGGTTCCCTGGCGCTGTCTGGCTAAGGGTGTTGGCACCTCCGGCCCCCTGTGGGGTGTGGTCCTATCCGGGGGCAGCAACACTCACTGCACACGCTCTCCGTCCTGTGCTCCGAAGACGCACGGACGGATGGGCGGGCAGTGCGTGTCGATGTCACGCCTCCATCACCTGACACGGAACTAGGTCTCCGTGCGGTGTATTGGTATACCATCCACGAGGGGTTACAGGAGTCAAACGGCGCCGCATCATTGGGCGGTTACCCCGCACCAATGCAGGCGCCTCCCTTCTCCTCCCCCTCGTATGCGTGTCTCTGGGCAGGTAACTTTGGGGGGGTGGTCCCTATAAGAGGGTGTCACCTATGGCAGGTACAGGCATTTGGCTCTTCACATGTCATCACTCCATGCAGCACACTCGGAACTCACAGGTGATCCTCTTCCTCTCTCCTATACCTCACCACACCCAGTACCTTCACCTCACTTTACTATCTTTATATTCCCATTTCTCTTTGTCTTTCTTCCCCATCCCCCTTTTTTTCCCCCCTTTTTTTCTCTCTTTCCTTTTCTTTTTTCTTTTTTCCTTCTCCTTTGCTTGTTTTCCTCCCCCCTCCCCCCTTTTCCTTTTCATCATATCTCCATATCCCATTCAAACATAATACATTCTTCATTTATTTCCAATACAGCCATCATTCCTTACCGACCACAGTGCATTCAATACACCATGCCTCATGCCTGTGCCACCTGGGTGCGCTCTCCTGACAGGCCCTGCACCCCTCATTCTCCAGCCCTAGTCCCCGGCAGTGACCACCCCAATCCTGGGGTCCATCCGGAGCTTCACTCTAGTGCCAGCGGCAATCGGCAACCTGGTGAGTACCATCTGGGGCTTTTTGATGAGTCCTCAGCCCCCACAAATGTTGGATGCCCCGTTTAACCAGCTATGTGCTTATGTCGTTCCAGATAACCAATGTAATGCATGCCTGCTCCTGATGAGCGACCAACAGTCATGAAACGCGTAGAGCTCTATATCTCATGCATTAATGTATTATCACTGCAGTGTCATGCGATGTCATTTCCATTTTAATATGTGATATCTATTTTATGTCTCAATAATATAGTACAGCTTGCTGTACTCATTGCATTTATATATTTGGGTCACTGCCCACGTACCTTGTCCCCCAACTAATCTGTGAAACATATATGTTTATCTATTTCTTCAATAGTGCAATATAGTCATGGACGGTGCATTATGTGAAAGTAATAAAATATTTAAACCTATTCCAGATTTATTATCTTTGATTCATTCCCCCCATTTATTGCAAACAGTTTCCCGCACATGCTTCATTTAAAGTCCCGCACTTGTTTCTCTTTTCTATCTTAAAAAAGTTAGTTTTAGGGTGGAACTCCACTTTAATTATTATATTGTGAGGTATAGTAATATAGCAGGAGGTTTGAAAATCCCTTGCTACAAAATAATATAAAATGAAAAAAAAAAAAACACAACAGTTAGAAGCCTTCATAGAGGACACACCAGGTGTACAGAGCTAGGATCTCATGTAAATATAAAAAAGAAAATGCTGTACTATACCAACCAGATTTAAGCTGAGCCTCTTGTCCCTACTTCGTAATGAACAGTCTTCTACATCTCCTGTAAAGAAAGAATATTTCATTAGGCAAGGATGTACTGCTTTAAAAACTAACTATAGTGTGTAGCAAGAAGCAGAAGCAATAATCCATCTGTAAATGCAACCATCATTGGGTAGAAATGAAAAAAACCTTCATGAGTAGAAGAATATAAAATACACTCACCGTCCACTTTATTAAGTACACCTGATCAATTGCTCGGTAACACAAATTGCTAATCAGCCAATCACATGGCAGCAACTCAATGCATTTAGGCATCCAGACGTGGTGAGGACGACTTGCTGAAGTTTAAACCGAGCATCCGAATGGGGAATAAAGGGGGTTTAAGTGACTTTGAACATGGCATGGTTGTTACAAAAAAAAAAAGAGAATTTGGGACTTTGGCATGGTTGTTGGCGCCAGACGAGCTGGTCTGAGTATTTCAAAAATTGCTGATCTACTGGCATTTTCACGCACAGCCATCTCCAGGGTTTACAGAGAATGGTCCGAATAAGAGAAAATATCCAGTGAGCGGCAGTTTTGTGGACAGAAATGCCTTGTTGATGTCAAAGGAAATAGGCAGACTGGTTTGAGATGATAGATGGGCAACATTAACTCAAATAACCACTCGTTACAACCAAGGTATGCAGAATACCATCCCTGAACACACAACAAATCGAAATTTGAAACAGATGGGCTACAGCAGCAGAAGACCATTCCTGGTGCCTCTCCTGTCAGCTAAGAACAGGAAACTGAGGCTACAATTCGCACAGGCTCACCAAAATTTGACAACAGAAGATTGGAAAAACGTTGCCTGGTCTGAGTCTCAGTTTCAGCTGCGACATTCAGATAGTAGGGTCAGAATTTGGCGTAAACAACATGAAAGCATGGATCCATCCTGCCTTGTATCAATGGTTTAGTCTGGTGGTGTACTGGTGTGGGGGACTTTTTCTTGGCACACGTTGGGCCCCTTAGCACCGATTAAGCATTGTTTAACCACCTCAATACTGGGCACTTTCACTGCTTACACCATTTTTCAGCTTTCAGCGCTGTCACATTTTGAATGACAATTGCACAGTCATGTAACCAGGGCTTTTTTTCAGGTGGAACTTGGGGGAACTCAGTTCCACCACCTCTGGCTCAGACCCTTTGATGCCTGCTCACCACAATCACTTGTAAACACAGAAGTCTGGTTTCTGTGTTTACAAGTGACAGCTCTGCACTCTGTGTGTAACCCCCCTGAACTCTGCACCCTTTAAGACCCTCCTACTGTTTGTGAAATCTGACCGGGGACGTGGTTGGGTTCTTGCACCTATTTCCTGAGAAAAAAAGCTCTGCATGTAACACTGTACACAAATAGAGCTTTCTTTTAGTGTTCTGCGTTTTTTATTTTTTGCGCTATAAACAAAATAAGAGCGACAATTTTGAAAAAAAAGCAATATTTTTTACTTTTTGCTATAATAAATACCCCCAAAAATATATAAAAAAACTAATTTTTCCTCAGATTTGGTCAATACGTAATCTTCTACATATTTCTGGTAAAAAAAATCACAATAAGTGTATATTGATTGGTTTGCGCAAAAGTTATAGCGGCTACAAAATAGGGGATACATTTATAGCAATTCTTTTTATTTATTTTTTTTACTAATAATGGCAGCGATCAGTGATTTTTAGTTCAGACACTTTTGACACTATTTTGGAACCATTCACATTTATACAGCGATCCGTGCTATACATATGCACTGATTACTGTGTAAATGTGAATGGCAGGGAAGGGGTTAACACTAGGGGGCGATCAAGGGGTTAAATGTGTACCCTAGCGAGTGATTCTAACTGTAGGGGGAGGGGACTGACTGGGGGAGGCGACCGATCAGTGTCCCTATGTCCCTATGTCCCTGACACATAGAGATCCATGGTCCTGCTCAATTACTGGGCAATTGCGGGTGCCCGGCAAATGATTCGATGGGGGGGCACTTCTCGACAGAACACAAAGCAGGTAAGTATTAACCTGTTTGTTATTTGTTTGCATAAAAGAAAAAAAAGAATTGACTCACACAAGGCAATAAATTCCTTGTTAAGGAAACAGTTCTTAGGAAGAGCCCAGTCACCCTGTACATTGTCACACGTTGAGACACGCTGCATTAAAGCGCAAGCAAAAACCAATGAAATTCTGGCTAAAAATTCAGCTTCCTCCTCCTCCTCTCCATGCTGCTTACTGTTTGTATAAGAAATTTTGTGTTAACCCCTTATTTTTTTCAGCTTCAGCGCGGTCACATGATCTGTAAATTGTGTATCGCGGCTTAACAACGGGGTTCAATTCCCAGGCCTGTGACATCACAGTTGCTGTAACTGCTTAAAAAGTGTTAGTGGGAATTCTGCTTTGTCTGTCACTCATGTGAAGTCCATCCAATGGTAGCCACACATGCTTTGATTTTTATTTTTTTATTTTTTTACCAATCAATTAAAAAATGGTCAGGGCGGTATATTATCGTTGATTTTGCATCAATTAATTACCAACAAAATACTTGGTTCATGAACACAATTGTATTTTGATTGATCAGATTATGAGATTAAAAAATGGAAACAGAGATGCAATCGATAACTTGCAATTATTATTTCCAATTTTATCTTACACCGCATTCACACTGTAAAGCGGCGTATTTTGGCGTATTTTGCTGCGACAAATTGCGGCGTATTTAACCCGCGATTTGCCGCGACAAAACGGGTCTTTTTTTTTTTTTTTTTTGACAACACATTGTTGTCTATGGCCGAACGCCAATGCCGCCTGAAAAAAAGGGTCCGGGACTTTTTTTCAGGCGGCAGGCGTACGGCGTTTCGGCATGAGATGTGAACCATCTCCATAGACACCAATGTGAAATCTCCCCTCCAGCGGTACGAGCGTCGGGCGTCTGGAGTGAAAACGCCTAGATGTGAATGGAGCCTTAAAGGAGAAGTTTGGGGTAATCAAGAAAAACAATCATGCATACTCACCCCCATGATGCAGCATTGCTGTGATTGAGTGCCCCCCCCCCCCTAAGATTGGGAATGGAGCGATCCCATGAGCACTGATTGCTCTGCATACAGCAGAGAGGGGGGACTGTCAGTCACTGCTCTATCCTCAGCTCTTTTAGTGCTCACTGGAGCGCCAGGCAGATGAAGGGGCGGGTGCAGCTTGCTTTGGCTCTTAGCCATATGCTGTGTCAGTCAGGCAGCTGGGTGGATCCTGACAATATGGTCAGGATCCTTCCAGTGCCTGGAGCGACTCTCTAACGTCATCTGACAGCAGGCTTTAGCCCACTGATGGCTGACTTTGGGTCACAAGAGAGCAAAAGTAAGTGCACTCCTGTGACCTAGAGGAGACCAAAAAATCTTTGACCATACTTCTTTTAACAATCAATCGAAATCTGCTGAACGCTTTGACCAGTGGGTGCTGCTGCTGCACAGAGAGGTGGGGTGGTGTAAAAGGCAAGCCTCTCTGTGGCTGCACTGAGAAGCACAGGATCTGTAGGAGGAGTTCTGTCCTCCTCTCTGCTGCTGACTGCTGAGATGGGGAGTGGGGTGGTGTAAAAGACAAGCCTCTCTGTGGCTTCACTGAGAAGCACAGGATCTGTAGGAGGAGTTCTGTCCACCTCTCTGCTGAGATAGGGGTGGGGTGGTGTAAAAGACAAGCCTCTCTGTGGCTTCACTGAGAAGCACAGGATCTGTAGGAGGAGTTCTGTCCACCTCTCTGCTGAGATAGGGGTGGGGTGGTGTAAAAGGCAAGCCTCTCTGTGGCTGCACTGAGAAGCAGAGGATCTGTAGGTGGAGTTCTGTCCTCCTCTTTGCTGCTGACTGCTGAGATGGGGGGTGGGGTGGTGTAAAAGGCAAGCCTCTCTGTGGCTGCACTGAGAAGCACAGGATCTGTAGGAGGAGTTCTGTCCCCCTCTCTGCTGAGATGGGGGTGGGGTGGTGTAAAAGGCAAGCCTCTCTGTGGCTGCACTGAGAAGCATAGGATGAGGGCCTTGTGTTTGACCCATGTGCTATAAAGGGATAGGCTTTGTTCATATTTCATGTCTGAGGTTTACAAGCACGTTAACATGTGAAGGAGCTCAAAGTGTTGTTGTGTCCCATGATATACATACATGGACACTTACCATACAATTTCCACAGTGCAAACTAGATACAGATAACCCGTTCTCATATATGAAAAGCAATATAAATCTTTCTTCCTCTCTTTGCTTGGGAGAGATGACAGAAAAAGGCAGAAAGTGCACATATTTTAGCCATGAAAGTAGAAGAGATGGATTAGGCAGTATAGAAGTACTGCTTGTACTATGGGAGAATCACAAGAAATAGCACTGCATGCTGGGAGGATTGTATGCAGCCAATGTTATATTTAGCAATGAGATATCTGACAGAACAATGTCACAAACAGTGCTTATTAAACCATAAATATCAATCAAAGCCTTTTACAGCTGTCACTGGTGGAATTACATTGGAAGGATTATACACACAGCCTTAAAGTGGTTGTAAACCCTTACATACAACTTCTACCTACATGTGAGCCTAGATTAAGACCTACCTTTAGGTGCAACAAACCTACACGGTTTAGGAGATATGTGCAAAAGAAAGGCACCGATGTCTACGGCACATGCACTGTAGACAACGGCACGCAGGAGCACTGAGCGCGCCGTTACTAACAGCGATCATGCCGTTAGTGGCAGAACCCGCGCGCATGCGTGGGAGTGACGTCATCGTGGCTTCAGCCAGTCACAGTGCTTGAGCCGTGATATGCGGAAGTCACCGACAGAGGAGGTGACCGAGCACCGCTGCGGGGACTTCGATCTCGGGTAAGTACTTCATAATGAGCTAGTATGTCTTGCAGGTTTTTTTTTTTTTAAAGGGGTTTCCAACCACTTTAAGAGAAGTACTCAGGCAGGGTAAAGTGATGTTTTCTGGAAGCTATTTACAGCTCCCCGCTGGTCAGTGGCGGCTGGTGGTATATATAGTTTTTGGGGGCAAACAATCCACCCGCCCCCCTTGTCTATCACCAGCCCCGCACTTACCCCGTCTAGGTCACAGGCAGGGCTTCCTCCTCCTTGGCTTCGGCTGCTTCCTCTGCATCTCCTCACTTCTCCCCCCTAGCAGCCTATAGAATCGCTTCTCCTCTTGGCCAATCGGGTAACGGGTCTCAGGACCCGCTTCCTCATTGGCCAGGAGGAGAATCAGGAAGACAATAGCGAATATTAATTCACTATTGTTACACAACTGGGCGGGCTCTGTGCCCCAAGCCCACCTCTTTTTGAAGCCAATTAGAGTCCCAGGCTCCTAAAAAAGAAAAAAAAAATCTCATTGTAGAATAGGGGCCAGGGGCATGGATTAGGGGGCCTGGGATGGGCCACCACTGCCGCTGGTCACTCCACCAGTCATGATCTGCCTGCACTGCATAGAAAAGCATAGAGGCTTAGTGATGACAATGGTGGGTGTCACAAAGGTATGTAATGAAAACGGAAAGCTATATTTGAAAATATCATTAGAATGTTGATGAGGGGAAAATGAGGAAGCAGGGAAATCAAAATAAAAGTAGATTAAACTTCAAGCGGTATTAAACCCAAAACCAAAAGTGTATTACATTGCAGCTTACCAAGCATTAGATGTGGTGGCTGCATCAGTTTTTGTTTCTTTGGCTTTTTCCCTCGGTTTTCACCTGGTGATCTGGCTAGTAACACACCTCCTGTATTAGTGAGACACAACTCTGGAGGAATGAGAACATGAGGCACAGCAGACAGCAGCATTGACAGTCTAAAGGGGGAGGGTATTGTTAAATGTATTAGCAGATTTAGATACACTAACAAATTGAAGCCAAACTCCAGCTAACACTTTATAATCAGTTACAGCAAACAGTTTTGTTTTCTTTTGGGATAAAGGTTTTGCATGAATAAATAAAGGCTGATCATTTTAATCACCGCTGCCAGTGTTAAGTGGCTTGCCTCTTCCATTTAAACTGATACATTCTGTTGGAGAGTTGCAGAGTTTATGCATATATGAGAAAGGGTCATCTGTATCAGACTTGCTGGCTGGATCACTAGGTGAAAATAGAAGAAAGAAAGCCCAAAAAAGAAAACGAATGCAGCCATTGCATCTAAGAATTGGTATATATTGCAATATAATACGTTTGCTTATGGGTTTAATACCACTTTCTGGTTTAAAGCATACATGGTGAAAATGCAGCGTTTTCAGGACAGCTAAACAATGTTCTGTCAGATACTTAAAGCGGAGTTCCACCCCAAAAAGTGTAGCTGCTGACTTTTAAAGCGGTGGTTCCCCCTTAAAAACAATTTTTTTATTCCACTGCCCCCCCACATTCCATCACGATTAAGGCTCTTATTATTTTTTTCCTGCTGTACATACCTTAGTACAGCATATTCACCCGTGCATCCGGGTTGCGAGTCCCGCGGGAGTGGGCGTTCCTCACATGCTGTTGATTGACGTTTTGCCCAAAAACGAGCTCTCCCCCCGTCACGTAAGCCGAGTCACGATTGGCGAAAGGAGCCGAACGGCGATGCGCATGCGCAGTATAGCGCCGACTCGCCGTTCGGCTCCTTTCGCCAACCGTGACGCGGCTTACGTGACGGGGGGAGAGCTCGTTTTTGGGCAAAACGTCAATCAACAGCATGTGAGGAACGCCCACTCCCGCGGGACTCGCAACCCGGATGCACGGGTGAATATGCTGTACTAAGGTATGTACAGCAGGAAAAAAATAATAAGAGCCTTAATCGTGATGGAATGTGGGGGGGCAGTGGAATAAAAAAATGTTGTTTTTAAGGGGGAACCACCGCTTTAATAATCGGACACTCACCTGTCCCACAGTCCAGCGATGCGGGTGCAGGAAGCCTCGCTCCTCTCCCCCTCCTCTCCGAGGCTTCAGCATCCTAACTGTGGGCACCCGGCTGTGGCTTCATAGCCAGGCGCGTGTGCGCATGCGCGAGCCGCGTTGTTCGCTGTGAATGGCCGGGCAATCTTCTGGGACCTGTGACATGATTGCAGGGAGGGATGGGGGGGGGGGGTGAATCTCCTTCCGGAGCCGCGGAGCCCCCAGGAAGATGTGGGAGCTAGGTGCCCGTAAAAACATGGTACCCGCTCCCCCCCAAAAAAATGACATAGCAAAAGTGGCATGTCAGGGGGTCACCTACACTTAAAGCGGAAGTTCCATTTTTTGATGGAACTCCGCTGTAAAATATCCACTCTTCTTCTCCCTGTAATACCTGCACAATTATACATGTGATTAGCACACATCATTCTCCGTTTGTCATAAAATATAAAAAAAATGTCACATACAAGCCTATACTACAGTATGAATGCCCTCAAGCATGTTGTGACATTAAAAAACACACACACGCGCGCGCGACACACTCCAAACTCGGAGTAAAGAGGGGTTACAAGCCCTGGCAGCTTTTTGTTGTGTCCCTGCTCGGAGGTTTACTCTCATTTACTATCCAAGTAACCACAAGAAATTAGGATTTTTTTCTTTCAGGGAGACAGACAGCAGCAAAAATCTGTCCGTATTTTTTTTTTCCTAATATGTAAAACTAAAAAATATTTTTTTCTAAAGTTATACTTTAAAAAAGTATTTTCATGGTTGAACAATTAGGCTGGGTTTACAAATCTATAGCTGCGGTTTGCAGTCAAGGGTCCGGTTCAGGTGCGATTCAATTGCACATTTTTGCCTGAATTCGCACCTAAAACTGGACCCAAAAACACACAGGATGCTTTTTTAAACTGCACCGCGGCCGCCCTGGACATCTGTGAACCGGTGCAGTGTCATATTCTGCTCCCTATCTCAGAATGCTCCGGAAGTCATGTGGCGGCAAACTGCGCATGCGCAATGCGTTCCATAACCAAATGCGATGCGTTCCAGGGTATTCACGACACTACCCTTCAGTGAACCATCACAATTTGTCACGGAAGTGACGTATTACCATACACGGAGTGGGGGGGGGGGGACAGAGAGAGAGACCCATTCACAGCGAGAGAGAAATAGAGATATAGAGATAGTGAGATACATTCAGAGCGAGAGAGAGATCGTGTACATATATTATAGATAACGGAAGTAATGCACATAGGGGAGGTAATCCCCTCCCTAAGCCCCGGTTCTCTGTCAGTATCTCTCTATCTGTATCCCTCTCTCGCTCTGAATGTATCTACGTATCTCTATATGTCTATTTCTCTGTCGCTCTGAATGGGTCTCTCTCTCTGTCCCCCCCCCCCCTCCGTGTATGGTAATACGTCACTTCCGTGACAAATTGTGATGGGTTCACTGAAGGGTAGTGTCGTGAAGCCCCTGGAACGCATCACATTTGGCGTTGGAATGCATTGCGCATGCGCAGTTCGCCGCCACGTGACTTAGGCAGCATTCTGTGATAGGGAGCAAACGGTGACACTACACCGGCTCCATTGAAAGCAGGTCACATTCACATGCCGTGAATTGGATGGGGTGTGAACCCCCATCCAATTTACATATATGTGAACCCAGTCTAAAACAATGGTAGCTTCAGAAGTACACTCGCACAGGCATCGTGAGACTATGGGGTTGAGTTATTAAAACTGAGTGAGAGTGCAAAGTCTGCTACTGCTGTGCATGGTAGCCAATCACCTTCTAACTTCAGCTTGTTCAATTAAAGTGGTTCTAAAGGCTCAAGATTACTGTATTTACCTTCATGCAAACCTTCCTAATTCTTACCTGAGCCCCATCTCGATCCAGAGATGTGCATGAGTGCCTTGGCTCTGCGGGGACTCTGCCTCCTCATTGACTGAGACAGCAGCGGGAGCCAATCAGGAGAGAGAGGGGTGGGGCCGGGCTGAAGCTCTGTGTTTGAATGGACACACAGAGCTGCAGCTCTGGAGTGAGCCTGCACAGGTGCCCCCATTGCAAGCTGCTTGCTCTGGGGGCATTCGGCAGGAGGGAGGGGCTGGAAGCTGACTGTTTTTTGCACCTGATTTTGCACTCCCCAGTTTTAGTAAACCAACCCCTATATAGTATTGAAAAAAAACTTGTGTGCAGCTAGGCTCTCAGTGCAGGTTTTGCCAGTTGCTCAATACAGATCAGAGCAATGATGCAATAAAAGGTATTTCATTAAATGTATTCATTCATGCTGAGCTACAAAACCCTTGCCATGCTCCTTTTTTATGAAAAGATTTCCAAATATAAGTTAGTACGTGTGGCAGATCAACAATGCAGAAATACTAGTGCCATAATAATTTCCCATCTGTCTATTCAGACCTCACTATCTCATCTTATGGCCACCAGCAAAGACCCATGTCACTATCGTCACCAGCTAGAACATTTTCACAACCTCACGAATCACTCAAATTCTATGGCTGATGCAATACGCAAGTCATTAGGAACCCCTATGCAAGTTTTACCTGTACAGTGCCTTGAAAAAGTATTCATACCCCTTGAAAATTTCTACATTTTGTCATGTTACAACCAAAAACGTAAATGTATTTTATTGGCATTTTATGTGATAGACCAACACATAAGTTGCACATAATTGTGAAGTGGAAGGAAAATGATAAATTGTATTCAAAGTTTTTTTACAAGTAAATATGTGAAAAGTGTGGCGTGCATTTGTATTTAGCCTCCTTTACTCTGATACACCTAACTAAAATCTAATGGAACCAACTGCCTTCAAAAGTCACATAATTAGTAAATAGAGTCAACCTGTGTGTAATGTAATCACAGTTGTGAAGCCCTCAGAGGTTTGTTAGAGAACCAAGTGAACAAACAGCATCATGAAGTCCAAGGAACACACCAGAAAGATCAGGGATAAAGTTGTGGAGAAGTATAAAGCAGGATTAGGTTATAAAAAAATATCCCAAGCTTTGAACATCTCACGAAGCACTGTTCAATCCATCATCCAAAAATGGGAAGAGTATGGGTATGTAAACCAACCAAGACATGGCCGTCCACCTAAACTGACAGGCCGGGCAAGGAGAACATTCATCAGAGAAGCAGCCAAGAGGCCCATGGTAACTCTGGAGGAGCTGCAGAGAACCACAGCTCAGGTAGGAGAATGTGTCTACAGGACAACTATTAGTTGTGTACTACACAAATCTGCCCTTTATGAAAGTGACAAGAAGAAAGCCATTGTTGAAAGAAAGCCATAAGAAGTCCCATTTTCAGTTTGTAAGAAGCCACGTGGGCAAACATGTGGAAGAAGGTGCTCTGGTCAGATGAAGTCAAAATTTTACTTTTTGCCCTTAATGCAAAATGCTATGTGTGGCTATGTGTGGCGGAAAACTAACATTGCACATCACCCTGAACACACCATCATCTTCGTGAAACATGATGGTGGCAGAATCATGTTGTGGGGATGTTTTTCTTCAGCAGGGACAGGGAAGATGGTCAGAGTTGATGGGGAGATGGATGGAGCCAAATACAGAGCAATCTTAGAAGAAAACCTTTTGGGTTCCCCCCAAACATACAGCCTGAGCTACAATGGAATGGTTTAGATCAGGGGTGCCCAACCTTTTAAAGAGTGAGGGCCACTTAAGCAACTTGGTAACCAGTCGTAGGCCACAATGAGCGGATCGCGCAGATGACAGGTCGCAGCTATTCCATAGGCCTTATGATCTGATCCGCCCAGATGGAAGAAGGGGACAAATTCCCTTCTGTTTTTTTTTGCGTATTGAGATAGATGGGCATAAGCTGTCAAAAGTCTTTTTACATCTGCCGTTCTATAGAGGTGAATTGAGGATCCGATTGGGTCGGGCCGATCGTGTAAAAAGGGCCTAAGACTGTTTTCACACTGATGTTCTGCAGAGCGGGTGCAGCGTACTGCACCTGTGTCTATCCCGCGGGTTAGCTGAACTTTGCCATAGACTCCGCCTGTGGCAAAAGCCGGCGCTCTAAAGGAAGCATTGGCTTATGGGGCTCTGCTCTGCAGACGCTTTCTTCCTCTACCACCAGCTTCATTCACAACACTAATGCTGTGGTATGGATGGTCGGCAACCTGCGATCTGGGCTTGCCAACCCCCATTCCAGAGCTGGAGGTCGCGGGCCACATCAGAGGGCTCCGCGGGGCACTGGTTGGCCACCCCTGGTTTAGATTAAAGCATATTCATGTGTTAGAATGGCCCAGTCAAAGTCCAGACCTAAATCTAATTGAGAATCTGTGGCAAGACTTGAAAATTGCTGTTCACAGACTCTCTCCATCCAATCTGACAGAGCTTGAGCTATTTTGCAAAGAAGAATGGGCAAAATGTCACTCTCTAGATGTGCAAAGCTGGTAGAGACATCCCCAAAAAGACTTGCAGCTGTAATTGAAGTGAAAGGTGGTTCTACAAAGTATTGACTCAGGGGGGCTGAATACAAATGCACACCACACTTTTCACATATTTATTTGTAAAACATTTTGAAAACCATTTATAATTTTCCTCCCACTTCACAATAATGTGCCACTTTATGTTGGTCTATCACATAAAATCCCAATAAAATACATTTACATTTTTGGCTGTAACATGACAAAATGTGAAACATTTCAAGGGGTATGAATACTTTTTCAAGGCATTGTAGCTACAGTGACATTTCCTAACATAATCAATAGATAGGTTCACGTTAAAGATTTTTTATAATTTTGCTGGTTGAGCCTCTTTAAAGGAGGATTCTCTTATGTCTTATGGGTCTTACAGGTTGTATAATTACGTTCCTGATGTCTTTGATTTAAAATGCAAGTTATGTCAAAAACAAAAAAAAACAAAAAGTAATTTAATATAACCGTCACACACTTTTCCTCACTAATAACTGATAACAGTTTAGTGACATGTGACCTGTAACTGTTTCAGGCCTCAGTCGTCCAGATAGAATGCATGTTTACCTTTCCAGTTCCTAACGTTGTCCAGACTGGATAGTGAGATTCTTCTTGGCACCATTCCAGATAAACAATGTCCATTCTGGATAATTCCGCTGGAAATCACTTCAGCCCTTGCTTCAGGAAAGTGGTTTGGTTTAGGCGGTCTCGGTGGTGGAATAATGGCTAAGATCTCACCGTCACTAAGCCCACTGAGATTTTTTTCAATGGAAAATGTTTGTGATGAAGCAGGACCCAGCAGAGGGGAAGAAGAAGAAAAGTCACTGGAAAAACCATTTGATTCAAGGTCCTTGATGGCAATGGAAGTTGGGGATTGGATAGGACCATGGTGGTGAAAGTTTACATTGTAAAGTGTCTGGTTAAGAGGATGTGGAGATGATAAGCAGTCAACAAAAACATCATCAGAGGAGGTCTGTTCTAAGGATTTGTCAGAGTTTGACCACGCATCACATCTGAAATGAAGAGCACAAAAATTAAATCAACAAATAAAATACAAGAAAGATAGAAATGTTTCTTTAAATGTCAAATACGGACTTTTGTCTTGTCTGAGCCTGGTAGGCCTGTCTCAGGCCTCGTACACACGACCGAGGATCTTGACGGGCGAAACACATGGTTTTGCTCGTCGAGTTCCTTGTTAGGCTGTCGAGGAACGCGACGTGCCAATTTTCTCCATTCCCGTCAAGGAAAAAGAAGACATGCTCTTTTTGGCTCGTCGAATTCCTCGACAGTTTCCTCGTCGAAAAATGTACACACGACCGGTTTCCTCGGCTAAAAAAAAAAAGCAAGTTTCTTGCTAGTTTTTGCCGAGAAACTCGGTCGTGTGTACGAGGCCTCAGGCCAAAAAGAGAGCATGTCTTCTTTTTCCTCAACGGGAATGGAGAAACTTGCCTTGTCGAGTTTCTCGACAGCCTAACAAGGAACTCGACGAGGAAATTGATGTGTTTCGCCAGTCGAGTTCCTCGGTCGTGTGTACGAGGCTTCACACGGGCTTCAGCTTGCATAAGAACAGTGTGAAAAGCAAGTTTTGTCACAGCATTCGCAGAGCTTTCAGCAATCATTGTTAAAGCGTTTAAAGTACCATTCAGCTCCAATTTGTCAATGCTGAATACAGATCCTAAGCATTGATTGCCACTTTAAACAAGCTGATAGCAGGCTTCAGAACTTCTTGAAGCTTGTTCAAAGCCTGCTAGTAGCTTGCTTAAAGCGGGAGTTCACCCATTTCTAAAAAAAATTTTTTTCTTCCCCTAGATTCCTGCTCGTTCGGTCTAGGGGAATCGGCTATTTGTATTAAAATAGGTGCAGTACTTACCCGTTTTCGAGCTGCATCTTCTTCCGTCGCTTCCGGGTATGGTCTTCGGGAGCGGGCGTTCCTTCTTGATTGACAGTCTTCCGAGAGGCTTCCGACGGTCGCATCCATCGCGTCACTCGTAGCCGAAAGAAGCCGAACGTCGGTGCGGCTCTATACTGCGCCTGCGCACCGACGTTCGGCTTCTTTCGGAAAATCGTGACGCGATGGATGCGACCGTCGGAAGCCTCTCGGAAACCTGTCAATCAAGAAGGAACGCCCATTCCCGAAGCCCATACCCGGAAGCGACGGAGAGGATGCGTCTCGTAAACGGGTAAGTACTGCACCTATTTTTAAATAAATAGCCGATTCCCCTAGTAATAACGAGCAGGAATCTAAGGGGGAAAAGTGCCCTCTAAGGGTGAACCCCCGCTTTAAGGCTGGGTTCACACTTGTGTGGTGCGAATTCCAGCTCTGTTATCTCTGCAAATAGATAACAGAGCTGTTCAGCGGATCATCTGCTTTGCAGCTTCAAATTTGGTGACCTGGGAGAGGGGAGGGAGAGGGGGGGGAGTGTAGTGAGCAGGTAGAGAAATCCTGTTGGGAACTGAACACATCTGCGAATCAGATGCGTACCCATAGAAGATAATGGGCCTGAATTCGCACCTGAGCCACACTGCAATGCACAGCTCTCCCCGTTCTTCAGCTCTGGGGACCGACCGCGGGACTCCGGCGATGATCGGGTCCGAGGAAACCGGTCGTGTGTACACTTTCGTCGAGGAAACTGTCGAGAAACTCGACGAGCCAAAAAGAGAGTATGTTCTCTATTTCCTTGACGGGAATGGAGAAAATTGGCTTGTTGAGTTTCTCGACGGCTTCACAAGGAACTCGACGAGCAAAACGATGTGTTTTGCCCGTCGAGTTTCTCGGTCGTGTGTACGAGGCCTCAGGGGGATTTTTTTTTTTACCTTATTGCAGATATTGCATTAAGGTAGAAAAATTATTTTTGCTTTAGAACCAATTTGGCCTCTTCTGCTGGCCCCTTAAGAGCTTCTAAATGCCCGAAGGCAGAGGTGGACATTCGGGTCATATGACAGTTGTGATTGGCTGTCACAGCGGTCATATGATCATAAAGCCCCCCAGATCACAAGTATGCATCGGGAGCTTTCCGGTCCCAACTGGTAACTGTACTAGGATCGTGCAGGGCGTTCTCATCACAGACAAGTGTTTGTATATATATGGCCTCTCAGTGTTAAAGCCCACCTGCCAAAAGGCTGCATATATATTCGTATGACCAGCAGGAAGAGGTAATGATATAAAAACAGCAGCATGAAAAACTAATCCTACATTCAAACACTGTTGGACATTAATACTGATTGATGAGTCATTTGGAGCTACCAGCACATCATCCATCCTCTACAAGATGTAAGGCCTCCTACACACGACCGAGTTCCTCGGCAAAAACCAGCAAGAAACTTGCTGGTATTTTTTTTTTGCCGAGGAAACCGGTCGTGTGTACACTTTTCGACGAGGAAACTGTCGAGGATCTCGTCGAGCCAAAAAGAGAGCATGTCTTCTTTTTCCTCGACGGGAATGGAGAAATTTGGCTCGCCGAGATCCTCGACAGCCTAACAAGGAACTCGACGAGGAAAACGATGTTTTTCGCCCGTCGAGTTTCTCGGTCGTGTGTACGAGGCTTTAGTGTGATTACCATGACCAATTTTATGAATACCGGGCAGATAAAAAAAACATTTATTTAATGCAATATATTAAAAGTAATAAAGAATGTTATTACGTAAAATTACCATAGGCAACCAAATCTGCCTTGATATCAGCCTCCTTTAATCCCCCTGCACAGTACAACTCAAATGGAAACTGCCAGCCCTCTGAGCCAATCAGAGCTCTCCGACAATGCATAGTGCTGTCAGTCTCTCTTCCTGAACTCGTTTACAGGACGGTAGCTGTACAACCTCATCTATGTGGCGCTACTCATGTGCTGTACAATTCGCAAAGAAGTCGTGTTTTTGCACAATTTTGTAGGTGGGAAACAATGGTCTTCCAAATCAGTTGTCTTATAGATTGCAGCGTTCCCATACTTGTCAGCACACAAAATGGCAAGGTTCTTGTTTATTTGATGGAATGCACACTCTGTTTGAGACGCATTTGGCTATTTTTAAACTGAAGTCAGAGATTTTTGTCCTCCATCTGATTCTCACAGATGATACCAAGTGGGAGGGACGGTACGATCTTTTTAAGTGTCATTAGAGAGAACACTCCGTTCTCTTCTGCTTGTATCAAAGATTACTAAAATGTCTTCAGTAAGGAACATGCACATTTATCTCACATATTTTTAGCAGTCACTTCATTTTTAGAAGAGTGACCGTCTCCATAAATTCAGAATTACAGTCAAAATGTAGGCTATTCTTGGAAATAGTGATTGCTGGACATGTAAAAAAAAAAAAAAAAAAAGAACAAAATAAACATCTTCTGTCAAGCATTAACATTCATGCTTACTAGGCAGTAATTAAAATGTATTTTTAGCAATAAAACGTGCAACAATAGAATCTTCAAGGATATAGCGATAGACAAGCTATGGTCATAATAGAGCTAGCATATCCATCATACTCTATACAAACACCAGACAGCGACCCATTTCCCAAGGAAGTAAACAAAGATAGCGTTTTCCACTTTAAGAAAGTGTAAAATATTTGAATGTGGAATGTATCCTGTCCCCTGCGACTTCCACGGTTTGGCTCAGATAAGTCGAACTTAAATAAAAACAGTGGGTGGAACTGAGCTGTACTAATCTTCAAGGGGCTACATTTTGTCTTCTGAGGGCCACACCTACTTAACTCCACAAAAATATTAAATCGCTTTTGTATTTAACATTACAGTAACAAGTGCAACTAACCAGATTTTATCCCAAAAAAGGGGGGACTTAAAACACTGCCTGAAGTGTTGATCTGCAAAATGATGTATTGAAATGTAACTTGTATCAATAGGAATCCAGCTAAGAATTGTCCAGTGTAAATTAATAAACCATGTAGAGCAGGGGTGTAAAACTCATTTCATTGTGGGCCACATCAGTGGCGGCTGGTGCTCAACATTTTTGGGGGGGCGCAAACAAACGAAAAAGAAAAAAAACATCAATTGCAGCCTCAGGCCTCGTACACACGACCGAGTTTCTCTGCAAAAACCAGCAAGAAACTTGCTGGTAGATATTTTTTTGCAGAGGAAACCGGTCGTGTGTACATTTTCGTCAAGGAAACTGTCGAGAAACTCGACGAGCCAAAAAGAGAGCAAGTTCTCTATTTCCTCGACAGGAATGGAGAAACTTGCCTTGTCGAGTTCCTCGACAGCCTAACAAGGAACTCGACGAGCAAAACGATGTGTTTCGCCCGTCGAGTTCCTCGGTCGTGTGTACGAGGCTTCACTGTGCCCAACAATTGTTGCCACTGTGCCATCAAACGCAGCCACTGTGTCATCACATGCAGCCACTGTGCCATCACACGCAGTCACTGTGCCATCAATTGTCGTCACTGTGCCCATCAAACGCAGCCACTGTGCCATCACACGCAGCCACTGTGCCATCAATTGTTGCCACTGTGCCATCAAACGCAGCCACTGTGCCATTAATTGTCGCCACTGTGCCATCAAAAGCAGCCACTGTGCCATCAAACGCAGCCACTGTGCCATCAAACGCAGCCACTGTGCCATCAAACGCAGCCACTGTGCCCATCAATTGTCGCCACTGTGCCCATCAATTGTCGCCACTGTGCCCATCAATTGTCGCCACTGTGCCCATCAATTGCCACTACTGTGCTCATCAATTGCCACTAGTTTGCCCCGTAAAATGCCGCCAGCTTGCCCCATAAAATGCAGCCATTTTCCCCCTTAAAATGCCGCCAGATTGCCCCCCCCCCCGCCCAGCACTTACCTTTCTCAGGTCAGCCATCCTCCTCCACGAGCCCTTGATGTCTTCTCCCGCTCTCGTTGTTGCTTCAGCCAATCAGGTGACCGGTAACCAGACCCGGTGAACCTGATTGGCTGAGACGCGTGTCAGTGTTAACCAGGGTAGGCACACCCTGTGCGATCTCTGGTTAGCCATTTGGAAGCCAATTAGAGCCCACAGGCCGCTGGCTCTGATAGACACTTCCAAAACACACCCTCCGCTGTTATTCAGATGGCCGGCGCTCAACAGGGGGCCGGCCACCTGAATAGTGGGCAGTGGCGACAATACATAGATTCATGCAATGCATGAATCTATGTATTGTTAAGTGACGGTGCAGGAGAGAGGGGGCGGTGTTCCTGCGCCCACTATGGACGCACCGCCACTGGGCCACATCAGCATTATGGTTGCCCTCAAAGCGCCATTTGTATCTGTAAGTCCAGAGCACCCCACCACCCCTTACATCAGATGTCAAGAGCTCCCCCCCCACCATCAAAAATCATGGGTCCCCCACACTCCCTTACATCATAGTGCACCCCCTTTACCATGTGCTGTTGCCACAAAGAAGCTGGGGGCAGAGTTGGGAAGTAGAACGTGCAGGATCTGGATAAGAACCAGAGAAAGGCTGGGGGGAGTGCCATAGCTGGAGAGGTATGAGGGCCACATGAAATGGCCTGGCGGCCAGGTTCAGCCCCCAGGCCTTGCATTTGACACCCGTGATGTAGAGGTTCAAAGAATGTGAGAGAGGGTTACATGCAAACCAAATTGATATGACTGCTTTAAATCTAAGTATTTTGTTTTATTTTACATTTCATATATTTAATATTTAACTCGTAATCCAAAGCAAACGGCACCTGTATCTTTTAATGCCGTTTCCTCTTAGCCCTGATGAAGGGGGACCTGTTGAACCCTTCAAACACGCTGGCTTTTGATTTCCAATAAAAACAAAGTCTGGACCTTTACATAATGTGCAGGTGATTTCCTCCTTGCACCCCAGCTTAGCAGTTTCTTGGCTTTTAGCAGAGTGATTTGCTTACAACCTGGGAACAGTAATGGCAACTGCATTGAAATGGACAATCCATAAAAAAAAAGAGGACAAATTCAGGATTGTCAGTAAAGTCTGGGGAAAAAAAATGAGTAACAACAACATTAGTCTAAACATAATGAATTGAACAAGTTAAAGTGCCAAATACCAGCTCTATAATGTGACACCTGCCTAGCTAGGAACGCCACCTGTCACAGGGCTGCAACTGGTGATCTCCATCTGAAAGTGTGTAAGTCCTAGCTGTCATGCAGATTCACTGGCTTTAATACATTGAGTGAATGACAGGAAGCAAGCATCCACCTGTGATGTTCTGACTGGGATTTGAATTCATTGGATTTGTACTTAACAGTTGAAAGTAAAAAAAAGTAAGCTAAGGACAGCAGAGCAAGGAGACTCAGCGTCACTGTGGACATCAAGGATAGGCACATGCCATCCCTTTGCTATATGAGTTGCCACATGTGTTCTGTGCTCTTCTTCACCATATCATACTGCACTTAGTTATGGCACCCTCTTGTGTATACTTGGTGTGCAGGCCACACAGCTGTGGGCCCTGAGTTCCTTATCTCCCAGACTACTTCACTGAGAATCCACCACGCCTGGCTGCACATTTACTGCCCTGTACACACGATCAGGATTTAGCCCGACCAAACTCACAAAGCAGGAACAAAAATGGTCTCTGGACAGCCACACTCTGAACAAATTGTAGCCTTTATTAAAAGAAGGACAGCACTACAAGTCACAGCAAAATAAAATAAAAACCCGACGGCTGACGCGTTTCGCACTGAAACTAGTGCTTAGTTATAGATATGACTAAGCACTAGTTTCAGTGCGAAACGCGTCAGAGGTCAGGTTTTTATTTTACTTTGCTGTGACTTGTAGTGCTGTCCTTCTTTTAATAAAGGCTACAATTTGTTCAGAGTGCGGCTGTCCAGAGACAATTTTTGTTCCTGCTTTGCTAAGTGCATTGCCTGCACCTGAGTTATCTGCAACGGAGAATATTCATCTGGGTTCCCACCTGGAGCGGCTACTTCCCTTTTCCCCAACCAAACTCACCTCGGAATTCCCAAGGAATTCCATTGGAGAAAAAGAGAACATGTTCTCTATGTAAACTCCGACGGAATTCCTCGGAATATCCAATGGAAAAACTCAGATGGGCATACACATGGTCGAAATTTGGAAAAAGTCAGACAGACTTTTTCCATCGGAAATTTTGACCATGTGTATGCCCATCTGAGTTTTTCCATTGGATATTCCGAGGAATTCCGTCGGAGTTTACATAGAGAACACGTTCTCTTTTCCTCCAATGGAATTCCGATTGTGTGTACGAGGCATAAGACAAGCAATTTTAACTTTTTGTAAGTTGCCAATTGTCTTTTCCACAATAAAAGTATTAATATTACTACACTCAGATTGTGCCCTCTCTGCTGTTCTTATCTATCACTTCATAGACCTCTTTAGTCTCCAAAGAGGTGCTGCATAGAAGTGTTCTGGAACCAGTGAACGTTGACCCATGAAGTACCACAAGGGCATATACAGACTTTTTTGCTGTGTTCCCCAGTTTTGCATAGTCCTGCTACACTCCTGTGTCGTAGATCTTTTTTTAAAGTGGTAAAAAAAAAAATTGCCAAGCAGCAGATCAGATGGCAGCTTTGCACTTCGTTTTTTAACTAAACTCATCATTCTTATACTACAGATCGGAAAACAAACACTGTAAAACGCATGACAAATATATGTTTAATGGCTCACAAATGTTGTCTTCTATTTCTTCCTTGTATGTTGTATGTGTCCATTTCCATGTTTTGTGTAACTTATGAGAACTCCCATGTGCTTTCACTGACCAAAAAAGGAGCCCTCCAATACGACGTGCATGCTCTAACATCTGTTTATGGTGTTATAAAAGATATCACAACTTAAAGTTCAATTAAATGTAATCCACTCTCAAATGGTTTATGACTGTTTCCCATAGCTGGGTCAGTGCCCACATTTTCTCATGCTTTAAAAGGAAACAGCTAGTTAACTCTTCATGGAGAAGGCTGAGACGAGCCCATACTGCCTCGTCTGCCTTTTACTTTAAGGGCAAAGCATCAAATTGGTAAAATAAATCAGTAAGTACATATACATGGGAGCTGCCCTTGCTGGCTTTATACCTGTCAGCCCCAATCTGATATCCCTATCGAGTAAATGACTGATCTGGATCAAGCATGCAGCCTGTGCGCTCTAGGTCAGTGACTAAGTATAGGGGGCAAAATGAAGATATCTTTCCAACGCCTGCAGCTTTAAAAATAAGTGCAATATTTATATCCATATATCCAAGTATGTATTGGGGGTTAGTTACGAAAGGCAAATCCACTTTGCACCACAAGTGCAAACTACAAGTGCAAAGTGCACTTGAAATTGCACTGAACGTGCACTTGGAAGTGCAGTCTCTGTAAATCTGAGGGGTAGATGTGAAATGAGGGGAAGCTCTGCTGATTTTATTATCCAATCATGTGCAAGCTAAAATGCTGTTTTTTATTTTCCTTGCATGTCCCCCTCGGATCTACAGCGACTGCACTTCCAAGTGCACTTTCAGTGCAATTTCAAGTGCACTTTGCGCTTGTAGTTTGCACTTGTAGTGCGAAGTGGATTTGCCTTCAGTAAATAACCCCCATTGTGTATACAAGTACTACTTAAAATAGACAGCTTAACTTTAAGGGGGTTATTTACGAAAGGCAAATCCACTTTGCACTACAAGTACAAACTACAAGTGCAAAGTGCACTTGAAATTGCACTGAAAGTGCACTTGGTAGTGCAGTTGCTGTAGATCCGAGGAGCACAAGCAAGAAAAATAAAAACAGAATTTTAGCTTGCATATTTCCAAGTGCAGTTTTAGTGCAATTTAAAGTGCACTTTGCATATGTAGTTTGCACTTGTAGTGCAAAGTGGATTTGCCTTTCGAAAATAACCCCCAATGTCACGTACAGGTAAGTGTTTTGCAGAGGCAATGGGGGTTATTTATTAAAGGCAAATCCACTTTGCACTACAAGTGCAAACTACAAGTGCAAAGTGCACTAGAAATTGCACTTAGAAGTGCAGTCACTGTAAATCTGAGGGGTAGATCTGAAATGAGGGAAAGCTCTGCTGATTTTATTATCCAATCATGTGCACGCTAAAATGTTGTTTTTTATTTTCCTTGCATATACCCCTTTGGATCTACGGCGACTGCACTTCCAAGTGTACTTTCAGTGCAATTTCAAGTGCACTTTGCACTTGTAGTTTGCACTTGTAGTACAAAGTGGATTTGTCTTTAGTAAATAACCCCCAATGTCACATACTGGCAAATGTTTTGCAGAGGCAATTTCACCAGTTGGTGAGTGTTTTTCAGAGGCAATGTCGTCTGTAGGTAAGTGTTTTTCAGAGGCAATGTCGTCTGTAGGTAAGTGTTTTTCAGAGGCAATGTGAGTGAGTGAGAGACTTGTAAAGCGCAACACATGACAACCGAATTGCCTCTGGGCGCTGTATCCATTTCATGGGAAAGGAACCCCTTGACCTCAGAAGACATGGGTTTTAATCTTTCTCCTGAAAGTCAAGTGGTCCGACTCCAGTCTTCTGTAGGTAAGTGTTTTTCAGAGGCAATGTCTTCTGTAGGTAAGTTTTTTTCAGAGGCAATGTCACCTGTGGGTAAGTGTTTTGTAGGGCTAAAGTTGAAATTCTTACATTTTTAATCTCTGGATCAAGCCGCCTGCTCTGCTTTTATGAAATGAGTAGAAAGCAGCACAAAAGAATTCGCCTTATTGGAAAATAATAAAAATATATTATTTTAAAGGATGGTGTTGTCATATTTCTGCACTTGAAAATAAAGTTGGTAATATGCATTTTTAAGTCTTGTTTCGCGTGTGTTTTTGTGCAGCTACAGGCATTAAGGCTGGGTTCACACTTATGCGAATCGGATGTAAGTTTCCCTGCATCCAATTCGCATGACAGGAGACTGTGACCGGCTCTCAATGGAGCCGATTCACACATCTCTTGGATGGCCGCGGTTCGCATTATTAAAGGGTCCTGTGCATCTTTGGCTCTGTTTCAGGTTCAAATTCAGGTAAAAATTCAGACCTGATTCGTTCATGAAACGGAGGACAGGGATGCACCGGACCCCTGCTGTGAGCCGCGGCTGCAGCTAGTGTGAACCTGGCCTAAAATACATTCAGATTGCATGTTTTCTGCATTATACATGCCATATCATTCACGTCTTTGAAGATATGCTTTTCTGGACGTTATAACTAAATTTCAGCAAACAATGATACAGAGCTACCCATGTACTTTAGGCAGAGTTTACCACGTGTTGAGTCAAGCCGAATGTAAAGTGGTGCCCTATAGAAATAAATTTGCTGCTGTGGATATCTTTTAGGGCATAAAAGCTTGGTTTTAAGCACAGGCTAGAGAAGTACACAAACCAGGGCTCACAGTTAAAATAAAAAGAGGTAGTGGATGCCCTTTTCACACCATGCTTTGTGTCATCGTGAGTTCATGTGCACTGCATTAACCTCCATGGCGGTATGATTATTTCAGAAAAAAGGTGCTGAAAGCGGTACCATTATTTGCAAGGAAATTTGGCGTTTTATACTGTAGGCCTGTAATTCTTAGGAATAACTCACTTAAATCTAACCAAACAAGAGTCTAGTAGGCATCCCGGGTATGACATTTTTTTAAAAACAAAATTATAAATTAAAATATAATAAATAATTATAAATAATTATAACAAATAATAATATAAATATAATAAAAATGATTCAATAATGTAATCAACTCAAAATCACTGAAATTTGCTCAGTTGCAGATTTGTCGCTGTCATTACTTTTATTTTTTTATGACGAATTTCCCCACAAATCGCTATCGCACAATTTTGCAAGTGATTAGAATTTATTATCGCTGCTTTCTAGCTGCTCTAAAACCATTTTTGACATAAAGGGACACTTTTGGTTGCTATGGACAATCTACAGTTTGCAGGCAGAAAGAACAGTTTTTATTATATAAAAGAACATGTAGGGCACTGGACAGACCACTAGGGACAAGGGGGGTGTGTATTTTTTACATACAGTACTGTAATCTATAAGATTACAGTATACTGTATGTATTGTGTTTGTTTACCTTTTTGAATTTGGCGCCGTTCTCCGCTCCCGTGCGTCGTAACATCGCAGGGAACAGAGATCGGCGGCACACAGAGGCACTGTGTGAATCGAGTGAGGTCCCGCTCGCTCACACAGCGCGGTGGCATCGCTGGATCCAAGGACAATGTAAGTAAACCAAGCCTGTGGATTCAGCGAGGCGAGCCCGAGTCTGACTTGGGGTTACCGATCGTAGCCCAAAAATCTCACCCCGAGTCAGACTCGGGAATACCACCAGGGGGGTTAAGACAGACTGGGGGTTATTTACTAAAGGCAAATCCACTTTGGACTACAAGTGCACTGCAAGTGCAATTGGAAGTTCAGTTGCTGTAGATCCAAGGGGGACATGTAAGGAAAATAAAAAACAGCATTTTAGCTCGCACATGATTAGGTGATAAAATCAGCAGAGCTTCCCCTCATTTCAAATCTTCCCCTCAGATCTACAGTGAGTGCACTTTCAGTGCACTTGTAGTGCAAAGTGGATTTGCCTTTAGTAAATAAACCCCTCTGTTCGATAAATGGCAGTGGGCAGGACTCCATTTTTAATGCAGCACACCACAATGCATGACGTGTGTTATTGCGGCTGCACAGTGCTGTAATAGGATGTTGGAATGCCATTCAAAATGAAAGACAGCATAATAAATCATGGTATGGTAGATAAGTTACTGTGCAATAAGTCATTCAACAACAGTGTAAAGGGTGTTATGTTAAAGATACGGGGGTGGGGGTGTTATTGTTCTGCGTTATAAGGATTAATTAATATTTGGTTACTAGGCTTCTAAGTATGGAACAATCTGCTGAAGAAGGAACATATTGCTACACAAGCTGAGAGGATTTGACGGAAGATAAAAAATACAAGTTCAGTTTATCTCATGCCATACAATCCCCTGTAGTATATGGTAAATGTCACTTCCTGAATGCTTTTCTACACAGAATCTGTTCAGGAAGTGACCATTTGAATAATACAAATAGTCTAACAGGAAACTCTGTTTCTGATATCCTGACTTTTATCAGAGTATGGAGATGCCTATATTGCTTATTCTAACTGTGTTAAGGGAGAGATTATGAGAAAAGGGGATGCCCTTGTATTAAAATGTACCTCACATAAACACGCCTAGAAGCAGACTTTATATTAGCAAATTTTTTATCCTGTTATTTCACATGAAGCTAGTGATACCACATTTGGTTAAAGTGGAAGTAAACTCCTTTATTTTTTATAATTTGCTAACAGGAAGGGTATTTATGGCAGTAGATACCCTATCTGTCTCTTCTGCAATAAATGCACCCCCCTGCTTGTTAGCCATCATGTACACTGAGCCGCGCATTTATGGCCCTGATCTGTGCTGCTGCGCTGTGACTCCGGTGCGCATGGAGTCAGGGGAGTGACATCATTGTGGCCAGGCTTATCAAACGTCCCAAGGCACAGAACTCAGAATGAAAACCGCAAGAGGAAGAAGTACCAGGGGCCTGCTGGATTGATCCCAGCGCAACGCTGGAGGGTACAAAAGTGAGTACACCCCTCACATTTTTGTAAATATTTTATTATACCTTTTCATGTGACACTTTGCTACAATATAACGTAGTGAGTGTACAGCTTGTATAACAAGTTTACCGTCCCCTCACCTCTTCTAAAGATGATGCACAAGAAAGCCAGCAAACAGTTTTTTGAAGACAAGCAAACTAATGACATGGATTCCTAGAACCATGTCTTGTGGCCTGATGAGACCAAGATAAACTTATTTGGTTCAGATGGTGTCAAGCGTGTGTGGCGGCAACCAGGTGAAAAATACAAAGACAAGTGTGTCTTGCCTGCATTCAAGCATGGTGGTGGGAGTGTCATGGTCTGGGGCTGTATGAGTGCTGCCGGCACTGGGGAGCTACAGTTCATTGAGGGAACCATGAATGTCAACATGTTCTGTGACATAGGCCTCGTACACACGACCGAAAATCTCGTCGTAAAAGAAACGTTGTTTTCCTCGACAAGGTTCTTGTCAGGCTTGATGAGAATCTTGTCAGCTTTCCTTGCATACACACTGTCAAGACAAACGGTGTGTGGAGGAGTGCAAGGTCTCTAACATCCACCAGCTCCGTAATGTCGTCATGGAGTAGTGTAAGAGGATTCCAGTGGCAACCTGTGAGGCTCTGGTGAACTCCATGCTCAAGAGGGTTGAGGCAGTGCTGAAAAATAATGGTGGCCACACAAAATATTGACACTTTGGACCCAATTTGGACATTTTCACTTAGGGGTATACTTACTTGTGTTGCCAGCGGTTTAGGCATTAATGGCTGTGTGTTGAGTTATTTTGAGGCGAGCGTAAATTTACACTTTTATACAAGCTGCACACTCACTACTTCACATCGTAGCAAAGTGTAATTTCTTCAGTGTTGTCACATGAAAAGATATAATACAATATTTACAAAAAATGTGAGGGGTGTACTCAATTTTGTGAAATACTGTATATATATATATATATATATATATATATATATATATATATATATATATATATATATGTGTGTGTGTTTTTTAAATAACAAACATCTTGTACACATCTACACTGTGAAATGGTTTTGCACAGAACAGCCCCGATCCTCCTCTTCTAGGGTCCTCCTCACAAGGTGCCCACCATAGGAAGCTGCTTCCAGCATACAACAAATTCTATTCCAGGTTAGTGAAGTATATACCATAACAGCCAGGCCCGTTCAATAACTTTTTGTTGGAATTTTCGACAACGACAGTCAAAGTAGTCCTTTTGTGACAGTTTTTTTTTGTGATTGGAATGTGCTTTTAATTAGTCTGTGTGCATGTAGGAGGGCTCTTTGCAAAGCCTCATATCAGAACATAAACTTGTGCTTCACACTAAACATTTTTTTGACACGGAATATACAGATTTTGAATGATGGTGAGAAATTTTCTATTTATCTTCTCTCCTGCCATGTTTACACAGAACGTCTGGCTCACATACCTGGTGGTATTTACTTTCCCACTCTCACAATTGGGCAAATACAGATAGTCGGGGATGAACGCTGAATCCGATTCACTGCGGTTCTCTTCTGTTGAGGTATCAGCCACTGAGCTGTCCACGGAGTAAGAGGGGTCTGTGATTCTTGACGTGTGAGTGGAGACTGCTGGAGATGCTTGGACGGAGGAGTTGGTATGAGAAAGGCTCTCCACAGAATCTGTTTAAAAGAATAATCCCAGTGTTAGCATATTTACATGTCTGGAGACTGTACACATGCCATTTATTAAGTATCCAGGCAGGACACAGCACAGGCCAAATTGTACCAGGTGTTTATATTTCCTAAGAATACTGTTTCCCTGCCTGATAAACACAGCTCAGGGAGTGAGGCCAACTAATGAGCTAAAAAAAAAAAAAAAGATTCTCAGAACAAGGCTGTTTACATATGACGGACTTTGTGGTATGAAAATCTGCTGCAATTTGTTCTGAGATCTCTCCAGATTCCATTGGATTCCCAGGAAGAAGCAGAACAGTGCTTATTGCTTAATTTCTACAGAAGCTTTATGAAGAGAACAATCACACGAGAAGGAAAGTGACAGCCATAAGATGAATTGGGTTCTTTTTTTACATAAATTCCTTTTCCATAAATCTTTTGCATAAAAAGGATACCTTAAAGTATAACTAAAGGCAAAACTTTTTTATTTTTATTTGGATAGAGTGGAGAGGGATTAGAATCCCTGTAAATTTGTATTGCTGTCTGTGTCCCCGTTAACTACTTGCTGACCACTCTATAGCAGTTTACTGCTACAGGGCGGCAGCTATGTGCAGGATCGTGTATGTATATATATATATATATATACCGTATTTATCGGCGTATACCGCGCACTTTTTTGCCCTGGAAATCAGGGCAAAATCGTGGGTGCGCGATATACGCCGATACCCGCTTTCCCGCGCCGAGTTTGAATACCGCGCCGGCATATACCGAGCGCAGTACACTCGTGTATAGTCGGGCAGGCTCGGCTCCTCTCACGCTTACGTCCTGGACGTACAGGACGTACAGGACGTGTCATTAGCTGACAGCTGATCATGTGATAAGGGGCCGCACGGGGCACGTGCAAAGGGGAGGACGTCAATTAACGGCCCTTCTGGCAATTGGGGTCCGCGCTGTAGCCGTCATTTGGCTATAGCGCGGGCCCTTAGTGGTTAAAGCGGAAGTAAACCCAAAAGATTTAAGAGTTTCAAAAAACAGTTACATTTCCGGCACATTCTGGGAATGTAACTGGCCCATTGTGTTGTGCTCTCAACCAAACTGTCAAACCATCCAATGGCTGGTTTTATAACTGATCACATGTGCAGCATCATGGCAGTTGAAGATTAACCACTTGACCACTGCGCACTTAAACCCCCTTCCTGACGAGACCAATTTTCAGCTTTCGGTGCTCTCAAAATTTCAATGACAATTACTCAGTCATGCTACACTGTACCCATATGAAATGTTTCTCCTTTTTTTCACACAAATAGAGCTTTCTTTTGGTGGTATTTAATCACTGCTGTTTTTTTTTTTTTTTGGACGACAACTGCACTAACTAAACGAAAACCGTATGATCTGGTATCGTACGAGGACAATTTTCATGCATGTCCAGTAAAATAATATCATATGAACTGTCATTATCGGGTCTCGAAAGCTCTGTACTAACGATCCGATTATCGTACGATTCTTCCTCGAATGACAGTTTTCATACGATATTCGGATCGTGTATACGGGCCATAACAAGCCAGGAAAGTACAAATACCCCCCATATGACCCCTTTTTGGAAAGTAGACATTCCAAGGTATTTAGTAAGAGGCATTGTGAGTTTTTTTAAGTTATAATTTTTTCCCACAAATCTTTGCAAAATCAGGATTTTATTTTTATTTTTGATTTTTTTCCCCCACAAAATTGTCATATTAGCAGGTTGTTTCTCACACATAGCATATGCATACCACTAATGACACCCCAAAACACATTCTGCTATTACTCCATACCACATGTGTGAGACTTTTACACAGCATGGCCATGTACAGAGGCCCAACATGCAGGGAGCACCTTCAGGCGTTCTAGGAGCATCAATTTCTAATTACCTGACTATGGCCCCATACACACTATTTGATTTTCTGAAGATTTTTGTCTTCTGTTCCTAGGTGTGGGGGTACAGCAATCCAGCGTTACAGATATGCCTGTGCCAGCCATTCCCTGCTGGTCCCCCTTTACTGATATCATCCTTCTCTGGATCCTGAGAGGACCCAACTGCTGGAGAGCCAATAGGAAATGTCTAAGGCAAGCAGACAGAGATGTTGACACCTCCTCCACACAGAAGATTTGGGATTTGTGGGAAGACTTAGAAATTACGTTTTTTTTAATCTACGCCATTAATTAGTTAGACTGGTATAGGAGCGCGGTGTGTAGGGGAGCTTGCACTATTGAAAACTAAAAAGCACACGTTTGTGTTTTTAGACTCTTTACTCAAATTGTTTTCAAATCTATAGAGTATCTGACACACTTGCAAATGCTTGCTTGATATCATTTAGGAGGCATGTGTGCATCAACATATTTTCTACATCATGAAAGAAAACGAGTGCAGTGACATATGCACTGGCCCTATAGACCATGCTTTAGTGCTAGATTTCTGCACGCTTTAAAACAAAACAAAAAAAGGATTTAAGTCCGTGCCTCTCCCAGGAACATGCATGTATAACATGATATGCTCTGCTCCCTGCACACCATTAGAGGGGTGTAAATTGCAAGTAATAAGTAATCACAGTGTGAGTGTAACAATCCATTCCATGCTGTCTTTTTACACCAGATGGACCACATGGCAGGAACAGTTGTGTCCTGTCAGGAAGTGTCTAGCTGCAGATGTCCTCACAATATTCTCCTAGCAGTTACTGCACATTAATAACAGAGCAGCCTTGCAGACTAGCTTGGAAATACTCAAAACAAAAATATGTCACCTTTTTATTAATAAGTGTGTTTCATGCAGAGAACAGAGCACCTAAATAATATAAGAATAACATGTAACTACAAAGTAAATGTTTTTATTTGGTTTTGGATACAGGGAGGAAATGTTTGATCCGCAGCTGGCTCATTACTGCTTCAAACTGTGATTGTCAGGGACTCTTCTCTGGAGTGCACTACAGTATGGGCCATTTCACACGTACGGACCATATGTCCGCATTTTCATCCATCCGTTTGCGGATGAAAACGGGACATACATGGGTCCCTATATGATTACGGGTGTCAGCGGATGACCATCCGCTGACACCTGTAATTGTCCGCCTCCGCAAAGATCCGCATTTGCGGACGGAAGAAAACCCTATTTTTCTTCCGTCTGCCGGATCGAATGAACACGGACATACGGTCCGTGTTCATCCGATCCTCCATAGGGGAGAGCGGAGGAAAGACAGGGCGGTCCCTGCACAGAGTGAGGGGACCACCCTGTCAGCTGCCAGCTCAGCAGGGATTTTATGGAGGACCCCCGCTGAGCTTTTGAGGACACACGGAGTGGATCATTACTGATCCGCCCGTGTGAAAGGGCCCTAATTCACAAAAGTGAGTACACCCCTCACATTTTTGTAAATATTTTATTCTATCTTTTCATGTGACAACACTGAAGAAATTACACTTTGGGGGTTGTTTACGAAAGGAAAATCCACTTTGCACTACAAGTGCAAACTACAAGTGCAAAGTGCACTTGAAATTGCACCGAAAGTGCACTTGGAAGTGCAGTCGCTGTAGAACCAAGGGGGACATGCAAGGAACATAAAAAACAGCATTTTAGCTTGCACATGATTAGATAATAAAATCAGCAGAGCTTCCCCTCATTTCAGATCTACCCCTCAGATTTACAGCGACTGCACTTCCAAGTGCACCTTCAGTGAAATTTCAAGTGCACTTTGCACTTGTAGTTTGCACTTGTACTGCAAAGTGGATTTGCCTTTTGTAAATAACCAACCTTTGTTACAATGTAAAGTAGTGAGTGTACATCTTGTATAACAGTGTAAATTTGCTGTCCCCTCAAAATAACTCAACACACAGCCTCTAATGTCTAAACCTCTGGCAACAAAAGTGTAGCAGTGTAACCTCTACATCTGAGGTCAGTATAACAGTGTAACCGCTAGAATACACTGCTATACAGACCTCAGATGTAGAAGCTACACAGTTCTTGTGTCAGGGACTGGATTTGAAACCAGGACCTCAACTGTGTCTAGCAGTAACTCTTCTTATTGAGCCACCTAGAATGCTAGACAATTCCCTGAACAATTCCTTGGACGATTCTGCCTTGAACCTTGAACTCTTTGCTCCTCCCATGAACTTCCTGATTTAAGACATGTTTCTGCAGTTCATGTTTGCCAGATGATTGTGCTCACTTCAGCCAGTATCTCTCTCTTTCCTGCCCTGCTGCCTGTCCATATTTTGCTACTTGTTATTGAACCATGGCTTGTTCTTTGACTACGCTTCTGCCTGATCCCAATCTGCAACTACTTGTTACTGACCTTTGGCTTGCTTACCGACTACGTTCTGTTTAATCCTCACCTGCTTATCCGCTACTGGATCTCGGCTTGCTCACCTCCTGGGGGGACATACCTGAGGACCACAACCTGGTACTAACACCTAGTAAAATCCATCTCCACCATCAGGAGCTCTGGTGAACACCGGTTAGTACTTAGACTCCGCACCTCAAGTGAATCCCGGCTTGCTCACCTCCTGGGGGGACATTCCTGAGGACCACAACCTGGTACTAACACCTAGTAAAATCCATCTCCACCATCAGGAGCTCTAGTGAACACCGGTTAGTACTTAGACTCCGCACCTCAAGTTAATCCACGTCATGTGCCAGGGTAACTGCCTGTGTACCTATCCTACTGGTTGGTGGTAGTTCCGCTAAGGCTATAGCAACTGGTCTTTGGGCCTGACCCCTGATCGTGACACCTCAGATGTAAAGGTTACACTGCCATACAGACCTCGGATGTAGAGGTTATATTGCTATGAAGTACAAACCTCAGATGCAAGAATTACACTGCTATACAGACCTCAGATGTAGAGGTTACACTGCCATACAGACCTCGGATGTAGAGGTTACACTGCCATACAGACCTCGGATGTAGAGGTTACACTGCCATACAGACCTCAGATGTAGAGGTTACACTGCCATACAGACCTCGGATGTAGAGGTTACACTGCCATACAGACCTCAGATGTAGAGGTTACACTGCCATACAGACCTCAGATGTAGAGGTTACACTGCCATACAGACCTCGGATGTAGAGGTTACACTGCCATACAGACCTTGGATGTAGAGGTTACACTGCCATACAGACCTCAGATGTAGAGGTTACACTGCCATACAGACCTCAGATGTAGAGGTTACACTGCCATACAGACCTCGGATGTAGAGGTTACACTGCCATACAGACCTCAGATGTAGAGGTTACACTGCCATACAGACCTCAGATGTAGAGGTTACACTGCCATACAGACCTCGGATGTAGAGGTTACACTGCCATACAGACCTTGGATGTAGAGGTTACACTGCCATACAGACCTCGGATGTAGAGGTTACACTGCCATACAGACCTCGGATGTAGAGGTTATATTCAGGGCAGGACTTAGGGTGGTGGGGGCCCCTGGGCTTGAGTGTTGAAGGGGCCCCCTGGAGCCGAGAATTGGGGGGGATCGAAGCTGTTGAGCGGGGGGGGGGGGGGGGGGAATTGAAGTTGTTGAGCGGGGGGAGCGCATTAAAGTTGTTGAGCGGGGGGATTTTGCAGTTGTTGAGGGGGGAGTGCCTCTCACCTGTGCCAACAGCCGGGGCCACAGACTGTCATTAGCCCGGCTGTCGGCTTTCTTCCCTTCAGCAGCCACAGTCCTCCACACACCGCTCCGGTTCCTCCTGCTTCCGTGCTGCCTCCTCTTGCAGTGCGGGAAATTTAACCCTTTTGCGGGACTGCGGGAAGAAGCTGTCTGTGCGGGAAAGTCCCACAGAATCCGTGCGTGTTGGGAGGTATGCGCAGGGCCGCCATCAGGAATTTTGGGGCCCCTTGCACAGCTTAAGGCATGGGCCCCCTGAAGCAGAGAACCTAGGGGGGGTGGGGGTGCTGCCGCCTGAAATTGAGAAGCGTGGGGGCTGCCGCAAATTGAGAAGCGGGGGGGCCTTTACAAAAAAAAGAAGAAATAAAGAAGAAAACAAATATATATAAATATATGTAGCCATCCGGGGCCCTGGGGACCTCTGGGCCTTTTAATAAAAAATAAAAAAATAAACAAAAATAAAAAAATAAACATTTATAAAAAAAATAAAAAAGGGGGGGTTGCCACATGGGGCCCTGGGGACCTCTGAGCCCTTTAATAAAAAAATATATATATATATAAAAAAAAATGTAATTTTTTTTATAAAAAAATAAAAAAAGTGGGTTGCCATCCGGGGGCCCTGGAGACCCCTGGGCCCTTTAATAATAATAATAAAAAAAAAATATATATATATATATATATATATATATATATATATAATATATATATAAAAATAAAAAATTTATAAAAAAAAACATTTTTTTACAAAAAATAAATAAAAAAAAGGGGGGTTGCCGTCCAGGGCCCTGGGGGCCCCTGGGGACCTCCGGACCCCTAAAAAAAAAAAAAAAAAAAAAAAATTTTGATTTTGAGCCCAGTCAAGGCCAATGGTAAGTCCGGCCCTGGTTATATTGCTATATAGTACAAACCTCAGATGCAAGGATTACACTGCTATACAGACCTAGGGAGCTGCAAAGCAAGCTACCCTTAGTTATCTAGGAACCCCCTTTTTTTTACATTTTTAAAAACAGCTTACAGCTGGGCTGTCACTGCTTACCTCGGTGCTTTTATAGGAACATCATACAGTATATTCACTATGCATTTAAAAGAGCCGTATACACCCTTTTATAAAAAAAAGTTACGTCTCTACAGTATACAGTATATGGACATCCCCACAGTAGTAGGTTAGCCAATACATTTCCAAAGGGCAAGATTTTTAATGTAATGGAAAAATATGAAAATATATCATATGCTTGTGGTACTAAAATTGACTATAACACGCCAGCATTGGTTTTTATGTTCTATGATGTGGTTATGGAATAATATTTTACAGAATTGTAAATAATAAAAAAATAACATTTATGGATTGAAGTGTATATGCAGAGATGACAAATGTAAATGATGATGTTTAAATGTTGATGTTCCTGTAGAGCAGGGGTGGGGAACCTACGGCCCGCGGGCCGCATGCGGCCCGCGAAACCATTCCATCTGGCCCCCCTCGCGCCGCTGAGTGTGTGCCCCGAGTCCCGCCGAGCAGGAAACTTTTTTTTTTCAGCCCTTCCGCCTAGTTGGCTGGTGGAACTGTCTGTCTCTCTCGATGTGGGAGCGGCGGGGAACACCAGCCAACCAGGGGGAAGGGCTGAAAAAAACAGATAACGGCAGCGATTGGCGGGCGGTGGAGTGGGAGGCGATTTGCCTCTGCTCTGACGTGTGCATGTGTTTACAGCGCGGCGGCGGCGCGCCAAGTTTAATTTTCTCCATCTCCAGCTGCAAGGTAAGCAAACACTCTCCTGTACCGCAGGGGAGAGAGAGACATTGAGCAGCGCTGAGTAGAGAGCTGCTGAAGCTAACATAAGTAAATCAGCAGGTGATTGTCCTCTGTTCAGCGCTGCTCACTGTCTCTCCATCTGCATGATTAATGCAGGAAAGGACAGAGCTGGGGGGTGTCTGTGTAAATCTAAAGGGGTCTAGTGGTGCAGAGTGTTGCTGTGTAATGTAAAAGGGGTCCAGAGATGTGGTGCTGTGTAATGTTAAAGGGGTCCAGAGATGCGGTGCTGTGTAATGTAAAGGGGGTCCAGAGGTGCAGGGTACTGTATAATGTAAAAGTGGACCAGAGCTGTGTAATGTAAAAGGGGTCCAGAGTGCTGTGTAATATAAAAGGGATCCAGAGATGCGGTGCTGTGTAATGTAAAAGGGGTCCAGAGGTGCGGTGATGTGTAATGTAAAAGGGGCTCAGAGGTACGGTGCTGTGTAATGTAAAAGGGGTCCAGAGTGCTGTGTAATATAAAAGGGATCCAGAGATGCGGTGCTGTGTAATGTAAAAGGGGTCCAGAGGTACGGTGCTGTGTAATGTAAAAGGGGTCCAGAGGTGCAGTGCTGTGTAATGTAAAAGGGGTCCAGAGTGCTGTGTAATGTAAAAGGGGTCCAGGGGTGCAGTGTAATGTAAAAGGGGTCCAGAGGTGCAGTGTAATGTAAAAGGGGTCCAGAGTGCTGTGTAATGTAAAAGGGGTCCAGAGATGCAGTGCTGTGTAATGTAAAAGGGGTCCAGAGGTGCAGTGCTGTGTAATGTAAAAGGGGTCCAGAGGTGCGGTGCTAATTTTTAAGTTGATCATTTTGTACGGCCCCCGAATGATGTTACAAAAATCCAAATGGCCCTTGGCAGAAAAAAGGTTCCCCACCCCTGCTGTAGAGTAAGGACTGTAAGGAACAAAAAACTTGTTATCTTATTTATGCATCAAACACGGAAGACATGGTAGGAGGACTTTCAGCCTAAACCACACATTGCTTATATGTTTCAAACACTTTCCTTTAAACTGTATGTAAAGAGGCCTTATCTTGTAGCCAAAGCTTCCTAGACGGCAGCTTCTTCCATTATTTACAACCTGATTATCCACCACTTATGGCCACTGTTTGCTACCCTTTACCTAACCTTCAGTCTCCTCAGATCTGCGAGATACTCCCCTGGGTACGAAGCAGCCTCACCACACTCTACTTTGAGTCTGGTAATAGTATCGGTGTGCATTAATGTTATATTGCAGCAGCTGGCTGCATAAATTATGTATAAGTATTTTCTATCTAGAGAAACAGTTTTGTTTTTCCCAGCATGACCTAAAAGAATACAAAATTTTCCCAGGCAGGACAGGAAAATGTTACGCACAAAGCCTCTTTTTGTCTGTAATACTGTTTTTAGGGTGACTTATACAAAATCAACCAAAACTTTAGTACTAAAACAGAACCTCTGCCATAAATTCGTTTTCTGTTTTCCAGGTACAGCCCACACATAGGATTAATTTTAAAGCTGGCATCCAAACATGTATTTAGAATGCATTAAATGTATTTTTACATAGATCTACCTTAGCTACTTGCATATGTTTAAATATCAACCTTGTGTAATCCCGCAGACAATGGCAGTCATACTGAGATGGAGGGTCAGAAATCTGAGCTAATCAGGACATAATTACAGTAGGGGGACACAAAGATGGCCACCTGCATGATTTTGTTCCTTCTATGTAAAATTAGCAGATTAGGAGCAAGTCATTGGAGAATTTGTATTCTTCACTGCTGTACAGAAACATAAGATCACAGACCTGGCTGAACTAGGTCGATAAAAAAAAAATATATATATATGCATTTCAACTTTTTATTTAGCTCTTTGTTAGGCATTCAGTTTGACAGTAAATCTGTTTGTATCATAAAAAGTGTTGAACAGCCTCTAAAGGCTTATTCAGACGCGCGTTAACAACCGTCCTGTGTGCTGAGCCGCTGGTATCCACCCTGGAGCTGTGCACAGGCCGCCAATCACAGGTGTGTGCAGCCTATTGCATTAGGTTGTGCACCCCAAAGCTCAAACACACATGCATGTGTATATAAGGCTACGGTACCAGGGCCGGTGCTACCACTAGGCAAACTAGGCGCAGGCCCGTCGGAACCCGACAGGCAAAGCAAGCATTTGCCTGGGGCCCCCGAGCTGGCCAGGGGCCCCAGCAGGGAGGGCGCTTGTGCACCGCTGCGTCCTCCTGCAGTACGGTCGGCCGTGTACCATAACTGCGCGGTACAGGAGAATCAGGTTCCTGTTCCCGGCCGGACTGACAGGAAGTGCACACACTGAGTGTTCACTTCCTTTCAGTCCGGCCCCGGGAACAGCAAACTGAATCTCCTGAACCGCACGGTTATGGTACACGGCCGACCGGACTGCAGGAGGACGCAGCGATGCGGCAAGGGCCCTGTGCGGACACCAACATATGCCGGCATGTGAGGCGGAGGATAGAGGTAAGACGCCAACCCCCCCCCCCGCTTCTCAACTTGAAATGTCACTTTTTTCTTTTGCTTGGGGCCCCCAAATGTCTTCGAACGGCCCTGACTAGGGTGCAACGCTGCCTAGCGTGCCCGGCTGCTGGTTTCACTACTCTCAGTCTCCGTGCTATGTAAGTTTCCGATGCTGTATTATAAACACCTCTGTAATAAATGTTATAACCTCTAGTGGGCACTGCTGGGATGCAGGGGTTGCCTCTGCTGCATGTTACTCAGACAGCCACTCTGTAGTGTCATTATAAAGGCACAGCACTGGAGGACATGTCCTCATGGAAAAGAAGTAAACATCCCCTGCGCGCCTCTATGATCAGTGCTCTCTACTGCAGGCACATACTTCCTCTAGCGCCAGCTCTAGTCACACTGATGCTCGGGAAAAGGGGGTGTATTCAGGGGCGGGGCAAAATGAGGTTTCGCCTGGGGTGTCAAAAATCCTTGCACCCGCCCTGCCCGGTACAATAATCTCCCTGCTGGAACTATGAAAGATAAGTGAGTAAACACTTCTCTTATGGAAGAGTAGGTAAGAGGGAGATCTTTCCCATCTCCCCGCTGGCACACAGAGCAATAATGCTAATGTATACTAGGTGATTAGCGTGTGCCCAGGCACACCCAGCACACCCTGTGCGCACGCCTATGCCGCCAATACAAGTGGATGCAGATGCAGCGGCTGCACAGATACAGCCGCATGTTCAAACCTAACATGCGTGCAGGAGCGGGTGCGTGGATCCGAATGCACACTGTCTGCTTTAGTGTCTGTACACCAGCTCCTGCACACATGTCAAATGTTGATATGCTGCTGTGTCTGTGTCCACTTGAATAGGCTGCCAAGATCCTAGGTTAATGCAGACGCACAAAACAGCAGCTGAGCACGCAGTATGGGTATTAACGGCTGTCTGAATAAATCCTAAAACTACAATGACGTTTTTAGCACCCCTCGTTGCCCTAACTTTAATGATGTTGTAAAAAGCTATTTCTGGTACTGTTGTGTACTGACCCGCCACCTACTGCTTATTGCCAGTAGCCCACTGCTGTAGTCAGCAACCTCACTGGCCAAAGTGAACATGCAGAGTGGGTCATTTTAGGCCAAATGCACATGTTTGTAACTCAAGGGGGAGTTAGTATAAAAGAGGGTAATTAGCTTGGTCTATGCTGTAATGAGGTGGGCCTTTATGCGATGGGGTCGATTTACTAAAACTTATCGAGTGCAAAATCTGGTGCAGTTATGTAAAGAAATTTAGCAGCTTCTGTTTCAATATTTTTTATTAATACTGTAAGGCCCCTTTCACACAGGGCAGGGGAGGTGTGGTGGCGGTATAGCGGTGTGATTTTTAGCGCCACTATACCGTCGTATTTACCGCAATATTCGGCCGCTAGCAGTGCGTTTTTAACCCCCGCTAGCGGCCGAAAAAGTGTTAACACCGCCTGCAATGCGCTTCTGCAGAGGCGCATTGCGGGCGGTATTACTGTGGTTTGCCATTGAGCAGAGGTGCATTGCGGGCGGTATTACTGTGGTTTCCCATTGAGCAGAGGCGCATTGCGGGTGGTATTACTGTGGTTTCCCATTGAGCAGAGGCGCATTGCGGGCGGTATTACTGTGGTTTCCCATTGAGCAGAGGCGCATTGCGGGCGGTATTACTGTGGTTTCCCATTGAGCAGAGGCGCATTGCGGGCGGTATTACTGTGGTTTCCCATTGAGCAGAGGTGCATTGCGGGCGCTATTACTGTGGTTTCCCATTGAGCAGAGGCGCATTGCGGGCGGTATTACTGTGGTTTCCCATTGAGCAGAGGTGCATTGCGGGCGGTATTACTGTGGTTTCCCATAGAGCAGAGGCGCATTGCGGGCGGTATTACTGTGGTTTCCCATTGATTTCAATGGGAAGGAGCGGTATAGGAGCAGTGAACACCCCGCTCCTATACCGCTCCAAAGATATGGCTAGCAGGACTTTTGGAGAGGTCCTGCTAGCGCACTACTTCAGTGTGAAAGCCTTCGGGCCGTTTTAGTAATTCAGCCCCACTATGTACAATGTCAGTATTTTCTTACCTGTGCCATCTTCCAGATGCCCAAAGTTACAGATCTGGCTGATTTTGGACATCCAGCTTTGCATTTCTTCCTCTGTCCGAGCCACCAGGTAGAAAGTTCGAAAAGCAGTTTTTACTATGAATACAAAGCTGTTCTGGAATTCCTTCTTAATCAGGTTCACCCCAATGTATTTCTGTACTTCACATTCATTTAGGTCTATCACCCTGATAGGCTTCTTGGAATGGTTATTCTTGTAATATTCTAAGACATCTGGGTTCCCACTCATCCTTCCCCGTCGTAATACAAACCAACGCTTCCGCCATATCTGAAAAAAAGACAAATATATTTGTTTAGATGCACTGTAAACTTATATGGATATATATAAACACGCAGCCAGTGCTGTAAGCCATAAGAATTTTTATATTGTAGATACGTTTCATAACAAAATAAAAACACTAATTTGTGGGCAGTCCTGAGTATTGCATATGAGTTCTTTGCCAACCTTACATTGAGATTCCTCTTTTTTTTTAAATGTTTAGACCAATTCATTGGGAGTCAGTGGGAAAAATTTCTATTACACTGGTTGGCAGTGGGAAAAACCCCCCTAGGCCCATTTTACATGGGGCAAACTCCTTATTAGATAAGCAGGGGATCTGTCCATTGATCAGAGTAGAGTGGACAGATGATATGTCCGTGTCCGCTCAGTTTATGCGCAGTGGACACAGACAGAGCCCGCTTTGCTCTATGGGCAGCCGGGAGTAAATGAACTCCACTTTCTGTTTACATCCGACTGCCCTCTGATCTGATCCACCTAAAAGATGCTTTTTTTAAGCATACCGGAACGGATTGGATGTAGGCAGCAGGTGTAAATGGACACACAATGATCTGTTTACACCTGCCGGTCCATAGGGATGAATAAAAGGTCCAATCAGGTCCACCTGAAAAATTGACCCTATGTGTAAAAGGTTGCATACCGGTTGACTAAAAGGATCATTAATGTCATGTTGCTGACCATGTGGTACTGGCCCCGGAACTATACCGCATGTGTATTCAATTGCATATGGTGGGAGCAAACTTAGGTAAGCTGGATTCCAAGTAGCATCAACAATTCACTGATAGATTTTTTTTCTTGTAGTCTAGAGCTGCTCTTTAAAGTGACACTAAACAATATCCCTATTCTCCAAAAATAATCCATACATATCCACTTCTTAACCACTTCCATACAGGGCATTTTCACCCTCTTCCTGCCCAGACCAATTTTTAGTTTTCAGCGCTGTCGCACTTTGAATAACAATTGCGTGTTCATGCAACACTTTACCCAAATAAAATCGTTATAGTTTTTTTTCCACAAATAGAGCTTTCTTTTGGTGGTATTTGATCACCTCTGCAGTTTTTATTTTTTGCGCTATAAACAAAAGAAGAGCAACAATTTTGAAAAAAAATAGTTTTTTACTTTTTGATTTAATAAATATCATTTTTTTTTTTAATCAAACAAGTTTTTTCCTCAGTTTAGGCCGATGCGCATTCTTCTACATATTTCTGGTAAAAAAATATCGCAATAAGCGTATTTGATCGGTTTGCGCAAAAGGTATAGCGTCTACAAAATAGAGGATAAAATTATGTCATTTTTTTACTAGTAATGGCGTCAAGCTGAAATTTTTATTGTGACCGTGACATTGCGACGGACATATCGGACACTTTTGACACGTTTTTAGGACCATTCACATTTATACAGCGATTAGTGCTATAAAACTGCACTGATTACTGTGTAAATGTGACTGGCAGGGAAGGGGTTAACACTAGAGGTCGCTGAAGGGGCTAAATATGTTCTCTCGTGAGTGAATCTAACTGTAGGGGGAGGGGACTCAGAAGGGGAGGAGACCGATCAGTGTTCCTCTGTTCTGGGAACACACATCCGTCTCCTCACCTCTGACAGGACGTGGATCTGCCGTGACTGCGGGCAATCGTGGGTGCACGGCGCACATCACGGCTGTGTAAACCTAACACTTCATATTCCTGATCTGTGCCTGCTGTACCATCTACTTGTATGAGAAAGTATCCTATTCTTTCTGTATTGTTTCCTTTGTGTGAAATCCCTGCCAGTCTCATCACTTTCCTATAAACCACTTCCTGCCCAAGGTACGTCATATGACGTCCTAAACTTTGAGTCGGGATATCTAAATGATGGGTGCAGCTACAGGCATCATCCAGATATCAGCTTTTTCGGCTGGCGATTCCCTGCACCGTAAGGACAATCATAGTGGCAGTTCAGTAGTCATCCCTCGCCACCCTCCGATGCTTCTACCGGCTCGCCTGTGAGATCGGCGAGCCAGAGAAGGAATCCACCGATGTCAGAAGTTGAGCATAGAGATTTCCAGTGACCTACGGATGCCCGGGTACGCTGTTATGACGTTACGTCTGGCCCGGCAGAAGTAAATATTGCTCGCTCTTTCCTGCCTTGACATCTCTTGCCTGGACATCACCCCACATCTCTCCATAAAGAGGACCTGTCACGCACTATTCCTATTACAAGGGATGTTTACATTTCTTGGACTACAAATAAAAGTGAGCAAAATATATATATATATATTTTAACGGGGAAAGTGTAATACTAAAAAATAAAAATATAACAAACAATAAAAATGTTTTAAAGCGCCCCCGTCTCTGCGTGCTCGCACACAGAAGCGAACGCATACGTACGTCACGCCCACATATTTCTAGCCGTGACCGTTAGAGTGGGAGCAACAGTTCTAGACCAAGACCTCCTCTGTAACTCTAAACAGGTAACCTGTAAAAAAAATGTAAAGCGTTGCCTATGGAAATTTTTAAATACCAACGTTTGGCGTCATTCCACGAGTGTGCGCAATTTTAAAATGTTAGGTATATAATTACTCACGTAACATCATCTTTTACATTATACAAAAAAATGGGCTAACTTTATTTAAATTTTTTTTTTTTATTCATTCAATTGTTTTTTCCCCCCAAAAAAATGCATTTCAGTGTAGAGAGATTAGACCACCTGCGCGTGTTTTTTGCTGTTTGTGCCCCTGTTAGAGAGATTCATCTTCTCTATTTGTCCTGTTTACAGTTATCATTGAAAGTAAATGTATAAGAATATGTCAAATCTTGGGTTGACACCAGATCAGTAATCACTTTGGAGGGATTTCCTCTCACTTCCTGTTTTGGCTATGGGACAGGAAGCAAACCCCCCTCCCCCCACATTGAGACACAGATGGCAAAAAAAACTAAATCTGAAAAGAGGTTATAACTGTCCCTTAGGCCCCGTACACACGGCCGAGGAACTCGACGTGCCAAACACGTCGAGTTCCTCGGTGAGTTCAGGGATGAAGCCGCCGAGGAGCTCGGCGGGACGCCTTCTCCCATAGAACAACGAGAAAATAGAGAACATGTTCTCTATTTTCCCGACGAGTTCCTCGGCGGCTCCATAGGGCCAAAAGTGTACAGACGACAGAGTTTCTCGGCAGAATCCGGGTTTGACCGAGTTTCTCGGTGAATTCTGCCGAGAAACTCTGTCGTGTGTACGAGGCCTGACTCTATCCAAAATGAAAAAAAAAAATGTTGCTTTTAGTTACAACTTGGGCTCCTTTCACATGAGTGGACCGATTGTGTTCAACTGTCAGTTTTTAGGAGGACCTAATCGAACCATCTATTATCCTTTATGGAGTGGTGGGTGTAAGCTGATATGTGTCCAGTTACACCCGCCGACATCCAACCACTAAAAAACAGACGCATGGGTATCCGTTCCCCATCCATCTAGTGGATCAGATTGGATGGCTATTGGTAATTCGTTTATATCCGACCGCCCGTAGAACAGACTGGGCTGTGTTTGTGTGTATTTGTCCCTCTCCCGGTCTGTGAAAGGACTGTATAAAGAGATGGACCGGTCAGGTATTGGTCTTCACCAAAAAGGGAGTTCTGCCAACATCCTGGAAAAACTCAGAACAATATTACCCCAATTGGGACTCGGAAGGCAGACTAAAGGAATAGTGGGGAGGTGTAACAAGAGGTATTATAGAAATGACCAAAATATTACTGTTGTACAATCTTAAAAAAATGACCATATGGTTAGTAGTAAACCACATCATAAAACAAACAACACGGTGACACAAAACATTATATACAGTACAGAGAAGGCACCTTAAAACTCGGACAAGCTGGAGCACCAGGCTGGTCAATGTAGGGTGAAAGGCATCATCCAGAAAGTCCCTGAAAGTGTTTACAGAGCAACCCAACGTTTTATATAGATATGATATTTTCAGGGGTAGCAAATCAATGGCAAATCAATGGGAAGCACAGCCTTGGTAGCGGCGCTTTGTGGGAGCTTTTAACCCTTTATTCGGCTACTAGCAGGGGTTAAAAGTGCCCTGCTAGCGCCCCGAAAAATACCAGTAAAGCGCTGCTGGCAGTGTGAAAGGGCTCTTAAAGCAGAGTTCCACCCAAAAATGGAACTTCCGCTTTTCGGAATCCTCCTCCCCTCTGGTGTCATATTTGGCACCTTTCAGGGGAGAGGAGGGAGCAGATACCTGTGTAATCCAGGCATTTTCTCCCACTTCTGGGCATAGATCATCACGGTGACCTACGCCATGTCCGGCACCTACTCCGTCCCCCCCGGCTGTCTTCTGGGAGACACACATGTCCCAGAAGACAGCAGGGACCAGTGGGATTGCGCAGCATGACTCACGCATGCGTAGTAGAGATCCCTTCACTTCCTGATTCTCTTACCGAAGATGGCGGCACTGAGGGACAGATCAGCTTTGGGTGCCAACATCGCGGGTGCCCTGGACAGGTAAGTGTCCATATATTAAAAGTCAGCAGCTGCAGAATTTGTAGCTGCTGACTTTTAATATTTTATTTTTTCAATGGAACTCCGCTTTAAAGCGGAGTTTCCGCCCAATTTTTTTTTTAAAAGGCAGCAGCTACAAATACTGCAGCTGTTGACTTTAAAAAAATGGACACTTACCTGTCTAGTGCGCCCACGATGACGCCATCCTTGGTTAGGTAATCGGGAAGTGAAGCGTTGCGGCTTCACTGCCCGGTTTCCTACTGCGCATGCGCGAGTAGCGCGCTGCGCCGTCACTGGTCCCCGCTCTCTCCTGGGAACAGTGTGTTTCCCAGAAGACAGCGGAGGCTGCGGATAGAGGCGTGTCTGCAGCAGTACCGTATTTCCGGAAGTGGGTGCAAATACCTGTCTTAGACAGGTATCTGCACCCCCCTGAAAGGTGCCAAATGTGACACCGGAGGGGGGGGAGGGTTCCGAAAAGCGGAAGCTCCATTTTTGGGTGGAGCTCCACTTTAAGCATATTGCTAACCAGCTGAAAACTGTAATAAGGAAGACGGAGCTTTCAGCATCACAAAACAAGAGGTAACATAACATTTCATTAGAACAATACAATGGGGAACCTAAGCATTTCCCAGAAATTATATGTAAAAAAGAGAAGTAGTAATTAATAAGTAACCAGATGATATAGCAAACAAACACAGAGCCCACTACTTCTCCAAAAATAAAATGTGCGATAAGACAGTTAGAAAAATTCACAATGTTCCTTGGACATGAAGAAGGCAAACATGAAACAGACCCTTTCAGACAAAAATAAGATCTCTGCCAATTAGCCAGTCTGTGGAGTGTTATGTAGCTAATGTGCACAAGATGAGGGACGGGACTGAAACGGGTATAACATTTATTTCAGGCATGCTGTCAGTAGCAAGATAATGGTGACAATCTCACATAATGTCACCATTATGCAACTGATCCAAGCATCACAAATGATGATCATGTGATATAGAGGGGTTTAGAGCGAAATTCAAGGTATGATTATGACATTTTTACATGGTCACATGTTAGTTACAATGGAAGTATGTATGTGCCCTATCTGTTGTTCCCCATTGTTCCTTTTGAGTAAGAATAGGTAAGAATCTGCAACAAAGTTTGTTATAATCCCTGTAATGTACATATATATCGCCCAGAGGGGAATCCTCAAAAGAACATCATCCCTATGATTATACAGAAAAGGAGCAGATACTGGATTTTTGGCAGATCTTATGGAAGAGATGCCCACTTCTAGAAAAAAAGCGAAAACAAGGTAATAGCTTTGTGAATTCAGGGACTCACACATTGCTCTTTGTCATATTAAGGTCAGTCCACCCAAAAGTGATATGTTAGGCATGGGTGGGGCTTGGTGGGTTTACACATCTTGTAACACAATAGCAGTCAACTGATTATGTATAGGGGGTCTCAACTGTGGCCCCTGACATCGCCAAAGAGCAAGAAATAATAACCAAAATGTATAATGCTACAAAAAAAATTCAGAGATTGTGGATGTATTGCAGGATTTTTTGGGTCAAGAGACTGGGACATCTTACATGAGACTGCTAGAGTTCACTGCCATTACAGCCCCTATTACAAACCAGTGATCCAATGAAGGTACAACATTTAGCAACTCAAATGGTTGATGATTAAAAGAGGCACGTCTAAGTATGCAGGCATCTGGGGTTAAGCGGTCTGAAATCGTGACCGGGAAGACTACCCTGCAGTAGAGCGATCTGAAAGTGAGGCTTGAAGCGCTCGTGGAGCACAGCGTGGAAGGGGCGACGTCAATGGTGGTGAGTAGGATGATCTATGCAGACATCTTTCCCCCAGATACCTGCATACTTAGATGTGCCTGTTTTAATTGTCAACCATGTGAGTTTCTAAATGTTGTCTTCATTAAATGTAACTGTATTGCTACACTTAGAGGTGCCTCTCTTCTCGTTTAAACTATACAAGAACAAAGAAGTGGCCGCACACTGGAAGTCCAAATTAGCCTGATGTCATCTTTATTGTCATAAGTGGTCAGACAAACACAGGAACAGCAGTATGTTTGCAAATACACCGTTTTCTATTGCATTCTTCACAATATACTGTTATATACTTACAAAACCCAGCAGGGAGAGTGGGAGTCTTTTAGTGTTGACAGTTAGGAGTTGATTTACTAAAGGAAAATAGACTGCGCACTCTGCAAAGTGCAGTTGCATTCTGCAAGTGCAATTACTCTAGAGATTAGTAAATGAGATGAACGGTCACTTTGCAAAGAATACCCAATTACATGCAAGAAAAAGAAAAAAAAAATTCATTTTTGCTTGCACATGATTGGATGATGGAAGTCAGCAGAGCTTCTGCTCATTTTTTAAGCTCAGAAGCAACAGCTCTTGAAGAGTGCAACTGCACTTCGCAAGGGGTACAGTCTATTTGCTTTTAGTAAATGAACCCCTTAGTGTGCTGACCCAGCAAATCAGAAAATCGGAGATCTCACCAAGAAAGTCCTTGAGAAAGCATCAGATGGTGTAACTTTCTAGCATCTATAAAAAAGTTTGGTACAGTTGAACCTCGGATTACGAGCATAATCCGTTCCAGGAGTATGCTCGTAATCCAAAGTACTCGCATATCAGAGCGAGTTTTCCCATTGAAGTCAATGGAAACGAAAATAATTTGTTCCGCATTGACTTCAATGGGATGCAATACCGCATGCGGCCAGAGGTGGGGGGGGGGCAGAGAGCAAAAACAGCCGAAAAGGCCAGAGGACACTTTGGCTTGTTTCCTGTGCCCCATACCTCAGGCCAAATAAGGTACTGCAGGCCAATGTTCGGCTTTTCTCGGCTCCTGCGCCCCCGTACCTCAGGCCAAATGGAGTACTGCAGGCCAATGTTCGGCTTTTCTCGGCTCCTGCGCCCCCGTACCTCAGGCCAAATGGAGTACTGCAGGCCAATGTTCGGCTTTTCTCGGCTCCTGCACCCCGTACCTCAGGCCAAATGGGGTACTGCAGGCCAATGTTCAGCTTTTCTCGGCTCCTGCACCCTGTACCTCAGGCCAAATGAGGTACTGCAGGCCAATGTTCGGCTTTTCTCGGCTCCTGCGCCCCCGTACCTCAGGCCAAATGGGGTACTGCAGGCCAATGTTCGGCTTTTCTCGGCTCCTGCGCCCCCGTACCTCAGGCCAAATGAGGTACTTCAGACCTATTTAGCTTGAATTCTGCTTGTCTTGCGAGTCAACACTCGCAAACCAAGTCATAATAAAAAAAAAAAGTTGTTCGCAAATTAAAACGCTATTAAACCAAGTTACTCTTAAACCGAGGTTCCACCGTATTTGTTTTATGTGGACCAACCCTTCAAATGCGCCAAAGATTATCTGAAGTCTATTTCTGATCTGCCCTGTACCGTATGTACTAAAAAAAAAGAATAGTCTATTCTATATATTTATTGTAGAAGGATCTGTGTATGCGTAATAGAATTCATTTGGTTATCACCTGGGTAGAAGCCAAAACTCATGCACTTGTGCTTTCATTTCCATATCCTTTACATGTGACTTTTTACTTTACCTAGTACTGATAGGTCAGACAGGTTATGTCCTGTTTTTGGGTCTGGTATAATTATTCACAATGTTCATAGATTTTCTAACAATACATGTCTAGATTTTCCCTTTAATTCTTTGTAGTGGAAATGTTGTGGTGTGAGTCATTGACCTGAAATGATAGCACTGTATAAAATCAAATAACTATTCACCAAGAACAATAGCAATGATGATGTGTAACCTCAGTTTGAACATGTGCATTTATTTACTAGAACATGTTAAAGACACATCAGTTGTTCTAAAAGAATGATCAAGCAATTAATCTTCTGTAAGACCCCTTTCACACTGAGGCGCTCAAAAACCGTACATAGAACATTGGGCGTTTTTGCGGTGCTTTTGGGGCACGCTTTTTTTTTATGGTCTTGTAACTCAAAAGAATAATTTTGAGGCGCTTTTGAAGCACTTTTTGTGCGCTTTTCAATCGCTTCCCATTCATTTCATGGACAGGGGCATTTTTAACCCCCATGGCGGTATTCCCGAGTCTGACTCGGGGGTTACATTTTTTTGCTAGGATCGGTAACCCTGAGTCAGACTCGGGCTCGCCTCGCAGCATCCATAGGCAGGGTTTACTTACCTTGTTGCTGGATCCACCGATGCCACCGCGCTGTGTGAGCGAGCGGGACCTCGCTCGATTCACACAGTACTTCTCACCATAACGATCCTACAGCTTCCCGACTTTCCAAATAAAGATGGAGCTTTATCCCTGAAGTAAACTTAAAGCGGGGGTTCACCCTTAGAGGGCACTTTTCCCCCTTAGATTCCTGCTCGTTTTTACTAGGGGAATCGGCTATTTATTTTAAAATATGTGCAGTACTTACCCGTTTACGAGATGCATCCTCTCCGTCGCTTCCGGGTATGGGCTTCGGGAATGGGCGTTCCTTCTTGATTGACAGGCTTCCGAGAGGCTTCCGACGGTCGCATCCATCGCGTCACGATTTTCCGAAAGGAGCCGAACGTTGGTGCGCAGGCGCAGTATAGAGCCGCACCGACGTTCGGCTTCTTTCGGCTACGAGTGACGCGATGGATGCGACCGTCGGAAGCCTCTCGGAAGGCTGTCAATCAAGAAGGAACGCCCGCTCCCGAAGACCCATACCCGGAAGCGACGGAAGAAGATGCAGCTCGAAAACGGGTAAGTACTGCTCATATTTTAATACAAATAGCCGATTCCCCTAGACCGAACGAGCAGGAATCTAAGGGGAGAAATTTTTTTTTTTTACAAATGGGTGAACTCCCGCTTTAATTTCTACCTATCCTAAAGTGTAACTAAAGGTACAAATACTACCCTTTGTTAAAATGGTCTGATGCCCACAAAGTCCCATGGCAGGATCTTCTCCATGGTTTCTTCCAGGTGCCGGCAGGTGCCGGTCTTTGGCTGTCTTGACTGGCCGATGCAGGATGATGTCACTCCTGTGCATGTGTAGGATTGCAGTCATCTCGGCATACAAACAGTGTGCTGGAATGTAAACGTAGCTACACATGCGCAGCTCAGTGTACATGATGTAGAGGATGGGTGCTCAACCGGTGGCCCTCCAGCTGTGGCAGAACTACAAGTCCCATGAAGCATTGCAAGGCTGACAGCTACAAGCACGACTCCCATAGGCATATGTATGATGGGACTTGTAGTTTTGCAACAGCTGGAGGGCCACAGGTTGAGCACCCATGCTGTAGAGCAGGGGTCTGAAACTGGCGGCCCTCCAGCTGTTACTAAACTACAAGTCCCATCATGCCTCTGCCTGTGGGAGACATGCTTGTAACTGTCAGCCTTGCAGTGCCTCATGGGACTTGTAGTTTCGCAACAGCTGGAGGGCCACCAGTTTGAGCACCCTGCTGTAGAGGATAGCAAGCAGGCAGATAAGCGTATTTTATTGTAAAAGAGACATTGCATGTCTCTTCTGCAATAAAGACCTGGCCAGGCTGCAAATTTTTTTCAGCTTTAGTTCCGCTTATAGGAACTTCAGACAGTAAAACTAAAGGCAGCAATACAGATACAAAAACGAGCACGCACAATTACAGTTGGACTGAACATCATAACTCAAACAGATGTTTTTGAGGAACTTCAGGGGGAACACATTCACCTTTTGACAAAATTAAATAAGCTTTCAGTACTAATAGCATTCATGGAAAGTGTCCAACATACATGTGTAAGCTTTTGGAGCTTTTATATGAGTACAAGACTAACATTATTGCCCTCGGCTCAAGGGTCTTGTTGAAAGTGCAGCTGACGGTAGAGGAAGTGGTCAGAAGACGTGCAGGTGGCTTCTGGGATAAGATCCCAGCATCCTCTTCTCCTGACCTCTCAGGAAAGCACTCTACTCATTTAAAGGGGAAGTTACACGGCCCAACAAAAATATTTTATTAGCTCACAGCAAACTGCCAACTCAATTGTTTTAGAAAGTAGGCACTCAGCCGAGATTTGGGATTTTCAATATAAAGAATATCTTGCAAGCTGCTGGGTGATAGCAGAGGTGTTTGCAATATTACATCATCTTTTCTGAATAGAAGGAACAAAGATAGGCAGTAGCCAACAGCAACCAAATTTCCCTCTTCCTCTGTATGAAGCATTTAGAACATTTTATCAACTTTATTGATGTATACACCCCTTTATAAAGGACAATGTTTACTATAAGTACCCTGTGGTGTGTTTCAGTATAGGTGAAGTACTACACAGTATATACAATAAATACCTGCACTCCACTACTAAGTGTCGGCTCACACTACCACGACTTGGGATCCGACTTGTGTCGCCCCCCAAGTCGCCTGACATGAGAAATTCAATTGAAGTGAATGAGATCCGTCTTAATGCACACTACTGAAGTCACTCCGACTTCAAAAAAGGTTCCTGTACTACTTCAAGGCGACTTCTAGACGGCTTGTACCCATTGATTTCAATGAAAGTCGCCTCTAAATTCGGATCACTGTCTTAACTGAAGCAACTTTACAGGAAGAGAAAATTGTTTTCTCAGGCAAACCCTTCCCTCCCACAGAGCTGATTATTGTATGATTGGCCACTGCCAAAGTTGCCTATCCTGGAGGTGACTTGAAGTTGCCTGAAGCCTCGTACACACGACCGAGGAACTCGATGGGCGAAACACATCATTTTCTTCGTCGAGTTCCTTGTTAGGCTGTCGAGGAACTCGACAAGGCAAGTTTCTCCATTCCCATCGAGGAAAAAGAAGACATGCTCTCTTTTTGGCTCGACGGGATCCTCGACAGTTTCCTCGTCGAAAAATGTACACACGACCGGTTTCCTCGGCAAAAAAAAAATCCCAGCAAGTTTCTTGCTGGTTTTTGCCGAGAAACTCGGTCGTGTGTACGAGGCCTAAAAGTTGCCTCAAGTTGCCTTGCAAAGTCGTGCCGACTTTCATGTCGCTGTAGTGTGGACCGGCACTAAAGTATACATAAAGCCATTTAAAAAAAATAAACAATTCTGGAGAATTGAAAGGTTAAATTGGTTCAGCAGGGATGAATGTCGATACATCTATTGGCCTTTTCTGTTTGTGAGAAATAGGTCTAACGATTGACTTCTCCCAAATGGGCTTTTCGGAAAGGTAATGTTTGATCAGCGCTGCAGCCAATCGGCTTCAGCATTGATCAGTTTATTCTGACGGCGGAGGAGTCCTTGTTGTCAGCTTACAACAACAAAGCGGGGAGGATTCCTCTATCCATCTCGATTTTGTGGATGGGGGAATTCGTTCAGCCTACTGGCTGATAAAAAATAAATGATCTATGTATGGCCAGCTTTAGAACCACTGTCAGGTGTCCTTCCTTGCTAGGGAGATCCCGCCTCTCTATATGAACTGCTCACCGTTGTCATTAAAGCGGGGTTCCAACCACAATTAGCATTTTTTAAATGTATGTCCTTTCATCCTGCGTTTTTATAATATAAATCCGGTCACTTACTATTTTACAATCCGTCGCCGCTCCGCATAGTTATTCAAAAAAGATAGTTTATAAAACTATGTCCACACCGTTGTCATTTTGCTTGTGGGCATTGTGAAGCCCACAAGCACTTACTTCCTGGAAGTCTTGGATGGGGAGTGATAATTGGGTAGAGCACTGCATCCTGGGAAATGATGACACACATTTCCCAGGAGCATTAGAGGGAGATGATGTCAGAATCCTAGGTGATTACAAAGGAAGATTTCGTGGGACCGCATAGCAACAGGCATTTCCAGATGAGTAAAACATATTTTTTTTTCTTTTTTAGGTCTAATGAGCACAATAATGAAAAAAAAATGTTGGGATGGAAACTCCACTTTAAGCTGTGAAAGTGATAATGCATAAAATTAAGTTTTCAGGACTAAAGCGGATAATCTTATGACTTGGGAAACTGTTTAAGAAACAACTACCTTTGAGAGGATTCCCATCCCTTTACAGAGATTTCTTCTCATCTTTTGTGTCTACAGGACATATAGTAATGGGAAATCTCATGTATAGGATAGATGGAAAACATATTCCTGACAAGGGTAAGTAATAAGTATACACATTCCCTGCTCTAATCAAAATGATATAAAGTGCCTCAGTCAAGCACCAGGGTTCCTTCAACCCTATCTAGTGAAACCATGCATAATATGCACAATAATGCTATATATTTTTAGAAGTGCTATGTTAACCTTATTTATTAAATGGTTTAAGTAGATGCACACTTGATAAATCAGCAATGTTAAACTGTGTAGAATGCCTAAAATAAAATATTACTTATTCTTTTTGAGTTAGTACTCTGCTGCTAATACTTGCCAAAAACACAAATGTTATACTAGCTCATGCCTGAAAATGATATTGTTTAATATTGGCTGGAGATACTCAAGTGTAGCCTCCTACGCTGTAAGAAACCAGAAGGTCCTTGTTCTTCCTAATGGCAGTTTCACGACTGCTGGTTCAGGTAACAAAATGGCTGTGGCCCTTCCTTTCCAATGTTAATACTTTAACTACATACTTGCTGCAATATTCCATCATAATTCAACACTTTTTACTAGACGTATACTTTTGACACCCTTCCAGTTATATCTCAGATGACATTTTATTATGGCAGCAAGGGTAAGTATATTGCATTATTAGTGAGATTGTATTGCACTACTCTTCTGCTGATGTGACCTTCCCATTTTTATATGTTTGCTGTAACATATCATCTTTGCTCACAAATTTTGGGATAACACAAATGGACACAAATAGGCAGGTAGCCTTGCACTGGAAGGGAAGAACAGCAGAGTGAAAGGCTTGCCTGGAGAGGGAAGAACAGTAATGAATTATCATTTTGGGGAATACTAAGCAGAAAACACTAAATACATACGCAAAAGGCAAACATGGCTTCCCTATGGGCATATAATTTTTAGCAAATACAGACAAGATTATACATATAAAAAAAAAAGATATATTTCCTTTAAAGTGGTTGTATACCCTTCCGTATACCAAGTGAAGTGACTGGCCTTAGGTGATACAAAGAGATGAAACAAATCCTCCTACATAAAGTAGGTTGGATCTGTCTATATGCATTCTTCTCTTCTCTACATTGTGTTCAAAGTGCTGAATTATAAAGCTTGTCTGAGAGTTCAGAAAAATGGGGGTGGACAGCGGAAATTATACTCTACAGAGCTCAGTGAAAAGAGCTCTGAGAGATGATTGGAGGGAAGTAACATCCCCCTCCACACATCACACAGGAACAGAGCTGAGGCTGTCAATCAGTTGGAGATCCCTCCCCTGTCACCATTTTCATCTTGGTGCCAGGAAAACTTGTCAGAAGTGATTAATGCTGATAGCAGAGGAGCAAAGCAGCAGACAATTGATACAATGACAAACTATAAAGGGATATGCTTTGTTCATATTTGATGTCTGAGGTTTACAACTACTTTAAATGTTTCCTTAGTTCCTAAGGTAGGCTTCTTCTCTTCTGGTAAAGTCCCCTGGTTCATGTCTTATATTAATTGTACTACGCGTAAAATGCATAAATACAATAACAAGTGCACCATAGAATGGGCTTCTAGATACTTGGAAATCAATTGAAGAACTAAGCTGCCATGTTCTAACAAAATAAGAATTGGTTGTTTCCAGTGAATACATAAAGTGTATTGGTTTAGCCATACAGTCCTATTCTTTAAGTAATGAGAAGTTTCCAGAAAATAGGTGTGGCTCCAAAAAATGATTGTCATGCTTCAAAACAGGGAGGTTGATTTACTAAAGGCATTAGTCCATCTGTCAGTTTTTCAGGCGGACCTGATCGGACACTCCGTTCACCTCTATGGAGAGGCGGATGTCAGCGGTGGCATGTCTGCTGACACCTGCTGTTATCCGATCCTCTTCACCAAAACCAGAGGGATGAAAGTCCTATTTTTTATCTATCTGGTGGATCGGATGAAAATGGACAAGCGGTCCGTTTTCATCCGATCTCTCCATAGAAGGGAGTGGGACTCTGTCTGTTTCTGCTCTGCACAGTGAGCGGAGATGGACCTGTTATGCACCTGCTCCAGGTTCCAGAAACAGGACTGGGTAGGCTGACACTTGTTATCACAAAACATATTAGAGTCGCCTAAGTTTTCGGGATCCCGATGCTCTCATGATGAAATGATACTTACACACCTTTCCCCTTCACTTTGTGTCCTTTAGCCACAACTGGAAGGGAGAGAAAATGTATCTAACGTGATCACAGCATCTTTTCTATTACTTTTTTTTCGCATTGATATTGAACACCAGGACATAAAGCGAGGCCGCATACAAAAATTGTCAGGGAATCTAATCCTAAAACAAAATCCTAATCTAAAAAAAAATTGGGTTAGATATACTTTAAGAAAAGAAAAAAAAACAATACACAGTTGCCATGTCTACAAGAAAAGCACATGCATGTATGTATTCCTAAACAGACTGCTTACTAGGGTGATTTTTATTTTTTATTCTTTAGTTTATTAAGGAATAAAGCATCCAACAAAGCGAACCGTACAGAGGCTGTGCAAAATCTCACGTAAAATAAAGATATCATGGAAACTTAACCACTTAAGGACCGCCTCATGTACATATACGTCAGCAGAATGGCACAGGCAGGCACATCAACGTATATATACGTCCTCTGCTTGACGTGGGTCGGGGGTCCGATCGGGACCCCCCCCGGTACATGCGGCGGTCCCCGTGGCTTCAGGAGCGATCCGGGACGACGGCGCGGCTATTCGTTTATAGCCGCTCCGTCGCGATCGCTCCCCGGAGCTGAAGAACGGGGAGAGCCGTGTGTAAACACGGCTTCCCCGTGCTTCACTGTGTCGGCGCATCGATCGCGTCATTCCCTTTATAGGGAAGACACGATCGATGACGTGTAGGGCCACACCCCCCTACACTAGTAAACACATACACAGTGATCCCTTAATGTTACAGCGCCCCCTGTGTTTAACTCCCAAACTGCAACTGTCATTTTCACAATAAAGAATGCAATTTAAATGCATTTTTTGCTGTGAAAATGACAATTGTCCCAAAAATGTGTCAAAATTGTCCGAAGTGTCCGCCATAATGTCGCAGTCACGAAAAAAAATCGCTGATCGCCGCCATTAGTAGTAAAAAAAAAAAAAAAGCAAAAAAACTATCCCCTATTTTGTAAACGCTATAAATTTTGCGCAAACCAACCGATAAACGATTATTGCAATTTTTTTTACCAAAAATAGGTAGAAGAATACGTATCGGCCTAAACTGAGGAAAAAAAAATGTTATATATGTTTTTGGGGGATATTTATTATAGCAAAAAGTAAAAAATATTGAATTTTTTTCAAAATTGTCGCTCTATTTTTGTTTATAGCGCAAAAAATAAAAACCCGCAGAGGTGATCAAATACCACCAAAAGAAAGCTCTATTTGTGGGGAAAAAAAGACGCCAATTTTGTTTGGGAGCCACGTCGCACGACCGCGCAATTGTCTGTTAAAGCGATGCAGTCCCGAACTGTAAAAACCCCTTGGGTCTTTAGGCAGCATTTTGGTCCGGGGCTTAAGTGGTTAATACGAAATACAGAAAACGCAAGGTTCTGACATCTAAATACAACGTGGATCATTTTTATATTGACTTCATAATATACAGATCTGTGTGCAAAAATGATACTAGAAAAAAGAACGTATATCCCATAATTAACCTAACTGCTTTTTTAAGAAGTATTTCCTCTTAAAAAGGGCATTGGTGTGGCCTAACACAGCCAAGCATATTATCTCGTAACAAGCAAACCAGTAGCACATAATTCCACGAAACATGGCCTGTCGTTTCATTTTGGTAATACCACAAAAACCAAAAGGTCATTAACCGTCAAAATGCATATCAAAACTGTCAGAGCTCACATGATGGTACACTGAGAAATAGAGCGAAGAGGAAATTGGGCAAAATGAAGCTGCTACTGGACTATCTAGAAGAATGGTGAAACATAAAAGAAATGTTCTTGTCCTTGCAATGAACAAATTAACCAGTTTTTTTTTTATGTTTTTTTTTCAGTTACTGTTCCTATGCTTTTAAAGCTTGTACTGCCAACATCTGTTTATTGCTTTCAACAACACTAAATTATTAATTATGCTCATGAACCAATAAATCAATTATTAAATATGCTACAACCAATGCAACACTAAAATGCTCTGTGACTTGTAGAAGCAATGGTTAGCTGGTCATATATAGGGTAACACCAGCCCAGTTACATGCACAAATACAAATCTGAATTTGCTCTAGTTTGGCCAAAGGAAAACCCCACTCATAGAAAACATTTAAAGCGTTACTAAACCCACAGCAGTAAAACCAGTCTGTATATGCAGTAAAGCATGATTGTTATACTAATAGCAGAACCATTGTATAACAAATCCTAAAAATGTAAAAGGAGACCAATTTACACTGTACTCCAGGAGATACAGTAGATACACGATGTGGACACTTTGTACCCAGAGGACTCAATTATTAAGATTATGTATTTCTGTGTAAACTTCCTTCTAAATTTTGGGGATTTGTTATACAATGGTTTTGCTATTTTTAACCTTGATTCTTTGGTGATTTCTTTTATATTCTTATATTGCTATTTTTTTCATAATAGGTCTTTACTGGGAAGTATATGAAGTAGTGTCATACACCTGTTTTTGTTAGCCATCTCCTTGCTCTTGATTAATTGGATATTTTATGGTGATGTTGTTCTAAATGATTGCTTAATTGATTAAATTGATTTCAAATGTTTTGAGATGTATTTAAATACCTGTATGTGTTTTGAGATTTTGACATGTTCCTATCTGAAGTAGGGCGTGATCTTGTTATCCTGAAACCGTCATATCATGGAATACCTCTAATTATTCTTTGTATGTTTTTCCTTATGGTTTGAATACGATTTATGTGCAGCAATCCTTTGCACTTTTATTTATAACAGTGACCAGTTAGACCAGTGACATGTTTTGGCAAGAGCAGTGGATCTGGAATTTGCACAGACAAGCTGTGGGGTCTCTTCTAGGTTCCCTAGACCTGGCAGAAATTTGTGCCATGTGTGGGCATGTGCAAGACCTGTACTAAAGACTGTGAAGAGCGGAGAAGTGTGAAAAAGAAGGTACTTATTTTTTAACAAAGGCAACACTGGATTCTTAGCAAATATGTTTTTTTTTGAGACAGAGACATGTGTTAGGCCCCTTTCACATGGGGCAGACACCACCAGGAGCCTGCCTAGCGGGGAATCTTTCTGCCTATCCCTGCTTAGCAAGCGGATGGCTTGTTCATGTTCACTCCGCTTATGCAGAGTGCACACAGACACAGCCCTCCACCCTCTATTTGTGGTCAGATGCAAACGATACCGCTTGTTCGTTTACACCCAACGGCCATTCAATATGCTAGACGGATAGGGAACAGATCCCCATCCATCTGTTTTTAGTGAATAGGTTTGGATTGAATATCGGCGGGTGTGAACAGACACATGTTTGCTCAGCCTCTAAGGGCCAAATCCACAAAGATCCGGCGTAACTTATTTTTTTCCATTTAAGTTACACTGCCTTAAAATTTCGACCTAAGTGCCCGATCCACAAAGCACTTACCTAGAAATTTTGGGCTGTGTAACTTAAATTCCGCCGGCGCAAGGCGTTCCTATTCAAATGGGGGCGATTCCCATTTAAATTAGGCGCGCTCCCGCGCCGGCCGTACTGCGCATGCTCGTGACATCATTTTCCCGACGTGCATAGCGCGAAATTACGTTACGCCGAGCTTTGTGGATTGCGACGGGTCAATAAAGTTGCGTCGGGAAAAAAAAAAGATACGGCGGGAAAAAAAAAATTCAAATTTAAAAAAAAATCACGTCGCTGGACAGAAAGGTCTGCTTTTAATGGGGCACTAACTTTACACTTTGTAAAAGCAGCCCTAATTTTGCGTATGCAAACTAAAACTTACGGAGAAAAAACGAAGCTGAAAAGCTTTGTGGATCTCCGTAAGTGCTAATTTGCATACCCGAGGCGGCATTTCGACACAAAATGCCCCCAGCGGCGGATGCGGTACTGCATCCTAAGATCCGGCAGGGTAAGTCCCTTACACATGCCGGATCTTCTCCTTAACTATGGAAAACTGATTCTGTGGATCAGTTCCATAGTTAGGAACAGGGATACGACGGAGTAACAGCAGTTACGCCGTCGTATCCCTTTTGTGGATTTGGCCCTAAGTGCCTAAGCCAGCCGCTCTCACCCCCTCCAGTGAGTGCGGGGGGAGGGCAGAGCAGAGAGCTGGTGTCAGTCACCAGCTTTCTGCTCAGGGATTTATGAGAACGGAGCGATCAGCAGTGTTTGATCGCTCAGTTCTCAATTTTAGCGGCACCAGGGGACAGATGCAGCATCCACCTAGGTAAGTATAAATCTGTAGAAAAAAATCAAACCCATGCTTCTCTTTTCAATCGTATAGCATCGAAATTCACAGGAATGGTAACAGCTACAAATCTCTGCTATTTGTAACTACCATACACACAGACATTGGGCAAAAATGTTTGCAGTCCGGCAGCAACTTGACAGACTTTTGCTGACCCTGACAATCAAGCTGCAATGTTAGGCTCAGAAAAAAAGGTTGTGTGGCAGCTAGTCGACCAGGAAATATTGTGCAAGTAGAGGGAAGAAAGTATTAGACTCCAGCAGGCTAATGCATTACAGCCACTGAAGAAAATGAAGATAGAAAGACAAGACACCGATGTAAAGAGACACCTTAAAATCAATCGAGAACTATTTTTACTTTAAAGTTATTTGGGCCAATTCCAAATTCCAACAGAAATGATGATCCAAACAGACTTTATCCTGTTACATTTTGCTAATAAAGTTATTTTGTCACAGTTACTGCAGCACAATTATTATTGGCGTCAGGTAGCGCATCTAATTACTGAAAACGTTGTGGAGTCCATATTTACTTTGGATCATAATTGAAGATTTGTCATCTTAGAAAGCTATGACAGTCTATGATTAGCACACGTTTATTAGGCACCAGTAATGCAGGTTTCAGCCATTTAACCTATAAAGCAATGTATACGTGAATCAGACATGGCTCTTTCGCCTTCAACTGTTCCCTAAATCAGCTACTCAGCCTTTGACCACATACATATAGGCTCATCAAAATTGGGGAAATTCTCATGAAAGTTAATCTCAAGGGTCTTAAAGGGGTTGTAAAGGTAAAAAAAAAAATTCCCTAAATAGCTTCCTTTACCTTAGTGCAGTCCTCCTTCACTTACCTCATCCTTCGATTTTGCTTTTAAATGTCCTTATTTCTTCTGAGAAATCCTCACTTCCTGTTCTTCTGTCTGTAACTACACACAGTAATGCAAGGCTTTCTCCCTGGTGTGGAGTGTCGTGCTCGACCCCCTCCCTTGAGGAGGGAGCGAGCAGGAGAGTCAGGACGCCCACTAACACACAGCTTCTTGCTCTTTCTGCAACGTAGAGAGCATCCTGACTCTCCTGCTCGCCCCCTCCCTCCTCAAGGGAGGGGGCGAGCACGACACTCCACACCAGGGAGAAAGCCTTGCATTATTGTGTGGAGTTACAGACAAAAGAACAGGAAGTGAGAATTTCTCAGAAGAAATAAGGACATTTAAAAGCAAAATTGAAGGATGAGGTAAGTGAAGGAGGACTGCACTAAGGTAAAGGAAGCTATTTAGGGAACCAGCTGCCCTGATTGATGGCAGTCTCAACGAGCCGCTCAGACAGCCTCTCCCCACCCCTCCACTGCTCAGCTCTCCAATGGAGAGCGTGGAGAAGCAGAGAGGAAAGAAGCTGACTGACTGACAGTCAGCCTCTTTCCTCTCAGGGATCTGTGAGAACCGAGCCAGCGGCGATGTTCAGTGGCTCGGTTCTCAGTGCACAGACTGCAGGGGACAGATGGAGCATCGGTCTGATGCTCCATCCACTGAGGTAAGTATGAATCTCAAATAACCTGGAAACCCATACTTCTCCTTAAATTTGCAGGACAGCTTGTGCTTTTGAAAAATAACAGACTAAGCCTGGGTTCACACCGCCCGCGTTCGCGTCGGACCCCAGCACGACTTCGGTATGACTTGCATACGACTTCTTTAACAGAAGTCAATGAAAGTCGTACCAAAGTCGGACCAAAAAGTAGTGCAGCAAAACTTTTTCTAATTCGGAGCGACGCAAGTTGCACCGATTAGAATGGTTACATTGCACAGAATGGGGTCCGACTTCTAATGCAATAATAGCTCCAAAGTTGAAGCGATTGCCGCATCAGTGTGAACTGCATCTTACTGGCCAGATCACCAGGTGAAAATAAGGCTCCATGCACACTAGCCTATTTTTAAGCTCTTAGGGGGTAATCCTCAAAAGAGATACGCAGGCGGATCTGCTGTTCCGCCTGCGTATCCCTGTTTCTATCTTTGGAACTGATCCACAGAATCAGTTTCCAAGAGATAGACAGAAGATCCGACATGTGTAAGGGACTTACACTGCCGGATCTTAGGATGCAGTCCCGCATCCGCCGATGGGGGCATTTCGCGTCGAAATGCCGCTTCGGGTATGCAAATTAGCACTTACGGAGATCCACGTAAGTATTAGTTTGCAATCGTAAAATTAGGGCTGCTTTTACAAAGTGTAAAGTTAGTACACCATGTAAAAGCAGACCCTTCTTTCCAGCGACGCTGTCTTATTTTTATTTATTTTTTTAATTTCCCGCCGCAACTCGTTTTTTCCCCCGACGCAACTTTTTTGACCCGGCGCGATTCACGAAGCTCGGCGTAACGGAATTTCGCGCTATGCACGTTGGGAAAATGACGTCACGAGCATGCGCAGTACGTCCGGCGCGGGAGCGCGCCTAATTTAACCTTCCTGGCGGTATTCCCGAGTCTGACTCGGGGTTAGATTTTCCTGCTGCGAGCGGTAACCCCGAGTCAGACTCGGGCTTGCCTTGCTAGATCCACAGGCATGTTTTACTTACCTTGTCCCTGGATCCAGCGATGCCACCGCGCTGTGTGAGCGAGCAGGACCTCGCTCGATTCACACAGTGCCTCCGTGTGACGCCGATCTCCGTTCCCTGCGACGTTACGACGCACGGGGACGGAGAACGGCGCCAAATTCAAAAAAGTAAACAAACACCTTACATACAGTATACTGTAATCTTATAGATTACAGTACTGTATGTAAAAAAAACACACCCCCCCTGTCCCTAGTGGTCTGTCCTGTGTCATGCATGTCATTTTATATAATAAAAACGTTTCTTTCTCCCTGCAAACTGTAGATTGTCCATAGCAACCAAAAGTGTCCCTTTATGTCAAAAATAGTTTTAGATCAGCTAAAAAACAGCGATAATAAATTATAATCACTTGCAGAATTGTGCGATAGCGATTTGTGGGGAAATTCGTCATAAAAAAAAAAAAATAATGACAGCAACAATTCTGCAACTGAGCAAATTTCAGTGATTTTGATTTGATTACATTATTGAATAATTTTTATTATAATTATATTATTATTTGTTATAATTATTTATAATTATTTATTATATTATAATTTATAATTTTGTTTTTAAAAAAATGTCATACCCGGGATGCCTATTAGAAGCTTGTTTGGTCAGATTTAAGTGAGTTATTTCTAAAAATTACAGACCTACAATATAAAACGCCAAATTTCCTTGCAAATAATGGTACCGCTTTTAGCATGTTTTTTCTGACAGAATCATACCGCCAGGGAGGTTAAATGGGACTCCGGCCGGATTTAAGTTACACAGCTGAAAATTTCTAGGTAAGTGCTTTGTGGATAGGGCACTTAGGTAGAAATTTTCGGCCAGTGTAACTTAAATGGTCAAAATTACGTTGCGCCGGGTTTTTGAGGATTACCCCCTTAGAATCTAATAGTGTCTTTTTTTGTGTCCATGCACACTATTTTATGCTAGAAGCTTTTTCAAGCTTCAGCGTTTAGGAGCAGAAAAAAATTATTGTTTTTGTGGTGTTTTTGGGAGCTTTTTCCTAGCAGAAAACAACACTGAACGGTTTATATAAATTTCACAGTACAAACATTACCCAAAAAATCGGGCAGATATGCTATATGGGGGCTTTTCTCGATTGGTAATACAACGGGAAGTTGGCGGGATCAAGCCATCACAAAATATTTCTCCAGTGTATTTTCTATAATTACTACATATAGTAATGGGAAAGGGCGTTTGTGTGTGTTGCTCATGGATGTGATGATATGCAGTTCTACCACTTCTGGAATTCAATAACATCATTACGATGCATAACAATACCTTATTTACCAAACCAACACAACACACATTTACACCAACACTATAATCTCTTCATTTCTTAGGTCAACAGCCCAGTTACTGTGATTGTTTCCCAAGCAGAGCATCTGTTGTTTCAAATTTCAGCTAACCCTTTCCTCCCTTTATTGTAGCTCAAGTCCAAGCCAAAATACAATGCAGGTAGCCAGCAGGCACTGTAACGGACACATGCATGCTGCCGGGACAGTTATGATCTTCGTGCAGGGGGACTACAAGGAACTGCATGGCTTGTCACAAGTGGATGTACCGCATTGTATTCTGAGCTCAAAGGGTTAATTGGACAAGTTTCTTTTCATTGTTGAATGCTAATGTTCCCTTCGCATAGATAATGAACTCTTCTTTTGTGTGCAGGTAAACAGCCCCCCTGTGAGGTGTATGCTGATGGGGATTATGTGTGAGTGATAATTGTTTTAAAGGTTAATTGAATTCTATGTGCCTGGCCAGGAAATGTTAAGTGGGGTGAGGTGCCGAAGCGTCTAGAAACTGGCCAAGTGATTAATTCAAGGAGATGTCATTGTTTCAGGGGGTCTGTGTTGAAGCCCCCTACTGGGAAAAGGGGAGGGCGGAAACTGTCATTGTTCTTGTAACAGTTGTAACCAGATATAAGCAGGTGAAATATGCCAAATAAAGTCAGTCTACTTGACCCTTCAAACGTAGCACGTCTCGTTTCTTGGAAGGGCGTTCGATGGGATATACCGGCGGTACCTGCATATCGCAGCTTGCCAGGGAAAAGGACGTCGCCAACAGCTGAGACCCTCACTACCAGTGGGTAGCCGTTACATTGGTTGGCAGTAGTGGGATGGTCCTTTTATCCAAAGAGCAAGTTCTGAATGGAGTCGCAGTACGCCAGGCTGAAAAGATCCACACTGAAAGATCTATTGGAGATTCGTGGTAGGAGCGCCAGCAACAGACCACGGAGGGAGCTGATAGCTGAACTGCTGGGGTTGGACGAAATGGATGGATCCATGGAAGGAACTGAGCCCCTTGCACCGGTCAGCAAAGAAGATGTAATTACTGGGATTGTACAGCGGAGATTATCCTTGTATCCAGAAACGTCCGTGGAACTCATCAACCAGCTGTTCCGGGAAGCACGGGAAGAAATACAAACGAAGAGGGGACAAGAACTGGAACTGGTAAGAGCGAGACAGCCCATTACACCTGCAGTTCCTACCCCCCCACCTGCTGCTACAGGAAAGAAAATACCGTTCACTGCATTTAAAGCTTTTGTAGAAAGTGAGGAGGAAATCGATGGATATTTGGCGGACTTTGAGAGGCAGTGCTCACTACACCAGGTACCACCAGACCAATGGGTCACTATTTTGTCGGGGAAATTGTCGGGCAAAGCCAATGAAGCCTTCCGGGCTCTCGCTCCAGAGGATATTTTACAATACCAGCAAGTTAAAAAGGCGCTGCTAACCCGATATGCCGTAACGCCAGAAGCCTACCGCCGGCGCTTCCGGGAGTCCAAGAAGATGGCTGTGGACTCCCACATGGAATGGGCCAACCAGTTACAAAGGGTGGCATCCCTTTGGGTCCAAGGGTGCAAGGCCAACACCGGGGAGGAAGTATTGCAGCTGTTCCTAATGGAACATTTCTTTCAAGACCTAGCCGCAGACATACAAGACTGGGTACGAGATCGCCGTCCCACTAACTTAAACGAGGCGGCTCGGCTAGCAGATGAGTACGCGGAGACGAGGAAAGTAAGCCAGGGTACTACACGGCTGGCTCATAAGGTAGAACCGCGTACTCCAACCGTCACCCCACGCCCAGAGTTTCGGGCTCCAGTCCCACCACGTCCTCAGGGGCCTAGCAACTACCCCCGGGATTCGCCTAGGGTGACGTGCCATCACTGCAGCGACACTGGACATATTGCTCGTTATTGCCCTTTGAGAGCTACAAATAACAATTGGAGACGCACAACACCCAACACAGAGGTCACTCCATCACGTCCCTCTGTGGCCCACTGCCTGGAGACCGAGGGGGGCCCTGAGGAATGTCTGGGAATTTTGTATGAGGCAGACCCAATACAAGCGGCCTCTCCGGATAACCGTCAGCATCACCGTCAGGAGGTACGAGTGAATGGACAAGTAGCACAAGGCTTAAGAGATTCCGGGACTACTATCACTCTGATTCAAAAACATCTGGTAAAGCCAGAGAACGTGTCCACTCGCACAGTTGCCGTCCGGGTCGCAGGGGGTGCTGTATTTCGCGTACCCACCACCCGGGTGCACTTAGACTGGGGAGCCGGGTCAGGAAAGACCACAGTTGGTATCATGGACAACCTACCTGCCGAGGTGGTGCTGGGCAACGACATTGGCCCTCTGACTTCGGCTTATTTACCTACACCTGCTGCTGCTTGTCCCGTGACCACCCGCGTTGCTGGAATCAACCCGCTTGCTGCTGAGAACCGGGTAAGACTACCTTCCCCGACATGTACTGTAGATCCGGCACAATATCACAGTCTAAAATGGGAATGTGACAAGTTGGCCAGTGAGAAATCAGAGATGCAACGACACTATGTCATGTATTATGAGATGTCCCGTGGCTTGAACATTGAAATGCACAAACTGGCGGAAATTGTCAAAAGATTAAATGGGATTTGCATCCAGGTGGTGCCGTATCTGTCCCAAGAGCATCAGCAACAGGTTTTGGGAGCCATTGAGAGAGCAAAGCAAGTGACTGTTCCAGAACTGAATTCCATTATGCACCTTCACCATCAGCTACCGACCTGGTAAGCCAATGGGAAGGCTGACGGACTGTCCAGGCAAACGGAACTTTTACCCTAACAGCAGACCGGACATCCCCAAGTTGATCCGAAAAGGATCAATCCGGGTCTGCCGGAGTGTTCCACAAAGGGGGAGTAGTGTAACGGACACATGCATGCTGCCGGGACAGTTATGATCTTCGTGCAGGGGGACTACAAGGAACTGCATGGCTTGTCACAAGTGGATGTACCGCATTGTATTCTGAGCTCAAAGGGTTAATTGGACAAGTTTCTTTTCATTGTTGAATGCTAATGTTCCCTTCGCATAGATAATGAACTCTTCTTTTGTGTGCAGGTAAACAGCCCCCCTGTGAGGTGTATGCTGATGGGGATTATGTGTGAGTGATAATTGTTTTAAAGGTTAATTGAATTCTATGTGCCTGGCCAGGAAATGTTAAGTGGGGTGAGGTGCCGAAGCGTCTAGAAACTGGCCAAGTGATTAATTCAAGGAGATGTCATTGTTTCAGGGGGTCTGTGTTGAAGCCCCCTACTGGGAAAAGGGGAGGGCGGAAACTGTCATTGTTCTTGTAACAGTTGTAACCAGATATAAGCAGGTGAAATATGCCAAATAAAGTCAGTCTACTTGACCCTTCAAACGTAGCACGTCTCGTTTCTTGGAAGGGCGTTCGATGGGATATACCGGCGGTACCTGCATATCGCAGCTTGCCAGGGAAAAGGACGTCGCCAACGGCTGAGACCCTCACTACCAGTGGGTAGCCGTTACAGGCACCTTTTATTATCTCAGTGTAGGTCCAGGGGCCCCTCCAGTGATATTTGAACCTCAGCTTCTACAGCAGGGGTGTCAAACTCAATTTTATCGTGGGCCGCATGAGCACTATAATTGCCCTCAAAAGGGCCGGTTGTATCTGTAAGATTAGATGTCCAGGGCATTCCCCTCCCCATATCTTAGATGTCAAGAGCCACCCCACCACCAGAAGTTGAGTCCCCCACTCTCCCTTACATCACAGTGCACCCCCCCCCCCTTTCCTTATGCCGCTGCTGGGAAGAAGCTGGATGCATTGCTTGAATGCAGAAATGAAGGGTCTGGAGGAGGACCAGAGGAGGGCTGAAGCTCTCCTGCAGCTGCAGGAGAAGTGCGAGGGCCACATGAAATGGCCTGGAGGGCCGGATTCGGCCCGCGGGCCTTGTGTTTGACACCTCTGTTCTACAGGGATAGTCAAAGTCTGCCTTGCCTCTTTGCAGCTACCACAGATCACAGGTGGTTCTTCAAAGTGATTGGCAGCTTCAGTTTTAAAACTCAAGATATGTACATCCTAGTGTGCCAAAAGCTAATAAAGAAAATATAAGGTACACGCAGTTATTTTGAAGGTGACAGCATTCCATTTATCCTGTCACTTTAGGTACAAAGGTTACAATAACAACTGTGGACACACAGTAGCCAAACCAGAATTTCAGGCAAACGGCCTAATATACAGCTTACACACATATGTTTGAAGAGGACCTTTCACTAGAAAACAAGGTCTGCTTATTTCCATGAGGGCCCCTTCACCCTTTAGAAATCACTGCATGATAAATGTACAAAAATACACCTGTAGAGAAAAAAAAGAAGTGTTATAAAATTAACGCCTAGGATCCGGCACTGCACTACTACGGGCACCCACGGATCCATCCTGTGTTGGCGTTCTGTTAACTTTTTGATCCAAAGAAAAAAAAATGTAGATTAATGCTTACCCCAGCTTCTACACTGCAGGGGGTAATGTCACGATTGATTGAGCGAGATCCCGGGGGAAACCTGAGTACCCCAAATCCTGTGCAATGGTGCAGAAATGCCCCCTTGTAAGATTTCAAAATACTCAATAAGGGTGAGTCATAAGAGGGCCAACGAAAGCTGCATGTCTTCGAGTGTCTCTGGCGCCCCCACCTCTGGTCACATGCAGTACTGCATACAATAGAAGTCACTTTGTACAGAATTATCTGAGTTTCCATTGACTCCTAAGGGCAAACGCGCTTTGCTATATGAGTGCTCTGGATTACAAGCATTCTTCTGGAACGAATTATGCTCGTAATCCAAGGTACCACTGTATATATAAAATGATATGCAAAGTGGTTGGAGGGAAGCTTCAGAATGGCAAAGATGGTTTTTTTTATTACAAATTAAGTGAGCAGACTACAGTTTCACTTTAAGTAATGCACAGATTGTCGCAGCAACATACTTGAAATAATGGATGCCCAAGACTGGAGAAAAATAGCTGAAATAAAAATGGCAAATGTGGCTACTAGAGACTATAAAATTCTGGCTTCACTTTCAGCCTATCCATCTTTTGGAAGGGCTATGCATTTCTGTGGGAATTTACAGGAAGCCAATTGCATCCAATCAAAAGATCCAGCAATGTCAGAGCACACGCGATCTGTACTGTAGTCTTCATATCAGATGAGTGGACCCAAGGCAGGTCTATTAGTACTGCAGATCAGTGACATCACCACGTTCCTAAGAGAGGCAAGAGTCACTGATGGCTTATGGGACACAAAATGTGTCGATATCTGGCAGAAAAAAAATGTTTTACTAGCCAAAGTAAAAACAATAAGGGCAGAAGATTTAGTAGATGTAAAGTTGGAAAAAATAGCTGGAGGTCTGCTTTAAGTAGGGCAAATAAATAAAGGCCATTAACAAATACTTACTGTATATGACTATTGATTAGTATTTAGGAAATTGTCTGGAGTGTGGCTTTAAAAACAGCAATCCTAATATACTTAAAGTGTTACTAAACCCACAACAGTAAAATCAATCTGTATATGCAGCATAGCATGCTTGTTATACTCACTGTGGAGCTTAAGGAGTTAATCCTCTGCATTGTGTAAAAAGGCTGTTTTATCCTGTATACATAGATCCTTCCCTCCTGCACTGTCTATCTGGGGAAGGCCAGCTAACACAGGCAGAGTAGCCGACCTGCACATGCTCAGTTGTGTCTTTTATGCTGGAGAGAACATTTACTTGTTCTTAGAGCTAGCCAGGTCACATGATATTGACATTACACATGTGGGCGTGTATACAGACTGCACTTGAAATCTCCTTCTTCCTGAACTCTCAGCACTGGAGAAACTGTGCAGTTTATCATGTAACCGTGGCATGCAGATCATCCAAAAAGTAAAATTTTCATATTACTGGGTTTAGTAACACTTTAAATTGGCAGATTGGGCAACAATATACACCATTTAGGCCCCTAACAGACCTAAATGGTTCTTTTCCCAGGATAAAGTGCTCAGCCAAGTTAGAAATTCTTCACGTTTTGCTATTGTTCTCCCCCCAAAAAAAGGCCACACTAGTTACCCCAACGTGTGCCATCCACTGTCTAAAGACTGGTGCTCATGTAGCCAGCGTGCTCCTGTTTCGGGCAGTAGCTGGCAAACATAACAACTTTGCTTTAATTGCCCTCATACCACAAGCAGTTGTTCCTAAACATAGGTAAATAACTAACATTACTTACATAAAGTTGATAAAAAAAGATCTCAGTATGGAGAATATGCTATTGAACATTTACCATTATTTCTGAAATTCCGACCTAGCTCAGACATTTGTTTGCATAAATGACATTCCACGATTACATAGCTTTCTCTGCTGCACCCACTGACGGTTCACTGATTCAAGGGTGTAATAAAAGAATGCTTGCTCGTCGACTAATGGCTGACGTTTTGTAAAATATAGTAGGTCATTGACTATTCCCACAGTGTTGTGTCATGAAATATTTTCAGCCTTCTGGTGACACTGAACTCTGCAGCACGTGAATTATTGTCAGCAGTAAAGAACGAACGCATCAAACTATTAGAATGGCCATTGGTAAGAAAAGACTGTAGTATGGGGCCTCCTTACCATACCGATGACTGCTGCTTCACACTGGAACACAATATCCCAGGGCCCACTTACACAACCTCATATCACAGGACAGCTCCCTTTTACCACCTTTTCTAGTTTAATCAAACCAATCTACAAGCTGCGTTCTAATTAAAGTGGTTGTAAACCCTTAGGCCTCGTACACACACGATAGGTTAACCAGAGGACAACAGTCTGATGGACCGCTTTCATCGGTCAAAACCGATCATGTGTGGGCCCCATAGGTTATTTAACCATTGGTTAAAAAAAAGCCAACTTGCTTTAAATTTGACCGATAAATTCCTAACCGATGGCAAAAAAACGATCGTTAGTAGACACAACCATCGGTTAAAAATCCACGCATGCTCAGAATCAAGTCGACGCATGCTTGGAAGCATTGAAGTTCGTTTTGTTCAGCACGTCGTGTTTTACGTCACCGCGTTCTGACACGATCGTTTTTTTAACCGATGGTGTGTGGGCGCGACGGACCATCAGTCAGCTTCATCGGTTAACCTATGGAAACGGTCCATCGGTCCGTTCTCATCGGATGGACTGATCGTGTGTACGAGGCTTTACAGACCACTTTAACCTACAGGTGAGCCTAGATTAAGGCTTACCTGTAGGTGCAACAAATATCTCCTAATCCTACACGGTTTAGAAGATATTTGCAAAAGAAAGACACAAATATCTACGGCGCATTCGCCGCAGACAACGGCGCGCAGGCGCACTGAGCGTGCCGCTTCTTATGGTCATCGTGCCGGTGATTAGTGGCGGCACCTACACGCATGCGTGGGAGTGACGTCACCGAGGCTCCGGCCAGTCACAGCGCCGGAGCCGCGATATGCGGAAGTCACTCCTGGAGAGATGGCTCTGACGCAGGAGGGGAACGAGCAACACTGCGGAAGCTTTGATCTCAGGTAAGTACTTCATAATATTATGCCTTTGTCTTGCAGGATGTTTTGAAGGAAAAAAAAGGGTTTACTTCCTCTTTAAGTGGTATTGGACCTAAAAACAAAATTGTCATACATTGCAGCTTACAGGTCCTTAAATGTACAGTGTCCAGCCAACCTAATAGTCAGCATACATTGATTTAATTAGTGGAATCATCAGGGATGGAATTTATCTCCCAGATGACTAAATTATCCCAATTCATTACTACCAATCATTTTTTGGAACTCGTGCTGACATAATAACAGGCTGAACACTTTACTCTCCGGACTGAGCTGTTTTGTACGTTTGTGTCTTATTTGTTTGTCCTGTTTGTGTAAAGACTAATATGGTAATCATGGTTTCCATTATTTGCTCCTGGTGATCCGGCCAGTAACACACTTCCTGTCTTTAGGCGTCTCCGTGATGGATGGAGGAGCAATGGAAACACCTTTAGATGGCAGCACTTTCAATCTGGGAAGAGGGTAGTGTTGGATGGACTATCAGATTTAAGGCCCGATAATCGGAAGTAAAATTTAGTCCGACGGATGATCTGCCGATTTTTCGATGGTTAGCATGGTGCTTTCGACAGTCGATTCCGGTTTTTCTTCAGACAAAAGCTGGATGTGCAGACTATAACATTTTTGTCGTACATGAACTCAACATCCAATTTTCGTTTAAACAGTATGGTTTTTGTAAGAAAAAATGACGTCGGATCCCCACAACCTGCTTTCTGCAGCTCCAAAATTGTGTGTAATTTCTAGGCTTTGAAAGGATGTAGAGGAGAGAGGGCTACGGATAAACAGATACAACTTATGCAGGAGGATTTGTTTCATTTCTGTGCATCATTTGAGGCTAGTCACTTCACTAGGTACAGTATATAAAATGTATAATGTCTATCATTGTCTGCCATGTCTGGTCTGATTTAAGGCAGGTGAACATACTAAAAAGGTAAGTTACATGCATAATTCTGACTGCTGCAGTACTGTATTCAGCAGAACATATTTCCAGCATAGTAGTCTGCCTTGCAGCTACCAGACAAATTCACCATATGTCAAACATGAACACTGGTATTTCATCATCTAGCAAATCTAGTCAAGTAATTTCCTGAGAAGTCAATGATAGAAAAACTCCACCTTGTAGATTTTCAGGAAACGAGTAACAGTAAACAGCTCTTGACATGTAGTGGGAAAACGACTCATAAAAAGTCACTGACCAAAAAGCCAAGATATTAAATCTTAATTTTTTTAACCCGTGTGTCTGGGTCATTGGGATGAAATAAAATATTTCTGGGACATTCTTTAATCATCAGCCTTAGCTGGGGGGATTACTTGAACTTGCATGGATAGTCTTTTAAGAAAAGGACTGGATGTATCTTGTACAGTTTTCTTTTGTCCAGGAGCACTGTAAATTCACAGACTGCAGTTTCCCAGCCTTGGGGGCTGCTAAAGCTAAAACAAACAGAATATATAAATAAAAAACATCTAATTCAAGGGAACCTGTTATAAGAGAATCATGGAGGCAGCCATTGCCTTTGAGAACGCTAGTTGTCCGACTGTCATACTAATGCATTGGCTTCAAGTCACAAACCCAGAACACGTATAAAGATAAGAAGGTTCTGACACTCCATGGCATCCTTTCTCAACCCTTTTACCCCAGAGGAACTGGTAAAGTAATTTTCAGGTATCGAGCAACCCCAGCTAAAGCCAATTAATTGCGGGTTAGTGGGAAAATGTAGTTGGACAGTGGGAAGAAGGCCTTCTCAGTGGTAGTCAGAATTCTTCCCTTAGGCTTCATCCGAGATGGACTCCATTGCTACAGAGCCCGCCAGCTCAGTGGGAGATCTCCCTGCTGAGCTGGCGGATGACAAGTCCCTCTCTGCTCACTGAGCAGGGAGGGGCTTGTCAAGCGCCACTGTCTCCTATGGAGAGATCTAATGAAAATGGACAGCATGTCCATTTCCATCAGATCTTACCCGATCCGATTCGCCATGGATGGATAGCGACGTATCGCAATACGTCTGATTTTAGTGGATCGCATTGGGTGGGATGTCAGTGGACATGTCACTGCTGACATCCGACGCATCATAGGCTTGCACGGAGCGTCCGTACCATAATGTTATGGTTGATTGGTGTAAATACTTTAAATATGTACCTGGGTTCCATCAGAACTTTATTTAAAATTGTGTTAACATTCTATATGCTTTGTCCTACACTCTGAGCCATTACAGACTAAGGAAAGGCTGAATGAAAAGTAGGATTACTAGGCAGGAAGTCATCTTCGAAATATGTCTTTATTTACCTCCTGCAACCTTCACAAACCTAAATGTTACTAACAAGCTTTTATGGCTTATTAAAAATGGGATATAATCCTTGTGAATGTGTAGGGGGGTACTCCAAGCAGCTGAACTATTAGGCCCCGTACACACGACCGAGTTTCTCGGCAGAATTCAGCCAGAAACTCGGTCGGAGCTGGATTCTGGCGAGAAACTCGGTCGTGTGTACACTTTTCAGCGAGGAACCCGTCGAGGAACTCGTCGGGCCGAAAAGAGAACATGTTCTCTATTTCCTCGTTGTTCAATGAGGAAAGTCGGCCCGCTGAGCTCCTCGGCAGCTTCCACACTGAACTCGACGAGGAACTCGATGTGTTTGGCACGTCGAGTTCCTCGGTCGTGTGTACGGGGCCTCACTTATAGTAAGTCCATTGAAGGACAATGCAGTCAGTCTTCAAAGCTAAAGTAAAAAATTCATATTTTTATTACACGTACTTGTATCACGCCGTCAATTTACGCAGTGCTTTACATACAGTATATATTGTACATTCACATCAGTCCCTGCCCTCAAGGAGCTTACAATCTAGGGTCTGCAACTCACATTCATGCACATACATACTAGGGCCAAATTAGACAGGAGCCGATTAACCTGCCAACATGTCTTCAGAAAGTGGTAGGAAACCGGAGTACCTGGAGGAAACTCACGCAGGCACAGGGAGAACATGTAGGGGGTATACAGTCCCTTCAGAGCGCATGCGCTGGGGACATCACCGGCTGCATGAAGTGTGATTATCTCCAACCGTGAAGGTTTAGGAGATATTCATAGTACCTACAGGTAACCCCTCTCCTGCCAGAATGCTCTCGGCCACTGATCGGGAGAAGGTCGGTTGGTGGTTTTTCAGCATCCTCGTTCAACAGAACCCAGCCAAAAGGCCAAACATACACACAGGCCGAATGTTGGTTGGTTTTTATTGATGTCTCTCGAAATTCAGCCTGTGTGTACTAGGCATTACACATAGCGTGAAACTCATTTGAAATGCTGCACTTTGCCTAATAAATGATCATTCAGACTTATGTTTGTCTAACTTTTTCTTGTGTTTTTTACGTTCCATGTCTTTAAATGACAACCCCAAGAACCACTGGATAACTTTACTAGAAAAGCTTACAGAGAACATTTCCTGTCGACTTCTGATGTAAATAATGAAAAGAACTCTTGTTTTCAGCATGGAGATTGAATATGTTAAGCTGACTATGACATATGTTGAGCTGACCTTGTGACAAACGTCCAGGCTTCCTGTCTTTGCACTTGTGTTTTAGACGCATTTTATCTTATTATGGGTGGAGGACAGGGTGTATTATGGAAGCCCTAAAACTTGCTGAATACTATAAGCAGGGAGATGATTACAATGAGTCATGTTTGCAGGCATTTTTCCTGTTTGAGTCAGCCAGCTGGCTGTCCAGATTTGACTCCTCTTCCTTGGGACCTCAATAGAAAACATAACGCCCAAAACTTGAGAGAGGTTAAGAGATCATATTATCCTCTCCCTGACCGACGTCCTTGCCTTGTATCCATCTAAAGGTGTTGCCTTCACTAATTCTAATGTGCCGTCATAATTGTTTTTCCTTCCTTTGCTGTAATGTAAGATGCACATGTGCCCATGCTATATTTTCTTTTAGCCATTTAGTATAATTTAATCCAGAAGGGTTTAATTGAAGCAATAAACAATAGTTCCTAAGAAAATAAATTATATATTTATTTTCAATTTGCTATTTATTTGTAATTTTGCAACTTATACTGTTGAGCCTAAATGTATCCAGTATTATTTAGAAAACTATTGTAATTTTTTCTAGAAAGGATTAAAAAAAGTAGGGATATATAGGGAGGTATGGGAGAGGCGACAATAATGTACAATTTTCTAGAGCAGTAGCATACTAACAACTAGGAATCAACCGATTATCGGGACGGCTAATTATTGCGGGCCGATATCAGCATTTTCTGAAAAATCGGTATCAGTCACAAACTAGACCAATAATACCGATATTGGTCTCCGTGGGCCGTGGCTATTTCTTTGGGGCCCAGAAGCCTGCATACCCAGTGCACAGGGGCGTGTGGCACATGATGTCATTACGCCTCTGCGCACTGGCCTAACGTCCGAGTCTGACAGGCCTCCCTCACCTCGACACTTGGACAGACATGCCAGCCAGCAGCCAGCCACTCACCCACAGTAAGGTGGCATGCCACTGAGGTGCCAGAACTGAGCATGTGCAGAAAAAAAATGCATTAGCAGAGTTCACATGAATTTCAACAGCGAAATTGTTTTTTAGATCAAAAAAGGTCCAGGGCCATTTTTACCACGGTGTAGCATCTGCTCTTCTTTTAAAATGTCTGGGAACTGAGACCAGTTTCTGAAGTTTTGGGAGAGGAATGTTGTCCTATTCTTGTCTGATGTAGGATTCTAACTTCTCAACAGATTTGGGTCTTTGTTTGTATTTTTCATTTCAAGGTGTGCCAAATATTTTTAATTGCTGAAAGGTCTGGACTGCAGGCAGGCCCGTTAAGCACCCAGACTCTTCCACTATGAAGTTATGCTGTTGTCATAGATGCAGTGTGCGGTTTAGCATTGCCCTGCTCAAATATGCAAAGCTTTCCTTGGAAAAGACATCCTCTTGATGGGAGCATATACTGTTTTAAAACCTGGATATATCTTTCAGCACTGATAGTGCTTTTCCAGATGTGCAAGTTGTCAATTCCATACACACTAATGCACCCCCATACTATCAGAGATGCAGGCTTTTTGCACTGAGCACTGATAATAAGTCAGAACATCCCTCTTCTCTTTAGTCTGGAGGACGCAGCACCCATGGATGCCAAGAAGAATGTCAAATTTTGATTTGTCTGACCACAGAACAGTATTTCACTTTGCAACAGACCATTTTAAATGAGCTTTGTCCCATAGAAGACAGCAGCATTTCTGGATGATATTCAGATATGGCCTCTTTGTTGCACGAAGAACATGCTCTAATTTTTCACAAAGTTTTTAACGTTGACGTTTTTAAGTCGTAAAAAATGGTCGTGTGTGGGCTTTAACGACATGAAAAAAACGTGCATGCTCAGAAGCAAGTTATGAGACGGGAGCTCTCATTCTAATAAAACTAGTGTTTGTAATGGAGTAAGCACATTCATCACGCTGTAACAGACTGAAAAGCGTGAATCTTCTTTTACTAACACAAAATCAGCAAAAGCAGCCCAAAGGGTGGCGCCATCCGAATGGAACTTCCCCTTTATAGTGCCATTGTACTTGTTGTACGTCACCGCGCTTTGCTAGAGAATTTTTTTTTCACGATCGTGTGTAGGCAAGGCCGTTTTAACGATCGGGTTGAAAAAAAAACGTTGTTTTTTTCTAGACCATTAAAATGAAATTTTTTACAACCCGAAAAACGGTCGTGTGTACGTGGCATTAGAGTTTCAATTAGTATGTATCAGGCAGGCCCTTGCACTACATGGTTTTGGTAAACCTGAAGAGAAATATCTGCAGGAAACTGATAGGGCCGGATTCAGATACGAGATACGACGGCGTATCTCCAGATACGCTGTCGTATCTCTGAGTGCGGGCCGTCGTATCTATGCGCCTGATTCAGAGAATCCGTTATGCATAGATTTCCCTAAGATCCGACCGGCGTAAGTGTCTTACACCGTCGTATCTTAGGCTGCATATTTACGCTGGCCGCTAGGTGGCGCTTCCGTATAGTTACACAAGGAATATGCTAATTAGGTATTTACGCCGATTCAGAAACGTACGTCCGGCCGGTTAATTTTTTTACGTCGTTTACGTTAGGCTTTTTCCGGCGTAAAGTTACCCCTGCTATATGAGGCGTAGCTAATGTTAAGTATGGACGTCGTTCCCGCGCCGAGTTTTGAAAATTGTACGTCGTTTGCGTAAGTCGTTCACGAATAGGGCTTTGCGTAAGTTACGTTCACGTCGAAACCAATGAGGCTTTGCGGCGTAATTTCGAGCATGCGCACTGGGATTCTTTCACGAAAAACTTAAAATACGCGGGGTCATCCTAAATTTTAATAAAACACACCCACAACATCCCCATTTGAATTAAGACGGGCTTACGCCGCCACACATACATTACGCCGCTGTAACTAAGGGCGCAAGTTCTTTCTGCATACGGAACTTGCGCCCGAAGTTACGGCGCCGTACCGTATGGGAGCTACGTTACGCTGCGCCGGCAGATACTGCAATGTATCTGAATCTGGCCCATAGTGTGTATGGGGCTTTAAACCAAACCAGAGGGTAACTGACAAGGCTTCTTGCGGGAAACAATGATAAAATCCAGGTTGGTATGTGAATCACATTTCAGTCCATTCAGTCGATCAGCTTTCTGTTGCAAACATATGGAGCGATAGACTGGTTAAAGCCATGCCAATTATTTCTTACCAAACTTGCAACAAAACATGATCTGTTTGCCAAAGGGAGAATTTGCCCTTCAAGTTCTACACATTTTGTAATGTCTCATTATTATTTCAATTTAACAGTAGCATGTGTGATAACTTCAAGGTTGCTATTAGAAACCACTAGAGGAGGGAGGAGTAGCACAGAGCAGCGAAGCAGCTGACGTGTAGGTGTGACAATCTGGTATAGTCAGTCTTTTGTATTACAATGACTAGCATGTTGGAGCTGTTAGAATTTCAGTAGGATTAAACAATTTCACACAAGGAAACAGCAGAGAACAGGTTACATTTTTAGACTGTATGTTGAGTATAAGTAGTGTCTAGGCCTGGGCCATGCACAGGCCCGTCGCTATAAGGCAGGCAAACCAAGCAATTGCTTGGGGCCCCGAGCTCGCCTGGGGCCCCAAGCAGGGCCCTTGCTTACCGCCTTTGCCGTGCTTCCTACAGCCGCTTGAGAGCTCTATAGAGAGCCTGCAGCACTGCTGCCAGCCTGCCTCGAGTCGTCACTTCCCCTTCTCTGTGTAGCGTGGCCGAGCAGCTCCTCTTCCCTCCTCCTGTCAGTCCGGACTCCGGCCGGGTACCGCGCGGTACAGGAGATTCAGTTTCCTGTTCCCGGCCGGACTGACAGGAAGTGCACACTGAGTGCTCACTTACTTTCAGTCCGGCCGGGAACGGGAAACTGAATTTTCTGCCGCGAGGTACGGAACCGGTAGGGAGGGGGGCCCGGGGATGGGGGGGGGGAAAGATCATAGGGGGGGTTGGGGGGCCTCCATGTCTATTTTGCTTGGGGCCCCCAAATTCCTTCAAATGGCCCTGGCCATGCATAATGTGTCACCTATTGGAAACAATAAGTACCAGCATGCATTCATGATGCATACATCAGTGATATGTTCCAGACTAATTTCTGTTGTGCTGTACATTGCAAAAATGGTGACGTGTTCCCTATGGGGGATATAAAATACAGGTCAATTTTGGTAAATAATTCTGAAGGATAAGCTTCACCAATGAAATGTCTATGATCTGCTCCAGCATTATTAACAGATTTCTATGCATACAACTATCAAATTAAACCAACTGCTAGCTAGACTACAGCCATTTCAATAATTCTCAATTGTTTTTGTTTTTTGATCAATGATAATCCTCTTATTAAAAACGCAGACAATTTTTTGGCTGAAATTTTATGTGACTTTATGAAATTCTGAAATGTAAAGCTATTATATAGGAGAGAACAATATTTACTCTTTCATAGTCCAAAAACTTCAACTACATGTCTACTGGTTGCTTTTCTCTTTGGCTATCAGTGGGTAGTGATTTAGGAGCAGTCCAGGAAGAGTTTATAGTAGTATCCTGAGACGGCCGGGGCTTGTTGTAAAGAATTTAAGTGGATTTCAATGCACTGGCCAGTGTCCAGTTAGCTGATGTCAGCATGATGCTTATATCCCTGTTCTCACTACTTTTGTCATGATCTACAACCACACCCATGCTTCATTCCAATGTTAAAACACCCCGCATTTCCCATGGGGTGGTTTTAAAGCATGAAAACAACATTTTGAAATATATTTACATTTTAAAATGAACCCAACTAAAAGTTATATTATTGAAATAAATGATATTTGTTGGTTTTATAAGCTGAGCAAACTCTTCATGCTCTACTAAAAGAATTCATACTGGTTACAGAACTACTATTGCCTACAGTACTCTATAGTGAAAAAGTTGTAGACAGTGGGCCAGATTCACAAAGGTTAGCGGATCTTTAGATCCGTGTAACCTATGTGTTTTAAGATCCGCCCTCGCAAGTTTAGGCGCGTTCCCGCGCAGAGCGCACTGCGCATGCTCCGTCGGGTAAATTACCCGACGTGCATTGCGCTAAATGACGTCGCAAGGACGTCATTGGTTTCGGCGTTACCGTAAATGGCGTCCAGAGCAATTCACGGACGACTTACGCAAACGACGTGATGTTTTAAATTTTGACGCGGGAATGACGGCCATACTTAACATGGCTTAGAACACCTAGGGATCAGCCCTAATTTTACGACGCGTATCTCGACGGAAACGACGGAAAGTTAGAACGACGGGTAACGCGGACGTTCGGGGATCGCCGTAACTAGTCATTTGCATGTTCTACGCCGACCGCAATGGCCTCGCCACCTAGCGGCCGGCATAGAATTGCATCCTAAGATCCGACAGTGTAAGTCAATTACACCTGTTGGATCTTAGGGCTAGCTATGCGTAACTGATTCTATGAATCAGCCGCATAGTTAGGACGGGCAGATCACAGAGATACGACGGCGTATCAGGAGATACGCCGTCGTATCTCTTTGGTGAATCTGGCCCTAAGGGATTAGTGGTCTTTGAACGTTCAGTTCTCGGACTAGAGACAGCGGGATACAGATGCAGCGTCGGACCACATAGTTGAGTATTAAGCCCTGTACACATGATCAGACCTTTGTCCGACCAAAATCACATCGGAATTCCGATGGAATTCCATCGGAGGAAAAAAACATGTTCACTATCTAAACTCCGATGGAATTCATCTGCTTTTCCTATGGAATTACTCCGATAGGGCATACACACGTTTGGAATTTCCAGAGAAAAAAGTCCGTCTGACTTTTTCCATCGGAAATTCTGATGTACAGCGCTTAAAGTGGAGGTTCACCCGAAAACTTAATTTTTAACATTAGATTGATGCTCATTTTGTCAAGGGGAATCGGGTAGTTTTTTTAAAATCGAAGCAGTACTTACCGTTTTAGAGAGCGATCTTCTCCGCCGCTTCCGGGTATGGGCTGCGGGACTGGGCGTTCCTATTTGATTGACAGGCTTCCGACAGGCTTCCGACGGTCGCATACATCGCGTCACGATTTTCCGAAAGTAGCCGAACGTCGGTGCGCAGGCGCCGTATAGAGCCGCACCGACGTTCGGCTTCTTTCGGCTACTCGTGACGCGATGTATGCGACCGTCGGAAGCCTGTCGGAAGCCTGTCTTAACGTCCTGTCCTGGAGATGCAACAGAAAGTCAGAGGAAGTCTTTAGTGAAGGGAGTTACCGGCTTAACGAGTTGTCTCCATTAGAAGGTTTCTATTCACCTTCTGTTTTGAAAATGGACATTATAGGCACCATATTCAGACATGATTTTAATTTACTAGGCTTGTTAGTCTTATCCATCAATTGTTTATCATTTTCTGATCATTGTACTCCATCTGTGATTCCCTTTTAATTTTAAAGCACCACAACATTCCATATATAAAGCTGCGGCAGTATCTGTTTGAACTAATAAGGGTTAAGGATATGATCCCTATTTATTTTCCCAGAGGTTAACCACTAGTTAGACTGATGGAGATGTTCTGTTTCCCGAAATACGTATCCCATAATTCCTTGCAGTTGGACACAAGCAGGAAAAGCCTCTTCTTTCACTTCCTGTCCCGGAGATGCAACAAAAATTCAGAGGAAGTCTCTAGTGAGGGGAGTTACTCGCTTAGCCAGTTGTCAGCAGAACAGGTGTCCCCATTAGGCGATGTCCCAAAGCTCTCCCACCAGGCTGCAAACCCCAGGAGCTGTGCATCTATTATTCACTCCAGGTCAGGATCTGCAGAAATTCCTGCAGTACCGATTTCAGGCTCTTTCCTTCCAGTCCTAGTGCTTTTCGAAAAGCATTGACAGGTGGCGAGGAGGTGTTTCCTCACCTCCTGATTTGACCCAATAATGTTGCATTGCTACATCGCAATGGCATGCATTGCACCCGGTTGTGGTATGGCCCAGCTGAACTCAATGGAAGAGTTTGACAAGCGGTTCAGAACTATGCATTCCTTGTTAAAAATGCTGCAGCTGCTTCTATGGCTCACTCCTATCCTGATACTGTGTTTCTCATACTGCAAGCTTTCTCCTCCTCTTGGCTCTGTGCAGCCCGCAAGTACTTACCCATATGGAATGTATATATCGCTTTACCTAGTGTGCACCATATATCTTCAAAGCATCTTTATGCTGTATATTTCAGACATTTTCATAACTTTTTTTTTACCTTCCCAATTAAAATCACTGTACAAGAAAAAAAAATTGCAGCCGCATCATGTTAACAGCTCCATCTGGCCGTTATTTTACAGTTTGGGTGGCTGGCTGGGGACAGTAAAAATGCAGGTCAGCCACTTATTTTTAGCTGCCCCCCCTGACCGACTATACCTATTATTCCTTGCGCCAGATGTTTGTTTTCTATATGTTTACATACTTACAGACCTTCTAGGTCGAAAAATAATATTCAGCAGAATTAAGTTTGACCCTCCACAACAGTTTCTCATGTGGCCCCTTGAAAAAATTAATCAATTAATTGCCCTCCCCTGTGATGAAGCAATTCACATCTATTATAACTGGGGACTTTATGAAGAGTGGTCATTGGATTACAGATGTGATTCCCTGACACACGTCAATCCTCGATATAGCAGTTACTCATAGAAAACATTTTTTTCTTTTACAATTTCTATAAAATAATTTTAAAACAGGAAGACTACAGTGCACACTGAGCTTTTGCATACCTAAGTGCCAGGATGAATTCTCTCCCATGTGCATGCGCAGGAGTTACAGCATCTCAGCCGACCAATTAAGATGGCCAAAGGTGCTGAACTTTGACGAAGACTGGGCAAAGAAGATGATGAAAGTGACAGTCCCGTCATATGTTGCATTCCTGGAGAGACTGTCTAGTTCTAAATAAAGCAAATCTTGTTTTGTTGCAATGTGTTATTGCACTCATTGCTATGTTATCTGCACTAATTTGCTAAATAAGAGTTTTTCACACAGAAAAGTCATTTTTTTCCCCATTTAGATAAATATTCTGTGATCAGTGCTTAGTTCATGTTCATCTTATCTGATGAAATGAAAAGGAGCTTGAACTAACCGTGTAAAAGCACAGAATGCATAAACACACAGAGAAAATTGGTGATCTTGATCAGACTGGTACAAAAGAAACCACTGATCCTGTTTTCTAAGAATTACAAAAAACCCTGTTTACTAAGAATATGGAGTGGCCTCCTAGTGTAGACTGATAACCACCAATAGCAGATAGCTTGAGCTGAACATTCTGTTCATTGTGAAACCAGCTGTAGTCGGCAGCTTGATACCCATAAGCCTCGTACACACGACCGAGGAACTCGACGGGCGAAACACATCGTTTTCCTCGTCAAGTTCCTTGTCAGCTCGACAAGGCAAGTTTCTCCATTCCCGTCGAGGAAAAAGAAGACATGCTCTCTTTTTGGCTAGACGGGATCCTCGACAGTTTCCTCGTCGAAAAATGTACACACGTCCGGTTTCCTCGGCAAAAAAAAAATCCCAGCAAGTTTCTTGCTGGTTTTTGCCGAGAAACTCGGTCGTGTGTATGAGGCCATACATTGAGCCTGAGTTCACACTTGAGTGATGCGGGAATCAGCTTACATCGCTGGTTCCCGCATCGCATGTCTCCCGCAGGAAGTTCACACTGCCCTCTGTGAACCGCTGCGGGTGTCAATACATTGTTAATGACACTCCGAGGTTGGTTCTCAGATCGCAGTGCGAACTGTGAACTCGCACAGGAATCGGATAACATAGGTGAGAACACCAATTTCAGGATGGGGGAAAAAGTCCCTGATTAATTTTGTGCAAATTTAATGTGAGTTCAGCCGTACAACTGAATGGCAGAACTCACATTGCACAGACATCGCATTGCGTTCCTTCAGAGTCCTGTGCTGTGAACAGCAAGCAGATCCCGAGGGCATACGCAGGAGTGACGTCATTGTGGCTCGTTCAATCGAAGGACTGGAGCCCGCCAACCTGGAAGGAAGACAAGACCGGTTGAAGATTAAATCTCTGCCAGAAGTGACAGCATGCCGCTGGGGGGCTTTGTTTTAAGGTAAGTTTCACATAATGTGCTAGTATGTGATGCATACCAGCATATTATAACTTTGCCTTGCAGGTTAAAAAAAAAAAAAAAAAAGCCAGGGGTTTTACACTTTTGGTAAACTGTTGGAAAAATTATCCCAGGTCAACATGGGTAAGGTGGTGGAGGGACAAGCTTAAAGTTAATCTACCCCCCCAAGAAAAAAACAATAAACAATGAAGTGGCTTTTGTTGTCAATACTGATTCTTGTTTTCAGTTTTTCAGCTCAGGAAATATCTCTTTATTGTGATTTCAGCTGTCAAATGCCATAAGAATTCTACTATAAGTCACATATACCACAAGTCTTTATGTGTTATTGCAGTAATTTGATCGTGCTCACCAGTAGCAAAGAGACCAGGATTATAGAGATCACATTTTAAACTGAACCTGTGTTCCTAAGTAAACCACAAAATTATCGCTGATTGCAGGGCCTCCTATCCGCATCTTATACACCTCCTGGCTGGAAAACTGTATCAAATACGGACGCCATTGCTTGAACACCAGCATCATGTTTAGGCCAAGGTCTAGGCTTTTTCTTTGCAGCATGGCCTCTAAATATTACCTTATGCCAACTAACAAGGTAATACACCAAATTAACAAACATTGGGGTTTATTTACTTAAAGCTGGAGAGTGAAAAAATTTGTCTCACTTCTGTATAGAAACCAACCATGATGTTTTATTGTGTGGCCCATGGCCCTCATACTGAGCATGGGAATATAGGCTATACAAGGTTATTAAAATACTAAATAATAGAACCAAACCAAGACCATCAAAGATGGTGATAAATTGGCCGCGCCACCTTTATTGATAATCTATAATACAAACATTAAATATATTTAAATAATTATCTTTATTAAAATATCAATACATAAATATTTAATTTCAAATATCTTTTTTCAAATCTTTTCAAAAATTCTCACTCAGTCATAAGACTCAAGTGATTGCCATAAATAAAATATCAACCAAGTCCCCCCTTGATTCAAGGATGACAGACCACATAAAAGGTGCTGCGACAAGGGTGGGGGGGATGGGGAGCGCTTAACCTGTAAGGTAAAATTTGTGACCTGACCCTAACACCTGTGGGCTTTATATACCCCTCTTCAGCACGTAGTCATCAGTACACATGTTTTTCCCGCCTGAACTCACATGTACTTCCCGCTCAAAAACACGTGCAAATTCCTTATTTAAAACGATGTAACCCAATTTTTTTATTTTTTTTTATTATTTGTGATAGCCACAATCCCATGTAGTGGGCACTAATAATGCCCCCTTTTTCACTCTGATCCAAATGGCAGGTACAGTATGTCCTGCAAATAGGAAAGCCCTGTCTATTGTCACATGTGCCGACCTTCTGTGAACAACAAGGTTACATTTCATTTCAGGAGTTTACAGAAAACATAGGTGGCAGATTCTTATTTTGAGGTTAATATCATAATAATACCATAAAAACCTGTCATTAAACACAACAGGTATGCAGATTAACCCCGATTACTGCTGTTGACATGGACTTTCTATTGGTGTCTCCCGAAGCATTGTATACATCATAACACACAGAGAGAACACAATTAAAGGTGCTCACATAATGTGCAGATCATCTTCAGATATGGCTTATTTCAGACACAATCTGCTGCTAATCGGCACACATATTCACATTTTGCCTGCTCTGCAATTGTCTGTTTAAAAGAAAACACTTAGTCTGGGTGACAAATTCAGTTAAACTTGACCACATCAATCTTTTCCTTTGAAGTTGCAAAACAGGTCGTCGGCTGCTTTAATAGGAATTTGTGCTTTATCTGCTGAGGACCGGCAATGGTTAACTTAAAGGGGAGTTCCAGCCATTTGTATGTTTATTAAAAGTCAGTAGCAACAAAAAGTGTAGCTGCTGGCTTTTAATAAACAGACACTTACCTGCTCCAGCGCTCCAGCGACGCGCCGGCCGGGGCTCCGCTCCTCTCCCCCCTCCCCGGCCGGCGTCTTCATTCTCAGTGTGGGCACCCGGCCGTGACAGCTTTCGGCTTCACGGCCGGGCACCCACTGCGCATGCGCGAGCGGCGCGGCCCGGCGCCGCGCCGTGTAATTGGCCAGGAGATCGCCTAGGACCTGTGACGTGTCCTAGGCGATCGCCTACAGCAGCCCCTTCCTGAAGGCGATTAAGCTTAGTCGCCTACAGGAAGGAGGAAGTGGGACAGGAAGTCCCACTCTTGCTGAAGCCCCCACTCCCCCCCAAAAAAATTACATGCCAAATGTGGCATGTAAGGGGGAGAGGAGTGGGTTAAGAGGAAGTTCCAAATTTGGGTGGAACTCCTCTTTAACTGCCTCGTGCGCTCTCTGCTGCTTATGCTTTGCGCATGTCTGAAAATACATAACCCTGGGAGCTTCAGAGCTTAGGGCTCTATGTCCTTCCCTATGTGACAGCGATGGGGCCAGGGGGACTGCATAGCTCACAACTGTCCCTGATTTCGAGGGACTTTCCCTGATTTGGAGAAAATGTCCCTCTGTCCCTCATTCCTCCTCATTTGTCCCTCATTTTGGTCTGATCTATAAAGTTTTATATAAAATGAACTTTTTATCTTTCAAAAAGTGCTTTCCAGTGCTAAACCTTTCATCCAATTTCTAAATTGCAGTATTAGTACATTTTAAAAGCCAAATATAAAGAAATAGTAGTGGTAAAAAAAGCCCTTGTGGATTTAATTAACCTTTTTTATGGTTAATACTCCGTTAAGGGAGTGTGGCAGAGGGCATGCCCTATGCCTACATACATTTGCTAGTAGGTGTCCCCCATTCCCTTCTTAAAATGTTGGGAGGTATGGGACTGGCTGACAAACAGCACCCAGCAATGCATTTTGGGAGGAAAGACAGTGAAAGGCTTTGGTATAAGCAGCAGGAGCAAAGGGTGGAGGAAGGGGCAGAGGAAGGGACAGAGGAAGGGGGCAGAGCGTGCGCTGGGGGTTACTAGTAAGTGAACCTGTTGTTTTTCCCTGCCATATTTCTAAATCCAAGAGATCTGTGAATTTATACTTAAAGTGGAGTTCAACCCAATTTTTTATGTTTGTCTGTGCTGCATGCCCTAATCTCATAGTGTTCAGAATGGACAATTTTATTTATTTTGTTACTTGTAAATACCTTTATTTTGTAGTCCTTCATTACTTCCTCCTCCTTATTAGCCTAGGTTATTAAGTCCCAAGGCTATTTGCAAGGGTTTCTGGGATAGGCATCATGTTTCCCAGTAGTCCATGCAAACCTGACTGAAACCTATTACATTGCTTGTGCAGCACTGAGCATGTGCGAGATATGCAAAGCTGACATCCAGGAAGTCATACAATCTGGCTTCATGATGCCCACACTTAAGATGGCCACGGTCTATTTCTAGATTATAAACTATCTATAAAATCTAAATGCTGCAACAACCTAACAAAACGGACCTTAGTTTACAGACTAACTTTACTAGAATACATTAAGCTTGTGTATTACAGGGGTATTTTTATTTAAAAAGTGAAATTGTGGGTGGAACTCCCCTTTAAATCTTTGCAGACCTGTGCAGTAATCTAGTGTGTAGGAGCCTCCTATAACAAAGACCAGTCAGGCCTCGTACACACGACCGAGTTTCTCGGCAAAAACCAGCAAGAAACTTGCTGTTTTTTTTTTTTTTTTTGCCGAGGAAACTGGTCGTGTGTACACTTTTCGACGAGGAAACTGTGGAGGATCTCGTCGAGCCAAAAAGAGAGCATGTCTTCTTTTTCTTCTACGGGAATGGGGAAATTTGGCTCGCCGAGATCCTCGACAGCCTAACAAGGAACTCGACGAGCAAAACGATGTGTTTCTCCCGTCGAGTTTCTTGGTCGTGTGTACGAGGCTTCAGTGGTGCCCTCTCCTTGTGCAGGGTGACTGGTCTTGCATCCGCCCCCTACTCTAGTTTTCTGCAGCCTGTAGTAGGTGGCCTGCTGGATCCCTCCTACAGCTCAGTGGTAATATCACTATTAGTTTTACAAGTTAATATTTGGGTCTGCAAAGACATTTTGCACACACATAATATGGATTTATTAAATCTGTTGCGGCTATTGAGGAATATGTTTAAAGGAAACATTTGTGGCTGGAGTTCATGTTTAAGGCTCCATTCACACGTGTAGGACTCCACAGTCACGCATTTTTGGAGTGAAACTTTGACGCAACTTTGGATAGGTGGGACTTGGATGTGACTCTGACTGCAAAAGTCAGACCCACTGTTGCACCACTGTTGCAGGTAAAACATTCAGGTACTGCTTTAATGCAACCTTAAAGAGTAAAAATCTGCGGTCCTCAATTTGTATGAAAATCAGACCAAAGTAGTGCATGACCTACTTTAACCACTTCAATACAGGGCATTTTCACCCCCTGCCCAGACCAATTTTTAGTTTTCAGCACTGTTGCACATTCAATGACAATTGCACGGTCATGCGACGTGGCTCCCAAACAAAATTGATGCCCTTTTTTCCCACAAATAGAGCTTTCTTTTGGTGGTATTTGATCACCTCTGCAGTTTTTATTTTTTGCGCTATAAACAAAAGAAGACAGACAATTTTGAAAAAAACACAATATCTTTTACTTTTTGATTTAATAAATATCATATTTTTTTCCTCAGTTTAAACCGATACGTATTCTTCTACATATTTTTGATAAAAAAAATTGCAATAAGCGTATTTGATCGGTTTGCGCAAAAGTTCTAGCATCTACAAAACAGGGAAATTAATTATGGCATATTTTTTAATTTTTTTTACTAGTAATGGCGGCGATATGCGATTTTTATTGTGACCGTGACATTGCGGCGGACATATCGGACACTTTTGACACATTTTTGGGACCATTCACATTTATACAGTGATTAGTGCTATAAAACTGCACTGATTTCTGTGTAAATGTGACTGGCAGGGAAGGGGTTAACACTAGGGGGCGGGGAAGGGGTTAATATGTTCCCTAAAGTGTGTTCTAACTGTAGGGGGAGGGGGACGCACAAGGGGAGGAGACCGATGTGTGTTCCTCTGTACTGGGAACACACATCTGTCTCCTCACCGCTGACAGGACATGGATCTGTGTGTTTACACACACAGATCCATGGTCCTGCCGTGATTGCGGGCAATCGCGGGTGCTCGGTGGACATCGCAGCCGCCATGCACACGCACTGGGTCCCGAGCAATGCGGCGGGGGCACGCGCGCGCCCCCTAGCCGCCTGGTAATGCAAGGACGTCATATGACGTCCACTCTGAGGGAGGGTTCCCGCCGGCGTCATTTTACAATGACTCGGTAGGGAAAGTGTTAAAGTAGTTCTAAAGGATCTAAAGGTTTTTCACCTTAACGTTATACTAAAGTCTTTTTTTTTTTTCATTTAAAAATAACAAACATGTTATACTTACCTGCTGTGTGCAGTTGGTTTTGCACAGAGAAGACCTGATCCTCCTCTTCTCAGGTCCCTCGCTGGCTCTCCTGGCCCCTCCCTCCTGCAGCTTCCTCTGGGAGCATCTGAGCCGAGCCACCACTTTGTGTGTCCGTTCAAACACGGAGCCTCGGTTCGGACCCACCCCCTCTCCCTTCTCATTGACCCACTGACTTTACAACCCCTTTAATGTATTCTATGCATTAAGATGAAAAACCTTGTGTTGAAGCTCCCCCCAGATCCCCCCTTTTTTATTAGCTGAGCCTGATCTGATCCAGCAATCTGCACGAGCAGATCCAGCTGTTGTCTCTCTTCTCATTGGACATAGATAGCAATGATAGCAGCAGGAGCCATTGGCTCTCACTGCTGTCAATAAAATCCTGTGACAGGAGCGGGGTGGGGCTGAGTTCTGACGTCAATGGTAGCAGCAGCAGGGCTTGGGAGCAAGCACGCACAGGTGCCCCCATGGAAAGCAGCTTTCTTCTGAGGCAATTGATGCAGAGGAGGGACCTGGAGCGTCGTCGGCGGGGGAACCCAAGAAGAGGATGGGGGCTGCTTTTTGCAAAAGCATTGCACAGATTAAATACATATAGATATGTTTGTTATTTTAATACAAAAGAAAACGACCTGTCATGTGACTTTGATGTTTAAAGTTGCATGACAAGTTGCATACGTATGAATAGGGTGTAAAGCCTCAGACAGCCTGATCTGCAGGTGTTTGGCTTTAACCCCAGGCACTTCAACATGAAGCCAAAAATTAAACCCAGGTGTAGCAATTAAATTCAACCTGTGCCAGCGTGCCAAATAAAAATGTGTGCTCTGCAAACACTAAATGCCACCTGTGCCAGCTTTTGTTTCAGAAAGCGATGCCCCTTCCACAGTCCACGACAAACTTTTCTGCAAAGTCTATCAGTAGAAACATAATCTTCCCTCTATAAATTGTACATAGGACAATATATTACTATAATTCACATTAAATTCATGAAGATGTAGTATATGAAATGCAACTGCAGACATTTCTTATTGTATGAGACAACTCCATTGTTTGTTTAGACACAAATAACAAGCCTTGAAAAAACTTTACAGTCTAGTGAAATAAGTCATAAAGTCAAAATCCTGCATGAAAAAAAAATAGGAAACCAGAAAAAAATATGTTTTCTACAGTTACAAACAGTATATAAAACTTACTTTATCTTATAAATGTATATAACTGAATTTATCCAATCTACAATGACTGCAGGCACTTTCAGAAATGGGGTGTATCTACAGAAACGACGAACCTAACAGTCTGAACAATAGAACAATGTAAAGGTGAAAAAGACCCTTTTAATATGTTCTGCCAATTTTTTACACATCGATAGAATTATAGCAATTTCATGACATCCAGGCAAAGAGAAAGTTTCTTTTTTATCTCAGACATTCTATTCTTCTGACGCACATTGATTGGTGAAAACTGGCCAGCCTTGCCGGTAACCATGACCTCCTTCTACGCTTTGTGGAAAGTCTTCACATACTACCAAGCATGCAATGTTATAGAAAAGCAGGAGGAAGAAGTTGTTAACCTCTTCAATACCGGGCATTTTCATCCCCTTCCTGCCCAGAGCAATTTTTAGTTTTCAGCGCTGTTGCACTTTAAATAACAATTGCGCGGTCTAGCAACACTGTATCCAAAATATTTATGTTTTTTTCCCCACAAATAGAGCTTTCATTTGGTGGTATTTGATCACCTCTGCGATTTTTATTTTTTGCGCTATAAACAAAAGAAGAGCGACAATTTTGAAAAAAACACAATATTTTTTACTTTTTGATTTAATAAATATCACAACTTAAAAAATAAATACATTTTCCTCAGTTTAGAACAATATGTATTTGTCTACATATTTTTGGTAAAAAAAAAATCGAAATAAGCGCTGGTTTTGATTGATTTACGCAAAAGTTATAGCGTCTACTAAATAAGGGATAGATTTATGTCATTTTTTTTTACTAGTAATGGCGGGGGTCTGCGATTTTTATTGTGACCGTGACATTGCGACACACAGATCAGACACTTTTGACACATTTTTGGGACCATTCACATTTATACAGCAATTAGTGCTATAAAATTGCATGTAAATGTGACTGGCAGGGAAGGGGTTAACAATAGGGGGCGATCAAGGGGTTAAATATGTTCCCTAGGGAGTGATTCTAACTGTAAGGGGAGGGGACTCACAAGGGGAGGAGACCGGTGTGTACTGGGAACACACATCGGTCTCCTCACCTCTGATAGGACATGGATCTTTGTGTTTACACACACAGATCCATGGTCCTGCCGTGATTGCGGCCGCCGGGCCCCAAGCGAGTCAGCCGTGAGTCTGTCGGAAGTCCGACGGACAGAAAGAGAAAAGGTTCTCTATCTAAGGTCCGTCGGACTTCCTACAAAAAACGTTCGATGAAGGCTACACATGGCCGGACTTTCCGAGAAAAAAAGCCCGTCTGACTTTTTATCTCGGAAAGTCCGGCCGCGTGTACGAGGCATTAGGCACATTTTTGAAGGCTGCTGGAGAAAAGCATTCATAAGAGCATAGGGCCAGATTCACGTAGGTGAGCGGCGGCGTAACGTATCGTAGATACGTTACACCGCCGCAAGTTTTCATCGCAAGTGCCTGATTCACAGAGCACTTGCAATGAAAACCTACGCCGGCGGCCTCCGGCGCAAGGCGGGCCAATTCAAATGGGCGTGTGCCATTTAAATTAGGCGCGCTCCCGCGCCAGACCTACTGCGCATGCTCAGTTTCGCAATTCCCGTTGTGCTTTGCGCGCCATGACGTCATTTTTTCGAACAGCGACGCGCGTAGCGTACTTCCGTATTCCCGGACGTGTTACGCAAACGACGTTAAATTTTAAATTTTGACGCGGGAACGATGGCCATACTTTAAACAGCAGTACGATTGCTGAGTAAAGTTAGGGCAGGTCAAACGACGACTAACTTTGCGACGGGAAACTAGACTAGCAGCGACGTAGCGAACGTGAAAATCCGTCAGGAATCGCCGTATCTCCTAATTTGCATACCCGACGCTGGTTTACGACGCAAACTCCCCCCAGCGGCGGCCGCGGTACTGCATCCTAAGATCCGACGGTGTAAAACAATTTCCCCCCGTTCGGATCTTATGGATATCTATGCGTAACTGATTCTATGAATCAGTCGCATAGATAGAAACAGAGATACGACGGCGTATCAGGAGATACGCCGTCGTATCTCTTTGGTGAATCTGGCCCATAGTGTGCATGAGGCCTTAGAAGGTTGAGACAAACCTTTTACAACAACCAGCTTTTATTTATTTATATTAAACTTTTATCCCAAAAGGAAAAAATCTCTTGCAGTAGCGGATAATAACGTGTCAGCTGGAGTTTGGCTTCAATTTCCATTCAAGTCATTTTTCATGGCACCGTGCTAAAGTGAAACGTGTATTTATTTGAAGACTTTTTTTGTATTTCAGAACTAGTAAACAAGCTTCCAGATAACGTCCCCGCGTGATTCAACTCCATAGGCCCTTGTTAAAGCTAGTTATCTCTCCCTTGCCATGAATTTCCTCACCTTCCAAAGAAGTTCGAAATACTTCAAGTTTCAAAGAAAAAAAAAAAGAGACTCGAAATTCGTAGTATTTGTAGGACTTTTCATGGTGACTCAGCAGAAACACACGGCAAAGTCTAGAAGCAATCACTATGTGTAATGACACAATTTCTTCTCACGAGCCGTTCCTGCCAGTCATGTTAGGTACCAAACTCCCAGCCTGCACTGTGCTAAAGGATGTCAATGTTTAATTATAGTCCAAGGAATAAACAAAGTAGTAGAGTATCAGCCTGACCTGCAACAGATCGTTCAAGCATGGCACCATGGTCCACAGCACACAGCTGTATGAGCAGGTGCAATCAGTATACATTTTTAATAGGAAAAACAAGAGCACAGGGCTATGCACAGAGTACAGCAAACATAACATCTGATTTGTCTATATTGGTGGTCTCCAAACTGCAGCCCAGCCCCTCACTTGACTTTATGTGGCCATTGGACTTCCACTGATACAAAACCCTATTCCTGCCACTGATGTCAACAATTGAGGAACAATTCCTTCTATTGACATCAACAATGGGCCACTATTTCTCCCATTAATGTCAACGGTGGGGCACTATTCCTCAAACTGACACCAATGATGGGCAAAGGCGTATCTAGTGAAAATAGCGCCTATGGCAAGCACTAAAACTGCGCCCCTGTCGAAACATTTGAAACCCATCTTTCAGATAACCTTAACAAAACAAACAGCTAACAAAACTAGTGATATGTATCATCCCTTGTGATACCTTGGGTAGTGACATATCCTTTTTTTGGAGAAATCTGGGGTTTATTAGACCCCTGATCCCTCCTCTGCCCTCCAAGGCCAGGTAAATGCAGAACCAATACTGGAAATGATGAAATCTTCATCACTTAAAGCGGGGGTTCACCCTGTTAAAAAAAAAATATATGTTTTTTTTTATTAGACCATTACATTCGGCATCGTAGCGCGAGCTACGGTATGCCGGTCTTACATTTTTTATCCCCGTACTCACTGTGCTATCGCTCATTGAAGATTCCGGGGAATGGGCGTTCCTATGGTGAGAGAAGGTGATTGACGGCCGGCCCTGGCACGTCACGCTTCTCCGAAAATAGCCGAAATAGGCTTGGCTATTCACGGCGCCTGCGCATAGCCTGTGCGCATGCGCCGTGAAGAGCCGAGACCTACTCCGGCTGTCTTCGGGGAGCGTGACGTGCCAGAGCCGGCCGTCAATCATCCTCCCTCTCCATAGGCACGCCCATTCCCCGCGGGAGTCGGATTCTTCAATGAGCGATAGCACAGTGAGTACGGGGATTAAAAATTTAAAACCGGCATACCGTAGCTCGCGCTACGATGCCGAATGTAATGGTCTAATGATGTGAAGGAGGGTGAACCACCGCTTTAAGGTCTCAGTTTTCACAGAGGAGAGGGAGAAACTGATGTTCCTCCTTCTTCTTTGTGCACTGCCAATCTGACCAGATGGAATGGGAGAGCCTGGGAGAACAGGGGAGGGCTGTGGCTGAACGCAGCAGGGATAGCGCTGCCATTGTCCATTAGCAAAGCTGCTGAAAAGGAGATCCTGCCTATGCTCGGGAGGAGGGAAGAAGAGACCCTCAGACCCTGGTAAGTGCCTTGCTGCCCAGCCACTCAACAGCGCCCCCTTCATATGGCACCCATGGCACTTGCCATGGCTGTCATACCCTAGATACGCCACTGATGATGGGGCACTATTCCTCCCCCGAATACCAAAAATGCATTGTTTAATCCAGGGGTAGGCAACCTGTGGTACTTCAGCTGCAGAACTACAAGTCCCATCATGCCTCTGGGAGTAATTGTAACTGCCAACCCCTTCATGCCTCTGGGAGGAATTTTAACTGCCAACCCCATCATGCCTCTGGGAGTAATTGTAACTCCCAACCTTGCAATGCCTCATGAGAAATGTAGTCCCACAACAGCTAGAGTGCCACAGGTTGCCTACCCCTGGTTTAATCCCACTAACACCAGGAGAATTTCTACTCCCAATGGCCACAGTCCAGTCTCCCTAAAGTTTGGAGGACAGCAACCTTGCTCTTTGTTTGGAGACCCCTGGTCTACATCAAAAGGTGATCGCTTATATTTTATGGCTTGATCTTAAAAACGGCTTGCTGACTGGACTGGTTGCCACTGGATACACTTCTAATTATCTTTGTTTTATATTAAAGTAGAACTATACTTATCTCTGCTCCAGCGATGCTCCTTTTCAGGCATCAACACTTTCCAGGTTCAGGATCGATTGCCTTTCTTGATTGGCCAGGCCAGGATGATGTAACCACTTCACATGCGCTAAGGAGTTAATTCACTGAGGAGATAGTGAAATTGTACGCATATTCGCAGTTCAGTGTACAGTGTAAACAGTTTGCGTGGAAGAAGGTAAGAATCCTGTATTGCAGAAGACACACAGTATGGTCCCACCTTAAGGTACAGAGTAAAGGAAAATATCCCAAAAGTGGAACTTCCGCTTTTTGGAACCCTCCCCCCCTCCGGTGACAAATTTGGCACCTTTCACGGGGGAGGGCAGATACCTATCTAAGACAGGTATTTGCACCCACTTCCTGGCATAGACTCCCATGGGAGTCCACACCACTAGCCCGCCCCCCACTCCCCGCTGTCTCCTGGGAAACACACTGCTCCCATGAGAGAGCGGGGACCAGTTACGCCGAGCTACTCGCGCATGCGCAGTAGGGAATCGGGCAGTGAAGCCGCAAGGCTTCACTTACTGATTCCCTCACCGAGCATGGCGGCGGCAACATCCGAGGACCGAGCGATTGCTCAGCCTCGTCTGCCGACATCGCGGGCGTGCTGGACAGGTAAGTGTCCATTTATTAAAAGCCAACAGCTGCAGTATTTGTAGCTGCTGACTTAAAAAAAAAATCGACTGGATCTCCGCTTTAAATGCAGTGAAGTGTAACTGGTGTCATCACCTGGCCATAAAGGAAAACGAACCTAAGTACTAAGAAGAACTTTGTTTCTCCTTTCCTACATACACCTTCTTTAATCAACATTAATACTATAGGAGAGCCTGTAAAGCAAATCAGTAACAGGACATACTCATACTGGAAATGGGTTATGGTGGTGGGTGTGCACTTCCCCACTGGAAATGCCACTGTTCTTATTATATTACAAAGGTTCATGGCTGGGTTGGATGGTTGACGTCCTAACAGAAGCTAGTTTTGTGGTTAAACGAACAAATGTTTTTACACTGTAGCTGACATTACAGCAATCAGGAGGTCAGTCCACATTTGTACTACAGATGTATAGAGAACATTGGATGGATTGTAATACACTTAGCCTAATAGTTTAAGATTCCATAGCTATAGAGTGAACAATGTGGGGATAATAAGAATTATGTAACTTTTTAGGGCCCATGAATATATTATTGCTTGGAATTCTGCTTTAATTTCATGTTCAACGCTAAATACACAGTTGATGTACTGTTTTACATGCATAAAGATATGTATTGCTTACCATCCAGCCCTGAGATTTACACAGCATTACATTGACGGCACAGACCAATCAGAATCTGTTTGGTTTGTACTGGCAGCGCTGGCCAGAGAGGAGAGAAATTAATGGGGATTACAAATCCCTGGACCAGTAGAGCAGCTTGCAGGAGCCTTGATAGCTCAGGATCCCGGGAGGTAAGTACAGCGAGGACTGGGGTGGGAAGGGGATCCAGTGTTACTTCACCGTTGCAGATTTTCTGTAAGGGTGAACACTTTAAAGTGGTTGTAAAGTTAGAAGTTTTTTTATCTTAATGCCACTGCATTAAGATAAAAAGCCTTATGTGTGCAGCAGCCGCCCTTAGCCCCTCTATCACTTACCTGAGGTCTGTCTCTGTTTAGAGTTTCTCAGCTGTCTGGGACTCTCCCTCCTGATTGACTGAGACACAGCAGCGGGAGCCAATGGCTTAATCAAAGTCAGTTAGCCAATAAGGAGAGAGAGGGGGCAGATCTGAACACAGGAAGCTGCAGCTCAGCTTGAGTGCCCCCATAGCAAGCTGCTTACTGTGGGGGCACTCAACAGGGGGAGGGGCAAGGAGCACTGAAGAGGCACCCGAGAAGAGGAGGATCCAGGCTGCTCAGTGCAAAACCACTGCAACAGAGCAGGTATGTCTGACGTTTGTTATTTTTATTGAAAAAATGACTTTACTATACCAGTAAACACTTCTACACTGGATGGGCATCTAGTGTAACATAGCCTAAAAAGGTGTATTCTGCCTTTACATTATTCAAATCATTTTGATGCTTTCAAACCATGTTTAAATAAAAGTTGTTTTTTATATATATTTTTTATTCTCCAAGATGTGTTTATATTTTTTGAGCATTATATTTAACATGTTATTTTACAAAATGTATTATTTTGATGTTTTTCTATGAGGATATCACTTGTTGTACAGTGAATGGCCAGCTGTCAGTACATATGCTCCTCCTTATCCCCACAATAGTGGGTAATTAGTGTGTGTATATAGGGGGGGGGGGGGCTGGAGGTGTATCGATCCCTCAGTCATGTCCATCTTGATGAATGGCTCAGTATCACATGTGTGTAGTACAGTCCTCATGCTTAACCCCCTTTTGAATAATGTGAACATTACAGTGTCCTGATAACCATACCACATGAGTATTGTAACCTGGAGTGTCAAACTGAAAGTGTCAGGAACTGATTGTGCCTTTGCATCAGATTTTTAACACTGGCAAATGTATAGCAAAGAGATCAATTTCCCAGCAAGCTTTAATATTAGTGAACTGTAAATCTACTTTAGTTCTCATGGACTACTAAATTGGCAAACACATCAAAGGATAGTTAATTAACACTGGATTTATGGAGTCTTGTTTTAAAGAACAAAGTGAAGCCTTGATTTTATCACATGAGAAACGATTATCTCAGACTCATGTTACCAGGTCTCACTATAGAATACATCAAGCCAACGTGACCTCATGTGTGTCCACTGCCACGGTCCTTTCACTAAGTTTATTGACTGGAGGTTACATAGAGTGCAATTTTCCTGCACCTTATATTGGGCATTATTCATTTTATAGAACATAGAGCAGAGATTATGCAACAACTAACAGCAAACAATGCACCCTAATGGCCCTTTTACATGTACGGATCCCATGAGGATCCATACCTTATCATATAGTTACATAGTTACATAGTTACATAGTTAGTCAGGTTGAAAAAAGTCCATCCAGTTCAACCACAAAAAAATAAACAAACAAAATAAAAAACACAATACAATCCCATACACCCAACTCCATACCCACAGTTGATCCAGAGGAAGGCAAAAAAAAACAGCAGAGCATGATCCAATTTGCTACAGCAGGGGAAAAAATTCCCTCCTGATCCCCCGAGAGGCAATCGGATTTACCCTGGATCAACTTTACCTACAAATCTGAGTACTCAGTTATATTATGTACATTTAGGAAAGAATCCAGGCCTTTCTTAAAGCAATCTACTGAGCTGGCCAGAACCACCTCTGGAGGGAGACTGTTCCACATTTTCACAGCTCTTACTGTGAAAAAACCTTTCCGTATTTGGAGGTGAAATCTCTTTTCCTCTAGACGTAAAGAGTGCCCCCTTGTCCTCAGTGTTGACCGTAAAGTGAATAACTCAACACCAAGTACACTGTATGGACCTCTTATATATTTGTACATGTTGATCATATCCCCCCTAATTCTCCTCTTCTCAAGATCCCTTGCTCAGCAGGGATCGCTTCATTGATCCCTGCTGAGCCGGCAGATGACAGGGCGGTCCCCGCACACTGTGCAGGGACCGCCCTGTCAGATCTCCGCTCTAATCTATAGGGGGACCGTCTGTCCGCGTTCATCCGATCCGATGACGTCTGCAGAAACGGACCATAGCGGGGACCAATGAAATCGGATGTCAGCGGATGTTCATCCGCTGACATCCGCAATCCCATAGGGATACATGTATGTCCGTATTTCATCCGAAAAGGGATGGATGAAATACGGACATACGGTCCGCAGGTGTGAAAGGGCCCTTAGGTAACATTAGTCGTACTGATAAACATGGCTTTCTATCCAGGTGGCACTGACCTTTTGCTCTCTTAAGGTGCCTACAAACATTAGAGAAGGTTACACTGATACATGTGTTTGCTGTTGTATCTTGTAATGTGCGTAGGGGTCTTAAAACCCTCAGCCAATGCTCCCTATTTGATGGCTTTTGTTTCATCCAAGACTAGACAGTGCCAATAGAGTCTTCCCCTGAAACAAGAGGATGATGCTTGTGGACACATTTTATCTACTCTAGTTTGGACCACCATTACTATAAATGTAATAATGTTTTATAATAAGATTACCAAAGGGTCATATTAGGAGAAACTTTTGACAAATTATTAGCTATACTGTATCTTGCCATTCCTCCAGGCCAGTGGTTCTCAACCCTGTCCTCAAATACCCCCAACAGGCCATGTTTTGGGAAATTATCTTAGATAAATTAGCTGTCCAAAAATTCCAAGCCATTAATTTAAAGCACCTGTACAAGATAAAGGGAAACCTGCAATAATGGCCTGTTGGGGGTACTTGAGGACAGGGTTGAGAACCACTGCTCTAGGTCAAGTTTAGATCCCAAATCTCGTTCCCATTGAGTCACATAAGGAAGTCTGCAATTTGGATCTACCAAGAGCTCATAGAGTATGGAGATGTGAACGTTTGTAGGAATGGTAGTTCTGCAGGATAATTCTAACAGTATTAGGCCTCATGCACACAGGCCTTTATTTTTAACTCTCCGAGAAGCCAGCATCCTTTTTGCAGAAAAAGTGTCTCAGGCCCCGTACACACGACCAGTTTCCTCGGCAGAATTCAGCTTCCGACCGAGTTTCTGGCTGAATTCTGCCGAGGAAACTGGTCGTGTGTACACTTTCGGCCGAGGAAGCCGACGAGGAGCTCGACGAGGAAATAGAGAACATGTTCTCTATTTCCTCGTTGTTCTATGGGAGCTCTCGGCCCGCCGAGCTCCTCGGCGGCTTCAGGGCTGAACTGGCCGAGGAACTCGATGTGTTTGGCACGTCGAGTTCCTCGGCCGTGTGTACGGGGCCTAACGCTTTTACAGGTGTCAGGCGCTTGGGCGTTAATTCAATTAATTGGCCAGAATAAATCATTTATTCTGCCCATTGAAATGAATTAACGTTCAAGCGCTAAATGCACCTAGCATTAACACGCATTTAGTCGTTTTTTTCCTGCCTCTAAACTCTCCTGCGACTAAACGCTGCTAAAAGTCACTGGGGTTGATTTACTAAAGGCAAAAAGATTGTACTCTTTGCAAAGTGCAGTTGCACTTAAAAGTAAATGGCCTAACAGAACATTTTAGGGCATTTCAGACAGTGAAACCAAAACAACTCATGCAGCTTGTCCATATCTCTTCCACAAGAAAAATGTGGAAAAAGCTTACTGCGTATTTTTGAATTCTTTAGTGTTCCATACATAAAGTTAAAGTATAACTAGAGGAAAAACCTTTTTTTTTGTGGATAAGGTGCAGATGGATTAGAACCCTTGTCGGTTTTTATTGATGTCTGTGCCCACAATAAGGAGATTCACTCTCTCTATTTGTCCTGTTTACAATTATCATTGAAAGTGTAAGTAAAACTGGTTGCCACCAGAAAAGTAATAGAGGGGAAATCTTCCAATGGGGACACCAGTTCTGGTGACCTGGGGGTCCCCAATGAATTCCGTTAACTTGCAGAGATTTCCTCTCACTTCCCTTTTGGCTATGGGACAGGAAGTGAAATGGAAATCTAGACAATGGGAGACTGGCAAGGGTTATAATCCTCCCTTACTCTAGTTCACCCCCCCCCCCACACACACACATGCAGTGCCCACAGCTTTCAAATCTTCTTTTTACACTAAAATACTGCCACTGAATACCTTTTTGGCTGATCTGTATACTGTGTCACGTGATAAACTGCAGGGTCTGCCTGAGTGCTCAGTGTTTAGGTAGGAGGAGATTTCCACTACAGCCTGTGTTCTCATGCTGTTATGGAAGGTGGATCATCCATGAATCAATATGTAACATCCCACCCCCTGTGTTCTTTTTTAGTTACTGGGCATTGGGAGGGACTGGGCTGTCATTTAGGATCTGTATACACACCCAAATGTGTGATGTCAATACCATGTGACCTGAAAAGCTCAACAAGGAAATCTTCTCTCCAGCAATAGAGGCCAAACTGAGCATGTGCAGGAGGACTACTCTGACTGTGTTTTATCTGGCCTTGCCCAGAGTGACCCTGCAGGAAGGGAAGGATCTGTCCATACAGGATCAAATAGCCTTTTTACACAATGCAGAGGATTAACCCTTTAAGTTTCACAGTGAGTATAACAAGCATACTATTCTGCATATACAGACAGATTTTACTGTTGTGGGTTAAGTAACACTGTAAGTCAAAATGTGCTAAAAACATGGCCATCTGACCTAGCTAGATCAAAGACTGCCTTTAGTCAAACATTAAGGCCCAGATTCTCAGTGGCGTTACGTCGTAAGTCCTAATCTGGCCCCGGGTATCTATGCGACTGATTCTTAGAATCAGTTCCGCATAGGTACCCATTAGATCTGACAGGCGTAAGGCTCTTACGCTGTCAGATCTTAAATGCAATTTTTTTTCCCGCCGCTAGGTGTCGCATCGTCGTTTTCCCCGTCGTCTATGCAAATTAGGTAATTACGCAAGATTCCCGAACATACGCGCGGTCGACGCTGAGAATTTACGTCGTTTCCGTAGCTTAAGCGACGCGTAAAGTTGCCCCTGCTATTATGAGGGGCAACCAATGTTAAGTATGGCCGTCGTTCCCGCGTCGAAATTTAAAAAAATTACGTTGTTTGCGTAAGACGTCCGTGAATGGCGCTGGACGCCATTTACGTTAAAGTCTAAGCAAATGACGTCGGGGCGACGTCATTTAGCGCAATGCACGTCGGGTAATTTACCCGACGGAGCATGCGCAGTACGCTCGGCGCGGGAGTGCGCTTAATTTAAATGGTGCCTGCCCCATTTGAATTGGGCGGGCTTGCGCCGAGCGCTTTTACGATACACCGCCGCAAGTTTACAGGTAAGTGTTCTGAGAATCAGGCTCTAACGCTGTAAACCTGCGGCGGTGTAACGTAAATCACATACGTTACGCTGCCCAGGAGCAACGTAATTGTATGAGAATCTGGGCCTAAATGTATATCTATATCACAGTGATGCAGCACTTGATGTTACCAGAAATAGTCAAATATAGTTGCAGCACCCCAGCTTAAAGGGGGTTGGGTTGCTAATGAAGGCATGTAAAAATAATAATAATAATAATAATAATAATAATAATAATAATACAAATATCTGTAGGTATGTACCATTTGGTCCTGCTAGGTTTACTATAAACTATAAATGGACAGGTAACCCAAAAGTGAAATTTTATTTACATGGGTTAGACAAGCCTGGCCTCTTTTACTTGACATATATTCTCCTACAGTGACACCTGCCTACCACAATTACATACTCTGTTTCTGCCTACCTGGGAGTTTTGGATTTTTCTGCCCTCATGTGTATCTTCCAGCTCCTCATTCTGCATTGGATTGCACTCCACACCTTTTCCCCCATCTCCAAACACAACAAACATTTAATAATGAAATACCACACACGAATATTGGCATAAATTGGCCGTGGCACTTTTATTGGTTTCAAATGAATTCATAACTTTTCATAACCATATTACAATTCTAAATCAAATCAAATTTATCATTCACAAAATTGCTTAGCCTTAAAGCGGGAGTTCACCCATTTGTAAAAAAAATTTTTTTATCCCCTTAGCTTCCTGCTCGTTCGGTCTAGGGGAATCGGCTATTTGTATTAAAATATGAGCTGTACTTACCCGTTTTCGAGCTGCATCTTCTTCCGTCGCTTCCGGGTATGGATCTTCGGGAGCGGGCGTTCCTTCTTGAGTGACAGCCTTCCGAGAGGCTTCCGACGGTCGCATCCGTCGCGTCACTCGTAGCCGAAAGAAGCCGAACGTCGGTGCGGCTCTATACTGCGCCTGCGCACCGACGTTCGGCTTCTTTCGGAAAATCGTGACGCGATGGATGCGACCGTCGGAAGCCTCTCGGAAGACTGTCAATCAAGAAGGAACGCCCATTCCCGAAGCCCATACCCGGAAGCGACGGAGAGGATGCATCTCGTAAACGGGTAAGTACTGCTCATATTTTTAAATAAATAGCCGATTCCCCTAGTAAAAACGAGCAGGAATCTAAGGGGGAAAAGTGCCCTCTAAGGGTGAACCCCCGCTTTAATGACTCAAGCAAATTACATTAAGTCAACTTTATAACAAGTCCCCCTTTGATGCAAGGTGACGGGAGGGAGGGTGGATAGCTCTTCATAAACCAAATCTTTGACCAGTAGCAAGATTCCCGGGACGGTGGGCCCTTTATATACTGAGCCCCACCGCTTCCAGAAAATTCCAACAAATCCTATTGGCCCAGTCCGACCTGCATACAGGTGAGCAGGAATATTTAAAGGGCCGTCATCCCTAAAAATACATTGCCTATTAAATCAATACTAAATAATATAAATAACAGGGGAAAGGCAGAGGTAACCCCAAGAAATTGTGCCCCCCTTCACATTCTCAATCATACATAAGATAAAAAACTAGAACGTGGAGATAGGGAACCCTCATAAAGGCCACATTGGGTGTGCAAGGGTCCTAAAGCACAAATATCCTGCCAATTCTCCAACATCTATCACAAACTAAAATATCAGTTTTGGCCACAATAACTTTTTAAATGAGTAAATAACGGTAAACCATCCTAGCACCTGCAGTTAACAGATCATGAGTTGTTGGTATCTTGTCTACTATTTCAAGGATTCATCTGACACATTTTGGCAATGTTATTAATGATACTGGTGCAATAGTTTTATGATGGTAATGATTACAAACATATAACCTACTGCAGTAGAAATAACCTATTCTGATCATCTCCAGCTGTTGTTCTTACCAACATTAGTATTAGTATTAAAAGATAACAAAAACTAACAGTAGTTTATATAAAAATGCATTTGATTCAAATATGGTACAGTCAATATGCACCCAAAATACGACAAGAAGCAGATTATGCATGTGTATTTCTTTATGGCTCTTACTAACTAGTACTCCATGAACAGTGTAAACAAAGAACGAGTAAATGCTTGGAGCATTTCTAGATGCAAAGTATACTATGCAAATCATGGAAACAGAGACTCTATATTCTATTCAGCACTGCAGGGCTACAACCGATACATTTCTGTTCCAGAGAAATGTTATTCACAACTATTCTTAAAGTCCCAGTGTTATTTACATTGATGTAAGTTTTCAACAGAATAGTCATGAACCACATATGGCGACCATGGGCTTATTACACAAGTGTTTGAGAACATACTAAGAAAAACAGAACTTAGGATGCAATGGGCCAAAATGCAAATGTTTTAAATAAGCAGATGTGCCTAGGAAATGAAAGGGGACCTGTCCAAAACCCTTTTACTTGTGATCAGTAGCACCATCTGATTGTCCCATAGATGTATAGTGGTATGCCTGCACAATGTGGGGTGAAGGAGCCACAGGGCCAAGTAGGTGAGTGCGCTGTGAGATAACAGGAGCATACAGTCCATAGTAAATGGTTCTTTCTGATTGTAACAGCTGGTCAGATAGGGATGTGTTTAAAACAGTATGAAAAAAAACGGAACCTCCAATATTTGTTTGGGACTTGTAGACATGGGGGTGCTAGGTGGAGTATACCAACTCCTTAGGCTATGGGTAATTAAGCAGCAAGCCAGCAACTCTACCATTAATAAACTCCTTACTTGTAATATTTCACATCAATGGTGTGCAGTGCTGATGCATTTTGAACCACACATCGCAGTTAATCATGGCTAATGTAGAGCCCCTAATCTACAATCTGTCTAATGCCCCGTACACCGGATCAGAATTTCCATCGGGATAAACTCAGAAGGATTTTTCTGACGGAATTCCGTTCAAGCTTTCTTGCATACACACTGTACAACAAGCTGAGAAAAATTAAGTTCAATGCCTCCGAGCATGCATCAACTTGATTCTAAACATGCATGTTTTTTTCTCGGAATTTCCATCGGAAAAAAATAGAACATGTTCTCTTTTTAAACTCTGACGGAAAAAAGTCAGATGGGGCACACACACGGTCGGAATATCCGATATTCCGTCTGACTTTTTCCATTGGAAATTCCGATCTTGTGTACGAGGCATCATTTGAGCTTCATTGATGTGAGACACTGTATATTGATAAATGTGTTGCAGGCCTGATGTTTACATAGGAAGGGGGTGGTTGTTCGATTCAGCCATCATGTCAAGGTCTTCTTATACCGGTATCAGGGTAAATTTTGCATTCCTATGTGTATTACTGCTTTCAAATATTTGGAAACATTTCGACAAGAGTCGGTCCACCCAAATGTGATATTTTCCTGATGTGCTGAGTCAGCCCCTGAGTTCCTGTATGTCTTGGATACTCCAGCAGCAAGATCTGCCTGTCATAATTCACATCTCTGTTTTTGGCCAGCTGCAAATGATGTGTTCCCACCCACCCTTATATGTTTCATCATCTACTGTTGCATTCTCCATTATATCAAATAAATATATTATTCCACAAAGAGTGAGAAAGGGACCCCCCTCATAATTGCAAACCAGGTGGGCAAAAGGCAGGAGCTCAATATACAGTGCATTTGGAAAGTATTCAAAGCACTTCACTTTTTCCACATTTTGTTATGTTACAGCCTTATTCCAGAATTAATTAAATTCATTATTTTCCTCAAAATTCTACAAACAATACCCCATAATGACAATGTAAAAAGATGTTCGTTTGAAATCTTTGAAAAGTATTCACAGCCTTTGCCATGACACTCGAAATTGAGCTCAGGTGTATCCTGTTTCCACTGATCATCATTGAGATGTTTCTACAACTTGATTGGAGTCCACCTGTGGTAAACCTGTGATTGGACATGATTTGGAAAGGCACACACCTGTCTATATAAGGTCCCACAGTTAACAGTGCATGTCAGAGCACGAACCAAGCCATGAAGTCCAAGGAATTGTCTGTAGACCTCAGAGACAGGATTGTTTTGAGGCACAGATCAGGGGAAGGGTACAGAAAATGTTCTGCAGCATTAAAGGTCCCAATGAGCACAGTGGCGTCCATCATCCGTGAATGGAAGACATTTGGAACCACCAGGGCTCTTTCTAAAGTGAGCTGCCCAACCAAACTGAGCGATCAGGGGGGAGAAGGGTCTTAATCAGGGAGGTGACCAAGAACCGGATGGCCACTCTGACAGAGCTCCAGTGTTTCTCTGTGTAGAGAGGAAAATCTTCCAGAAGAACAACCATCTATGCAGCACTCTATCAATCAGGCCTGTATGGTAGAGTGGCCAGACAGAAGCCCCTCCTCAGTAAAAGGCACAGCCCACCTGGAGTCTGCCAAAAGGAACCTGAAGGACTCTCAGACTATGAGAAACAAAATTCTCTGGTCTGATGAAACAAAGATTTAACTCTTTGGCCTGAATGGCAAGCGTCATGTCTGGAGGAAACCAGGCACTGTTCATCACCTGGCCAATGCCATCCCTACAGTGAAGCATGGTGGTGGCAGCATCATGCTGTGGGGATGATTTTCAGCGGTAGGAACTGGCAGACTAGTCAGGGTCGAAGGAAAGATGAATGCAGCAATGTACAGAGACATTCTTGATTGAAACCTGCTCCAGAGCGCTTTGGACCTCAGACTGGGGCGAAGGTTCATCTTCCAACAGGACAACAACCTAAGCACACAGCTAGGATAACATAGGAGTGGCTACAGGTAAACTATGTGAATGTTCTTAAATGGCCCAGCCAGAGCCCAGACTTGAACCTGATTGAACATCTCTGGAGAGATCTGAAAATGGCTGTGCACCGATGCTCTCCATACGACCTGATGGAGCTTGAAAGGGCCTGCAAAGAAGAATGGGAGAAACTGCCCAAAAATAGGTGTGCCAAGCTTGTAGCATCATACTCAAAAAGACTCGAGGCAGTAATTGGTGACAAAGGCGCTTCTACAAAGTATTGAGCAAAGGCTGTGAATAGTTATGTACATGGGATTTTTTTGTTGTTTTTTATTCATAATAAATTTGCAAAGATTTCAAACAAACTTCTTTCATGTTGTCATTATGGGGTATTGTTTGTAGAATTTTGAGAAAAATAATGAATTTAATCCAGTTTGGAATAAGGCTGTAACATAACAAAATGTGGAAAAAGTGAAGCGCTGTGAATAATTTCCGGATGCACTGTATCTCAGCAACAGAGTATCTGAGAGGTAGGAGGCCAGATCATTCAGTTAAAGCGGAGTTCCACCTAAAAATGGAACTTCCGCTTAACCCACTCCTCGCCCCCTTACATGCCACATTTGGCATGTAATTTTTTTTGGGGGGGAGTGGGGGCTTCAGGAGAAGGGGACTTCCTGTCCCACTTCCTCCTTCCGCCGAGGGGCTGGAAAGGTGATTAGCTTAATCGCCTTTTCACAGCCCCTCCCTGTAGGCGAGTGCCTGTCCAATCGGACGGTGCCGCGCCGCTCGCGCATGCGCAGTGCCGCTCGCGCGTTGCGCAATGGGTGCCCGGCCGGGTCACTGCCGGGTGCCCACACTGAGAATGGGGCGAGGAGCGGAGCCCCGGCCGGCGCGTCGCTGGAGCCGTGGAGCAGGTAAGTGTCTGTTTATTAAAAGCCAGCAGCTACACTTTTTGTAGCTGCTGACTTTTAATAAACTTAAAAAATAGGTGGAAAACCCCTTTAAGCAGCAATCTTCCCCTAAGAATAAATGTGCATTTATTGCATTATATGCATGTTATTTACCTGTAAAAGCTTTCTTTGTGTAGCCATCGAAAAGGCCTAAAGTTTGCCATAAACTGATGAAAATGTGTCTGGTCCAACAAGAACTGCCCAAATTTCAATCAGTAAGTGGCTTCCCTCTTGACGATCTTTAGCTCAGTGTTTACTGACAGTAATGGAAGCTGCTGTCAGAAGACAGTGTCCTGACAAAGTGAGAGTTCTCCATCCACCTAATTTTTGTGGCTGGAGGAATCGGATAGCTGTTCAGCTCACTGACCAAGAAAAATATCTGTGTATGATCAGCCTCAGACTGTTGGATGAAGAAATCTTGAATGTGATGTCAGCAGCTCCAGCAGACAAATGTCTGGTACACACTCAGTTTGTAGAGCTTGCATGGAGGTCTCTGTACTGACTAATCAATGTTAGTACAGCGATCATCCCATTGAGCTACTGTGTTCTGACATGGGGACCACCCCCCCCCACCAGAGCACACCTGTTAGCGCTTACAGCCATTGGCTGTGAGCTCTGATCAGATGCTGATCGGTAGATGTTTTTCTGGAATGCCCGTCCTACAAAAGCCATATGTTCCGCCTGGCTACCGTACACACAGGAGGAATGTCAGTCAGTTTCTGTTGAACTGGACTAAACTCGGCCCATGTATACCAGTCTTTAGATCTGTCACCCAAGTGGCAAAGTATTCCCCGTCACTCCTCCCTTGGCAGCTGCATAAAAGGTTTTGTAGGGAGATAACTCCTAAAAGAGAATAGGGCTATCACATGCAGGGAGGGAAGGGGCTGTGCTATGGAATGGATCCTCCTGGAGCGGCTGTATACTTTAACAAGTTCAGAAACATATCGCAAGTGAATAAGAAAACATTTATGTAAAGGAAACATGCTGAATGTAAACATTTTCTATACTTTTAAAGTAATGTAACATTTTAAAGATGTTGACAGTATCAGCAGTTACCAAAAACAGTTTTGGGTGATCTTACCCTTTAAGTACAAAAGATTATTGCATAATATGAATGTTTTAAAATACGTAACTATGCGTTTGTGTTTAAAGATATGAAGATATACATTTATATTAGTCATTTTAATGAGAAACTCCTAGGAAATAACTACTGATAGTTAGCAAGTTAACTTGAAATAGCACCAAAAGTTCAATTAACAGAAGATTAAACCCTTAAAGTAGCTAAATGAAAATTATTTCTGCAAGATTAGAATAAGTGAGCTAGTTTTCTTATTGTCGTTCCCCCCCACCCCAAGAAAAACATTGACAGGAATGCTACAGAAATGGAAAGTCCTGAACTCCTGTTTTCAAAAGCAACATACAGTGGGGAGTGTAGAACAGAAGATTAAGCTTGACTTAACTGGGCTGACATTCCAAACCCCACTCCACCCAAATTATATCATCAAAGGGAAATGATTGTACTCTGAATGCTGATACCAAACTTGCCAAGAAAAGCAGAGTGCTTTTTAAGCATTTTTTTCTTTTTGTATTCAAGTATTAAATAAAAGTTGTGATATTAGCATTTGTTCTAGCATAGATAAATGACAAATCTGGTCTGCCACCTGCCTTAGAAGGGATCTAGTCTCCTACATTGCATCGTTGCTGTAGGCATGATTGAGGTCGCCATTTTGTGGGCTGAAGTTGATTTTCAGAGTCTGGATATGTCATACCTCTTGTTTCAGTGACTGTCACTATGTAATAATACACTACAGTATGTAATAATACACTATGTAATAACTGGCATATGGATTCATTTATTAGTGTATGAAATAAGAACTGCCTGTACTGCTCACAACAATCAAAAATATTCTTCCTTCAGTTTCCCAATACATGGGAAAATGAAAGGAATGGTTGTGAAAGCCAATATGGATTACACAGATAGTTATTTTTGCAGAAACTTAGATAAAAGAGGTAGATACGCTACAGGTTTGAGAATCGTGCATTATAACGCAATGGGGGAGATTTACTAAAACTGAAGCACTCAGAATCTGGTGCAGCTGTGCATGGTAGCCAATCAGCATCTAACGTCAGCTTGTTCAATTAGGATTGGACAGTAAGCCCAGGTTCACACTGGGTATGATTTGCTTCGATTTGAGATGTGATTTCACATGTGAAATCGCATCTCAAATCGGCGGCATTTGCCGGCAATGACACCGTCCTAATCGGTGTGACGCCGCATCTGTAGTTCCTGTACTACTTTTTGCGATTTCGGGCCGCGATTTACATTGACATCTGTGCAGAAACCTGCACAGATGTCTCTTAAATTGTGGCCGAAATCGGGACTGCCAGCGGGAGTGAAGCCGCGCGAGTTCAGCTGAACTCGCACGGCTTCACTCCCGCAGCCCAGTGTGAACCAGGGCTAAGTGCCGGTTCACACAAGAGCAACACGACTTCAAGCGCGACTTTGCAAGACGACTTTAGCGTGACTTAGAGCGACTTACAACGCGACTTCAAGTCGCTTCCAGGACAGGCGACTTTGCCAGTGGCCAATCAAACAATAATCAGCTCTGTGGGAAGCAAGGGTTTGCCTGAGAAAACAATTTTCTCTTCCTGTAAAGTTGCTTCAGTTTAGACAGTGATCCGACTTTGGAAGTGACTTCCATTGAAATCAATGGGTACAAGTTGCCTAGAAGTTGCCTTGAGGTAGTACAGGAACCTTTTCTGAAGTCGGAGCGTCTTCAGTAGTGTGCATTAAGACGACTCTCATTCACTTCCATGTAATTTCTTATGTCACACGACTTGGGGCGACACAAGTCGGATCCCAAGTCGCGGTAGTGTGAACAGGCACTAAAGCCAGGAAGCTGATTGGTTTATAGGCAGAGCTGCACTAGTTTTTGCATGCTCCAGTTATAGTAAATCAACCTCAATGTATAAGGTTTTGACTGTACTGTTTTTTCCGTTAATCTGTCTCCCATTCCGGACCTCCACAAAAGTCCATCATGTAACATTATTATCAGTCGCTCTTTATTATATCCAACATATGCTAGATTAAAAAAGAAAAAACAATCCCTAGTGACACCCAGCACTGCTTCTGTAGACAGGCCCCTGCTGCTGCATAAGACTTACCGGTAATACAAGGATACATATACAATAGATCTTCAGGCAGAGTGTAAAATGATATGATTTAATGTTGCCTGTGCGTGAGAAGGGATGTCTACACAAGGCCAGTAAGACAGGCAAGTTCACTGTTTATTCATTTACTTAACTGCTAATTAACATCTAGGAACACTTGCAACCATGCTAAAGCCAATTTACCTTAATCTGAGATTAAGCCCTGGTTCACATTGATGCTACTTTGAAATCTCGCTACTTCACTTGAAGTAGTAAGGTCAGCACAATTTCAGGTGCTTATTGATAGACATCTGTGTGGCTTTATGCACAGGTGTCTATCGAAGTCACACCTGAAATCGGCAAAAGTAGTGCCGGAACTACTGTTGCAAATTGGTGTGGCACCGCAAAATTGCTATTGCAACGATTGGAACAGGGCCATTGCTGCCAATAGGCTGTGACTTGTCATACGATTTGATCTCTCAAATCGCATGACAAATCGCTCCAATGTGAACCTAGGCTTATGCAAATTTACAAAAATCCTTAAGCAGAGCTTTAACAATGCCACTAGGGAGGCCTGCTGTCACTTATGAAACTCCTTCCTAATGCATAACAAGCACAGAAATGTAATAGTGTATATTGCAGCTTACCAGTTCTTAGGTGTGGAAGCTGCATTCATTTTCTTTTTTCAGGCTAGGAGCATTTTAGTCAAGCATTAAAAAAAAAAAAAATCCTTGCCAGAAATACAGGGCCAGATTCAGGTACAGCGGGCGTATCTGTGCGGCGGTGTAACGTATCCGATTTACGTTACGCCGCCTTTATTCAAAAAGCACTTGCCTGTAAAGTTGCAACGGCGTAGCATAAATCACCCGGCGGAATTCAAATTCGGCGGGTAGGGGGCGTGTATAATTTAAATGAAGCGCGTCCCCGCACCGAACGAACTGCGCATAGTGTGCATTGCTCCAAATGACGTCGCAAGGACGTCATTGGTTTCGACGTGAACGTAAATGACGTCCAGCCCCATTCACGGACGACTTACGCAACCGACTTTTTAAAATTTTGACGCGGGAACGACGGCCATACTTAACATTGGCTGCGCTTCATATAGCAGGGGCAACTATACGCCGGGAAAAGCCTAATGTAAACGTCGTAACTTTACTGCGTCGGCCGCGCGTACGTTCGTGAATTTGCGTATCTAGCTAATTTGCATACTCAACGCGGAAATCGACGGAAGCGCCACCTAGCGGGGAAAAAAAATTGCAGTTTTGATCCGACGGCGTAAGAGACTTACGCCTGTCGGATCTAAAGGATATCTATGCGTAACTGATTCTAAGAATCAGTCGCATAGATACGACGGGCCAGATTAGAACTTACGACGGCGTACATGGCGCTGCGCCGTCGTAAGTCCTTTTTGAATCTGGCCCACAGTGATTTTTCTTCTCTAAACTACTGACCTCACTTCAAATAATGAAACTTCAGCATGAGTGGCAAACATGGCCGCCTCCATACAGCGGAGGAGTATGCGTAGACACCCAGGGAGAGGAACTGTGTTTTTTTGGGGAATTGCCAGATGAATATAAAGGTAAGAGCGCAAAGCAGACATTCAATCATTTTTTTCTATCACATCTTCTGCCCGTTGTTTTAACTTTGGATAGTAAAAAAAAAATGTATTCCAGTAAATACCATATACAGCCCACTTCTTCTTTCTTGTCTAGTAAAAAGCCTAGGCTTATGACATCATGTCAGGTAATATCAGCATGGATGGCAGATCTCAAGTAATATCAACATGGATAGCAGCCATGGAATCCGATGTAAGAAAAACAAAACATAGTGTTTCTCCGCAATAACCAATATAACATTTAATAGTGAAAATACACTTACATAAAAAGCACTATATCCAGTGCTAGGAATCAAATGCAAACAAAAATGCACACAGCATGGTCCGATAGATGGCAGCGGGTGACGTCACGTACTTCCCTACCGTAGGGAAGTACGTTACTATTGGTGGAGGTCTCCTGTTAACCCACGCTATATCACCTGCATGCCTCATATTGTCAGTCACTTATAAGAGAATCACCTGGATGATCTTTATTTGGACTTTTCCTCTAGCGCTGCACTATCTACTTTACATTGACTCTTAAGGAATTTATAAATTGAATCCTAGTGCATAGCTGCTGATTCTGTTTTACCTGTATATTGCGCTGATTTTTTTACTATTTCATTTATGACATCATGCACAGCTCTTTCTCTCACTCTGGTGAGTGTTTTCTAGGAAGGATGGGGGATGAGACATAAGAGGGCCAATGAAAGCTGCAGGGCTGCAGAGCTGGAGGTGTACCTCTGTGTGTCTGTGTAAGTTCAGGAAGTGAAAAGGTAGCAGCTTCAGCTAAAATTCAGTTAAAATGGTTGCAGCCAGACTCAGTGGAGGGAGATTGCCGCAGCATATTTGCCAAGTACAGGATCACAGTATATAGAAAATAATATGCAAAGTGGTTCAGAATGGCAAAGATGTTTTTATTACAAATAATGTGAGCAGACTACAGGTCCTCTTTAAGCAAAAAAAACAAACAACTGCAACCATTACATTTAAGAACAGGTAAATTGCAAAATATTAAAGTTTCATTAAATCCAATGCAACTAGGTATACAATATTTACCGTAAAGAAAACAATATAACCAACAGTGTGAAGATCAGATGACAATATAGAAAAATAAAATCCTCTATGTACAGTACGTCACGTAACATCCAGGGCCGGATTAACATAGGGGCTGATGGAGCTGCAGCTCCAGGCCCCTTTCTCAAGATAGGCCCATTTGCCAAAAAAAAAAAAAAAGATCGACTTCGGGGGTTGTAGCTCGACGACCAGAGGTCACAGAAACTCCACATTTGGGGGGTAGGCAGTTGAAGACCTACCCAACAACTGGTCAAAATATGGGGCGGCTATCATTTATGGTTCCGGAGATACGGGCCTGCTTGCACCGCCTGTCAGAAGCTACATTCAGAGCGGCCAATATAAATACAAGCTGACACACTGCAGCAAACTGATAGGATCACAGGGCTTATAATAATTATTTGTATATTACTCATGGTAATTAACCCCTCACCACCCAGGCCAATTCTGACACTTCTCTACTACATGTAAAAATCATAATAATTTTTTTGCTAGAAAATTACTCTATGGTGGTCTTTGCACTTTTTATGTTGCACGGTATAGAGCTGCACGATTATGACTAAAATGAGAATTGCAATTTTTTTGCTTAGAAGATAGATCACGATTCTCTCACGATTCTTGCGGCGTAACATCATCTTTCACATTAAAACAAAAAAAAAATGAGCTAACTTCACTGTTTTGTTTTTATGGTTTTTATTATTCATTGAAGTGGGAAAATGCAGTGTGACATAACATATTGCAGCAATAGCCATTGTATTCCCTAGAGTCTCTGCTAAAATATATATAATGTTTGGCGGTTCCAAGTAATTTTCTAGCAACTAATATTGCTTTTTAACCTTAAGAAACAAGTGTTGGACTTTAAGTGGTTAAATTTCCTGCATTTACACACAGAAGTTTGATCTAAGAAGATAGTTGGTTACAATGTTTCATGTTGTTACAAACTTGGGGGATTTGTTCTTTACGCACAGAAGTTTATCCCTGATCTAAGAAGGAAGCGTTAGTTACAATGTTTCCTGTTAAAACTTGTCAGACTGCCCAGATTTGTTCTTTACACACAGAAGTGTATTCCTTTGATCTAAGAAGGAAGCGTTAGTTACAATGTTTCCTGTTAAAACTTGTCAGACTGCCCAGATATTTTCTTTTGATAGCTGAAAGTCTCTCCACTTGTTATATGAAAGAATCGGCAAACTCTGCATTGGAGATCGTCAGGGGGGTTGTATCGAGATCACAAATTTTTTAACGATTAATTGCGCAGCAATTTTTCAAACATGTTTTTTTTTTGAAAATTAAAAAAACACTAGTTTGTTAAGTTAGCACGATTTCTTTTGGTATCCTAAGCGATGCTTTAAATTTTTTTTAGGTTACATGTTTAGAGTTACAGAGGAGGTCTAGTACTAGAATTATTGTTCTCGCTCTAACGATCGTGGCATATGTAACCTGTGTGTACCTGGCTCTGATACTACCAGTGCCTACCCAGCTACTCGATTGCGGTTGGCAAGGGCAGAACAGGGGACTGGCTTTGTAAACAAGGCATTCCCCTATTCTGCCTAGTGACACTGTCACTGATGACCGTTCCCCGTGATCGGGAACGCTCATCAGTGATGTGTCACATGTAGCCAAGCCCCCTAACAGTAAGAATCACTTCCTAGGGAACACTTAACCCCTGCAGTGCCACCTAGTGGTTAACCCCTTCACTGCCAGTGTCATTTTTACAGTAATCAGTGCATTTTTATAGCACTGCTCACTGCAAAAATTACAATGGTCCAAAAATGGTGTCAAAAGTGTCCGATGTGTCCGCCATAATGTTGCAGTCCCGATAAAAATTGCTGATCCGCGCCATAACTATTAAAAAAAATAATATTAATAAAAATGCCATAAAACAGTCCCCTATTTTGTAGACGCTATAACTTTTGCGCAAACCAATCAATAAACACTTATTGCGATTTTTATTAACCAAAAATATGTAGAAGAATACATATCGGCCTAAACTGTGGAAAAAAATGTTTTTATATATATATTTTTGGGGGATATTTATTATAGCAAAAATAAATAATTGTCGCTCTTTTTTTTGTTTATAGCGCAAAAAATAAAAATAGCAGAGGTGATCAAATACCACCAAAATAAAGCTCTATTTGTGGGGAAAAAAAAGTTTGGGAGCCACGTTGCACGACGGCGCAATTGTCAGTTAAAGCGACACACAAAGTGTGTTTTTGTGAATCGCAAAAAGTGGCCTGGTCTTTGACCACCGAAATGGTCCGGGGCTGAAGCGGTTAAACTGCAATAAATTACATCTTTGTTTTTGGGTTCAGGTTTTAGGATGCCAAACATGAGTTGCCAGCATCGTCCACGGTGTTGGACCTTTTGGTTTTACATTGTTTGAAGGACTATTTTTTCCTTTGTTTACAAAGAGATAAATATCAAAAGAGATAAAAATTCAAGGACAATAAATGAATGAAATGGAATGGACAAGAACCACGGGCAGGACATCAGAACACTTCAGAGCTTAACCAAAAACCTTCAGTGATTCCTCTTTAATCCCAGGGAATGGTACACCTACTGTGCTATAAATGATAATTATTGGATGGGAAGATGAAAAGCGGCAATAAACCATTTGTCACTCTTGTAAAAAGTTTGTGTACAAAGCTACAGAGCAACAAATGTGAAATATGAATTAATGTAGGGGTAGAGCAGAGTACAAAATAATTATACAAAACAGAATGCTCTTTAATTGCAGGCTAAAGTTTTGGATGCAAGCTTCTGAATCCTTTTATATATTAATAGAGTACTCATAACATATTTACCAGCTGCATTTTATTTTATGTATAAGCGCTGGATTACCACGGCACACTTTTTTTTAACTAATAATGCGTGGCATGGTACACGTGATGTGCATAACATAAAAATATGAAATAATAAATAAAACACAAAGGCGCCATTTATTTTGTTAAAAAGTGGGTGAAAAGGATGTCGTGTTTTATTAAGAGGTGAGAAAAGCGACACACAAATGTATTTCACAAATAGATCTCGCAGGTGGTGACAGAACGTTTTCTGGTCCCAGTGAAGTAAATATTGGTAGGTGCGTGTAGACAGGATAGGCAAGGATTGGAGCGTATTGGCTGATTATTGGTTATAAACGAGTTAAGCCTCGTACACATGACTGAGGAACTCGACGGGCGAAACACATCGTTTTCCTCGTTGAGTTCCTTGTTAGGCTGTTGAGAAACTCGACAAGGCAAGTTTCTCCATTCCCGTCGAGGAAAAAGAAGACATGATGGGGCCAGATCCACGAAGCGCGGCGCTTCTTTCAGTCCGGCGTAGTGTATCTCAGATACACTACGCCGCCGTAACTTACAGCGTATTTTCAGTATTCTCAAAGAATTTGCGCCGTAAGTTACGGCGGCGTAGTGTATCTTTGTCGGCGTAAGGGCGCGCAATTCAAATGTATGTGATGGGGGCGTGTTTTATGGTAATACATCTTGACCCAACGTAAATGACGTTTTTTTTAGCGCATGCTCGAAATTAACCCGCAACAAGCCAATGCTTATGACGTGAACGTCATTCTACGCAAAGCCCTATTCGCGAACAACTTACACAAACAACGTAAAAAATTCAAAATTTGACGCGGGAACGACAGCCATACTTAACATTGAATACACCTCGTATAGCAGGGGTAACTATATGCCGAAAAAAGCCTTACGGAAACAACGTAAAAAATGCGCCGGCCGGACGTACGTTCGTGGATCGCCGTATCTAGCTAATTTGCATACTCAACGCGGAATTCTACGGAAACGCCACCTAGCGGCCAGCGTAAATATGCACATTAGATCCGACGGCATACTAAGACGTACGCCAGTCGGATCTAGCACAGCTTCAGGCGTATCTTGTTTTGTGGATACAAAACAAAGATACGCCGGAGCAAATTGGAAGTTACGCGGCGTATCAATAGATACGCCAGCGTAACTCCTTTGTGGATCTTACCCATGCTCTCTTTTTGGCTCGACGGGATCCTCGACAGTTCTCTCATTGAAAAATGTACACACGACCGGTTTCCTCGGCAAAAAAAAAATCCCAGCAAGTTTCTTGCTGGTTTTTGCCGAGAAACTCGGTGGTGTGTACGAGGCCTTAGTCACAGCAGAGCACTGTTAGCTAGACAGTTGAGCACCTTATAAGGCTAAAAGAGTACAAACAAATAAGGGGACCTTGTACCATTCAATAGAGTCCCTCTCTATTTAACGTGGTTGTAAACCCTTACACACCACTTAGACCTACAGGTGAGCCTAGATTAAAGCTTACCTGTAGGTGCAACAAATATCTCCTAAACCTACACGGTTTAGGAGATATTTCCAAAAGACATGCACCGATGTCTATGGCGCATGCGCTGTAGACAATGGCGTGCAGGCGCACTGAGTGTGCCGTTACTAACGGCGATCATGACGTTCATGGCGGCACCCGCAAACATGCGCAGGAGTGACATCATCGTGGCTCCAGCCAGTCACAGGGCCGGAGTCGCGGTACGAGGAAGACACTCTGGGAAAGATGGGCGGCGCTGGAGGAGAGGAACGAGCACTGCTGCGAGGGCTTCGATCTCAGGTTAGTTAATACATAATGAGCTAGTATTCTATGCATACTAGCTCATTATGCCTTTTTCTTGCAGGGTTTTTTTTTCAATTTTTTTTCTCTTAAATGTGAAGGGGTTCCATATTTACAAAAAAAAAAAAAAAAAGGATTTGGCGGTGGTTGAGAGCAACAGATGGTATTTTTTATGTTAAGAATATAATTCTTTCTTTTAACCACTTAAGGTCCGTCCTTTTGCATATTTACTGCTACAGGGCGGCACATATATATTATATATATATATATATATACAGGGCTGGCAGCTTGCTCCGGCTATGCTCTCGCCCTTTACACACACAGTAGGAGCTGATCGGCAGGAACCGCAGGCTCGATGTCCGCTAGCACCAGTCAGGTCATCAGGCAGACAAAACGGCAATCTGACTATGTAAACAAGGCAGATTGCCATTCTGACAGGAGGGAAGGGATGGAGTTTGTGTCCCTGCAAAGCAGAGAACAAAAAAGACTGATGGGGCCCACACACGATCGGTTTGTCCGATGAAAACAGTCCATCGGACAAACCGATCGCATGTACACGGCTTTAGTCTTTTGACTAAAATGCCATTTTAGTTTTAGTCGTATTTTAGTCATCTCAGAATCTCCAATTTTTTCCATCTGAAAAAAAAAGAGAACATGTTCTCTTTCTTAATTAAGACGGAAAACGTCCGATGGGGCACACACGCGGTCGGAATATCCGATGAAAAAATTCCGTCTGACTTTTTCCATTGGAAATTCCGATCGGGTGTACAAGGCATTACATTTTCAAAATATTAATTTAAATTTGATACAAAATACATTTGATATTTTTTTTATGACTGTGTTTTGGTGCTTCAAACATTTTATTCTTATCTAAATAAACTTGTATTATTTTGTAACGGCCACTTAGGCCCACCACAAATTCATATCTATAATTCATTCTTTAATATTTTATAATTATGTTCTTTATTATTTTAGAATCTATATTTATTGTAACACTTTTCCTATCTGGAGGGAATAGCATTTTTCCAGCAACTTGAGTTTTGGAGAATTTTTAAAATGTTTCTATTGTATTATAATAAAGTTTAGCCTCAATGCAAAGCTTACTAACCATTTTATAGTGTGTAAGGAGCACTGTTAATTTAGTCAACTAAAACAAATGAATCCTATTTTAGTCTACTAAAATACGACTAAAACGAAAACAATTGAGATGACTAAAATATGACTAAAACTAAAATGCCATTTTAGTCAAAAGACTAAAGCCGTGTACACACGATCGGTTTGTCCGATGAAAACAGACCGATGGACTGTTTTCATCGGACAAACCGATCGTGTGTGGGCCCCATCGGTCTTTTTTCCATCGGTGTTAAAAACATGTTTTAAATTTTTCCTATGGATAAAAAAATTATAGAAAAATCCGATAGTCTGTGTGGAACTCCATCGGAGAAAAATCCACGCATGCTCAGAATCAAGTCGACGCATGCTCGGAAGCATTGAACTTAATTTTTTTTTGGCTCGTTGTAGTGTTTTACGTAACGGCGTTTTGGCATGGTTGGAACTTAGACTGATGGTGTGTATGCAAGACTGATGAAAGTCAGCTTCATCGGATATCCGACGAAAAAATCCATCGGATTAGATTCCATCAGATATCCGATCGTGTGTACGAGGCTTAAGACTAAAACTAAATAGAAATTTGACTTCAAAATTAACACTGGTCTGTAGTGCATGTTCATACCTCAATACCATATGAGATTTTTCACTCCAGCAGTAAAAAAAAGGGGGTTTGGAAATTGTAGAGAAATGTTAACTAATGCATTACAATTTAATTACACCCATTAGAGTTTAGATGACTAAAATTTGTTTTAGTTGACTAAAATGTACTGGAGATTTAGTCAACTAAATACAACTAAAAGTAAAACAATTGCAGAAGACTTAAATGGGACTAAAACTAAAATGCCATTTTAGTCCTAAGACCCCGTACACGCCATCTGACTTTTTCCATCGGATTTTCCGATCGTGTGTAGCCCCATCTGAGTTTTTTCATCGTAAATTAAGATGAATTCCATCAGAGTTAAGATATAGAACATGTTCTATTTTTTGCAATGAAATTCCGTCGGAATTCCGATGTGATTTGGCCGGGCAAAAGCCAGATCGTGTGTATGCGGCATTAGACTAAAACTAGATCGAAATTTGCTGCCAAAATTAACACTGGTAAGGAGCAGAGACCCTAAAGCTGGCCATAGACGGCAAATTTTCTTTGATCAGACATTAGGCTGATTGTAAAAAATATGAACGCAATCCCCCATTCACACATGCAAGCTAGATGGAGGAATTCTCCCCACTGTGTCATCGTATTGTGACAACCGAGTCCTGTTGTCACAATATGAGATCAGCCGCTCCAGCCAATTGGCTGCAAGCCGCTGACTAAAAAAAGTTCTCCAACAGTCCCTTTCAGTAGATTGACATCTGTTGAGCACAAACAGTCATAGATGGATCGAAATTTGGCTGGTCCCTGCTGAACCAGACAAATTTGGAAGAATCTACGGGCAGTTTTACCCTAACCCTCATGTTTTCTGCCTCTGATTACAATATTGTTGACAATTTCTGATTTCTGTACACTAGCATAACGATCTGCAGAATATGATGGTGCTACATAAACAATAGTAATAGCAACTGCACACTCATCCACAATGTAAAAAAACCTTCCGAATAATGGGCACTTTACATAATAATTAAAAAAATCATACATTTCTCAACTCACGGTTGAGCACTATATGGCTTGGGAACACAGTCATTTGGTTTTCATTCTGGTTGATATTATTTGGATGACTGTAATTTCACTGATACAATGTGTTTACAGTTCCCTGAAAATCAGCGTGGCCCCTCCCCTTATTTCTGTACAACTCCCTTTAGAGCCGGTGATCTGACAATATGGTTCCGGCTATCGAGATGGTTCCTGCAAGGACTGCGCAGACGCAATCCTTGCCGACGGAAATCACCAAACCTCCAGGGTGACGTGGAATTTGAGGTAAGTGGCCAGTCGGCCTCACGTCCTCGCTTCGCTCGGCCTCCTGGCTCTTTTTTTAACATCCCCCAATCCACAGGGATGTTAAGGAATGCGCCTGGATGCCGGCCGAGGTTCGGAGATTTCCGTCGGCAAGGATTGCGCCTGCGCAGTCCTTAGAGGAACCATCTCGATATGGGAACCATAACGACAAGTCACCGGTTCACACAGGGGCAACCCGACTTACAGCGCAACTTTGCAAGGCGACTTCAACGTGACTTCAGTGCAACTTGGAACAAACTTACAACGTGACTTGAAGTTGCCTCCAGGACAGGCGAGTTTGGCTGAGGCCAATCACAGAATAATCGGCTCTGTGGGAGGGAGGGGTTTGCCTCGGTAAACTATTTTCTTTTCCTGTAAAGCTGCTTCAGTTAAGACAGTGATCCGACTTTGGAGGCAACTTCCATTGAAATCAATGGGTACAAGTCGGATAGAAGTCGCCTTGAAGTAGTACAGGAACCTTTTCTAAAGTCGGAGCGACTTCAGTAGTGTGCACTAAGACGGCTCTCATTCACTTTAATTGATTTTCTCATGTCGCAAGATTTTGGGGGCGACACAAGTCGGACCCCAAGTCGCGGTAGTGTGAACCGGCACTTACAGGGAAAGTAGTCCTTGCATGAACTCTTTCAATGCCTATGTTCACAGAACAGCTTGTTTTGGTCCAACAACCCCTGTTGTTGTTACAATAACAGACAAGGTGAACTGTCAAGTCTGCATCTATTGTCCTCCTGACAGTTGTTATGTAATAGAATATCTATATCATAAGTTAGAAAATGGTTTATAATAAAGCGACTTTATTTTAAGATACACAACTAGGGACAGTTAACATGGCAACATCATGTGCCTTATTAGAAGCAATATTTATCAACTGCACTGGTGAATAATTAAAATTGTCTGGCAATTGCATCCAAAAATGATATCTAGATTATGTATACTTTAAATGTATTTAATAAAGGAGACTTTAAGTTGCCCCTCCTGATTCAGTGATGTATTCCAATGTGAGTTTTACGAGAATTAAAAGAAAAACGAAAAAACTGTGTGATCATTGTTTATTTTCAATGCATGCAATCCCATGAGGCTTGGCACAGCGCCTCCCAGTGACCAATGGTATTATGATGACTTGTGTATAGCAGGCACGATTATTGTCTAGATGTCTGAATGCAAAACTAAATTCGCTTTTTTTTTTAAATTGCTACAAGGATGGAAAATACATATTAACTATGTATCATATTGCAGACATTGTACAAAGTGTGATGAAATCATTGTCCTGACTCTAAACTAAAAACAAATAAATATACATCTCAATCTGGAAAACTGCTTGTTTGTGTTTTGCCCTACAGAACTGATGTGTGTTATGTCCTAAAGTTTATTTAAAAAGTAGTTTGTCCACAATGTATACCATATTTACATGCACCAGACTATGCAAAACAACTTTGCACAAAATAGACTGACCTACAATAAAGCAAACTCAGCAATGTAAGAAGCAATGGGACGTGAAAAAAATGCAAGGTGTAAGGTCACATAGTTGTCAGCGTAGTATGGAGCTATGTATACATGTTTGTTTATGTCACATAGCTACCATATGAGTATGCACAGGAGTCACATTAAATGAACATACAAAAAAAAAGTAACCACAAAGCCACAAAGCTAGCAATCCTTCAATATATAACATACTAGACAGCATTTTGCAGAATCTGTATTACCATTTATGTATATGTATATGTAAATGGAATACATTTCTCTTACTTTTTCCCTTTTGGTCTCTTAAATATACCATTACAAGCATTTTATTGTATCTGTTTAACAAATGAAAAAAAAAAAAAACAGCTGTTTTATCCAGACTGAAATCCTATGAGCTGATATCAGTCCAGAGAACACAGGAGGTCGTCAGTTAGCATTGTTACCTGCTATCTTGGTGAACTACAAAACATCTCTCTCGTCTATAGAGAAAAGAAAGAGCTGTCATGTAGTCCCTACACACTCCTTGCCCTACTGTGACAACGCTGCTCAGTACAGTTGTCACACTAGGACAGGAAGTCTGTTACTGGCAGGATTACCAGGGTAAAATAAAAGGGAGAAATGCGAACAAGGAGAATGAATGTAGCCAATAAATCTATCTATGTATATAAATAAATAAATATGTTTTATATATATATATATATATATATATATATATATATATCTATAGATAGATAGATAGATAGATAGATAGATCGATCTATACATATATATCATCTATAGAGAAGAGAAAGAGCTGTTATGTAGTCCCTACACACTCCTTGCCCTACTGTGACAACGCTGCTCAGTACAGTTGTCACCCTAGGACAGGAAGTCTGTTACTGGTATGATTACCAGGGTAAAATAAAAGGGAAAAATATGAACAAGGAGAACGAATATAGCCACCAAATCTAAAGATGGGTAAACTGAAATACTACCAATTTGTATTGGGTTTGGATCCTTGTTTGTTTACTCAATCGAATTAAAGACCTATAGAGATTATTTGTTTTTTCAAATAATTTTAATTTACCATGTGCCTCTGTTTTTCTTCATTTTTAAATGCAGACAAAAAGGATATTACGCAAACTTTAACTTCTGATGCAATTGTTAAAGTGTTACTAAACCCAGGACCCTGTATTCACTATATCTGGTTTCCCACAGTACACAGCATGGAAATGCAATTATTTTAGTAAATATAAGCTGCTAAATACCTTTTTTCATCAGCAATATATAGCAGTCTTGTGACTTCTATCAGTGTCTGATTAAAGCTTGTAGGAGGAGTTTTTGTTCTCCCCTGATTGTCCTATGAGGCTGCATGCCCCCTAACCCTCTGTCTGGACAGTGCTGATTGGCCCTGTGCTGATCACATGCACCCTCCCAAGAAAAAAAAAAAAAAAAAACTCTATAGCAATACACACCAAACTGAGCATGTGCAGAGTGCCTCCACGGCTCTGTATTATCAGGAGATGGATTAGGGACTGTGGAAGAAGGGGAGGATCAGAGAAGACCAGATCAAACAGTCTTTTTACACATAGCAGAGGATTAACCCCTTAGGTTCCACAGTGACTATAACAAGCATGCTTTACTGCATATACAGACTGAATTTATTGTTGTGGGTTAAGTAAAACTTTAATATCCCAGCAGTGTTATAGTTTCTCCCACACCCTGTAACTGTCACTAGTGCTGCACTGCTAGGGTTTTCCTTTGTAATGCAGAGAAAACAAAGAATATCACGTGAAACTCAAAAAAAGGAATTTATTACGGTAAATATGATTATATCATGTGTTAGCCACACTTATTAGAAAACATCAGATGTGCGATGTGTGCGTTTTTTTACACCCCTACAGCTGATGCTTGAAACCAGTTCTCCGAGCCCCTGTAAACAAGACTTCTTAGTAATGTATATCTTAGAATCCGAAACAAACCGCTGATCTTAAAAAGCAGCATATTACTGAATTAACCCCTTTGAAGTAAAATGTTGCACTGATCCCAGCCGTGAGACTTCAGATGCGACATGATGAGCCTCCTTCATACATATCATGACTTTTATGTAAGCATACATCATAAAAATAGATTAATGGGTGGAACTTGTTTACAGACAGTGCAAGTCTATGGGACAAACAAGTGACTGTGACTCACAGGACAATTGTGCTGTCACACAACACGTTTGTTCCCTAATTTGTGTGTCAAAGTTACAAACATCAGCAAACAAACAAGCCTGTATTGGGAAGAAAAAAAACTCCCTTCTCGGTGGACAGAAGAGGAATGAGCTTCTCTAGGAGGGGGAAAGCAGGCACTGTGCATTTTCCTTCTTTTATCTGACATCCACCCCACACATTTCCCACAGAATTGAACAATAACAGCGTGTCTACAAGCAAAACGGCAAAAAGTTCTGGACTAATTGGCCAAATAAAAAGTCCTTCAGTTATTTGTGCATGGAATGTCTGCTGGCATGCCAGAATTGAACAGTTTCCTATGCTTTGTGTGACACACACCCTGTTATTTTCCCAGGCTGATCTGCTGAGAACATGGGGGGGATCTGAGTACAGGCAACATCCTCCACAATGCCTGCTACTGCTGTCTGTCATCTGCGTTTAAATACTACACAAATACTATTACATGGATCATCTACACAACGCTACTTAACAACGCTACAATGCTACACAACGCTTCATCTGACAGGTCACATCAAAACTTCAACCACGCCACATCAAAACAAATGTCATCTGTGCTGCTGCTCAATGGCCCATTTCTATTAGCTATGGATCAGATGGGTGCTTAGACATCTCCCAATGGTATATAGACCTGGACAGAGCTATTTTCTATCCAGCTGTCCACCAGTAATTAAATGGGGGGGGGGGGGGGTTCTAGCGCAGGGACCCTTTGGGACTTAGAAGCCCATTTATGATAGCTTTGGGTCAGATGGGTGGTCAGAGACTTCCCAATGGTAAGCTCACTTCTATCCAACTGTCAATTACTTTTACTAGGCCAGAAGATGAATGGGGGGGGGGGGGGGTCTAGCAGAGGAGCCCCTTAAGGGACACTGTGCATCCCTGATGTCACTTTTCCTACTATGACACGTACATCTGCTAATGCTGATCAGTGGATATCAATTAAATATGATCAATCATTGAAGGTCAGGAGGCAAAAATGGTGACACATGTCAGATCAGACAGGGCACCTGTCCATCACACTGCCCATGCCCACAGTATACAGAATACACATGTTCTGTCTTTCCCATATTATACACAATACACATGTTGTATCCCCATAGTATACAGAATACACATGTAGTATCTTCCCCATAGCATACAGAATACACATTTAGTATCTTCCCCATAGCATACAGAATACACATGTAGTATCTTCCCCATAGCATACAGAATACACATGTAGTATCTTCTCCATAGTATACAGAAGACACATGTAGTATCTTCTCCATATTATACAAAATACACATGTAGTATCTTCTCCATAGTATACATAATATGCATGTAGTATCTTCTCCATAGTATACATAACATGCATGTAGTATCTTCCCCATGGTATACACAATACACATGTTGTATCCCCATAGTATACAGAATACACATGTAGTATCTTCTCCATAGCATACAGAATACACATGTAGTATCTTCCCCATAGCATACATAATACACATGTAGTATCTTCCCCATAGCATACAGAATACACATGTAGTATCTTCCCCATAGCATACAGAATACACATGTAGTATCTTCTCCATAGTATATTGAAGACACATGTAGTATCTTCTCCATATTATACAAAATACACATGTAGTATCTTCTCCATAGTATACATAATATGCATGTAGTATCTTCTCCATAGTATACATAACATGCATGTAGTATCTTCCCCATGGTATACACAATACACATGTTGTATCCCCATAGTATACAGAATACACATGTAGTATCTTCTCCATAGCATACAGAATACACATGTAGTATCTTCCCCATAGCATACATAATACACATGTAGTATCTTCCCCATAGCATACAGAATACACATGTAGTATCTTCCCCATAGCATACAGAATACACATGTAGTATCTTCTCCATAGTATATTGAAGACACATGTAGTATCTTCTCCATATTATACAAAATACACATGTAGTATCTTCTCCATAGCATACAGAATACACATGTAGTATCTTCCCCATAGCATACATAATACACATGTAGTATCTTCCCCATAGCATACAGAATACACATGTAGTATCTTCCCCATAGCATACAGAATACACATGTAGTATCTTCTCCATAGTATATTGAAGACACATGTAGTATCTTCTCCATATTATACAAAATACACATGTAGTATCTTCTCCATAGTATACATAATATGCATGTAGTTTCTTCCCCATGGTATACAGAATACACATGTAGTATCTTCCCCATGGTATACACAATACACATGTAGTATCTTCTCCATAATATACACAATACACATGTAGTATCTTCTCCATAGTATACAGAATACACATGTAGTATCTCCCCCATGGTATACACAATACACATGTAGTATCTTCCCCATAGTATACACAATTCACATGTAGTATCTTCTCCATAGTATACAGAATACACATGTAGTATCTCCCCCATGGTATACACAATACACATGTAGTATCTTCCCCATAGTATACACAATTCACATGTAGTATCTTCTCCATAGTATACACAATACACATGTAGTATCTCCCCCATGGTATACACAATACACATGTAGTATCTTCCCCATAGTATACACAATTCACATGTAGTATCTTCTCCATAGTATACAGAATACACATGTAGTATCTTCCCCATGGTATACACAATACACATGTAGTATCTTCCCCATAGTATACACAATACACATGTAGTATCTTCTCCATAGTATACACAGTACACATGTAGTGTCTTCCCCATAGTATACATAATACACATGTAGTATCTTCTCCATAGTATACAGAATACACATGTAGTATCTTCCCCATAGTATACATAATACACATGTAGTATCTTCTCCATAGTATACACAGTACACATGTAGTATCTTCCCCATAGTATACATAATACACATGTAGTATCTTCTCCATAGTATACATAATACACATGTAGTATCTTCTCCATAATATACACAATACACATGTAGTATCTTCTCCATAGTATACACAGTACACATGTAGTATCTTCCCCATAGTATACATAATACACATGTAGTATCTTTCCCATGGTATACACAATACAAGTATCTTCCCCATCCAATACTCACGTATCTCTTGAGCTTCTTCTCCGGAGGAGACTTGATGAGCCAGCCGGTGCACACCACGTCCCCAGCACTCATGGTGTCCCCCTCCTTCCAGCACAGCACCCACAATCCAGTGTAGCTGGTTCCTGACTCCGATCACACGGAGACCTATCAGCGTCCTACAGCTGGGTTCAAATGCTTCTCTATCACAAGAAGGAAGTGAAGAAGACATCACTGTACAGCCAGGTCCCCTCCCCAGCACGTGATCGCGGGCGAGGAGCTCCTTCCAAATATACAAACCCAGCACGTGCACAATTCCAGCTTGTTTACACTCCCAGGATGAGCCGACTGTCACCGCACTGTGTGCACCGATCTACCTACCGCTCCGGGGGGTGCCCCAGGGAGGGAGGGGGGAGAGAGGAGCAACACTCACACCGGGATCCTCATACACTGACATTGGCCTTGGATGCTACTGGGATACATCTGTCACCGGGCAATCATCTATATAATACGAGGATAAATAGAGTGTGATGGGGTATACTATGATCATATAATATAATATGAGGATAAATAGAGTGTGATGGGGTATGATCATATAATATAATACTAGTATAAATAGAGTGTGATGGGGTATGATCATATAGTATAATACAAGGATACATAGAGTGTGATGGGGTATGATCATATAGTATAATACTAGGATAAACAGAGTGTGATGGGGTATGATCATATAATATAATACAAGGATAAATAGAGTGTGATGGGGTATGATAATATAATATAATACAAGGATAAACAGAGTGTGATGGGGTATGATCATATGGTATAATACTAGGATAAATAGAGTGTGATGGGGTATGATCATATAGTATAATACTAGGATAAACAGAGTGTGATGGGGTATGATCATATAATATAATACTAGGATAAATAGAGTGTGATGGGGTATGATCATATAATATAATACAAGGATAAATAGAGTGTGATGGGGTATGATCATATAATATAATACGAGGATAAATAGAGTGTGATGGGGTATGATCATATAATATAATACAAGGATAAATAGAGTGTGATGGGGTATGATCATATAATATAATACTAGGATAAATAGAGTGTGATGGGGTATGATCATATAGTATAATACAAGGATAAATAGAGTGTGATGGGGTATGATCATATAGTATAATACTAGGATAAATAGAGTGTGATGGGGTATGATCATATAATATAATACTAGTATAAATAGAGTGTGATGGGGTATGATCATATAACATAATACGAGCATAAATAGAGTGTGATGGGGTATGATCATATAATATAATACAAGGATAAATAGAGTGTGATGGGGTATGATCATATACTATAATACTAGGATAAATAGAGTGTGATGGGGTATGATCATATAATATAATACAAGGATAAATATAGTGTGATGGGGTATGATCATATAATATAATACAAGGATAAATATAGTGTGATGGGGTATGATCATATGGAATAATACTAGGATAAATAGAGTGTGATGGGGTATGATCATATAATATAATACAAGGATAAATATAGTGTGATGGGGTATGATCATATGGAATAATACTAGGATAAATAGAGTGTGATGGGGTATGATCATATAATATAATACTAGGATAAATAAAGTGTGATGGGGTATGATCATATAATATAATACAAGGATAAATAGAGTGTGATGGGGTATGATCATATAGTATAATACGAGGATAAATAGAGTGTGATGGGGTATGATCATATAATATAATACGAGGATAAATAGAGTGTGATGGGGTATGATCATATAGTATAATACTAGGATAAATAGAGTGTGATGGGGTATGATCATATAGTATAATACGAGGATAAATAGAGTGTGATGGGGTATGATCATATAATATAATACGAGGATAAATAGAGTGTGATGGGGTATGATCATATGGTATAATACTAGGATAAATAGAGTGTGATGGGGTATGATCATATAGTATAATACTAGGATAAATAGAGTGTGATGGGGTATGATCATATAGTATAATACTAGGATAAATAGAGTGTGATGGGGTATGATCATATAAAATAATACGAGGATAAATAGAGTGTGATGGGGTATGATCATATAGTATAATACTAGGATAAATAGAGTGTGATGGGGTATGATCATATAATATAATACGAGGATAAATAGAGTGTGATGGGGTATGATCATATAGTATA